>NC_071335.1:36362500-36987500 GCF_027744825.2 Synchiropus splendidus
ATGCCTGTCCAACACTGAACTGGATGGAGTCTAGCCTCAGGTGATGTGGGTGTCCAGGTCCCACATTTCAGCACCTCATCTGCACCACATACATATCTGCACAGCTGCACGCATGGCTCATCTGAAAGGACATGGGATCCCAGATCTCCCCGTGTGCCCTCAGTTGGCAAGCATGACACATCTAATTGAACAGAGTCACACTATTTCATCAGGGCGCGCTAGAACTTTTCAAGTCATTATCAACTTGACGTGTTAGCAGATGGCTGTTGTGTTTGTTTCTGAGCGTTCCGTCAATCCATCACTTCCTTTCCGCTCACACTATATTCCCAAATCCAGGTTCAGGCACATCGATGTGTGTGGATAAATCATCACTCAAATGGAGCGTATTGTATGTGAAATGAATGCACATCAGTTGACTTCACTCCTTCAGAAAGGGACATCACAAACAAAAGATTCATTCACCATGTGACGGATGAGGATGTGATGTCCTGCCACTTTTGGCAGGGCCACGAATGTGAAACTCTGCTGTTGAAACACATTGGGAGAGAGACAATACGATGCTGCGCCGGACTCCAAAATGGTGCAATCATTTGCACCGTTACACCCGTTCAGAAAGGAAAAAGATGTGAGCGGAATAATGTGGGAGAAAAGCTAGTGAGCTAAAAATCTGTCAAGGTTTTGGTTTCCCTTTCTGTCCGCGGTTGTTTTTGTAGATGGAAGTCAATAACCACCCATGGAGAGAGTCAATATGTATCGCATTTTATGTAGAATGAGTCGGCTTAAAGGGAAATTGAAGACAGTGGGAGAAGAGAACTCAGGCAAAGCCAGAAGCAGAAAGTGAATAGGTTTCAAGAGAACAGAAAGGAAAGAGGGCTACTTCGAGAGGATGTTGTGCAGACGGATGGTAGGTCAGGGGGGACCGAAGCAGGTAGAGCATGCATCTGTCACCTTCTGCTCCTCCAGGTAGAGGAAGCTCAAGAGAAAGAGAGCGTTGGGAAGACAAAGAAGCAATGCCGCGAGCAAAAGCTTCACAAAACAAGTCCGCATTTCAGTGTTTATGGAACTCTGTTCATTAATAAACATCTGGTTGTGATATCCAGGAGCAATGTCTCATCCAGTCATGTGTCACCCTGAAATGAAAGCTGGATTACCCAGAGATGGGGCTGTCAAGAACAGGAGAGGTGGGAGGCAGCTGTGAGGGTGTGAGAAAATGAGCTCTGTATTTAGACACGGTTGCCACAACTCTACAGAGGTTCAGTTTGTCCCAGAAACTTATGAATAGTATCCAAAAGTGTCAGCTGATCTCCAAAGGGTGTGTGTGTGTGTCGGTGTGTGTTGAAGCAGAAGTCATAGGTTTAGCCACCGTGTGTCGTGCCGGGCCTTGTCTCTGCTCAGTCCCCTGGGAGTGCCAGCGCAAGAGGGAATGACCCAGAAAGGCAGGACACACAGCTGCGCAGACGTCAGAATGTCAAAGAAGCAACTCAGGTCACATCAATCTACTCTCAGCTATGGACTGGGTGCCCATTTTTTCAAGATATACAATCATTTGAAGAGGCTCGCAGCCCATGAAATGCTTGTGAAGGGATCATAAGATGTCACATCATGATTCATTTGTTGGATTTATAGCCTTCGCAAACATCTATTAACAGTCTATTTTTACGCCTATTTTTTCTCAATACGAAACTATTTTTTTCTCTTTAAGATCTGTATGTCACATGTCTGTCTGCCTATCCATCTGTTGATCTAACACAAGATCATTCCTGAGTTGGCAGGTCCCTTCTTTTGCAGCCCAAAAATGATAGCAACACACTTTGGACCCACCATCACAGTTATGTTTTGAACTGACATGATTTATGCTGTTTTATTAGTTAAGGTTTTTTTTGTCCAAATTGTCCTCAATGCTGCGTGTTTCTTTTATACTCTGGCTTTACTTACCAGCAGGTAAACAATCTGCAGTTGTTCTCGTGCACTTAGACTTAAACTTAGACTTCCTTCATGTCATTGCATAAAGAAAACACAGCAACACACAACAAGTTAAGCAACATATTCAATGTTTCTCAGACTCAGTCAGGTGTGACAGAAACAAAGATATCTTTCTGTCAAAGTGGAAGACTGAGAAAGACCCGACTTGGGCTGAAACATATTTGTGTTTAAGACGCATGTGAAGCAACCTGAACATAATCTATTTTTGCCAAGGAGGTCGGTTGTATCCACAATGTTAGGTGATGAGACTAAGCTTTGTAGCTGCACACATCGCTGATGTATCTTAAAGTTTTATGTATTTATTTTTCTAACACATTGATATAAGTTGTGTTATATCATGTGTATATATATACAGGATACCCAAAGGATGCCGGCTGGAGCCGTGAGGTGGGGGATACATCTTAGCCAGTCAATATGCAGATTGGTTGAGTAATGCTGGAGATCCAGCCATTTATCACTACCCCTTCAATAGCCAATACCAGGAAGCCCGAGCTGCAGTTAAATAAGACGTCTCAAAGCCTCGCATTCTAAAAGTGGGAGAACTGATGGATTTTCTAAACAATCCATGTGCGCTGCCTGTACATGATACCAGGATGTGATATATGAGACGGCAGTCAGCAACATCAGCACTAGGGCCTCGCCACATCGCAGAACTGTATCGTCGAAAATGCTTACATGTAAATGGAATTCATTGGCAGTTGTCGAGGAAATACCTAAAATCAATGACACTGTTAATTGCCGTGTACATGAGAACTGGATGAGATTCTGTAAATGTGGCCTACTGATGTATCTGGGGCTGTCAATACATACATTTTTATTCTCAGTTAATAACACTAAAGCTGAGTTAAGTCCCAGGTAATGGCAAATCCGTCACCCATTTCACATCTGGTCTAAAGAGTGGCTAACAAAGCTTATAATGTTGTGCATTTTAGTCACATGTACTCGAGGTTTACTGCACCAAAAACCGGAAAAGATCTCTGTGAAATGAATGTTTTCACTCCGCGTTACAGTATTAAAGGAATTACATCTGCTGCAGACACAGAGGAGCTAGTCGATGTAGATCGAGCTACGTGCAGTCATGAAAAGCTTCATAAGGTAGAAGGTACAGTGCCCACTAAGGGGTTCTCACGCCTTGACAGAACTTGTCAGTCCGCTCACCTGAACACCGTCCATACGTCCTGCGAATGTGAGTGACAGACTTTCGCATGAATTGCCCTAACTGCCGTTTCTTTTCGTTGATATGGCGTTAGCTGTAAAAGCTCAACAATGACGTGAGGTACACAAACTAGCTAGCAGCGTTGGCTAGCCATTTTTCCACTTTCCACTGTTTATGGAGCTAGAGTTAGGGTTAGGGTTAGGGTTAGAGTTCAATGACTGAAATTATTGCAATTGGATAATTTAACCAAAAAAATGTAAACACCGATTTCAGTCTTCAGTGTTAGTTGGACAGTTGGACACTTAGACAAAGGGTGGTCAAATCACACAGTTGCCGTAAGGCTGACACCAAAGTCACACACCTTTTTCTTCTCACCCACTTGTAGCCGACTGGTTTATATGTATTATCTAACCTTTATGTACTCTGTGGACCTCTCCCCTATCCACCTCCCCCTCCCTAAAATATGATAAATCAACATAAATATCATCAAATCTACACCTAATTCAGCTTCAAAACGGCAACCAACATAAATGTGTGATTCATTTGCCATTCATTGCGAGCTAACTCCTATTCGCTGAGATGAAAAGATTTACCCCAGTGACAGCCCTAGTTACCTTCTCTTGGGCGTCACAAGAGGGCTTTGCTGGGCCACAGTTAGAAGTCAGTGCATTCGTGTGTCAGCTTGACAAAATGCCTAAAGGTCTTATTGAAGATCTCATTGACTCAGCTGTGGGTTGCGGTGGTGTAAACACATTCATTCTGCTATAATTGATGACAAGTTAGAGATGGCCTCTCGCTAGCAGGCATGACCAGTGTCCAGATTAGCAGGGTCCTGTTACGCTCATTCAATTATTCAAGATAAAACCTACGACATCATTCCACTCCAAACTCTAATTCTTGAAGTAATTTCAAACAAATATAAATCAAGTACAAAGGCAATGGATTGATTTTAGTCGTTTCCATGGTGACCGGTTTCTATGCATGTGTGAACCATTTTCTTTCAAGCGGACTCTACACAGTCCAGCTGTAGACGTTTATATCCCATAATCCCATGATTTTAACCAAACTAGGTGGAGAGGTCAGAATTTCATGCCGGTTTAGACTTTAAAGCTCGTGTTTGTCTGTGCCTGCTTTTTAACATCAAACATTTGTTTGCCAGGAATTCGCTTAAAAGTTTATTTATAGATTGGCTGTCCAAATATATTGGAATTGCTCTGATGCTCTGGCAGAACAGGGAGTTCTTTTAAAGTAAGTGGTATTAAAATTTGGTTAGTGGCTGCCTTATGCTGGTGCGGGACAATTTTGTGGCCATTTTGTGTTTACACGTGCTTCATCATTGTTCTCAGCGGTCTGAAGATACGCACTGCTCCTGTATCGTTCCTCCATTTTGCGGCATAAATAATGGGAATTCATTCAGTTCTCTACTGTCTAGCCATCTTCCTGCAGTGGATAAAGAAACACTGAAAGTGTAGTGGACTTTGGATTGGACATCAAGAATTGAAACTCAGACTGGTCGAGGTTTTACGTCCATGTTTACGAGCTCCTACAATGATCGACACCAGGAAAAGTGTCCTTCCTGAGTCCTGAAGTGAATTAACACCATTGATAAAGGGAGCACATACATGATGGAAAAACAGAGACTACCAAGGGCAAGGTGAGAAATGGGTTCCTCAGGGTCAGCTCATGTGCAGAGATTTGGAGAAGGCGAGGGAGGCCACATGGTTTGGAGAGGTAACACACTGTTGGATGAAGAATGGTGCCACAAAAGGAAGAGGAGGAAGTCAATGGATGCGATGTAGGAGGACATGAGGAGGATAGGTGTGATATGGGAGGATGATCAAGCTTGGTCAAAATGGAGGATGAGAAAGGTCAAAAGTCAAAGAAGAGATTCTTATAACTTTTATATTATTACTTCATCGTAGAATTCTATAACAAATTTCACCTGTTTCAGAACAACAATATTGACACAGACTGACAGACATAATAATTGAAGACAAAATTAATGAATTATCCGACTAGCTAAAAAACTATCTAGTGCTGTAGTTGACACCACCTTCACCTTCATCTTCTTCTGTCGCTTATCCGTGGTCGGGTCATGGAGGCAGCATTCGGAGCAAGCCCAAACTTCCCGATCGGCACAAACCTCCTCCAGCTCCTCCCGGGTGATCCCGAGGCGTTCCCAGGCCAGACCGGAGACATAATCTCTCCAGCGAGTCCCGGGTCTTCCCCGGGGTCTCCTCCCGGTAGGACATGCCCGGAACACCTCCCCAGGGATCAGATGCCCGAGCCACCTCAGCTGGTTCCTCTCGATGTGGAGGAGCAGCGGCTCCACCCCGAGTTCCTCCCGTATGACCGAACTCCTCACCCTATCACTAAGGGTGCGCCCAGCCACCCTGCGGAGGAAACTTATCTCAGCTGTTTGTATCCGCGATCTCATCCTTTCGGTCATTACCCAAAGCTCGTGACCATAGGTGAGTGTGGGAACATAGATCGATCGGTAAATCGAGAGCTTCGTCTTGTGACTCAGCTCCCTCTTTACCACGGCGGTCCGATACAGCGACCGCATCACTGCTGCCGCTGCACCAACCCGTCTATCAATCTCACGCTCCCCTTTTCCCTCACTCAAGAACAAGACCCCAAGATACTTAAACTCCACCACTGGTTTTGACACCACCAAACCCAAAAGCAAGACCAGAGCGTTTCCAGAAGGGCAAGATCAGAGCATGGGTGAATTCCAATTTCTCCCTTAATCCTCAGTCTTAATCCTCAACCTTAGTCCTCAAATCCAAGGGTTAATAAAGACAATACAATGGTATTGCTTTCTCCATTAACAAAAAAAAAAAATACATTGGACACTTGCTTTCTTGACGCTGGACGCCATTTTCTTTTCTGACTGAAAATATGCAAAAGTAGTCTGGGTATTCCTCAATCCTAAAGTAGGTGCCAGTGGATCTCAAAATTGAGGAATATACTTTCCTCAACTTAACTTCCTGAGTGCGTGTCTTAGGGCAAACATTGAGATTGGGAATTTGACGGACAAAATGTTTGTAAAAAAAAAAAATGCTTACTTCATCATGGCCAAGAGCGAGACGGGACAGAATGAAAAAGCGCCGAGACAAAGCTGAATCATCACTACATAACTGTCATTGTCATGCTGAATGATTTCACAGGTAAAGTGATACAGTACTTGATACAGTATTTTAGGGTAAAGCACATGGTCTAACACCACGTCTTCATTCCACAAACCTTACAAGGACCAACTTTTCTGCCACCTCCGCAGTTGGAAATACGTTTTCGAAACGATATTTGAGCGGTAATCGGATTCCCTCTCTTGAGGTTTTGACACAATCAAAAGTTTTTGATAACACCATGTGTTATTACTAGTTTTCGTGCAGACCTTGATCCCGTCTCAGGGCTGTGGTTTAGCTGTCTGCTTCATTGCCTGCCACACAGATGCATCTGGTTCTTACATGGAAGGAATTTATATACAGTTTCGGCAAATATTATCTTGTACCACACGTTATTCTAGCATCCAGCTCTATGTGTTGCTGCCATGAATCTTCTTGTGCTAAAGTGGAGTTCTTGTCAGGAGATGATGTCTCAGGATATGAAGGTGGCGTGACGCAGGAAACCCATCAACTGGACAAACCCTTGACAAATGACAATCCTCTTCAGAGAATGAAAGAAAGAATGTTGCAAATAATCATTATACTTCATATTATTATTTATGTTCATCACCAACATTAGACATTGAGGTGTCAGGCGTCTTTATTTTGGATTTGACGACAGCGGTACAGTGGGAATGCCATCACTGGCCAGGCTCGGTGGTCCATGTCAAAGAGTGTCTGTGGAGAAGGAAGAGCACTGGGACTGTGTGCAGTTGGAGTGATGAAGACAGAGTGGTGGGCAGGAGATGTGGGTGATTGATGGGACTACAGGGGAGAGTTAGACTCCTGACGCGGTGTGATTCCACTGATTTATATTTAAGGCAGTGCTCTATGACTCTCTGAGGGGTGAAGGAGAGACAAGAAGGAGGAATGAGGCAAAAGTGATGACATAAGATCGCCATGGCAAAACTATCCGTCTATCCGAGGCGCTGCTATTCTGTGGGTGGGGGTGCGTGAGCTGGTCTGCACTTGTATATATATATATATATATATATATATATATATATATATATATATATATATATATATATATATATATATATATATATATATATATATACACAGTGTTACCTCGGTTCTTGACCACAATCCGTTCCAGACAGCCATTCGAGAAGCGATTTGTTCAAAATCTGAATCGATTTTTCCCATTCCGTTCCAAGCCTTAAAATAGGCTTTTGTAGGAGTGAGTGTAGAGTGTCTGCTGCAGGTGCGCTGTTCCTCTATGTGTGTGGCCGCTGCATGTGGGAGGGGTTGCCGAGTGAGTGAGGTCTCTCCAGAAGTGAAGAGGTGCCCGGTGCGTGTCCAGCTCTGAATGTGCGCTTCTGTGCAGTTTGGCTGTGACAAAGTCATAAACCAAGTCACGCTCTGTCCCAGACTCGCCTCATCCCTGTCCCAGCTCCAGCCCACAACAGGACATCAAACCCTGGAGTGAGCGCTCCAGCCTCGGAGGTGTGGAGAGCGAACACCTCCCCTGTGACACTCTACCACGGTCCAGTGCGGAGACAGGAAAGGTTTTACACCTCAATATGAAGAAAAAACAGTCAGTAAATGTAGCTAACGGGACACGTCTGCATACAGAGGCGGCGTTATACACAAGAATAAAGCACGTCATGGGTCAGCTGATCGGTCTTCGCACGTTATGTTTTTTCCGGCTTTTTTTCAGGGGCGTTCGAGTTCTGGATTTTCGTTCGAAATCCGAAGCAAAAAATGAAATTTTTGTTTGAACTCCGATTTGTACAAATTCCGGGATGTTCGAAACAGAGGTACCATATATATATATATATAACCTGTGTAACTATGAAACAATGAGTATAAACATTGCATTCTGGACACAAGAAAGTCAACAATTATTTAATCATTAAATTCTATTCTATAGAAAATAATTCATTTCTTCTGGTTAAATGAGCAGTGGTTGAAGCTACTCCTCTCATTCTAGCAACAGTGTGTACTCATATTTAACATTGGTCGCAGTCTTGATGGTCTGTTGGAGAGATTGGTCGTATTGCCGTTATGCTTTCTTCACCTTTACACATCCAACACACTGTGATCTCTTCCTCCTAAAGTCAAAATGTCTCCACACACTGGGACCCAACACTGACTTCATCATACCTCACTCCGCTGCTTCCAATGCTGCTGTTTTGTTTCTCTGCTGAATCGTGGCAATGCAGAAAATACATTTATTCAGAGTCTGTTATGATGAAATGCAATGCATTATTTTCTAATATTGACACTGTCAGTTCATTGCATTTTCAAACAATTTTCGATCGATATGTGCCGTCAGGAAGGCCAACCTGCCGAGCTCAGACCAACGTAGTCGGATCGTAGGGATCTAAATCGATCCATCAACCTACTAGAGCTAATCTAATCTTTTTAACAGTGCTGCACTCTACCAAACACCTTTTTCACCCTTTTAACCATTGACTTCTGACTTCCTTTAGAATCAAAGAAGAATTTTTTTTGTTTCAAGCGGTCAAACTTTTTTTCCCAAGTGCTTCATGCTGCAGACCAATGGATGGGGTTGCACAGGTCTGACCCCGCCCCAGGTTCAATCCCACCACGCAGCATATAAAACCACCCACCAGCCCAGGATAACTATATATGGTGCTCAACCCATTCAGCAAACTATGTAATTGACTGCTCACAATGTGCGATAAATAAAAAATAACTTAACTGAAAGTCAAAATAACCAGATACATTATGGTCTTTTTTCAACCCTGAATGAAGTTTTCTGTTCCGGTTACGGACATAAATGAAGTTGAAGTCACGTCTCCACTTGACATGACCACACTTCTGCACACACTGGCTCAGGAAGTTGGTATGACTCAACTGACTATGAGGGAGGCTTTTAGCTTTGGAACGTGGTTGGACCTGGTGGTTCTGCAGCAAGGACCCTGTTTTTTCAGGCTTAGGCACCTGCCCCAATCTGTAGGAACTGCAAACTAATATCAATTATCAATGACAGGGTTGAAAAATATTTTGTGAGCTGACGAAAATGTCGTCATTTAAGTAAAACACATGATGAGGCTCAACATAACCCATTTTTAAAAGGGGTTTGAACCCAGCACTGGATGTGTGTGACTTTTAAAGTGAAGAAAACATTACAATCCAAGGTTCTTTTGTTTTGTTTGAACATATGATGAACATGAGAAAACCATGCAAGCAATGAGGTTTTATATGAGGAGATGCATAAACATGTATGAAGCGGAGATGAACTATTATGGTAAATGTGGTTTCAATATGAATATTTGAGGGAGTCACCTGTAATTCAAAACACAGCTTGCCACCTTCTGTGCATTTATTCAGTGTCTTTATTTCAGCTCCAACAGGGGTCAGCCACTGTTGAAAACCACTCCAGCTGCCATCATCCAACACCCAATGTTCAGAGCAGTAGTGCTCCATAAACCCCTAATAGCTGCGCAGTATTTTGAACTGAAAACATTTGTTGTCAGCAGAGATAAGATTAATCAACAGCGTGCATGGCTGGTATGGTTACGGTAAATTAGCTGTTGATTTTATCACATCACATTGCCACTTGAGGCACTTTATCGTTTGGAAAATGGTTTCAGGCTGCACTTTAACATGTGAGATCTACAGTACACACACACACACACACATGTAGAGACAAAGCAGCCGGCCGGAGAGATGGAGATAAAGGCAGGAAGGAAATGTTTCATACAGTGACTTCCACCATAAACACACTTCAAGCATAGATATTAAAAATAGATGTGAACAAAGACCCATGTAATGTGCACATGAGTGAATCCAGATGTAATGAAGGCTTCGGTGATAGTGAAGTGTCGCCTTCAGCAAACCTGAAAAGTGTGACAGAAGAGGATTTCTCCGCAGCTGAGCATGCATTCGTAATCATCCACATAGTTTTGATGTGTGAGGTGCAAATTTTCAATGCTTGTGTTTCATGTTGAGGTTTTTTTTTCTTTTTTTTTTCTCTCATATGGACAATAGAGGCAACACAGGTTGATTAATAATGCAAGTGTTGTGAAGGTAAAGCAGGCTTTGTGTCTGGAGAGACAGAAGAAGTAGCAGACAGTCTGAAAAAAAAAAAAAACAAAGAAAAAACAGCATGGGGATCTGGGCAGGGGGCTAGTGGAATTGCATAGCAACAACACACAAGTGAGTGGAAGGAAATACGTTTTTTTTTTTCTTTTTTTTCAGATCTCACCTGAAGCATTTGGTGAAGGAATATTTAACTGAAGATGAAAACCAACATTGAAGTACTGAACCATTTAGGTAACGCATAAACCATCCGAGTAAACTATTTAAAAAAAGTCACCTAATCTACAAATTTCCTGACTCTTGCATATGTTTTATATGTTGTATTGCTCCTCTCCATGATGCTGTAAGGCCCTCATCATGATGACACTCTGTTTCGAAGTTCTCCCCTGTCGGAAATCTCAGTGAATGTGAGGTTACAAGGGTCAAGCCCACTGTTACGTGACAGTGGATTTGACAGGTCTTCACCTGCCCACCTCCTCATTACATCCAGCCGTGCTGACATGATAAGTCAGATCATTTGATGAAGCGAGCAACAGAGGACGGTGAATGTCAGCTTGCTTCGACTGACAAGGAAGTGAGGCTTTGGCTGCGAGAGATTTTAACTCACGAGTGTGACGTTATATGGAGTTCAATGGAGGACAGCAGCTGTAAAGGCTGGCTAAAGGTTTGCTCCTGACCAATCACAGAAGTGGCCGTGGTTGGGGAGAACAGAATTTCAGCTCCTCTGAAACGGAACATTTACAATGGACGGTACTTATGCACATTTTGTAATGTAAATATTTCATGTCAGTATGTGTCAGACATGACTGATGGGGTCATGAGGGCGGCAGTAGAATCTGTGGGATAAAGGATGAGGTGCAGGAAGTGGAGCATGGGGAGAAATATAGACTCCTATTATGATGATGATGATGATGATGATGATGGTGATGATGCTGATGATGATTATTATTATTATTATTATAAGAGCTCATTCAACTTAAGATGAAAAATTAAAAAAAATCTTAAAATAAAAATATCCAGAGGAAAAAAAGAAATGGTTGAATGCGTGAACTACAAAAGAAACAGAAAATTGGCTTCCCACACAGCACAGGGGGATATATACATACATATACTGGAATCGTTGGATGAAGCAAATCTGGGGAAAGACAGGAGATTTCCCACCCAACCTGGGACCATCAATAGGAGGCATCCGTTGCCCTTGCTTTCTTGTTTTTCACCTGCACACTGTGGCCCCAGACAAGGATGGTCATTTCCTCAGCACCAAAAAGGAAGGAAGGCACTTTGCAAAATAATCATTGCAACATATGGGACTTCAGTTTTCCACACTACAGTAGAGCGATTTCAGATATTATAACATCGCTTTCAGATCACCATATTTTACCACCCACATTTCGTTGAAATGCGTGTCTTAGAGCATTGCATGATATGCTGTGTTGCATTCAGGTGCACCTCCACAAAGGAGAAGAAATAGGTGTCCGGACTGAAGCGGCAAGGGTTGTCGGAGAAGGCATTAAAATGAAGAGACTGTCTGGAAGCACCCCAGATGTGGGTGCTCCATTGATAGTGCTATGAATTTTGTGGTGTATGCCATCTCTGTATGGAAGGTGCAATATAAATAGAGTTTCATTCATTCGCAAGGTTAGAGGCGAAGGCAGCAGCCAAAGATTTCTGATATATTCTGTGCCTAGAGAAATGGAAAATGACAGTGAGAAAGGAATCCCTGGAAATATACGAAGCTGCACACGTTCCTTTCCCTATGAAACCTTTATTTCAGCTCCTAGACAATAAGGTGGAAATCTGCCAAACATCAGAGGATAATTCCCATTGGTGCCAAGACCAGTAGCTCTCAGATGAGACTGAAAGTTGAGATACATGGTCATCCAACTTTTGACAGCAGTCAAAATGCACATTTAATTTAATTTAATTTAATTTAATTTAATTTAATTTAGCAGTTTGCTCTCCAGACCACTGCAGGAGTTCCTGCTCCATTGACACACTGATGCACAAGACACGTGGCAGCTGGGATGATAACAACAACAACAAACATGGAGGAATCCCTGGACAAAAGCAAACAAAAGCATCTGTTTGCTTTGGTTCATGGATGTTTTTGCTACATAATGGCCAAGGTTTCCACTACTCTGAATGTACTTGAAATTCTTATAAAATTGAAATTCTTATACAAATATTTTCAAGACATGAAGAGAGCTTTAGTTTAAATAAGGTGATATGAAAACTTGAATATAGCCACCATCATGATTTATTGTGCTATTGTCAAACTGATGCAAACTAAACAGTATTTTGTTGTTGTATGGCTCCATCATTTGATTCAGTAATATACCAAATCCATTCAAATTGAAAAATGTGGCTTCATGTGGCAAATATTCTTAGACCATTAAACTGCGATTAATTGAGATTAATTCATCACAAATTCTCGAATTAACTAAATTACTTTACAGACACAAAGTGAGTTCTGCAGCACAAACCTGAGAAGACTCACAAGACTAGACACTGCATCACTCATCCATCAAACTCAAATTAGGTTAAGTAACCCTGAGACAGAAGAATGGACATATAATGCAATAATCCTTCACAATAACTGACATAATAGTAGTAGGTCTTTATATATTGAAACATGTAACTTAAATAATTGTCTGATATCAGTGTCCATAACAATTTTTTTTATGTCTATCAACTATTTATTTTCCTGATTCGACGGTATGTGCGAGGATTATGGAATAAAAGTTGGTGGATTCTGTAACACCTGTCGTGTTGCTTCGTTCTGAAGGATGAAGAGGGTAGATGCACGGTTACGTTGGCGCATGACTGCAACATTGCAGAAGCATTTTAACCAGTGGCCTGCCAAGAGCTTCTGGAAGCCAGACAGAAAGCCAGTAAGTGAATAAAAGTGATACCCCAAAATCAATGAGGAAAAAGGATTATAAATGTGACCGTATGCGCTCATGAATGATGGGTGGTGGTGCAGGGAGGAAAAATGGCAGGGTGTGGAGACAATGGGTGGGTGGGTATGGTCGCACTGGGTGAAAAAAAAAATAGGAGAAGGGCGAGTGGTGGGTTAGAGAGGAGTGTGGGGGGGTGCGGAGTTGTCACCAAGACAGTGTAAGGTGTGGGAGAGGACAGCTGGATATGCGGGAGGAGAACACAAACCACTCTGATTGTGGAGGAGGATAATAAAGGGGCAGACGCAAAGGAGTGGGAGTAAGATCACAGAGCGACGGGGGGTGAATTAGAGATGGGGGTTGGTGAGGCAACAAAGAGAGGAGGAGGGGGAGCGATGGGCCGGGACAGTCGCACAGGGAGGAGGACAGTGGGTGGGTTGGTGGGGGGGGGGTGAGCAGTGAGCACTTCACTGCAGTAGCGCTCCTCTTCCTCAAAAACCATGCAGCCATAGCATGTGAGCCGGAACCACTGCAGCTGCAACTGCAGTGTCTGCGTGTTTATTCAGGGGCGTTTAAGTTTGCTGCCAAATTAAAGTGTGTGTGTGTGTGTGTTTGAGGCAGCTGTGGGAATTGTGGTTTGACCGCATGTGATCTTGAGGTTGCTGTTTTTTTTTTCTTTTTCTCATCACTGCAGTGGAATGGAAGTGAATCATTTTGAAGTACACAAACATTTTTAGGCAAACACAGTCATCCGCTTCTCCTCTCGTCTAGAAAATGGATCAATATAATGGGGATTTTTTTGTACTACTGAAGCTATTTATTGGTTTATGAGCAGGTGTGTTATTACAAGATATGTATTACATACTGTACATTCATATTATTTGATCTGCTGCCGCAGTATTTACCGTGTTTAGCTGTGTGAGCTCTGGCTAGATTGTTTCTGAATATGCACTCAGCCATTGGATTTTTTAAGTTATAGTCATCTATTTTATTGGGGTTTTTTTTTTAAGTGTAAAAGCTGCTGTACTCTCTTTAGGTGGGCTAGTGAGGAAACAAGTGTTACTCCAGGAAGTTAACAATAGACGCGAGTGAAAGAGAAAGGCTCCTTGTTTTCCCTGCTGCATACTCTGCCAGACAGAACCAAGGCTGAGACGCAGCACTTAACAAAAGGCATGTTTCCTCAAACGGTAAGAAAGGCAAGTTGAAGAATTGTGTCAGCAAAAATCCAAAATAAACATTGAGAAGCACTGAGGTCTATGAAGAGTTTCCTCAGCTGGCCTTAGAGAAGTGAAAGCACTGGCAACTGTTGATGCTAAAGCTCTGTGCAAGGCTTGCGTCGACTCAGAAAGCTGTTGTCTGGAGTCAGTTTGACTTTCCATAAATGAGCCAATCCGCAAACTGCATCTGCGCAGCATGGCTTACTCTGCAGTGAGGACTACCAAGATGACCTGCCATTCACCTTGCTATCGCACAGTCAAGCCAGGACAACTCTCCAAAGTTCGTTTTTCTCCTTTTAGACTGTGGGTAAGGCAAAGTGTCGATGCATGCGAGGAGATTTGATTAGTGCTTGTCTTGCCTACTATAAAGGCAAGAAGACAAAAGCAATACATATATATATATATATATATATATATATATATATATATATATATATATACATATAAATATTGAGATTGCTTGAGGTGTTTTCATTCTTTGTTTATCATGCACCGTCTCTACCTGTTGCAGTCAAGAAGCTTTTCAACAACAAAAATTTGTGACCCCCATCTTCATCGGGTGATTCGTTTGCATTAGCGCGAGCATTTCACATCAGGACCTGTAGCGTATGCTGTATTGTGCACTCACTATATCATATCCCCTCCAGTCAACAAAGTCTTGCATACTTGGGGGTCCAGATCTTTCTGTACTGATCAAGTTCAACCGCAGTGGCATCAAATAACAACTATGTTCCCATCTTTTGAGAGGCACAAGACAGTGAATGATATCGACTGACGTGTGAACAGATCAGAATGCAGGTCTTCACTACAGCCGTCAGCATCTGGATCATCCTGGGACTTGCACGCAGATCTTGTTTGTGGATTTCAGCTTGGGTTCAACACACTCGTCCCCCTTATCCTCCGCTCCAAACTGTGCCAGCTCTCTGGATATATGAGTGTGCAAAGTGCGGCCTGGGTTCCATATGGGGCCTTATGTCCGTATTTGTGAGGCCCTCAAGGGGTCAGTGCCAAACAAAAAAAAGTAAGACTTGCAAGACTTGTTGTCCACAGTAGTCCTTCGGTCATTTAGCTTGACCACTCCTCACAACAGTAAATAATGCGGACCCTTGGGAAATATATCTGTCCACCGCAGGGATATATCCAAGTGTTGATATATTCACCGGTGTCCCTCAGGGATGTATCCCCATCCAGGATGGTGATGAGTCTTCCCAATCGAGAGCAAGTGGACCCGCTGGTGCTGGAGATGATGGTGCATTTTTGAGGCAGCCTTATGTTCCAACCAATCAAGAGGAGACCTTCTCACTAGTCAGGTGTCTGAAGGCTGTAATCAGTTCACTGTCAGCCTGGTGCTGTTTGTTTCAGCTGACATGATTGCTTAACCTGTAAGTGCTTGCAGGGTAGAAACAAAAACCTGCATCCACTGGGGCCCTTTTTGTGGATCGGTTTGACACCCCTGTTCTAAGGCTATTGAAGAATTGGCTATTGAAGAATTGAAGACAGGGAGCATCCTGATGACTTCTGAACCCCCGGATGGCCTCTCAGAACTGCTCTTGTCTGGTAGGGTCCTCAGATCCCACCAGACCAGAACCAACAGAGATTAGAGGAGCTCAAATGTTATTTGCACTACCTTCAAGGTCAGCATGTTTATATGTTGATATAACGTTATGTAAACAAGTACAGTGGTACCCCGGTTCTCAACCACAATCCGTTCGAGAAGCGATTTTTTCGAAATCTGAATCGATGTTTCATATTACAATGAATGGAAAAAGAAACAATGCGTTCCAAGCCTTAAAATAGTCTTTTGTAGGAGTGAATGTAGAGTGTCTGCTGCAGGTGCGCTGTTCCTCTATGTGTGTGGCCGCTGCATGTGGGAGGGGTTGCCGAGTGAGTGACGTCTCTCCAGAAGTGAAGAGGTGCCCGGTGCGTGTCCAGCTCTGAATGTGCGCTTCTGTGCAGTTTGGCTGTGACAAAGTCATAAACCAAGTCACGCTCTGTCCCAGGCTCGCCTCATCCCTGTCCCAGCTCCAGCCCACAACAGGAGGTGTGGAGAGCGAGCACCTCCCCTGTGACACTCTACCACGGTCCAGTGTGGAGACAGGAAAGGTTTTACACCTCAATATGAAGAAAAAACAGTCAGTAAATGTATCTAACGGGACACGTCTGCATACAGAGGCTGTGATATACACAATAACAAAGCTCGTCGTGGGTCAGCTGATCGGTCCTCGCACGTTATGTTCTTCTGACTTTTTTCAGGGGCGTTCGAGCTCTGGATTTTCCTTCGAAATCTGAAGCAAAAAAAAATCTCGAAATTTTAGTTCGAACTTCGATTTGTTCGAAGTCCGGGACATTCGAAAACCGAGGTACCACTGTACCATGTTTTTCAAGCTATAAGTTGCACTGCTCAATTTTACAAGTTCTAACTGAAGCGTGGTGTGGATCAGAACATAGTCAAGAAGTGAACCGACTGAGTAGCAAGTAAGCGAATAAGGAGATAATCTCTTTTGTTTCCTTTTTTTAATTTTATTTTTTACATTTATTGCACAGACGACAGCGATAATACCAGCATTTTATCCCAAGAGGTAAATAAATATCACTCATCTATAGCCACTCTTACATGGTCTGTCCCTTCACATGTCCAGTCAGTGAGTTCAGTCAACTTTAGTTTCATTCTACTTCCAGTGCTCTTTATTCTTTTGTTCCTTTCATGGTGTTATTGTGACATTTCCCTCGGGATAAGTTTACATTTAAAATGAGCATGAACCGCTATAACCATGTCCATTTCTATGATGCGTGTTCAGTGTTCCTGCTGTTGTGACGATTCATCTCATCCTTGGAGAACGGATGTAATGATGATTGACAGAGCGCATCACAGATGTAACGTTTACTCCGAAGTCCTGTTAGTTGGTGTGAAATAACATTCAATGTGAAATGATATATTATGGTACATACAAGTAGCACCTGAGTACAACCCATCCTCACTCCCATAGTGTAATGCTGATGTTAGAAAAGTGGAGTTTTGCATCCTATACTGACATCGAAGGCAGCCTTCAGCCTTCAGCGTTGCATTTACTGGTCTAGAAGAACGTTCGCGTGTAGCGTTCCAGACAGAAGGATGGGTGGGGCGAGGTGGTGTTTGGGTAGGGGATTGTGCATGGTGCAAAAGGAGAAAAAAATAGTGTTTCACTTCCATATTGAATTCTACACGAGGGTGTGGTTCACACCAGAAAGTGAAGATGTGCTGCAGTATAACACAGATTTTTTTTTTTATCGCATCTGACTCGAGAGAGTGACAAAAATATGCCTTTGATTCAAAGCAGAAAATGTAACAATATTTCGTGATATCCATGTTTTATATTCATCTTGTGGATATTGATACTCTTTGCTCCCAGGTGTTGCCAGATGGGTCTATTTGCTTCACTCTCAGGATCAGAGTCAGAGCTCAACTGTGCAGGGCATCAGACGTGCTCATGCAGCCTAACACTGTCGGATAATAGATAATACACAGGTGGGCAGGACAAAAGAGTGAGATTGAGGGAGAGAAAAAAAAAAGGCATTTAAAGATTAAATCCAAAAGAGACAGGAGAAAACAAAGTAGCCGGGACATGTGTGAGTGAATGATAGAAGCTCCGGAAGAGGCAAATGGTGATAAAGAGGTGGTGTGTGGGTAAAGAAGTGAGGGAGCTGGAAGGGGATGGGAAGTGAAAAAAAGGGATGGAGTAGCCGAGGGCGAGGGAACAGCCTGGTATGTTGGATTAATGAAATAAATGCAGAGGAGGCCTCTGGAGGAAAATGAAAAGGCAGGAGAGACAGAAGGAGGAAAAGAGGAGAGATTGAAAGTTGTAGCTGATGGTCGGGGCGGGAGCACAGGAGGAGATTAATAGTTCTGTAGATTTGCTCCTCTGTTACTACCTCAAGAGGAATGCTTTTTTCCCCATCAATTTCTTTCCACCATTCTTCTAGATCCCCTTTTAAATAGAGTTTTTGAAACAGACACATTTACACAGCAACCCCCACACAATGAGCATGTGCTGTGCTGTCTCCATTGCACTGAACCTTTGCCAGCTCACTAATATGAGAATTTCTTTAATACCGTGCCACTGTGGATTTCAAAGCCACTTACAGTAGTTTTGCGTGCCTCTGAACACATTCAAAGACCTGAGCCTTCAATCCACTGCTGTAAATAACCCAAAAACGCACAGCGGGTCGGTGGATCAAGGGGGGAGGATTTTTTTTAATGTTTACAGGTAACATAGATCGGTACCTGGTAATTCCCTGTCATACCAGACGTACACTGCCTGAGTGTCTAAGGAGGAACTTTGATGTTGCTGCTTAAGGTTTGTTATGCCAGCACCGTGTCAGTCAGTGCCACTGAGACTTGAAGGCCATTCAGCTCAATATCCAGCATGAACAACATCAGCATGTTCAGAGCTTAAACTGGAACCTATTATCTATGGTGGGCCTCCTTCCTCAGGAATCACCGGCACTGGAAACGCGTAAGCAAACTCACCTTATCTCCGTCCAGACACATTTTCAAAAGCAACTCCCCGAGAACAAAACTCCTCCATCATATTATGTTAATGCCTGTGTAAAACATTTATGGCGCATAGTTCTTGGTCCTGCATTTCCACTTCTCTGACTCCGGCTTCCGGGTCTCACCTGTGGTTACAGTGCGTTCTGAAGTCGGAGCTGGCGTCATGAATATTTAGGCCTGGAATGCTAATGATCTCTCTGAGTCCTATCATCATACCACAACCTCCAATTAACCTTTCTGGAACCCCTATTGTCCCCCCACACCCCCTCCACCAGCGTTTTTTTTCTTCTTCATGTCCACAATCTCCCCAGCCCTCCCTCTCCATCTTTTCTCCTTCATCTCAATCCCTCTGTGGGACTCTCTGACTTTGCCTCTCTAACCTCGTTTCATCGCAAACTCTCTTTGGTACAGTTTGCCTCCCAAAAATGAATGTCAAGACAGTTCTCCTCTCTTGTCTATGTAGACGTGCGTGCACACACACTGTGTGTGTGTGTGTGTGTGTGTGCGTTAACAGCGGATACATTATGACCAAAAACTGATAGACAGCTCCTGCCTCTTTGAGTTCACTTGGTCCCCCAGGAGAGCGGAAGCCCTGTCCTTTCTTCTGTTCGTCCTTGGTACATTTTTAATAAACTGAGAGGAAGACTGCTTGATGAACCGCGTCACCTGTCTGTCACTCTTGAACTTTTCCCTTGTGCTGGAACTCTCCTGACGCGAGCAAGTAAAGGTGACAGCCGGTCTTGAGTTGCCAGACAAACTGTACTGAAAATAGAATCTATAAAATTGGTGAATAATTATAAAAAAAAAAAGAATAATGCCAACTAAACAATACTACTACTATTACTACTAATAATAATAATAATAACAACAACAATAAAATAACAATAATAACATTGTTGTTGTTGTTGTTGTTGTTGTTGTTGTTGTTATTATTATTATTGTATATATCATTATAATAATGATGTTATTATATTACTATAATATTATTAATAATAATAATTGTAATAATAATATAACAATAGTAGTAGTAGTAGCAGCAGTAGTAGTATCAGTATTATTATTATTATTATTATTATTATTATTGTTTTTATTAGTATTATTATTATCAGTAGTATTAGTATTATCACACATTTTTTTCACTTTTTAATTTTACGTATGGAAGGCTATTACATTTTTATTTTCACTTTGGACATTAAGTGGTGTTGACAAATATATATCACCTATATATCTCCTCCTAAAATAAAACAATTATCTGCAGTAACTTTTGCTTGACTTGGAAAGAAATCCCATTTTGTTGTCGTACACAAGCATGTGAACTTGAGTGCTCTGTCTCTAGAAGCCTTTCGATCTCTAGAATGTCACCATTAGCAGAGATGGGATGTTCAACATTTGTCCTTGAGTGCTGCAGCACAAATGAACAACTCTTGTTGTCCTCCTTTTCTGTTACCTGGTATCTCCAGTGCCACCATTTTTAATCCGTTATCTCTGTGTTGGTTTAGTACGTATTAGAGTGAACATTTTTCATGGTAAACCTTGAAAGCAAAATGATCAATCTTAAGGAAAATATGAATCCTTCTTTGACTAAACAGCACAAATGGGATTGGATTAGTTTTATGTCAGTACGTGGTGTTGCATCACTGCCCAAGGTCAGACGTCAAAATTTAAAAAAAACATGGCGACTGTGGAAGAAGCATTGATAATGTACCTCTTTCACAAAAGATGAAAACGGAGGCAGCATTGTTGGATGCGCTGATGGTTCTGAAATATGTTGTGACTGGAGGACGAAGAATTTCCATCATTGTTATGTCTTCTTCGCGTCTCATTAGAAATGCATTTCAGGTAGTAACAGAAACACTGCCCCCCACTGTTTCCAGTGGTACCGCTCTGTTTGGTCCGACTCCGTAAGCTTTGTAGAAATGTGCAGAAAGACGGACGAAAGGAACGCAGAGCACGGACAGAAGGCTCTGTACGTAAGAAATGTCAGTGAAACTACCACAATAGGGAGCATCCATGTCTCCTTCTGTGTTACTGCATGTGCTTGCTGAGTTCTGTTATAGCAGTCAAACAAAAAAACATGGCCTGGCCAAAGGTTTTCTGCTTGTCTAGTTGCACCAGATTAGTTATCCTGGTCCCCTTTACTGAAGGTGCAGGTCCCAGTAATTTTTCTGACAAACAGAAGTGCAGTAAAGATCAATAACAAGTGAGTTGAAAAATCATACAAACTGTTAAAAGCTGTACTTATGCCGTTATTACATAGATCTGTCTGTCTCTTTTGTACTTGTTTCGCAGACATCAGTCTGCCTTCCAGTGTGACCAGAAAAGTGGAAAACATTGGCACATTTCAACAGAAAAGATCTAATAATGGTTCATACTTCTCATGCTTTGGATTTCCTCATCTCACATCTACAGTCTGGATTCTCTGACGGTTGCACAGATGACTGTGGCCTCTCTGTTTATACGTGTGTTTGCACTTATTTGTTTGTAATTCAGATGAAACAGCACTTCTGTCTGAAGAGATCGCTCCAGATGCTGGTTTCATTTATTATGCTCCATTGGTTTGCAAGCGACACACACACACAGACACGTTTGTATTCCTATTTTGTGGGGACCGCTCATTGCCGTCATGCTTTCCCTAGTCGCTCACCTCCTAAAACCAAACCTTAACAATCCTTACTCTAAACCAAAATTAAACACTATTATAAAGACACAGATTTTTTCAAGTTTTAATCCACAAAGCTTAAAGTTGTGGGAATACTGTGGCTATTCTGAATGGCATTTGACTTAAGTCAAACTTAAGTATATATATATATATATGTATGTATATATATATATATATATATATATATATATATATATATATATATATATATATATATATAGTTTAGTTTGTTTGTTTGTTTCCTTATTCGTTTATTGACAACATTCACTGTTTATGAGTGCTGTTGTTTATGAATTCTTTTCTGCTGATGTCTCTCAGGGAAATGCCTGCCCTTCTCATTCACCTCGAATTTGTGATCGCTCCCATCCAAATGATTCTGCGCACAAGGCCAGCATATTAAGAGCAGCTCATATCTTTGTTGTGCCAGCTTGCATCACTTTCCAGGTGTTGAAGACTTCTGGAGTTGTTTTGTCAAAACCAGAATTAGATAACTTTGGTTTTCCTCTTCAGAGGTCAGAGGAAGACTAGAGGAGGGCGACAGACGAACAAGCTTCCTGCTGAGCAGATCATTTGGTGTTGTGTGTTCGGGTCAGTGAAGCGAGAATACCACACCCGGATGAAGAAGGTGACTCTCAACTCTGGGATGGTGGGCTTTGGTATGGGCCATAAAACGATGACCTTTTGGATCACAAAATAACTGCTCCTTGATTGACAGATGACACTCGGTGGATAGACTGCATTCCTACACGTTTCGACAGACCTTGGTTCCAGACTGCGACCAAATATGGCGATTGAAGAGAGTCAATTCCATATGCACGTATAATGGAACACTTTATCAGGTTTTCATGGTAAGACACTGCCACACACTCTTGTGTGACCTCTTAACATGAGGCCCCAGCCCGCGAAAGTTTCCGTCGGAACAGCTTTGTATCCACATGGATCCTCAAGTTCTCAGTCAATGGATCCAATACGTTTGAAAACCATCAGTCACAGCACCATCTTGTTCACTGAAGACTTTCAAAAACTTGAATTTGAATGACCACCATACATATTACTGTCATGCCAGTGTTGATGGAGCAGGTGGTCAATTCGTTCATTGTGACTCACAATGACAAGACTTCCTTGTCGCTGAACAGCATTTATGTCTCTGTCTTTGCAGTGTGCTACTGTAACATAGCAATGCATCTTCTTTATGTGTGGATTCGCCTGGACTCTTGAAGCAGCTCCATTTGAACTGAGCACTTTTTCATCAACTGTCAGGATGAGACAGGATCGGACAGGAAAAGAAGCATCTCCGTGTGGATGTAGCCTGAGTTGAGGAGGCAAACATGAAGAGGGCTTCTGGTTTCAGAGAAGGTTGGCAGCAAGAAAATAAATATATGACAACCGAGCCCTCATATACCACTGTAGCTACATGATATTGGCCACAGTTTGGCTATTCACCTGCTATATGGTTATGCTACTGCTTAATGTGGAAACAAACTTGTTGTTTAACGTGGTCCTGTTGAAATCCTGACCAGTTGCCTGAGCTGCTCACAGTATGTTTTTTGAGTCCTATGGTAGTTTATGTGAAGACAAACCACCATGTTTTCGGCTGCGGTCTTGGAAAGCTGCACCTCTTCCAGGGAAGCGCACAGCGGGGGTGAGATTATTGCCTCAGGCCAATGAGTGCGAGATGCTGGACTCGACACAATGTTTTCTGATCACTGCTTGGGCGGACCGCATAGTTCAAAATAACTTTGCAAAACTCCTGGAACACTGAGGTCTTCACCCGAAGCTACGGGAGAAGACTATTCACTGGTCATTTGGATGTCTGGCTCTGTATTTCACCGACAAAAATCACTCGAGCATCAGTAATCCTTTCACTTTTCCAACTTACTGGGTAAATGAAGTCTGTCTTGTAAAATAAACTTGAAAAGATTCTCTCACATTGCTATTGGTTGTGAAACGTTTAACACTGCATTCTATTAAAGCCATGGCAGAGGTCGATCATGACTTCATGACTGAGCTGACTTCAGACCAACAATGACTTGTGAATGTTTTCAGTTCGCAACCATGGTGACGCCCGGCTGTTGACCACTTTCTTGAACCATGCTAGGTCACAAACCAGCCGGTAGAAAAAGCCCTGTTGACAAATAAACAGACATAACCTGAGGAGCAAGGTTGCACAGCAGGGGCCCAATTGGACTCAGACCGCCCAAGAGGACGTCCGCAGTGTGGAATGCCCCAGAGAAAAAAGAAGCACGTCCAAGTCAACAGGCCTTGAAGTTTTGATGGTATAGTGGTGTCGAAGCATTGACTGAGTAAACTGTGTTGTCCTCAGTCGATACAGGAAGTGGCTCCCCCCATACCCGCTGTCTTTTCCTCTTTTAATCAACAGTCTGGTAGAAGTAACAAAAACAACTTGTTGAACTTCATACATTGATTCTGTGTTTGAAGATAATAATGGTTTGTTTGAAAATGAAAGTGTCAGACAAAAGCAGAATTTCAATGAGATCTGCCGGATATATACCGGCGCCTGTGTGGGTCTGTACGCCGTTTTCCTCCCATTTGAGCATGTGAACTCGCAACACTCACATCTCTGAAGCACCCCACAGTGATTCATGGCCTCCCTGTAGGTTTTCCTGTGAAACAATAAATTCTGAAGTGGCTCAACGGCGAAGCTTTGAGCCATATGTACATGGCAAATGTTTTGGGTCTTAGTTGATCTGACAAGTTGACGGCCACAACAAACAGACAGTGATTCTAATTTCCAGTTATCTAATGGATATGTGGAACAATCTTATTGTTGTTCAGATTGAAATATGAGTAAGTGCTTTCCTTCTTTTGCAAATGTAATGTACTGCATAGTCTTGTGCGCGGCATACTTTTAGCATCCCCCAGTAAGTCCCCCCCTCCCCTCTTTGTAGCGGTGATTGTGATAAATTGAGTCATCTTAAGTGTTTCCTCTCTTTGTGTCTCCCTGGAGGATTTCAATGCCCCCCCCCCCCCGTTCTGCCTTGCCTTTCTCCCACCTACCGGTGATTCTCTTCACTTTCTCTGCGCTCATCACTTCATCCTTCACCTTATTACATCGGCCTTCTCTGTCTCCCCTTCATGTTTTATGCCGCTCTCTTTCCCCAACTATCCGTCCCTGTCACTGTCGCCTCACTTGGAAACGTGCGACTAAAGCCTTATTCTTCACTTTAATGTGAGTGGACAAAGATTATTAGCAGGTCAGACAGTGAAGAAGCATAGTACACAAACACTACAATTGAAGAGATAGCTTAAGCCACTGACACTTTATTTTTTGTACTTTTTTGACACCCACTTTCGACACCTAAAAAGAGAATATAAAGATTTGTTATCAAGTGAAGAATGAAGTAGGGGCAGTCACAAAGTACACAAACAAGAGAGTATAGGAAGTTCAGAGGTCATCCCTACTTCTTTTCATATTGCATAAAAACCTTAAACAACATCACGTTTAACTCCCCGACCCTCCTTAGAAGTTAACCATAATAAAATTAAAGCTAGCAGCAGACTGCAAAGTTTTCAGTTGGAGAATGAATACACCAAATTATTCAGTAGTCTTGAAAGTGCTTTTCCTTCTCTCTATTGCTGAGTATTAGGTATTAGGTATAGGCTATTCATAAAACTGATAGTGGTTATTGCTTAATGTATTGCAGAAGTTCCCGAGAGCATCCCGAAAAAAAGGCCGTTTTAAATTCCTTCTCAGACAGAGTTGCAACGATTTGTCAACAGAAAAGTGACTAAAGTAGCAGCCGTTTCCAGCCCACATTTGTTATCGCATCCTTCCCAGTGGATGTTTTGGTTAATCGAGAGACACTTCAGCATGAGATGCATCTGCAGTATAACACACCTTGGTGCAAGGCTTTGATTTGCCAATTGAGATGCTGACTTCTGAACGTCCGCCACAGTGAGGCAGTGACAGAGAGCCAAAGGGCTGTCAGCGTTCAAAGCCAACGGCCTTCTGAGTTAAGCAGTCTAGCAGTGTGTCATTGCCCTGTCATTTCAAAAGATGGCACGTCGTCGAGCTACAGCACATCTCTGCACACACCCACACACAGTCACTGGGTCTCACTCGCTGAGGAAGACATGCCATACCCTCAGAAACGTATGCAGAGTCACAAGCAACATAGTTAATCCAACGGTTCTGCAGTGGTACACACACTAAAGCGCAGCTTCCTTGGCTGGCTGTGCTGGCACAGGGAGGAGTTTTAACACTGTCTCATCTGCTTTCTGCTTTGCCAGCACAGTCATGGGCCGCAGCCAGGTGCGGCGGCAACATGGACAAGGAGAACGAGCGAGGCAGAAAGTAGTGTAGTGTAACATTGCAGATGGGAATTTATAGTGCATCTCCATCTATATCGAGCCAGCTGATAATTGACTTAATTTCTGGATCACTGCCAGTTCAATAGTTCGAATGAGGTCTTACGGACATCTGCATTGTGGAACGATATTATTTATTTATTTAAATATGCAGGCAACCTCCGTCGGTGGTTCTGTGTCTCATTCATCCTGAGTAGTATGGGAGGAACCATTTCTGCAGCACATTCTTCAACGCTCTCTGAGTTTAGAAAAGACAACATTCATAAAGGCGTGTGTCTTTTGAGTCCACCATTTCAACAGTTTCAAACACAGGTGTCTATCCCTTTTTTAGGATTATGCATGAGTTACATCTGTGGTCATTTGAACTTCACTTACAGCCAGTAAAGCTGGTCCAGTCATGAATCATGGCCACATGATAATATAGGTGTAGTGATACTTCACCTAGTTTACTCGCCTGGATGCAGAGCAGAGTGTGTTTGTTTAACAATACAAAATGTTTTCTCACCAATAAAAAGAAAAACGATCGATAGAATACTGCAGTTGAAGTTAAGTGGTGAAAAAGTCTGGGGAGGAAGATCAGCTCCTGAACAAACACCTTCTCAGACTCACTGTACGGTGTGTGGACTCGCAGGGCTTATGTCTAGTGAATAAGCTCTTACAGTCACTGCAGAAATAGATCAACTCAATCCAAATTGTGTCGCGACTTTAAGAGTTTGAGTATGGAGCAATTTCAGGTCATCCAAAGCCCCAGAAAAAAATACCATTGTGTTCACAAACGTCTCAAAAAAAAAAGAACACTTCAAGAAACTGTACATATAGTTTCATAAATGTAAAATTTGCTGCTTGTTATGCACACTTACAATTGAATATTAACACAAATTAACTACTCATTTTATCTCAACTATTCTTTAGGAAAGTAAATCATAATATAATACAATACAGAGGAAAATGATAAACAAATTGCACCATCCCCTATGAATAGTTCAACAGCGCTCCAGCCTGCATTGCCAAGCCACAGTGACAGCTATGCCTGTTACTTCTGTTTCCATGGACACAGTAGCAATTTTTCAATTCATGTATTAATTCATTCATCTTGTAGCTCTCATTCCCGGACCAGACCCAGCTGTGAGCGGAGCGGTCCATGGACACAACAAGGATAACTGACTGCTCATGGTTAAATCTCAAGCCAGCATTGTTCAGCACTTCATGCTTGGAACTGTATGAAAACAAAATGTCAGGAGAGGCCTGAACTCAGAAATTGGAGAACTCCAAACACTCAACCATTTCAATTTGCATGGAGAGTTTTATTTGCTATCACTAAATTCAGTAAATTATTCTTCACCAGCCAAGGAAGTAATCCCTTTAGGCAACAACACAAGACAACCAAATAACTACCTATAATATATCAACAAATATCGAGTTAAAAGTAAATCAAATATACGTAAGGATAAGTAAATAGATAATAAACAGACAATGAAAAGCTTTTGTTTTTAGTCCAGTTCAGTTTTTTGTTCAGGTGAACACCAGGTGACTTGTATGATGCCACCCTCTCAATATCACTACCCAGGATGTTCACCAGTGCAGGTGGAGAGTGCTGGTGCCTGCAGACGTCCACCACCAGCTCCTTGGTTTTGCCTGCGTTGATCTGTACAGTAGGTGGTTTCTTTCTTCAACAAAGTCCTAAGTCAGCGCTCTGTTGTCTCTTTCGCTGGTAGGCGAACTGCAGTGGGTCCATCGAGGAGCTCTCCAGTGGGCACAGGTGAGGGTGAGTCTCAGATGAGATGTCAGGGCCACCGGCCTGTGGCGGTTTAGCTCTTACGGGTGGGGAGTCTTCGGCACCGGAATCAGGCGGGATGTCTTCCACAGCCTCAAGCTCAGGTTGAACATGTGATGGACAATCCACACTGCACAGGATTTCAGAAGCCTGGAACCGACGCCTGTTGCTATCTTCGCCGGGATCTTCCTGGGCTGGGTCCTCACATGGGTGAGAGTACGGTGCATGCTGGTAGAGGGAGGAGCAATGTTGTAGGTTGTGGGCTCAGTGGGACTTGGGGCACACAGTGGAGGCTACAGCAGGAGATCAAAACTAACCAAAACTGACAAATCATCAAACTATAAATATTGTCCGCCATGTTTTATGCTCAGGCAGGGGAGAAACCTGTCAGTCAAATGTGTGCAAGTCAGAAATCTGTTGAGAAACAATCAGTACATGAGTCAAGTTTTTGGGCTGTGGGAGGAAACCAGAGTGCCAGGAGCAAACTCATGCGAGCTAGTGCATAGCTAAATAGCAAGTGCACCTACAACCTTCTTGCTATGAGGCGGTGGCGCTAACCACACAGCAGAATCTGAGCGACACAAAGCACTCTCATGCCAGATCAAAAGTTGAATTCTAACACCATTAAAGCGTCCTATTTAGAGGGTTTTGGTTTTAACCCAAGAGACATATCCAGGCTTAACAAAAACCAGATGAGACAAGACGCCAAAAAAGAAAGGAAAATATGTTTGTAATACTTTCTGAAGCCAAGAGGATTCATTATTAATTTGAATGGAACATGGAGGCATTTATGCACTTTGTTCTAGTTTTGTCTGCTGTTCCTCATCTGCCAACAGCACTGGCACACGTCTTAGAAGAGGAAGTCATGAAACATTGAGGGAAGATAAACAGAATTTATCCACTTTGCCTGGTTTTGATATCCTCCTCTCAGCCACAAACTCGCGAGATCTCACTCAGAATGCAGTATGTTCACTCAAAATGTGCAAACATCCAAAGTATCAGTGCTTATGACGACTATCAACTTGATAGTGCGCGATGCTCTGAAAGCATTAGTTTGACTTTTAGCAATACTTGCATGGGGATGTTGTTGTCAGCTCTTTTGAGATTAGTTCAAAAGGAGCTTGAAACGGGGCTAAATTGGTCTCGTGCTGTGTAATGGATGTGTGCGCCACTTTTGCCATGTCAATAGTAAAAACCTACAAATGTCGTACACTACAAATCAAAATGCTTTTACCATCTTTCACTGAATTATTTTATTATTTTCTCTGCCACCAGTCTACAACACACAGTTGTTTTTTTTCTCACTTTGCTTTACATTTAGTGCTACAGCATACACTGTGTGTGTTAAATGGGAAAATAAATTCGCTCGCTTTTTAGGTAGAACTTATCTAAGACGGATTCTTCTTGGCTTGTGGCATTTCCATTTTGTGAATACGCTTTTGTTTTGGTAATTGCACTTTCATTATTCTGGTTGCGGTTTTGTTTTTGGTCGTCCTGTCAGGGCCTTCGTACTAAAGATTCATAGATCATGGCAGGCCTTGCTACTAATGATATAGAACACCCCAACCAAGACCAAGACATTATCCAGGCTGGAGAGTCACACACATTTGTTAACCATCAGCTGAAACATGCAGCAACAGTGTGACGTTAAACAGTCTTCAGATTGGTGTTTGGTGTCCTCCAGATTTGTTGCAGCAAAAACATGCGCCCACTGTGGCCCTTTTGTGGGTCAGTTTTAGACCCTCGATAAATAACTCGATAAAGTAAAACCACAACCGAATTAAAAGCCAGAATAATTCATTTACCAATAATGCTTTTACATACATGCAACCACAACATTTGTTATTTAACAATAACAATGCGCCATCATCCGCTGTGCAGAAGCAATATTCTTATTTTGGTGTTGAATAGAAATCCCATTCAGGCCTAGACACAACCAAGTAATAATGCATTCAAGACTGAGACAAGATGGCGGCCCATAAACCAGTGGCACTGTCAGACTAGGCACGAGTACTACAACACTACTCACTACTGTCCTAAAGAGCGTCCCTTTCATTCTAGCTGCCACTCTTGTGTCACAGATCACACCTGACAGTCGTCTCCAACCTGCCTGCACACTCCTCTTCACCTCTTTCACTCTCTGTCCATCGTGTGGGTGACTAACCCCAAACACTTGGTCGTGTTTTCACCGCCTTTCTCTTCTCATTTGATCAGAGAGCATCAAGTTGCCCTTCACACGCACTGTAGAAGCTTGTATAAACTCTTGCCGTGTTCGTGAACTAGCAATCCTGGCGTAACCACCAGGATAAAGGAAATCTGATCTGATGTCATTTCTCCAAGTGAATGTTACCACAGCACTGAAAGCATTGATGGAACTCTGGTTTCTAGATCTCAGGTCATTGAAGGTATATGGAGAAAAATAATAACAATTTAATGCTATTTTTTTTGTTCTGTTTTGGGTTTTTTTTTGCACATTTGGCATCCAGGAAAATGCTCCTCCTTCCTTATACGCTGGCATACATTCATCCACACACTCGGCCAGACACTTGGGGCTGACATTTCAAACTGTCAGGCAGGATGCTGTCAAAGCGCATCGTCGTGGGATGTGCCCGCGACTGGCTTTGTTTCTGTGTGAGAACTCATGCAGGCAAGTGTGATGATGTGTATGAGTGAAAAGTGCTTTCCCAGGATTATCCTGCCAGGAGAATTTACACGCTGGTCATTTGTTCATTAACTTTACACATAAGTAGACTTGGCTATCGCACGCGCCGGCTGCTTTGTAGATAGTCACATGCACACTCTTCAAATCCCCACCACCACCCCCCGCCCCCCAAATGCACACTTATCGAATTGAATAAAGTCAGCGTTTTGCAGCGAGTTGGTCGCAGGGAAATAAAACACCATGTCATTTAGTGCTGATGGGATGCGGCCTCTATAAATAGTCATTTCCTGCTCGGCTTTAATTAAGTGCTGCTACTGTCAGCTGTCAGAGAACACAATTATCAAGGAAAGCCATTTAGCAAACTCAGCCTTCAACTGTTTAACTGTTGTTCACGGTTCATCCCCGTGTCTGCTTTCAAGTCCATATTTATATCCCCATTATCCCCAATTCACTGCTTCAGTGTGAGTCTGTCTGCTGATGTTGGTCAGTCTGCTGAGCCCAGATACCTTGCTTTTATTTTCTGTCACACGTTCAGCTCCCTCTCCCGTCTCTCCCTTCTAATCTGCTGAAAGTTCCTCTTTCTGACAGCTTCTTTTTATCTCCCTCCCTGTGTATCGGCATCTTCTGGCCCCATCCCCACGTGGTTCCCTTATTTCTTTAACCTTGCGTGGAGGCGCGCTGCACACGTGAGCCCATTTGATCCCAGGCCTTTTGTGTTGTTTGTGAGAAGTGTGGAATTGTCTTGTGGAATGTACGCTCATGCACTTTTCTTAAGCCATGAAAAAGGTAATTCTCAGAGGCATGGAAGAGAAGCAGAAAAATATCCGAAGGTAAACGGAGAGGTGAAGGATATGATTGTGGTTTCTGAAGAGCAAGTCTAAGAGAGGACATGCCAAGATAGGCAGAGAAAGGCCAGGAGAAGGAGCAGCTGAGAGAGGAGGAGAGGGAGAGGCGGGGAGAAGGACACTGCAAGGACAGTGCAGTGGAAAAGAGATGGGAGAAGGAGGAGGGGAAATGCATTCTGGGACACACAACAGCAAGAAACACACACTTTCCGTATCTATTTCCATGACCACAAACAATAAGCACAGGAGGATGACTAATGCTGTCCCAGACACATGTCGACCGACTATCAGTCTTGATCGAAAAACATTCCCAGGATAAAGCGGATCTCATTCCGGAATGAACACAAAGTTATCCAGGCAGTTTTCTTAAACACGTCTGGTGTGTGCTGTTGTCATTTCTCACAGGGCGTGGATGCACTGCCGGAGCGTCTAAAGCTTTATCACCGGACACAAACGCTAGCAGGATCATCCAAACTTTTGTGTGTCTGAACCATCATGTCCACGCACATCACCGTCTTTCATCAGCTTTAAGAGCACATACAGTCCAAGATGAGAAAGTCCAATTATCAGCTGGCATTCCTCTCTCAGGATAATTTAATGCATTGGGTGAGCGCTTCTCATTTATGTTTGGTAATTACACTCTCTCTGCTTTACACTCCCTTTAATAAGCTCTAACTTCACTGCAACCGTAAGATTACAGACACACACACACGCGCGCGCCACCTACGCGCGCAGATTTAAAGGCAAATTGTCCGCTCATATTTTTACGATGCATATGAATGTGGGGCAAATGGATTTATATGCACATGTATAAACGTTTACCCTGAAGCAGCAGCGTCGCCTCCAAACTATCTTTCATTACATTAGTAGACTTGTACTGGAGCTCGCACATTAATTTCTTCATCAGAATTTTCATTAGGGATTACGTTTTCCCTTCTCCACACTACCTTGCTTTCTGGAAATGTCTGTGATTACTATTCATGATGTGGTTTCATGATTTGGAATTCATGTGTGGCGGTGTTTATGAATTTGTCTTCGAGGTCTATCAGGGTGTCTCACTGTGGATGCTGTCAAGATCTGAAAGCATAAGTAGATGCAAAGGCATTCAAGTGTGTGTGTGTGTGTGTGAGTTGAAGTGTGCGCTCGTATGTGTGCACGAGCACACACATATATGAAGCACGTGCACGTATTTCTTTAACTGAAAAGTCGTGACTCTCCATCAGTGACAGAGAGAGTGTGCGCTGAGACTGTTGATGGAGCATCTGAGAAACCAAATTATAGCTGTGTCATCTGCTTCACTTCAGCCACAGCATAATCATCCAAGTCTTTCCATTTTAGGATGGAAAATATACGCTCAAAATTGCTCCTCGATGACTTGGTTACTAAACAAATGTTACTTACATAGTGGACGTGTATCCAGTGTATCCATTTCAAATGATAGTGTTCTAGTGTTAGAGCCCTGAAAAACAAAACTTAGAATTCAATTTAAAGTTGCATTCTTCTTTCATTTTTAAAAATGTGTTTCTATTGAACCTAGTTGATTCTTATGTTCGGCTTTATTTCAACTCCTGAAATTGTGTTATCCATTATTGTTTTTCATCTTCTATTATTCTTTTTCATTCTGACTTTAAATGAATTATTTTACCTTTCCTCGGTTTCTTTGTGTCAGTCGCCCTGACACAAGACAAGAAGCAGATGAAAAGAAACTTCATACTTGCTTTATGTTTAACAACTTCTCAATATCATTTCATTATAGCTTTTTATTTCCATTCATTAGAATGCCATGAGGTGTAGAATCATGGGGGAATTATTATTATTATTATTATTATTTTACGTTTAGGCCAATGAATTGCTTAGAGTTAGATTTTGGAAGTTTTTCCCACATTAAAATAATAGTATGAACTTCCAAAGGTTTTGTTTTTCTGTTTGTTAGCAAAATAACTCAACATCTGCATTAGTCGCAACAAATGCAAACGCTGCAACACAATGAAATTGAGCCACAACATTACAACATAAACCACAACGAAAGTCACAATGGAAGTTAGCAGGCGGGAGCCAGGACGCCTGCTGCCAAGGACCAAATGCCTGAAGGAGAAAGTGGTGAATCAGTAAAATAAATGAACTTTTGAACTGTGCTTCTCTTGTTGTTCATTCAACATTAGATACTAGTGGTGGGTAGATGAGGCATCATGAAACAGTATTGCAGCTTCAATAAAACAGTGTCCTAGTGGCGCTCTTGGTATAGAAATGACGTAAGGTTTCATTGAATTAGTTGCTCAGTCCAAACACACTTTCACCACAGAACGATGGAGGGAGGGATCCGTGTCGGACCAGCGAGGCCAAAGACTGTCTGCACCGCAGAGCTAACAGAGCTAACAGAGCTAACGGCTAACGTGACGTCTCACTTCAAAAATGTATTGATACTCGTGGACTGACAAATTTTGCTTTGTGGTTGAAAAGGTGGCGAGAAACTAAATGCGCAACAAAATAAATGTGCTCCAAAATGTAAAGACAGAAAGAATAATTGTTTTTAGGAAAGAAGTTCTGGCAAAGAACGATAAGGATTTGTCTGCAAACTCAAAACTACAATAAAATCATGCAAAAGAGAAGTGAAAAAATGGAAACAGTTATTTAAAGTAAGTAAATAAATAATGAACATGATATATTTTTTGCCATATTGCCCGCCCCTTTCTGGACACATTTGAAACAAATACATTTTCTGCCAGTAGCTACAGTTTTTCACAAACGAATTGGAGATTTTCTATAGGACTTTAAGCACCTATGAGTGCGCTATGGCCAAGGTTCCTTTGGTTCATTTTTTCAATGAACCAAGGGTGCAGTGGCTAGAAAATGGTCAAAAAACACCGATCTAGATCATTGGCTGTTTGACTGCACATTTACACGGCACAACACAACATGGATACCTTGTTCCTTCATTAGCGCTGCATTCCGAAGATGAGGCTCCTGATATAAATATGCATAGCTCCCCCTAAGTTAATCTTCATATTTGAATATGCTGCACATGTCAGTGACATGACATGTACAGCCATGGTAAGCATGAATGCAGAAATGTCTCCAAGAAACAAATCTTATTTTTATGCAAATCCAGGAGTCACTTGCCAATGTCTGCTTCCATGATCTTAATTCACAAAATTATGGAGCTTTAATGGCTCATTGAGCAAAGCATTTGGTGAGAGTGAAACTGACGAGCACCACACCGCGGATAAAAGCTACATTCTAAGATGTTTTTGTTACTTGGATACTGGTGCATGTGTCTGCAGTGCTTTTGAAGGGCAAAATGTGAAATTCAGAGTGAAATATCACCTAAATTCACCCTGAAAACAAGTGGATACCCCCTAAACGTGAGTGGAAAAAACCCAACAAATCCATTTTTATTGCTTGGGTGATCGGTATAGAAGCTGTTCAACTTTGTCAATGCTTCCGCAGATGAGGTGTCCCTGAAGGCATCATCGGTCTACCACCTTCAGTACTAATTGAAGTGACGGGACAATGGAGCATGAGACCGATCACAGAATCATAGGAGTGGGAGTAATATTGTGTGTGAATTACCACCCAGCTGTGACAGTAGAGCTGGAAGCAACGCTGGCGCTGAGCTGAATGGTTAAATACAGTTAAGATCCAGACAAAGCAGCCCTGTGATCTTCCACAGTTGCAGGTGAGGTGCTTTGGTGTCAGGGATGTTGCATATGTATGTACCTCGACAGTGCATTTGTTTCGGTGACAACACCATATGGCTTTTATTTGACTTATGTAGGGCGCATGTGCGTTTGCCAGGTTTTCTTCCATCTCCATTTGTCGATCACTTCCACAGTATTCAGACTTGAGACTCCAATGATTGAGACTTGAGTCGCAGGTTTTAGTGATCAGTCCAATACAGCCCTGGCGGACTGTGGCCTTGGCCACACAAATGCACCCTCACCATTGCAATCTTTTCCCCTGATGCTTTCAATGAAGCGTTACCTACTCAGTCGTTTCAGGGATGATCAACAGCGTAGTACACAAATGTACAGTATATTCTCCCATGACTGACGTCAGCTCCCACACCAGTTCCAAGACAACCTCATGTGACTGCCATATACTAGCACAACGGACCATCAAGTCTTGTGGTCCATGATTCCATCAAATCCCCCACTTTGTGAGAGGAACTTGCTAGTGCTGCCTAACAACACCTTTCCCGAGATCTCTCCCCTATAATCCAGAGAGAACAAAAGATCATTTCCTCTGATTCATACCTGTGTTGTGCTGTGTCGGATAATCGAATGCAACACCTTGTCCTGTGGTTCTTATGCCTTTTGCCTCCGAGTTAACACAGCTGGAAACCACCTGAGTGGCCTATAGAGCACCAGAATCCAGTCGCCAGGATGCAGATATGAATGTAATTTTAGAATGAATGTGAGTTGTCATGTTGTTTTTGCAGGTGTGAGAGGAAACTGCGCATGAAAATCTTGGGCATGAATGAATGAAATTCCTGTGACTTGCTCCTCTCGGGAGCCAGATGTTTTGTTATATGTCAGAGGTGAGTGAGGCAGCAGAGAGGAGACAAGATGGAATGAGTGACGGCATGAGAGACTTTTTGAAGTTTGGAGTACCAAATGCCACCAAAAAAATGAAGTCATTTCTCACTACCCGCAGCCTCATCTCCCCCGTGTCACCGACAACAATTTAGATTGCAGGAGTGGTCCAACAACTGCTCATTGGCTTGATGCTCTAAACTGTAACAGTCTGAGGTCTATTGTACTGAACAAAAGAACACAGAATAACACAATCATAATAGTTCTGCAGTTATCTTCCGTGGGCTACTTTCCCACAAAGAGACGAAGAGCGTTTAATAGATAAAGCCAGTTACCAATTAAATGAAGAAATATGCTTTTTAATTGCACAAAATTTACATGATGTTAATGTTGTGCCCTTTAACACAACAGTGAGGGGCTTTGTGTGCATTGCTATGATGTATGTGTCATGTCCACTTCCTCTATGTCTGTATAGTTATTGTCATGTCAGCGTTTTTCCATGCTTTTATTTTTGTGATTCCCGGTTGTTCCTTTGTTTCCGTTTCCTGTTCTTTCTCCAGCATTCCGAGCGACACAGCTGGCGTGTATTTGGTAATCGGACTTTCCGCGGATATCAACTCCTCGACGCCAGCTTGTGTTGCCAGATGGTTTCTTCGCGTTCGTAATGGTAAACTCTCCCACGACTCCTCTCTCGCTTCAGCTCCTTCAAATTCCGTGCGCGCTTGATTTCCTTTTCAGCTGCTTCCTTAGTTTTTTTAGTTGTTTCTTCTCGCTTCATCTTTGCTTTAATTTTCAATCTTTTCAATTTTTGCTTTCTCATTGATACAGTTATTTCCTTGTGTGTGTGTGTATTCCACCACCAAGCGTTTTATGTTAACTGGGCCTCGCGAGTATCTTCCGAGTGCGTTTGTGTTCTCCCTGTTTTATTGGGCTTGACTATAATTCGCCTCTCTTTTGTTCCAGGTTTTTTCCCAGCCCTTTTGTGTAATTCCCGGTCCGTGTTCTGGTTCCGGCGCCTTTCGGTCTGCGTGCCTTCTGTCGTCCAGCACACATTGCACCTGGGTCTAACCTTCAAGCAGCCATGACAGTATGAGCTTTTAAATGATGATGGCCTACTCATCTGTTGTTCGTGGGGTGATTTTTTTTGCTTTGCTTCCTATTGGAAAGTCTTTGCTGAAAAAAGCGCCACTTGGGCAGGGGTTGGAACACCTCCAGTTATGACTGGATTGTAATTTAGACCACTGTCACCGCCAGATACTTCTAACTGTTGTACTGGATTTGCCCTGTGGAGCTGCTGGTGGCTTGTGAGCCACGTGTTAGAAGCACCTGAGCAAGAGACACCCCCGTTCACTCAGAGGCAAAGTCGGTGGTGTCCACGCACGCTTTTGGTCGAATAGGATTTTCTGTCTCCGGAGTCGATTCAGAGGATTTGAAACTGCCAGAGCAGCCAACTTTTTTAAAATGATGATGCTGGAGCCCCATCTCTCAAGCCTGTAGAAATGTGTCACTTGACAACAACAACGATGGCACACAGCCACTCATTCTCACTCCTAATGTGTCAAATAGTTTCCCAGAGTGACGCAGAATTCAGCCGCCTGTGTTGCATGTCAACGCATTAAGCGGCCCATTGACGCACGCTTCGCCATCATTTTCTGATGCCATGGTCAGCATGCCACGTGAAAGAAAGACAGAAGTTGTGGCTGGGGTTAAGCCATGAGGCGGGCCCTAAAAGTTATTGATGGTCCTAACAGTGATGCCATGAAGTGACTCAGAAATCACTTTCTTCTTTATTATTTCTCCACATTTATGCTCTGCCTCTCCTGGGTGGCTGAGTTACGGATCATAACAACGACTCAAGTAGCTGGGTTTAAAATGTTCAACACAATGTGCCACAGTTAACTGTCACTCAGTTCACTTTATTGCGTTCTAATTTGCGACGTGGATGGCTGACATGTCCCCGGGTGCATTCTGGGAATCAACTATTCAGTCACTCACATCATCACTAACTGCGTGGCAGCCATGAATGGGATGTGTAAACATTGAAGTGGAGCGCCTGCGTGCACAGTCAAGGAGGGGAGGGAGCACGAAACAGGGGAAGCTGCAGCAGCTCGACACACATTTTCTTCATTGCCTTTACAGACTTTGTTGAACGTTGTCGATATGGTTGTGAGGGTAATTGCCCTGCCACCTAGACTGTTACACCCTCTCCTTTGTTGGACAGCAACTCAGCAGTTGCTAGCTGTTCCTGGGGCAGCATGAAAGCAATGATAATGTTGAGCCGCTGGTGCTAGATAGAGGTATTCTCCTCGATGAAGTTTCAATGATAACCCACGATCGACATCTCATCCAGTCATTTAACTCCTCTGAAACACTTGTGTCAACATGCGACACAGAAGGCTGAATTCAGCATCAACAGTGGAGGCACAAGTAGTCGATGGAAACAAGAATGTGTCAATGAGAAAAGAGCTGTGGAACTTGTTGGAAATACTGCGATAAAATCTTTTTTATTTCCTCAAGCAAGAATCAATTAGGAATTTTCTGAAACTGTACAAGCATCTTTTTGCCAGCATTGACTGAATCTGTGATGGGCGATCCAACGCACGCGATTTGCTCTCAAAGGTCACACTCATCGTCGATCTTAGAAGCAATTTCTGCTCGCCATGTTTGTGCAGTTGTTGCCCTCCTCATGTCTTTTGTCTACCTTCCACGAGAGTGCTATAGTGCCACATACAGGAATGGCATATGTACTACTTGATTTTCTTTATGGTGCATGGTAAGAGAACCATGTCTTTTGTTTACCAGATTAAATGCAAGGAAACACAACGTTTTGTGATATTGTCAGAATGAAAATGGGAGTTTCTCTGCTACGCACGATTCTTAACAAAGTCTAAATAGTCAAGCATGAGAACGCTTTGTTAGTTCTCTCTGTTCTTCAAGTATGATCTTAAGAGTCAAAATTTGTGATTAGTCTTGTGTTTTGCAGAATAGGAGGATTTTAACATTGAGTTCATTGAAAGTGTATAGCGCAGCAAGATGCCCAGGTGCTCTGTTTGCTCTCCTGCAGGGACCCGACTACAACTGCGGAGGCAATTAGATCCACGCAGGGGGTGTATGTGTGCGAGAGGGAGACTGAGAGTCTGTGTCTTTGCAATGATTTATGCCCGTGTACATTTGTTTTGATTCCCTTCCTGGTGTTTTTAAGGTTCATTTCACATCCTTCACATGGTTTCATGTATTTTCTGGGTAAACAGTCACATAGTGGAGCACATTTATTACAGAATGGGACATTTGCAGCGCTTGACATCCAGGCTGCAGACAATCACATTTGTCTCCCAACTGAGATATTCGCTGTGATCACACCCAATTCATGTGTCCACACATCACCGGCAAATCTGTATGGCTTAGTTTGGGTGGCTTTTCCAGGGCACACTGTGTATTGTGCTTCTAACAGAGGGGTACACTCAAGGGTAATTACTGAGTCATTATGGCGTGAGATTTTCCGACCACTTTTGAATGCGATTTTGGCCACATCAGATGCTGAATACAGACTCATTATTAATATACCAACAGAAAATCAACGATGCGGCTCATGAAGCATCGAGGAGTTATTTCCTGTCGTTGCGTTGACTGCGGGGCAGAAGCTGAATTAGTGTGTTTCTGATCTAATAAGATACAGGTATCGATAAGCTCTCTAAACACTGACACGTCCCTGCTTTGGCTCTGTGAGCAATAGGGAAGATATTGATGGTCTGAATCTCACTGCACAAGCAGTTGCTGCAGCAGCTTGGACGGTCGCACGCTCAGTTCAACAGTCCAGAGGTGAATGGATCACCATAGAGAAACCAAGTGAATAAAAAATAACCAAACAGACCGATGCAGAACAGGGACATTAAATCAGCCAAATAGCCGTCTGTGTCTTGTGAGTGATCTTTTTCTCCCAGTCATGAATAAACAGGCCTGGGCAAGTTAATTACAGTAGCATAGCACTCACTGTCACTTCCGATTCTGAGAACTGGTTGTTCCCCTTCAGTCAAAAAAAATAAAAAAATAAAAAATTCAGAAACAGACACACTCCTGGTCTTATTAAAGCAAGCAAAGCACTGAAATGAATTATTGAAATAAATTATTATCATATTCTCTGCGATTGTAGGCTTCAGTTATACAGTGTCTGTGTTATTAGTATCACAAATCTCTCGATAATGTAACGTGGCACCACAGCCGCCCATGGGACCATTAGGTAGGTTTACGGCAGGGAAGTGAACTCAGCGGCCATTATTTATTGAATGGTCAAGGACGAGAAAACAAGGACCCACCTGGCCAAGAGGCCAGTCCAGAGTGAACAGAGGAGCTACATTCACACCTGTGAGCCCAAGGCAAGCTCTTACTCTCTACTTAAATGACTTCTTGGTGTTACTGCCGGTCTTCGGTTTATCAGTAAATGTGGGGAACATATTGTTGTATCCGCTAGTCACTATATTATGCCACTACATTATGTTAATTTAACTATAGTGTAGATCTAGCCAGCCAAACGGATTAGTTTCTAGGTGCACGGCTAACACCCACTCGTATTTATCAGACAGAAAAAGGATTCCGATTCACTATCATTACCAGTGATGATGGACTTTCTGGTGTCGCATGTTCTGTCACAACTTCACAATGTTCTAGAACTTGGACTAGATATGCTTTGAAGAATAGTTTCTAACGCTGACATCAGTCTCCACAGTAAACTTGAAATAAAAGTGTGAACGGATGTTTCGGCGCTCACGCTTTGATCGCTGTTCGTACGCTCCTTATTGAAATTATTTAAGGAAAAAAAGCTGCACCTTGGTCTTTATTATTCTACAGCATTGTGAACGATGGTGGCGCACCACCACCGCTTATATGAGAGCTGCCACATCATCAGGAAAATGATGTCTTTTTGGAGATGGAGACTGACATGATCAAGCGTATTCCATTGAAGTGGAAACAACCAAACAAGTGGATAGCAGATAACACATCATGGAGGTGGGGATGAACATGACGGTTTTCAGCATGTTTTTCATGGAAGAAGAAACATCACAAGGACTGATGTGCGTTGCTCGCGGAAGTCCAGCGTGAAGATATGGACTCGTGATGACGGCTGCGTTTGTTGTCACCAATTCAGTAAATGTAAACTTTAACCTCTGCTGTCGAAATAAAGTTTTATTATCTGGGTCCGTTGGTCTTGCAGCTCCTTCAGCCTCTCGCTGGATACTGGCTCTCTTCACTGGGTAAAGATGGAGTTTGATTCCTGATATTGAATGAAGTATAAGGTGGACAGTGTTGTGTATATTGCCATCTTTTATCTTTAAGCTTTTAATGTTTTTTTTTTTATCGCTTTTCACTTGGGTTTCCTTTTGCCTTCCTCTACAGTATGTGTTGATGATGTAGAAGGGTTCTTTCTTCATTCAGTATTCAGCAGAGCAGAGGACAGGTAAGCAGCGTTACAAAATGGAAAAGAGGCAATTTAAACCTTCACCTTAGAGGAAAACGCAGTGTGGGTGCACCATGTTTAAAAAGATGTTCCTTATTAGACGCTCCAAGTTAGAAATAATAAATAAAAAGGTGCTATGGAAGGATCACTGCTGGGAATCTAAAGTTACGGCTTGATCCTGCATATGTAGACAAGTCACCACAGTGGGCTGTCAATAAAATCAGCAGCGAGTGGTAAAAACTCAGAAAAGACGTTTCTGTTATGCGGTCTTGGTCTTCCTTTGAAAGCTATTAAAAGTCCTTCACACAGTCTGAGGCACAATGTTGACTCCTGCCGAGCTCGAGGATGGAGATGGTTCTTATATGCCTGCTCTTTTTCCCAACAGATAAAGGTGTGTGTTGGCGGGTGTGTTTTAAGTCCTCAGCCGAGTCTATCCTTGGCGTATTTAAAGATTGAAAATGAGTTGCTGCTTTGAGGTGTTTCTCCAAGGGTGAACGTGCAAGTGGGCAAGCGCACACGGCATATATTTCAGTCTTTTACAGCAGGAAAAGTGTCACAACAAATTATAGTCACCACAGGCAGAAACTCCTGGGCTCAATTTCAACTCAATCCTAAATCCATGAAGGGATATGTAAATGAATGCACCACACATTATTATTACAATGCTGTGCTGCTCCTTCCACTTGCGGAAAACAGCTGCATTGGCATCAAAGTGCTTTAAGATGGCAACCCAATTAGAGTTTGATTCAAATAATCTGTGTGGCTGCAGTGTAGTCGCCTCTTACATGACTTTCTTCCGCTGCTGCAGAGTCTCCTTCCAGTCCTGTCTGTATTTGACGCCACTTTCTAGCTAGTATTACAATTGACTCAGGTTTTTCACTTTCATCCAATGCTGTACAGATTACAGATTTACATGCACATTTGTTGGCTCGGAATTGTCAGGGTTCTACTATGTAGGTCCCTCTGGTGAATTAGGGGTTAACCAGCAAAGTGGAAGTGAGAGGAAGAAGCAGGTGGAGGAGAAGATAGAGAGACGGAGGTTCAAGCAAGAGAGAGGAGGAACGAAAGTCAGTTGGAGGTAGAGAAACCTGGGATCAAGGGAGTGGAAGAGGATACTCATTCAGAGTTCATGTGGGTGGATCGGTGCTTCCGCTGTGCACGTGTTTGGGCCTTGAGCTGGAAATCCAAAGACAGGGTTTGATCCTCATACCTGGAATTGTCTTTGAGATAATGTTGTTTGTGTTCTACTTATTCAATGGCAAGTCCTACCTGCGTTAAATGACCCAAACAAGCTGTCAGAGCATCACATTCTCACACCTTAGATGTCAAATATCACCCATTGTGAAGTGCACTTTAGCGCCCCAAAGTGAAGGAAAAGTCAGCTGTCTACGTTGCATGTTGCTGCATTAGCCTTTCAACTCAAGCATGCTCCCCTTCCCACGCCATACAGACACAGTAGGCACTTGAAAGGAAGATGCTTGCTGGGTAAGAATGAATCCACAGGGGTCGAGCTGAGGTTTCAGTCTTGATTGAAGGACGGTGAGGTTTAGGGTGAGATCATGGGGTGGCGCTCCTTTTATCTCACTATATTTCATTGTGTTACTTGGTATATATAGCACCGTTTACCTTCAAAAGGCCCTATTGTATGTGTCAACAATGAACTACTTGTAAATAGTCGCTATGTGATGCCTTTTGAGTCAGAATGTTTGGTTGAAACGCATGTGTCCACATTTGACACAGGTGACTGACTGCTGCGGCAACATGGACGCTAATGTCCAGTTGACAATACCCAATATGTGACGCCTTTAGAGTGACAAAAATATGTGACCATGAGTGTCAGACTGAGATCCCTACAGTAGTGACTCAATATGGTATCAATGTACAAACGCAGATGGATCTGGAACACTGAATCAATCCATTGTCATTGTCATTAAATAGTGACTTCTTCTTCTTGCGACTTTAGCGTCTTGTGGTGACGCGGAAGTCAACCTTCCTTTTATATCTCTTTTCTTACTGACTGAAACGGCCGTTTGATGTACTTTATGTACCAAGTGACGTGTGTTACCAAGTACCAAGTGTTATGTCCAAACTGTTCCAGAAAGGGTGGATGAGCATTAAGACAAGTAATACTCAAAAGATATTGTTGTTATAAATTGGTGACTTGGGCAGAGTGAAATCCACGTCACCAACTCAAACCTAACCCTTTGCATGGTTGCACTAGTCAAGAGAGGTTTTTACTGGTGAGTGGCTGAAAGAGTGAGGTTCCCTCTTGGTGTAGATATTGTTACACAATTTAATTTGGCACCTACATGACGAACAACAAAGAGTATTTTGTCAAATCATCTGATCAACAGGTGTTTTCAGCAGCAGGAGTCAGTCCTAATTTTTGGTGCTGTACCGACAAACGGAAGCAGTTTGAGGCAGGGTGTTGTCTGTATATATATTACCTACTTAAGACAGCAGCAAAATAATAACACAGTAATAGAAACAACCTTTGGTTTTGACATCTATATCTGCCTGGGCTAAGTTGGGCTTATCTTAAAAGCTCCAGAGAGATGCATGGATGCCCTTTTGTTAATGCTCACCTTCAGCACACTTGAAGAGGAGAGACTTCCTGCAAAAAATCTCCACGCCTTTCTTTTTGATCTGGAGGAAAGTTTGGTCTCAAAGACATTTCACCCTCAGCCATTTGAGGTTCGTGAGAACAGAGAGCAAATGCTCTGAAAGTTTTCAATGAGTGTGTTTTAATTTTGCATCATGTTTAATGAACAATAACAGCTTTTTCTTCAGCATTATGTGCCCCGGCCACTGAGGATTGTTTTGAGCTGAATGCATGCTGTGGAATTCCAATACGTTCTGAGATCATTGTCGCGTCTTATGACATCAGACATGAGGCACTGCTGGGGCTTCCAGCTTCCTTAATGGAGCAGGCGGCGCTGATAAAACATGACTCCGTTCACAATGCAGGAGTGATGAGCGCTCTTTAAGTCGGGGGCTTGTGCTGATGCTACTAAAGCGCTATCGCTGATGAGAATCATACTCAATTAGGCACGTGCGTACAAGACACAGGCTCCGTCCCCAACAAAAGCTATTAGAAGTACGCAAGCAGCGCCATGCCTTCCCTTAATTTGTCTGTGTTCTTGTGAGCCACGCCATTGCTAATGACTTGCCTCTTGCTCTGAATTGTCACTTAATCATTCATTAGCCATTTGAAGCAAAGCACTGAGATAATTCCCTTTTTTTATAAATAATGGAAAAAAAATAAATCAAGAGACTCTTTACCTGAACAAGAAAACATGCAAAGGGATCCAAAACTGGTTCTTTGAAAAGTTTTTTTTTAGCACAATGTGTCATTTGAATGGTTTATTATAATGTAAATACAGTGTTACCTCGGTTCTCAACCACAGTCTGTTCCAGAGGGCCGTTCGAGAAGCGATTTGTTTGAAATCTGAATCGATTTTTCCCAAATAATGCGTTCCAAGCCTTAAAATAGTCTTTTGTAGGAGTGAATGTAGAGTGTCTGCTGCAGGTGCACTGTTCCTCTATGTGTGTGGCCGCTGCATGTGGGAGGGGTGAGTGAGGTCTCTCCAGAAGTGAAGAGGTGCCCGGTGCGTGTCCAGCTCTGAATGTGCGCTTCTGTGCAGTTTGGCTGTGACAAAGTCATAAACCAAGTAACGCTCTGTCCCAGACTCGCCTCATCCCTGTCCCAGCTCCAGCCCACAACAGGACATCAAACCCTGGAGTGAGCGCTCCAGCCTCGGAGGTGTGGAGAGCGAGCACCTCCCCTGTGACACTCGACCACGGTCCAGTGTGGAGACAGGAAAGGTTTTACACCTCAATATGAAGAAAAAACATTCAGTAAATGTAGCTAACGCTACACGTCTGCATACAGAGGCGGCGTTATACACAATAACAAAGCACGTCGCATGTCAGCTGATCGGTCCGCGCACGTTATGTTTTTTCCGGCTTTTTTCGGGGGTGTTCGAGTTCTGGATTGTCGTTCGAAATCCAAAGCAAAAAAATCTCTACATTTTTGAAACTCTGATTTGTTCGAATTCCGGGACGTTCAAAAAACGAGATACCACTGTATCTCGAAATATTGAGTGTTGGTATTACATTTTTTTTTAATTAAAAAAAAAAAAGCACAACTGATTCTGAATATTCAGTATAGTATAGAGTATATTTGGATTCTCACCAAGAAATGGGAGTCGTTTTTCACCGTATGTTGTGAAACAAACAACAATAATCTAACAATAATGCAATGTCTTCACAGTGAAACTCTATGTAACTCGATTTGTGGGTCAGAGGAAGTTAGACAAGACTCTTGAGATCATGGACATTTTTTTTCTTTTTGTCTGATGATGCCGATAGAGATTGGACAATGGTTTTACATTTTAGAAGAGAAATACGACTTTAAATATGTAGAGTTCAGGGCTGTTCAACACATCAAAAGTATAAAACTAGTGATATGCAACACAACCTTGGGAGAAGTGAAGTTGTTGCCTGCTTATATGTCTCAAATCAGAACTTTCTTCGCTTAAAAGCTGTATTTTTTTAGACAGACTACATATTTCTCACCCTGAATGGCTGGCAAGTTTTGGCAAAAGGTGAAGCTAAACACAAATTATTTAAATGAACACTGACTATTAACCACACGGCTCTGTTGAAACTTGCAACGGCTACAGTTTGCAGTCAAATAAAGAAACAAGACCATCATTACTTCCGAGGCAGACTGGCCAACCACATCTTGCCAACCACAAATTGGTGTCTGAGTTCATTTATGATGCAGCTCGAATGAGCCATTACCAATTTGAACAGCTCTGTTGTTGTCGGAGCTGAATAGAAAGAAGACTTGGCCGCAGCTTGTTTCGCACTTCAAGTGAAGCTGAAAGAGCATAAACATCTAATTAGGAAACAAATCTCATGAAAGAGTCAAGGTTATATTTATATTTCAGGATTGAGTGGCACCAAGGTGGAAACACCAATTCTGCTTTAATTGACTTTAACTTTCAGCATCCAGTAAAAAGAAGTCTTACATTTCGTTCCACAAACGTATTCAACACAAACAAATACAAAGGAGTATTTAGTACAAATCGACTTAAAGAGTGTGAGAACTGAAAACTGCTGAGCGTCACCAGGCACTGGCAGCAAGTGAGTGGATCATTTAAGGGTATTTAAAGGTATGATTCTTTTATTTCAATGTCAATGATTAATACTTCAACTATAGTCGTAAACCATATAGGACTTGACCGACACACCCCTGGAACAATGCATAAATATGCAGTATGAAATGATCATTTATCGTTCAGTTTCATTTGTGACATCACTGCAAGTGGATCCTGTCACCATTAGAATGGACATAAAAAAAAGCTCTTCAGTTTCAGTGTCAGAGGAGAAATGCCAAACTGCTACATGACAGCTGGATGTTCTACTGGTGCATATAAGCCTACTCTTTTACAAAAAAAAAAGAGATGGAAAGGGCCATAGAAATTGGTGAAGCTTTAGTTGCAACCATTTTGAAGTCGACTACAACGCCCATAGTTTTTGAACGTAAACAAAGAGCCGGCTTTGATACCAACCTATCAAAACAACGGTGAAAAGGTGTCAATGCTTGCCATTAAGTCCCACTGTTCAGCCAAACGCGTATATATGTATAAGGAAGTTCTACGTTACCCCAACATTACGGTTCAGTGTTGCCGCCCGTCTCCCATCCTTCATGTTCAGACACTTCATCCTGAGTCACGAGTTCAAATAAAAATAGTCCTTGGTTTACAAGAACCTGTTCTTCTGTTCAACTGCTCACAAATGCCTCAGTATTTGTTGATATCGCAGCTACTTCCACTGCTTCAGTTCACAGCGCACCCGGGTATGATACCTCCAGTGACGTCACAAGATGGCAGCGGAATTGGACCCACGACCAGAACCTTGTCAGATTCACAATGTGGAGTATTTTATGGTAGCATATGGAAACAGAATTGTTTTGAATCTTATTCCATACACGGAAAGAAAACCCAGTATTAGTTCTTTCAATTTATGTATTGGGTGATGTAGATGTCGGTGACACTCTAAACGGTCTGTCAAATGATGGATCTCTGTTCATCTCCTGGCCACTGTTGTCTACACAGCCTCTGGCGGAATATATTAGCGTTCGGAAACGAAACTTCTGTGCCCTACCCTGATGCCGAAGGCAGCCTTTAGTGCTGCATGTTGATGCATTACGCTTTCAATTGAAGCACGTCCCTCCATCCGCAGCATATCCTGATGCCGTGGGATCAGGTGAGCCTATATGAAACAACATCATTGCCCCTCAAACTGCCTGCACGCCACTATGCAGTAGTTTACAGGCCTCAAGACACTGTATTGAAGGGTCGGTGAGTTTCATGGAACACCGTCCTGATTTTCAGCGGCCACCAGATGGCACTGTCTGCTGTACTATGTTTGGAATTGAGCAACTAATTCAATAAAACGTCGAAACCAAGAGCCCCATCTAGTGGTTTCTGAAAATTAGGACACTGTTTCATCGACTCTGCAATACTGTTTCATGATACCTCATCCAACCATCACTACCTCGCAGTACTCCACATGTGTGCACTTGTCACTTAAATGACTGCAAGCCACAGAAACAAGCTATTACAACTGGGCTACAACAGTTTTTACAGCAAACCAGCTAAAGACAAGGAAGACGGGCTGAAAGAGGCCGAAAAGGTCTACATGAATTCATGTTTATTTCAATCTCCTCTATTGTATTATTAATGCCTTACATGCCAAGTTATATGATATTCATATCGGACTGGAAACAAGCCAAAAATTAGTAACACTAACATTTTTACAATTTGTTGTGCGCATATACTTATGATAGCAGACAACAAGCGGCCACCCACCTGTTAACTGCAGCTTAGTACAACAGCCGCAGTTTCAAGTATGCAGTTCATTCATTATTGGTGTCATTGAATTAGTAGTCTATATTGAAGAAATAAAACATTTCTCTGCACATCTAGTGCGCTGGGAGCCAATCGTTTCTCTAAAGTAATGTATAGCAGCTTTAACCCCAGAAAATAAGAGATGTCGAATTATAAGCAAACCATAGCCATAAGTTTTTTTTTCCACATGTCCAAAAAAAGGACAAGAAAATAGTATTTCATGGATCTCGGATATTGTGTGGAACACACCATTGAGGAATGTACCGCATATAAACAGGTTATATCGAATCCCTCCCACATTTCTTTCATCCCACTGCCTCCTCCACGTCCCTTCTTTCCTGCAAATCCTTTGAGCGCCTCGCTGCAGCAGCTCCGTTGTCACTGAGCTCCTGTTCACCAACAGCGTAACGTGGACAAGTGGGACATGTGATGTTGGGTGCATGTTTCACCGTGCCGTTTCCTGGGACGTCTGAAGCTGGTGCATGACCCACATTTCAGCCCTTAACTCAAAAGAAAGCCAAAAAAGCATCACATATCTTGAAAGACAATAAAAACAATCATCAATCAGGTGAAAATCTGAAACTTGTTTTTGAGTCTTAAAAATGACTTCGATGTTCATTATTAAGTTCTTATCCAGATTCCAAACGTTAAGGAAAGGAATTTTGTCGTTCACATAAACATGTTGTTGTCTGATGTGACAGCCAGACTCGTGGACTGACTCCAGAAATATGTAAATTTGAGTTGTCTGAAATGGTGCCATGTTGTATATCTGGGCTGAACGAGCTGCTGTTTCTCACAAGACACAGGGATAATGAAGATGATCTCAGCCCACACTAACCTTTTGAATTTTCGCATGGTACCTCCTTCAGGGAATGTTTAAAACATGTTAGATTTCTGATTAGAAAAAACAGGACAGGATTTCTGGAGCAAGTGAAATATTTCATGGCATTTCAGTTCAGATATCAAGCAGGAGCTGGTTACTGTGGAAACCCAGCGGCACGGATGGAAGAGCTTTTCATGTCCTGGTGACTTTTAATTTATTGTTCGTGGAGCAGAGATTGATGACAAACACAATTTAGATAAATGACTGGAAAGATATCTGATAAATAATGCAAACATACTCTTGCAGAGAACTTATTTCCTCTTCTATCTTCGAAACTGGGAAAATCCAAGTGCCTGTCTGGCTTTGTTCTCTGTGTTTACAGGGACTTTACTTCATGTCATTGGAGAAGAAGTTGAAGACCTCCATTGGAATTAGACCACCCCCTACAAAATTATTCGTAGAATGCAATGATGTACGTTTGGCATCCAGGAAGTGCATTGTTTTTCATATATTTTCATGAATTTCATTTATTATTTTAATGCTGTGTGTGAGCCACACTGACCCTGTGATATAGCTGTCCTCCTCTGTGACCAATCCCTAGTCACACTTACCTATTGCGTCCTCCATCCTGAACATCTTCCTCTTCTTTCACACATGTAATGATTTACAAAAACACTTGGACTACTACCCCAGCCTGGGACAGCATCTCTTTTTAATGAGGGGATTTGTTTCCAAATAGTTTCCCACGTGTAGAGTTTGGAATCCAGGAGGAAACAGCAAGAAAAATGAAACTCCATCCAACAACGCTGGCATTTTGTGAAGCCAAACATGCTGATTTAAGTCTGTGCACAGACGCAATATTAAATTTGCTGGATATAAACTAATATTGACTGACAATTCAACACATTCTCATTTACGTTGCATAGTGATTGATGACTGTTTGCTTTTGCATCCGACATGGACCCAGTGCATCCTGATGTTGTTCGGGTCCGGATGAGGGCGCTGGGTCACGATCGTAAGCTCTCATTCTTACTGTACGTGTGATGTCACATGGTATATCGGTAGCCTAAAAGCCTCATGGGATAATATGCAATGCAGGAGCTGATTTCTGCATCAACATTGGACACTAAAGTTTACTTTGCCGCTGACATATTAGGAGTGAAAATGTATAAGGCCTCAGTGCTGAGATCCCCCAAGGCCAGACGAACTTGAACATGAGAAATGTGTCTATCTTCAGAAATTATAAATTGTTTCGGAGAAGCAATATTAACAAGTCACAAACACCTTCTTGTGGTACTTAAGTACAGTTCTATTGCTTATGGTGGCGCATGAGAATGAATGCCGAGTCAGCAAATGTAATCTCTGCTGAGCTAGTGGCGTAAGGACCGACACTGTTTCACAGAGACAGAAATTATAAAATTCACCTTGAATCTAACGTTTGTAAACAGGGTCCATAGTGGGAATGACAATGCCGGCTTCTGTACTCCACATGAGAGCATACTCAAATGGTAACTGATTCACATCGACGCCAAGTGTAGATAAACTTAACCTTGAGTAATGAACCATCTGGCGTGACTTTCAAACCTAAGCTAACCTTCTATCCCCCTTTCATCTCTGCTCCCGTCACTGTTGCGTCCTGATCTGTCTGCCACATACTAGAGGACAGAGGGTCCTTCAAAACGGAGAAGCAGGGGCCATGAAAACACGTGCACATCGCACATTTAGATCCCCGAGTTAAAGTGCCCTACTGAAACCATAGACATGCATTTGACCAATTACTTGAATGGGCAGGCTGCGGTGCACCTTTAAATAGCAATTTGATATGTTATTAAACATACCATAACCCCAACCTAAGTCTTTTTTTCATGTGTCGTCCTGCCAATGCGTCGACATGCGACGCTGAAGGCTGCCTTTTTCGTCAGTATAGGATGCAAAAGGCAAAAGGTGGAGAGGAAGGCCAAAGAGGAGATTTATGGAGGTGGTGAAGGAGGACATGAGGTTTGTCGGTTTGAGAGAAGAGGAAGCAGAGGACAGGGTGAGATGAAGGAGGATGATCCGCTGTGGCAACCTCTGAAGGGAGAAGCCGAAAGGAAAAGAAGAAGAAGATAGAAGATAGAAGGGTGCAAAAGGCAACTTTCTCAATGTCAATATATAACATCACGTGAGAGAGAGGATGGGTTGACCCGAGACCCGTTCTCCTTCCTTTATGTGAACTTGCACTGACAACAGCCTATACACCAAATATTTGAGGTAGAATTCAACTTGTCTGATTGAGTGTAGGCTTGTTTCTCCTCAATGTAGCTTTAGCTCCTGTCCCACAGCTATACTAGGCGATGGCTTACATATCTTTAATTTTCCCAAATATTCCAACTTCCACATTAAAAAACTTCCAGCGTAATAACAAGCTAATAACACAGACAGCGTATTTTTACCAAACTTCCCCCCATTGGTGACATGTGGGCTCGCATCACCCTGGATAGGTTTAGCCCATGTTAGTGCAATGGACCGGCTGATCTTGCACAGGACGTTTCACAACCAAGATAAACAGATTTGTCTTCAAAGTCCAAACCAGTGCGGTTCATGAAATTTTCAAATCTAAACAGCATTTCACGACACAATGCTTTCATCAGTGAGACGATAAACATCTTTACGAATGAGGGATTTTTCACAAGCATAGCCGATCATCGTAGATCTTTCAGAATATTAAAATGTTCTACTTTGAAAGTCCAATATATCTGACTCGGTGGCTATATATTTCAGTTGGCACACAAAAAAAATACCCCTAATTAGACTGAAAAACTTCAGCCAACCATGCAGCGAACCACTGGGATGTTAAAGACCCCACTGATGGGACTCCGCAGCTTTGATAGTGACACTGAAGCAATTGGAGTCAAACATGCGCTCGCAGTTCCAAACGCGCACATATATTTGCTCATCTGCTGACATTCAAACGAACACATTTGACACTCCGACTTTGGCGACTGACAGCTAAGACAAGCTTCCCTGACAGATCAACATGATTTACAATGTGTGTGTGCGTGTCTTTCTCCCAGGAAGAGATGGACCGAGGGAGTTTGGGGTCAGAAATGTAAATTCTGTGGTGTCACATATTGTGTCACTTATCCAGACAGCCCCTCATCTCCATGCACTGCTCGCACATAGAGAAATGTAGGCGATGCAGCACAGAAAATGAAGTTAAAACAGCACGAGACAGAAAAGAATCTAGCTTATAAGCCCCAGTTAAACCACATCAAATGCATCATTATGACTGCGGACTGTGTCCTTATCTGATCCACTGTGGAATTTGATAGACCTGTGAGGGCGGGAGGCTGTGCTCTGCTGTTGAGCATCCAAGTGGTTGCACTGAATATTGATTCTGAATCTGTTGTGACAATTGTGTTTTTTGCTTGATTCCTTGACCAATTTGCCTTGAGGGAAAAAACATTGTCCTGCTGAAGGATTTTGCTCTTTTTAAGAACCTCTGCCACAATGGTGATGTACGCGGTGAGTGAAATAATTCAAGCGTTTCTTTAGAAAACTGGTCACACACAGCCGTCATGCCGCTTGTGGGCCGCTTCAGAAATGCAGTGCTGAAGCGATCAGCCACGGAGCCAAAGAACAGTCTTAAAGGGTCCGTGACAAACGCTCAATAAAGACAGAATTAGGAATAAGAAATTGTTTTCATTCCTTCTACACAATCATTTTGTATATGCAACCATAAATTACATCGCGGTGCAGAGGCAGGCGATGTGCGGTTGTTCTAACTGGGTCAAACACTGGCACCAGTTGATGACGTAGCGATATGAACTGAAGTTTGTGAACAAGTATTTGTAGTATCAGTGTAGATCAGAGGGATTTGTCTCACGCTGGTCAGAGGATGAAGGTAGTGATGAGGTTTCATGACACCCCCTGCATCTGAAAGTCAGTCGTAATTGCGCGTCGGGAGGGGAATGGAACAGATTTGTTTCTTCAACACCCCACTAGTTTTGCCTATCTAATGGGTGAATAGAGCTCCTTTGTTTATCGGGATGCAATATTTGAAAAGTGGCAACACCATGCTGTAACATCAGATTTCCATCGGGATCTACGACTGGTGTTTTCAATTTCCACCTGAAGTTGTGCGGAGCGGACAAACACTATGAACAGTCCTCTATACTTTTACTTAAAGAGGTGCCGCACGGAGCTCTGTAAAAAATAGTAAAAAGAACTCTAGTGAAAAATAGAACCGTTTGCGATTCGAAGCGAAGTGGAGGCCCGCCACCGTGCCACATATCAGGGACCGTATTTGTCACATGAGGAAGTGGAAGTGTGACATGAGAGTCAGCGACCAGCTACATTTGTGAGAGTTGGTGGTCCAGGAAAAAACCCACGATACACTGAATCTGCAGTAGGTGAGACACCATATGATGAGGCAACACATTACATGCACTTAAATCATGGCCTAAATGGTCAACAGAGACACCACACTGATCAGCTGACAGGATATTCCTCTAGTGACATCATCAGGGCGCGTCTCAGGAAGTCACGCAGTGCAACACGCTAGGGGATTTGCATTCACTGAGAACTGGCTGTACACTTACTTAGCATCTTAAGTCAAAAGAAGCAACTCTGCAGACGATTAAAGATCATTTCATACTGTATGTTTATACATAATTCAAGGACCCTTTACTGCTAGCATGAAGCAGTAAGTGGAGCTGAACAGATTATTACAACATGAAATGGATTTTTTTCTTTCACTTGCTGATGAATCTTGTTGCCATGTATTCCCCACTTCCAGTCCTGTTGTTGTCATGGTCACAGTTTGATGTCATTCTGTGAGCCAAGCGTTTACTGACAGTACACACCAGGGATCAAACCAATTTCTGCTAGATTAAAAGCCTAACCGTCACGATTTAATGGCGGTTTGTGTCTTTGTACAGCTAGTCAATCCGAACAGAAAGGTTGAGCTAATACTGACTAGGCGCTGTCATCCGTCATTTCACAGCAGTGTCGCAGCACATCATCGACAGGAAAGCAAAACTTCCTCAGGTTCACGTGTCACAGCGCTGGCTGGTTTGACATGATGTTGGTTTCAAAACGTGGTGAAATTTAATTAGCAGTGTCTGAAATATAGGTGCGTGTGAATAGGGTGTTTGAGTGTTTAAAAACTTGTGACAGTTCCCCCCAGAAAGTGTTGTCTCCTCACTGCTCAGATTAGCATATCGAGCCCCGAAGAACTCGCTCGCTTCAGCTCTGAAAAGATGCTAAATCTGATACCTATCCATCAATCCTGCCTTGGATGAAGAAGACGTCAAAATCCTCCCTTTTTTAAGTGCATATCAAAGGACGAAGAGTCATTTGGAAAATCTTTGGAAAAACAAGTGTAAGGGTAGGTTACACCTACTGTATTATGTGCGTGTCTGTTCTTTTTCTTTGAAAAGAAACAGAGCTTTCACATTGTGTGCGTCATTAGATGGATATGTTATCTAATTTTGACCAACCTCATTGCAAAAATGTAATGTGCTTTTCCTCTTTTCAATTTGAAGATGGAGAATATGTCAAGGAAGGAACATGTGCGATGCTTACAATGGTCCATGAACCCATAGTTTTTTTGACATGTGACGCCTTTTGTTCAATGGTGGCTGTTCCCCAGAGACCACTAATGGAGACATGAACATAAGGCTCCACATGTCTGTGCATCATACAAAAAAAAAAAAATCCTGTTTGTTTATTTATTTAAGAGGCATGAGTATATATTTTTGTCTTTGTTATACAAATCACACACACCTACAGAGTGGTGTGGCATCATTACTACATTTAATATGTTTGTTTTTATCAAGTTTACATAATAGCTGCCTTGCTAAAAACAAACCTGCTACTGGAAAAATGTTACTCTTGATTATTATTCATATATTTGTATTTGGCCCTCCACAATAAGATGAAATATTTCCCGCACAATTCCTCACAATCCATTCATACATCAATCCAGCATATAGAGCATATACATAGCATGTAAGTGTGTGAGCTTGATATCAAGTTGTGTCACACTAGCTCTGACTGTGATGCCGATTTGAAACATTTCCGTCGAGATGTTCTTTAGTTCACGTTTGTCCTCTGAAGCCTCAAAACTGTAGTGAGCGATTGGGAAAACCTCCTCCATAGCGTACACACAGCTTTTCCCCGAGTCATTCGCCCTAACCACAGTGAAACCAAACATCTGACAGACACTAATATTTGTCATGGGCTTGTTGCTTGTTTGTGTCGTTCTGAAGAGAGGAAAAAACACTCTTCGTTTCTGAAAACAAAAAAAGGAAATACAGGGCAGGAATTGCTGGCAGACAACCTGCATTTTCAACACAATGAAGACGCATTAGAGTACAAAGGAGAATGAATGTCTGTGTAGCGTAAGCAAGGTTGCAGTGAGGGATGAGGGGATTTCCCTGCAGACTGAAATCTGAAACCTGAGGCAAAGACCATCCATCACATCAGCTTACAAGAGGAGCGTTAGATGTCAAAATACACAAACACTTGTGTTTCAGCTGTTGTAGTACAAATGCTTATGGGGGCCTCTGTGTCAGTGCAGTCCGCCATTCTTACAATGGAAAGCATATAGAGGAAGGAAAAAAATTCAAAGTTTGGCAAAAAGTCAGTTAAAAATAAGTAAATTATTATTTAGGCAAATTTCTTTTTTTTTTTTTTTTAATTATAAACAAATATTAGTAATAGAGGCCTGGTGTATAAGCTGGATTTCAATTTTATAGTATAAAAAAAAACAGCTATTTGATATATTTGACTTTGATAAACTGTGCACAACATCACATATAAAGATGAAGGCCAACATCAGAGCTGATCCCTGTCTCAATAATGAATTGAACCCATTTATAGTCAAACCATTTCCCCCTCATCACTGCCTGTTTTTGAAAAATGAGTTTAGTATGCTTCCTGGTTGAGTTTGCCAGTAGCAAATCCTTGTCTCAAGGATTAAGCCATGCAAGTTTAAGTGCTTGTTGCTGGCACAGTGAATGGCTCTTCTTCAGGCACTCATTGCATCTCCTTCCTCCTTGATGACTTTGACTTCAGCTTCTATTTTTCATTTTTTTTAATTTGCTAATAATACTTGAGGCAGGAAAATGCATATTTTATGGTGAGAACAAAATGAAGAAAACATTGAAATCCGATGATAATGTATCCCATTTCCAAAAAGACTGCTAGATAAGAAGAACACGAGGGGAGAAGTGCGATTCGCAGACGGATTATTGCATGGATACATTTTTTGGACTATGTCCGCAGCTCTGCCAACAGAGCCGATCTCCTGGAGGACTGGAGATGATAAGCAGCAACTGAGTAAAGGTAAATAAAACGCCTGTGATTTCCTCGGTTTGATGTATATGACGAGGCACAATATTTTGGCAGCATGACACACAGGATTCAGACCACGAGTTGTGGCTTATAATCTGGAATTTTATGATATTATAATATTATGAAAATACATACAGCAGTGCATTTAAGATCAATTCCAAGCCAGCATTTGTACCCACTTCTTGTTTAGACAATTGTTTAGACGATAATGTTTCTCCCCAATCCATGTTAAGGCCAGCAGTTTTGTTCTGCGAAAATGAGTGCTTCAATTTCTGTGTTTCCAGTTTGGATGTTTGGTGAGGAGCACATGAGAACAGCATCTGCTGGTGCCTGACATTCCTGTTGTTTCCACAACAACCACGAGGCAGAGCAAGCATCTTCTCTGATGTGCAGGTTGTGTTTATTCCTGACCTTTTTCATTTATTAGATGTATTTCATTTAAAGGTTAGCAACTAGATTAAATAAATGAATAACTCAATTAAATGAAGAATTCACAGTTTCACCTCATCACCAGTTATTGTACAGCTGCAGCTGAGTGACTTGTGTTTGGCTCCGCCCCAACACAAGACCAGCATGTTCAGAGGGTCACCTGAAATGATCAGAAATAAAAAGTGATATTAGCCAATACATCGAAAATGGCAGATGATCTCCACCTGATACACGGCTTCAGCCTTGCTTGTAAATGGGCAGCCATCTGTGCGACTAAAAGATCTGATAATGTTGCATATTGTGACTCTTAGATGATGAAAGAAGGAAGTTATACTCATCTGATGTTTGGTTAAAGTAAGCTCTCCTGTCTGTGCTGTTTCTGTTGACTGCATGTCATCTATTTAGAACTAAATCTATCTCATTTATGGATCCCTGAGAAGATTTTTCTGCTTTTGTTGAACAGAAAGCCGTCCTTAATTCCTGTCGTTTTACCGAACCAGGGTGCTGTTTTCCCGTCCAAACACAGCAGAAGGCTTGTTTAGCCTAATGCATAATAATTGAGCAGAATCGGCGACATTACTATTAATTAGTTGCTTGGATGAAGATGAGGGAAAGATGCACAGTATCAGAGTCTGCATACACTGTTGTCATAGAATACAGAGCCAAGCAACATTTTGTTTTGCTTGATAGAATATTCATCAGCGCTTTCTGTAAGGAAAAATAGCCTGCATGCATTTTAGCGGAAAACATTTGACGCGGCTTGTTTTCCTGTGATTATACAAACTCATACTTTATGGAAGAGGCCCATTACGAAAGGTTCGGGCCACTTGGAAAGTTCTTTTGTGTGAATAGGACTTTGTTTTTTTAATAGCTTTCTGCTTGTGGAATGTTGCTTTTAAGTCAGCGCAAGATTAGTCCTGCAGCGACCAAGCTAACGCAATGAACTTGTCATCTGTGGTTTCTCCTACTGTCATGTTCCTCTTGGTTCTCCAGCGCTTAGCGAAGAGCCATCATAACGCAGTTGTAACATTTGGTCCTCCATTGGTTCTCCATCATAAGTAGTGAGTACTCAGAGTCCAGACCTGAGCCAAGCAGCTCATTTCCACCCATGTTGAGCCCAGCGTTTTTGTGTCTGGTGGCTTAAGAAAGCCGATAACCGATATTAGGTTGATATTTTGGGCAGATATTAGTTCATGAGATTTGGGTTTGGTTTTGAGACAGATTATAGAGCTATGAATGTGTTTGCAAACCTTGCATTGAGGAAAAAAAACAGACAGTATACATTCCTATACAGAATGTTTTTATTGCTTTAGAAAAATGATGATGAACTTCCAATAACTCTTACAAACAACATTTAATGCAGTCAGTGTCCCATCCAACAGATTAAGGGAGAAAAGTAGAAATGAATCTGTCACTAATGAATACATGAATAAAAAAGTATATATATATATATATATATATATATATATATATATATATATATATATATAGACAGAATGCCAGGAACAGTGTTCCAGTGGTGTCGGTGTATCCAAGTTCCTGAGTTGTCGAGTTGGAAAGATTCATCTTTAGGAACCCTGTTTTACATTACATTTGGGCAACACTGCAAAATGAAGTTATATTGATTATTGATTGGACTGCAGGATGTGTTCTATAAAGTCAAGTTTGCACAACGCTGCAACTCTGTCTGTGTGATGCATCCTTCAAATAATCCGGATGGTTGTCTGGGCATCCACCAAAATTCCTGTTTGATCGTGGCTGAGAGCAAACTTGTGTGTAAAAGTAGTGCCTTCTTCACACATTTCCAATGTACAGTACAGGGCAAACGTTTGGACACACCTTCTGATTCTGTGTTTAGTTTCCTTTTAGTCTTTACCTTATCTACTTTCTACATGAAGAAATCATATATATGAAGAAGGATATATGGAATTATGTAGCAAAGATTAAAAAATATATATTTTAGTTTTAATTATATTTTAGATCAACAAAGTCGCCATTTGTTTTGTTGACCCCTTTGGAAAACCATTTCAGGTGATGACCTCATGAATCACATCGTGAGAGTCCCAAGATCATGCAAAGTAGGAATCAAAGCAAAGGGTGGCTGTTTTGAAGAATGTTCTGAGCAATTCCACAGTTTTTTGTTGACATAATTCCATATCTGTCTGCCATGCCTTCAGTGAGAATTAAATAGTCATGGACATAAACAAAACGAATTGAATGTGAGGTGTGTCCAAACTGTTTGCCTGTACCGTAGTGCCTACATGCCTGCAGTGAATGTCATGGAAGGGAGTCATCATATTTTTTCATCAGTTTCTAAAGTTTGTCATGAAACAGCCACTAAAACTTGAATCACCTCTTCCCATTACAAGCAAATCCTGTATCACACTCTTGCTATTTCTCGATTGACAGAAAGATAAACCTCAGTAAAACCACACGGTCCTTGGTCAAGGTAACTATTCAGAAGACTCTCAGTCTCGCACAGGTGTAGGTTCATGATGAAGGATGCTGAGCTTTGCAGTATCATGTACTGGGTGGCAGGTTATTTATGTACCCTACCAAACAAAAACAATTATTGAAGTTATGTTTGTTCAAAGCAACATCAGCCATGGCTATTGGAAATGTGCTAGCATTCCACTGGAGTGGAAGAGTTTCCCCACATTGTCTGAGCAAACCAACCTTTTAGAATTCAAGTATCGTGAGTTTGCGTCAGTTAATTTCTGAGAGTATGTTGCAGACTGTACTAAATGACCTTGGAGATCGTGTTTGTGTCTTCCGTCAGGTGATAATGTATATATAATAGAAATTTCTTACAAATCATGGACATTCCAAACGGGAAGCTCCCCAACATTGTCTCACTTGTCTCCATTCACAGCTTGGTTTGGAGAGCCAACTATGATGTTCACAGCTTCAGCAGCTCCTGGTGTCAGGAGCAGGGGAGCTGGCAGAAGGGTTGAGACCTGCACCTCAAGAGGTGGGTAGTTTTTTACGATCACGGTTTGAAGATATCGCAAGGCAAAATATTCTGTTTTAAACCTTGATTACTTTGAACTTTTGTCTCTGACTTTTCTTCCTCATAAACCATGGGGGTGGAGATGGATGATAGGATGGTGGGTGACACCCCAAGCAACCTGCAGCCAGAGAGTTCTGATGACCTTCCAGGCATGTAGGTTCCACGACAAGCCTACTGTGAGGACCTCTATCCTTCCTGCTGTCTCCAGGCGTCCACACCCATCTCTTTATTTGGTTGACATTCAGGGGTACAGTGGTGTCACATTTAAAAAGTAGAAGTCATGTTTTCTTCACACATTTCCAACGTACAGCATGTTCCAGTCTTGTGTACGCTTTCTGGTGCCTGTGTACCCCTGTGAATGTTGTGAGAGGAGTCATCACATTTCCATGTTTCAAAACAGTGTTAAGAAATCTACTTTATCGCCAACTTTAAGGCAAAATGATGGCAGAGCCTTGGACTTTCTCTTTGACGTGTCTCTGTCTCCGTGACCAGGGAAGTCACCCGAGGCCAGATCGCTGTGCCACTGTGAGGGTGGAACAAATGAAGTATATGCAATACATGAAATATATTTTTCTGTAAGTGATGAGATGTGTGATCTCAGTAATAATACGGCACTTGCTTTAAATTGACACAGTCAGGGACGATTCTAGGTTGTACATGCTCTTATGTCCATTGTGAGAATCCCATTCACAAATGTAGACTGAAATGTCCACTACTGTGACCTGGCAAAGCCAGTTGGTGTGGAATGTAGCCTGCCATTCAACGTCAAGATGCGTGTCATTGACTTTGTTGTATATGTTGAGGCGCAGCTATAGGATGTGTTGGAAAAAGCATACCTCCCATCCATCAAAATGTCTTCCGTGTGTGCCGGTATTTGGGTGTAGGATCACGTCTGTGCGCTCAAGCGAACTTTCCCGCTGTGGCATACGTGCATGAGTATCAGTCTGCTCGGGCTCAAAGGTCATTCCACATTCTATCTAGCCATGTGTGCTGTATAACATTGCATGAACATAAATATGTATTTGCTGTTTCTGTGTCGGCTCTTGTATGATGCTCCTTCACGCTTGCCTGCGCCATTGACGGCATCAGGCTGAGTTTACATATTCAGCACTTTTTTCAGTCGCTCCCTTGTAATTAGCAAGGACAACCCTCGCCTGCGGTTATTCTCCTCTCAGCATCTAATAGTCTGCTGTTGCTGTTTTGTGATTCTTTTTTCTTTATTCAGGTGCTTGAACTTGACAATTTTATTTTCGTGTTTGAATCAATATAATGACAAAAATGATCTGATGTTTGGTTTGTGTTTGGTAAACACAATATATGTTCAGTCTTAATCTAGAAGATGATTCAGATCGTCATGACAGAGTAATGACAGTTCATAATCATTTCTGGGTTACAAAGCTGGGATATGTCATTTCGACTCAACCTCCGTTTCAGTGTCTGGCTGTCGGTTCAACGCACGCACAGCCGTGCAAGGCACCAAACTGTTGTGTGTAATTGGTTTGCTTATCAGCAACTTTCCTTCTTTATTTGGCTGGTTCCAGAGTGTGTTTTTTCATTATTATAATTGGCGTTGGCTGCCGTATTCTAATTGTTTGACAGCACTAATCTCCATTTGCTAGGAAACACAGCAAACGTGTCATCATCGTGGTCACAATATCAACATTTTGGTGCGTTGGAACTCACGAAGAAATTCAATTTTGAGCCACATGTACATATTTAAGAGCATATTGTGAGCTACAGAGTGATCTGGTGCACCACGCCTCCTGTTGGACCTCAGATTGTATCAACAAGAAACTTTATAATCTAACATCGTGAGGAATCAGTGCTTGTGATGAAATGTATTTTTATTTGGGGTAGGATTCGATTAAAAAAAGCAATCTAGTTAATTAGAGAATTTGTAATGAATTAATCTCAAATAATCGCAGTTTAATAGTATAAGAATATTTGCCACAAGAAGCCACACTTTTCAACTTGAATAAATTTGTTATACAGTGGTGCCTCGGTTTTCAAACATCTTGGAATTCGAACAAAAATGTTAAGATTTTTTTGCTTCGGATTTCGAACGAAAATCCAGAACTCGAGCGCCCCCGAAAAAAGCCGGAAAAGACATAACATGCACAGACCGATTAGATGACCCACGACGCGCTTTGTTATTGTGTATAACGCAGATGTGTGCCATTAGCTACATTTACTGACTGTTTTTTCTTCATATTGAGGTGTAAAACCTTTCCTGTCTCCGCACTGGACCGTGGTAGAGTGTCACAGGGGAGCTGCTCCTCTACACCTCCGAGGCTGGAGCGCTCACTCCAGGGTTTGATGTCCTGTTGTGGGCTGGAGCTGGGACAGGGATGAGGCGAGTCTGGGACAGAGCATGACTTGGTTTATGACTTTGTCACAGCCAAACTGCACAGAAGCGCACATTCAGAGCTGGACACGCACCGGGCACCTCTTCACTTCTGGAGAGACGTCACTCACTCAGCAACCCCTCCCACATGCAGCGGCCACACACATAGACGAACAGCGCACCTGCAGCAGACACTCTACATTCACTCCTACAAAAGACTATTTTAAGGCTTGGAACGCATTATTTCTTTTTCTATTCATTGTAATGGGAAAAATCGATTCAGATTTGAACAAATCGCTTCTTGAGTGGCCGCCTGGAACGGATTGTGGTCGAGAACCGAGGTACCACTGTATTACTGAATCAAATGATGGACCCACACATACATTTAAACAACAAAATATTGTTTATTCTGCATCAGTTTGACAATAACACAATAAATCACGATAGTGTCTATATTCAAGTTTTTATATCACCATATTCAAACTAAAGCTCTTTTCATGTCTTGAAAATATTTGTGTAAGAATTTCAATTTTATAAGAATTTCAAGTACATTCAGAGTAGTGGAAACCCTGGCCATTGTGTCATGAAAAACAAATGCAAACAAAAGCATCTGTTTGCTTTTGTTCAGGGATTCCTGCAAGTTTGTTGTTGTTGTTATCATCCTAGCTGCCACGTGTCTTGTGCATCAGTGTGTCAGTGGACCAGGAACTCCTGCACTGACAAAGGTTCCCTGTCGTCTGGAGAGCAAACTGTTAAATTACATTACATTAAATATTTTTTGTAATTAATTAATCATAATAATGTTGGAATTCATTAATCGTAATTAACTCGTCAAAGTTCCACCACACGTTTTTACCTCTGCTCATGTTTTTGTTGACATTCATCACTCTGTTGGCAAAATAAATGTTTAACATTTTGGTCCAATTTCAAATGCATTCCGAGTAAACATGGATAATATTTTGGTGTTGTGTGGCAGACTTCCTGTGACAGCACAACACAGGCGGAAATGAGCTGTCTGGTGGAGGTCTGCATTCTCTGAGTGCCTTTCAAGTGTTTGAATTATTAGATTATGTTAGACTTGACATCGTCACTTGTATTCGTTGTTGGCCTTGATGATATAAAACTACATATTTGCTTTTCGATCGCAAAGTTTGATCACTGCATTTTTGATAAGAAACAGACCCGTTGAAGGCTTCATCCATGTCCAACAGCTTCAGATGGACACTGTACATTTCCAATGTCAGAAACAGTAAACAGTGATTTCAAATGCCGCACCAGTGAGTTCGCACCTCACACGATGAACCATCGGACGTGTGTGCTACTTCACTGCTCTGGTTTCACTTCAAAAACACTCCCCCTACTGTAAGTGGGAGACAGCAGAAAACAACTTGTGAGTCGATTAGAAAAAAGCAAAGGGTGTGGATATATTCCCTGCCCCCGCTTTATGAAGGCTTTGCCAGCGTGACAGCATGAGCCCACTTTCACTTTGACCCCTCTCCTTTAATTGCCCTTACTCTGTCCCCTTCACACGGACTGGCGAGCATTTCTTTTTTTTTTTTTTCCAAGCCTCCAGGCTGCACCTATTAAGAGTCCGTCCATCATCTCATATAATTTTAATGCGGACGGAATCAAAGTATGCTTATGCAGCGAAAGGCGAACATTCCATGATGTGCATACGATAGTCCGCCTTAAAACACGGATGCACGCTCACGCATGCAAACACGCGCCAAACAAGGTCGAGGCACTTAACCAATTAAGGTTCATAAGATGCAGCTTTCTGTTTTGTGCGGCGTTGTGTGCATCTGCGCACGCATGTGTGCTGCATGATTACATGCGTATGTAAGGCTCTGAAAGCTCCCCGGGGACATGTGCCATACTGCATGCACTGGTTGATTTCAGACACCACATTCATCTTTTCTTCTCCTCATGCTGCATGTTTCCCTGCGCGCCGTCCTCCAGGCTGGCTGTTTGTTGCCGCCGCATTTCCAAAAAAGATCCAAAGAAAATCATAAGTGCAATAAAGTATAGTTTGGGATTATACAACGCAGTGATCATAAACTCTTGTTCATTGATTCAGCAAACTATAAAAACTCAATGAAGACTTGCTAATAAAAACAGACAAAGCTGAGAGGAAATAAACAAGTTGGACAAGAACGGAGCACTTGAGTTAAATATTAAAGGAAAATAAAAGTAAGATTAATGAACCACAGAGTTCCAGAGTGGACAATCACTCAGAGAGCGCAAACCTCTGCTGAGAAAGAATCCTTTAAAGGACTAAAATCTAATTCCCTGGCCGCGAATCAAACCCACACCACTGGGGTGACATTTGTTCTATGTCTCATTTAACACATTTGAGGTCACTTTCATCCATTGCATCCATAGGTTTTCAAGTTATCTGGAACACAGACAGACAAACACCGTCGATAACACAACGAGAAAAGCTTAGGAAGCGCAGAGTTTCTCCAAGACCTCATCCCGCTTGACTTTATGAAAACAGCACACTATTGAAAATAGTTTTTTTTTGCGGTGTTCAAAGTTAATTCTATTTTGGGTTCATGCAGGAAGTCACGCAATTAAAGGAAAAGTGCCTCAACATAATAGTGCAAATTGTTGCCTTTGAAACATGGTCTACTCTTGAACCATCACCATGACGACAGAGAAAGCAGCACAGGCGCCGTCCGATGAAAGACGGTCACATTTAATGCTTGACACCAGTCATCAGTGGTGTGGCCCACATGTTACACAGGTATACACCACATATAGGAACAGCTGGGGATTCACGTATTCCCACTTTAAAATGCTTGAGGATAAGTGACATCATTTTTTAAAAACAGGTTCCAGGATCAACACAGGGGACACTTTCCGCTGAAATAGGTGTCTTTTTAAATGTCATTGAACCCCTGTGGAACACTGCAGTAGAATCAAGGATGGGTACTACCGACAAACACTTTCCACTGCAGTAAACTTCACACACAGTTAGAACGTTAATGTTTATTTTTTCTCTTCACCTTTTTGCTTAGAACATTGTGCAGGCTCCATTTCGATCGGAGAACCATCCCATCCACTGAGTGCATGTGCTGGAGGTTCTTGCCTCCACAGCCACTAACAGCTTCAGTGCCTTGAACACACACACACACACACACACAAGGCGGAAAGTGGTGGCGATACACACAGTTAAAAACTGCGTATTGAGCTCTTTAATAGCAATAAAATGCCTGTAATATATTGACGTCATTGGCCACAAAAAGGCGTTGGGCAGAGTAGTCAGGCAACCATTCTCTGGGACCCTGGTCTGTGTAAATGCATACATTTCTCCTGTGATTGAGTGAACTGACATGTGCCTTCCTCATCTGTCATACAACAAGAGATGTCGACAAACAGTGGATAAACGACAGGAACAAAGCAGGGTGTTGCTGGGGGGAGTGAATTGTCGCATCCAGTCTTGGGAAAAACAAAGGAGTGGATTGTGATGGAAAAGAAAGTAATATGGCAAAGAAACAACCTCACAGCAACTATTCCAAGTAGGAAGGATAGCAAAGGTCATTACACGCCTGAAACAAGTAATAAGTTATTACCAAGTTCGAGATGGGTCAGAATAGGAAGGAAGGACCCGTAAGCTCATGTTTGTGCCGTTGGATTTGTCTCTCGCCACAGTTCCTCGCGTCATCCTATATGATCCCCTCCAGGGGAATGTGTTTATATTCTTTGTAATTCAGATACTCATTGTTCTGGAAAAGGTACTGTAAATTGCTTCGGCAAACGCCAACACAACCAATTTGAAAATATTTTTATGCCGGGGAAGTGTAGACCCCAGTGCCGCTCTTCCCTCCAGAGACGTTCCAAATGTGATGATTCATCCAAACTGAATATGTTTTTGCTTGCTATTGGCTTTCGACAGAATGAAATCAAGGCTCAGTCTTGGATCCTGGTCCGGTTGTGAAAGACTCCCCTGGAGGGTTGATCTGGCAGTGTATTTTCTCCTGGTTATCTTGACTGTTTGCCGTCAGAACTTGTGAAAAATTGTGAGGCTTAGTGACTGACACGAACCACACCTTTGGAGCAGCTTCTGCTGTCTGATGAGAGATGAATTCCCTTGTGAGGTTAAGCAAGGCAGAGCAGCAGAATGTTCGCACTAATGAGCATAAAACTTTATTTACTTGCCTTTATCTGAGGCAAAAACAGTTTGGTTTGATAGCAGCCAGCATGGGTCATCTTTTTGTAGCGTGCACAGTTCAGGGAAAGCGAGAGCGAAATAGAGCCTACACAAATCAGTTCTTGACATCAATTCCTTTCTGACTCTCCCTTATGGAAAGACTCTTCACCTCTGACATTCTCATTTCACCTCGCTTTTGACATTTTGTTTTCCTGTCTTTCCACATGCTGCGAGCGATGACTCTCACGCTGGAACATTTTCCAGCTTTCCACCAGTTGGGGATAAGAGAACTTCACTGTGCTCCAGGGGAACTTGAAATCAATGCTGAACTTATTGATCCCACGAATTTCTGTGGTTTAAAATAAGCTCAACCATCAAGACCAGAAACACAAAGCAAGAGCGAGGAAAGCAGGGAGACAGTGCACACCAACACCAAGGAGCCCGTTCCACATCACAATTATGAACACACAGCAAACAATCAAGTCAATAGAACAACTTGTATAGTGCCAGAATTGACTTGGCTCATGGCTCTTGGACCGCAAACTCCCTTTGAGTGAAAGAGCAGGGACTGAGAAGATACCAGCAGCGGTCATAATCCTGGCAGTAAACTTCAAACCAATGCTGAGAGTTTCCTGATTATCCAGTTATGTTGTTTACAAACCAAGGAAAATACAAACCAAGCCCTGCCAACTAAAGTGCTACTGGCTTTCAGTTGTCCATGTTGGTTTATTCCAGGGGTTCTAAACTGATCCACAAAAGAGAAGAGAGCGTGCAGGTTTTTGTTTCAGCCAATGAAGGTATGACGAAAAAAAGCTGTGGTGTGAGTCAGCTGACAGCATCAAAGGATACTTATAGTGGCAACAGTGAGTTGGAGGTCACTCGTTTGAAATGGCTTTATTCAACATTTCTGTGGAAAAAGGTCCATCATCGTGGTGCAGCAGTCGGGCTCAGAAGATTGGCCATCATTTTTTCGGCTTGGAACCTTGAAACATTTTCTTGTTGCAGGATCTTTATTTCTTTGTTACAAGCAAAATAAAAACATCACCAGTCATATGTTGTCTCTCTATTTTCTGTTCTTGTTCTTCAAGGGAATTGAACCGCCCACAGTTATTTAGGTCTACATTCACATCAAAAAGTCCTACAGGTGAATTTCCCTTCTTCTTATACGGGCAAAATAACGTACAAATTGTGTTTGTATTTTTCTTGTAAGTTATGCAGGCAAGGCAAGATAGAATATAATATGAGTGACTTTCTTTGGCAAAGCAAAGTATTCAACATTTCAATTCTTCGATTGAAAAGTGGAAAAATCACGTCATTTATCTCATAAAATAAACCTAATAAAAATTACGTACAATAAACAGCTATTTTCTTACCATTTTGCCGTGCTGTATTTATCAAATTCACTCGCTGTGCACAGTCGGTGATATGCAAATGAGTCGATGATGCCATACTGATCGCGTTTGGATCGGTTCCTTTACACGGGTGGAGGGTCCGGTCTAGAGGACTAGGTCGGCCATCTCGTCTGTGGTTTAAGACACCACTCAGGAAAAAGGTTCCAATTTATTCAGGTCCACGTCCCAAAAAAAACCAACTGTCCAAGTGCCATACAGTGCTCCACCTCCAGTTGGTTTCCACTCCAGAACCACCATAACCTCGAGCTCCCACTCCCAGTCGAGCTTTCGATAATTTCATCCCCACCTCAAACACCACCTGATTATCTGCCTAGTGTTTCAGCGTACCTTTGCCTCCCTGCCTGAGCATGGTCACGACCCCTTCTGTCTTGTCTCTGCACAGATACATCTGGTACAGTATTGTTGACATGTCTGTGACCTGACCGTGTCTTTTTCCTGGGTTAAGGGCAAACCAAGGTCGTCTGCATGTGGCGTTTGTCTTCTCTTTCCCCTGGGATCGACAGAGTTCATTCTTCGATCGAGTATCCTGAAAGGTCCAGGTTGTTTTCCAACTCTCCTCTTCTAAGCCACAGAATGTTTCTGTTTTTGTTATTGTCAAGTTATCCAAAGCGCAGAATTAAAACTTGAATAAATCAGCCAAATTTCCATCCGAGCAGCAAGTTTTAGTCAGAGTTTTGACAGCTTCTCAACTTCATAATGCCAACATTTAAATTATCACGATGAGAGCTTCACCCACATTTTACGACCCATGCAGCTTCTCTTCGACTTGGCAGAAATATTTCAGAGTGAACAGCAAGAAGCCTTCACACCGAGCCCATGGTCAGTGTTTTACGGCTTTGCCGGTCAATTTTAGACAGTTCTCCTGTGTTTGCAGCTTTCGCTGAGGTGTTTAGGTGTCTCCCGGTGCTTTTTATTGATTTAGCATTTGATTTCCAAACTGTTGAAAAACAAAACCCATTTTGAAAGGGATGAAGCCATTTCACTCAGGCTCTGGGCAGGACAATCACTGACAAGCCTGAGGTGAATGCAAGGCAGCCTCACAAGTGAAACGCCGCCGACCGAAATCACAGGATGCAGGGCTGTCACCTTCTCCTGCTCCCTGTTTCACTTGCTCCCTCACCCCACTCCCACGTCTTTGAGTTGCTGACTGTGGCATTTTATAATGAGAGAACAGTTATATTGAGGGGGGGAAAAAGGGCTACTAAGCAGAGTGGGATGTGGGGGAATGAGTGGATGGATGGATGGAAGGGAGTTGAGAAAGGAGCAATCGGGGGATCAGGACACAGGAGATAATTCTTAGTCAAGGTCTTCTCTAATGAAGGAATAATAATGCAAGGTTGTGACTTTCAACCAGCTACAACCTCCTCCTTCTGCCTCTTTTTTCCCTGGCTTCTTTGTCACTCACTCATCCTGCCTCCACTCCGGTCTGCTTCACTGCCCTAACCTTGGTTCCCTACGCCTTCAATCCCATGCTCGTCCCCTCCCTGACTATTTCTATAACCTTGTTTATTTTCTGCAGCATTCTTGTTTTCTTTATCTCTATTGCGCCGTCTCCTTCGCCCCTTTCCCCCTACCCACTCGTTCCAGAGTTGTTCTAGGCCTTAGGCAGTCGTCTGCTGCTTTAAAACCTCTCTATCAGCACATGCCTGCAATAGTCGGCTCTGACAGTCGCTCTCACTGCAGAGCCGCCAGATTTAGCGCACACGCGCTCACACGCAACATTGTCTTGTTGCTTAGACAGTCGGTCTAATTGAACAAAATAGCTTCAAGAACAATATTGTATTTGAATTAAGGAGATATTTTACATTATTGCCTGTAATTTAGATGCCGCTTTTTAATTAAGAGAAGACATATCGTTGGGTTTCCAAGGGAAAGAAGCCAATATCGCTGCCGAAGGACGTGCTGAGAAGTAAAGGGCAAATCATCTGCTTCCTACAGCTACAGGTGCAGAGGTAAAAGTGGGATTGCCATGTGACAGACAATTCCTAATGTGCTGTAGTCGCCATGTGATGGAAGAGTAGAAATCTGCGTCTCAACATGAAAACTGGCCTTAATAGAAAGCACGGCGGACACAGGGGCGTGAGACTAATAAGAGCTCTGCTGGCTGTCTTTAATGCATTGCTGTTGGTGGAGCTCTCAAAGAGTCAGCTCTCAAAGTGGTTCTTTGGCTGAAGCCACAAAATCTGGGTCACTGACACAGGCACAGGGTTTTCATCAGTCCCTGAAAGCCAAGTTGGCTAGTTTGTTTGAGCCAATTGTAGTGGTTCAGGCTCATGGTATGCATCATATTTTAAGAATTATGGGGACATCTTTCTGGCTCGCCAATTTCAAACACTGGGATATACTATGATGTGAGTATGATTATTATATATACTATATATAACATATTTATATACATACAGTGGTCCCTCGGTTCTCGACCACAATCCGTTCCAGATGGCCGTTCGAGAAGCAAATTGTTCGAAATCTGACTCGATTTTTCCCATTACAATGAATGGAAAAAGAAAGAATGCGTTCCAAGCCTTAAAATAGTCTTTTGTAGGAGTGAATGTAGAGTGTCTGCTGCAGGTGCGCTGTTCCTCTATGTGTGTGGCCGCTGCATGTGGGAGGGGTTGCCGAGTGAGTGACGTCTCTCCAGAAGTGAAGAGGTGCCCGGTGCGTGTCCAGCCCTGAATGTGCACTTCTGTGCAGTTTCCCTGTGACAAAGTCATAAACCAAGTAACGCTCTGTCTGAGACTCGTCTGCATACAGAGGCTGCGTTATACACAACAACAAAGTGCGTCGTGGGTCAGATGATCGGTCCTCGCACGTAATGTTTTTTCCGGCGTATTTCTGGGGCGTCGAGTTCTGGATTTTCATTTGAAATCCGAAGCAAAAAAAATCTAGAAATTTTTGTTCGAATTCCGATTTGTTTGAATTCCGAGATGTTTGAAAACCGAGGCACCACTGTACTATATATCATATATTTAGGTAAAATACATAAAAAATGAAATTCACTTTTGTCATAAATATGCTCATGATATCTGGTTATGTTAGGCCAGCAGAGAAGGCCATGCTGGCCCTGACGGCCCACCACTCCATTTTATGCGGCCTGAATGGAAAACCTGAATGAGAAGTGCGAGAAAAGATGGTCATTTTGATGGTGTGATGATTTACACACCACAAACCTACAGTGCTTAGAAACAAACCTCCAACCCTCAGATTTTGCTTGTGGATCTGGAGTTGAAACAGCGAGCTCAACGGTGGTGCTTCTGCCCACTCTTTACTGTAACTGGCCATGTGACCGGATCACAATCATTTCAATGTGCAAACTTGGCTCACCATCCCCTCCATCGATATCTGCTGCTGAGTGCATCCGACAACATAAACAATGAATGACCACAGGGCAACAGTGAAACACACACTATGATCCTTACAGTGTAATTATCCTGATAAATGTTGCATCATGCGCCACGTGCGTGGCAGCATCCGTTAACACAAATGGCATATCAGCATTCCTGCCTGATCCACTATTCTCTGGCCCCGCCATCATCCATGTAAGCCCACGAGCGACGTAAAGGTCGGACATCGAGGCTGTAAGTCTGATAATACTGATGTGTTTACTGTGCTCAAGCCTTATTTAATGTGTTCATGTGTCCTGAGGGCGACATCATCTGGCATCATCACTTCAGCAGTGCATCCACTGGACAGACACATGGTCCCGTTACATGTTGACAACCAGTAAACCAGTGCCCCTGGTTACAGCACAGAGTATTTGAAAGGAAATGAAATATGAAGGAGAAGAAAGGAGACAAATGCAGATGAGTGGGAAGAGGTTATAATTTTGACATTTTTATTTTGGGCCCATCTGCAAGCATGATTCTGTCAGAATAAAACATAAGATGGAATGGAGGAATAATGAGCCAGAGATTTCAAGAACTTCAGACTCCGGTTTTGTAAAGCAGTGTAGTCCTTGCACGATTGTTTACCTTAACCAGACAATTCCTCTTACGATTCCTTTGAATGCTTGACTTTTTCTTTGTTTGATGGCTGTTATTCATGCCTTTTTTATTTAATAAAAGGTTATTATCATTGTTGTTGAGCGGTGAGAGAAAAGGTTCTGTTCTCAATGGCATGAATAGCATGTAATGCAAGGTCATGTCCTGCCCGCTTTGCAGTTTCAAGCATTTTCAGTAAAATATGCAGAGTCGGGGCATCCAGACCAAAATGTTTTCACCATCCCGTGGCTTACCTGACCCCATCTTTTTGTTTTTATGTGGCGCGCTGCCAAGGCATCCGGACATGCTGCAGAAGACGGAGCATGTGCTTCAACTGAAAACCTAGTGAGTCAACATACAACGCTGAATGCTGCCTTCAAAAGTAGACTTTACCAACGTCACTATATGACTGACGCCATGGGAGTGAGGATGGGAGGTGATAATGCTGGCATTGTGTAGATCAGGGTTACTGAAAAGCATATGAGAGGGTCACAAAGAATTAAAATGATATTTATCTATGTTGGAGAGGCAACATGCTGCAACAATACACTCATAAAAGCAGCCGAAACGAAAAGCAAGAATGCCAATTTAAGTCTTTGTCACAGCTTTGGCCCCCTGGATTGTTGAGCACAGGTGTGTTGTGCTGGTTTTAGGGAGAATAAATGCAAAGAAAATCTTCTCCTATGCTTCTTTAACATATGAAAATGACAACTTGTTGACCCAAATAGTAATGTCATTTTTTTGTTTCATTTCTGTTTTCAAGATGTGCTGCCAAAACTGTGCTGCTTTGCTGTGAGAATAAATGCATGTCAAATCCTCAACTGCTGTTCTGTGTTTTATACGTTCTAATGCCTTCGAATCCGTGGCAAAGCCTTTTACATTTAAACAAAATACCTTCTCCTTATTTGTCAGCATTTTAATCTGTTGAAGATTACATTTTTTTAAGAGGATTGGAAGTAAATTACAGATTTAAAACTCAAATGTCTTCATTTAACAATTCAGCTTAGATGAACAAACTGAAACACGTAGTTTATTTTTTAATCTGTATTTTCAAGGCTACCGGATACCAAGGAAGGCCATAAATTCATCTCATCCAAAAATGTATAAATGGACACTGCAGCTCACGTATATATTATCAACATTGTTTCATTTTTTGTTTGTCTGCTTTTCAGTTCCTCCATGGGCCGCTTGAACGTCACCCGAAATTGATTCTGTCTCTCTGTGACCCTGACCTCCCTGAGATGATCACGGAACAATGAATGAATGAATACATTTGTTTCCCTGCCAGCAAGCACAGCTCTTCCTCTGGTATACCTGCGTTCTAGTAGTAAAAATGAGGTTGTGACCTCTCAGCGAAAACACCTTGACACAACCTCTTTCACGAATTGCCGCTATAAAAAAAGACTTGACATGACTTGAATGGTCAGTTGGAGGTCACAGCTGTATTTGTTCAGATGACTACCACAGTCGCTACTCCAGAGCATGTTTGTTTCTTTTTTTGTTTGATTTTTTTAAATCTGAAACTGGGCATTTATTCACTCTTGGTGAACCTCTCAGAATGTCTCTCGGCAATCGGTCATCTTAATATAAAACTGAATCAAAGGCCACTTTTTTAATCAATTCTCCAACTAAGAGGAGGAAACTGGAGTGATGGGAAAATAAACACATTTCTTTTTGAACTGACAGGTAAAAATATACCCACACGTACAGACAAAATCAATATATGGGCATTGCAACGAGAGTAATATGAATTTAAATGCCTCTGATCATTGAGCCGAGCTGCAAACACCAAATCTTGCGGCTGTTTTAAAGCACTCCTGGCCACAATTTACTGCACAGTTTACTTTGAAAATTAAATAATTGCCTTTACTACTGAATCATTTCATGTTGGTTTCATACTTCATGCATGAGAAAGTAGCTCTGGACATTTTTTTTTCCTCGGTCCTTTTACTTTTACTTTTAAATTGAATGCAACCATGAACTACCAACATCCATTTCCAGACATGATTACTTCTAAAAATAGGAATGCACTTTTAAGTACGACAGTTTTCCCTGTCATTTGTCTGTAATGAGTCACCCTCAGTAAACTCTTCTCTTCTCAAGGTGAAGGACATCAGTGGTGACTGCTATTACCACGTATATTGCATGAAAGTTTGGTTGATATTTGAGTGGCACTGAGGGAAAAGTTCACCATAATGCAATTGGGAATCTAACGCATTTAAAATGGTGTAAATTCCTCTCTCCGCTCAGTTGCTCAACTCAGCTTAACAAGTGTAAAGGAGAGCGTTTAGCCACATGAGTCAGTGCTTGCTGAGCATTGCTAACTTTTCCTAGCCAGCGTATTGACTTGTTGAAGTTTTGACTCAAAAGGAGAATAACATTGTTGGTCTACCTCAGGGGCCACGTCGGAGAAGTGAATACTGGAACCAGTTCAATGCTGCATGTTAAAGAAGATTTCTTGAAACCATTGGCCTCCAGTCGGCGCTGTTTTTACGCCCCCAAACTCTGACCCGCCTCTGTAAATAGTGTCATTTCTCTATAAAATTATCATCCGTACACCTCTGCACAACATTGTATCCTTGTTAATATTAAAGAAAAGAAAAAGAATGTGTTATAGATCAACATACAATAAAGAATAGCTTTATTAACGCTGCTTTTGTCAGTAACAGAAAAGACTTAAAGTGCATCAATTTGCCTGAAAAAACAAAAATCATGAGTGGATGTGCAAATACACTTTATTCTCGTACCCGCCGGCATCGCTCCTCGCCCCCCCAGGGTGAGCATTTTAGAAGGACTGCCTCTGGAACCCCATCCCATGGCTAACCCTAACCGCCGACTTTTTTTCATGTGTTGCGCTGCCAATGTGTCAACATCCAACACTGAAGGCTTTTTTGTCAGTATAGGACGCTAAAGGCAACTTTCGCAATGTCAATATACGACATCATGGGCGTGAGGATGGGTTGGATGAAGAGGCAATGCAATACTGTGCCGCAGTGGTGTGCATCCTCCCACTTCTGAGGTTTTGGGGTTTCGTGTCAACACTACAATTTGAGCCTTACACCAATTCCATCGTTCCTTGCTCGCCTATACATTTGTCTGAAAATGAAGGGAAGATGAATCTGGAAAGATTGAGATATTTATTACAAGCTTGCCCCGCCCACAGGTTCAGTTGTGTGAACCTTAACCTTAAAAAAACAGACCCAGCCTCGCCCCAGAATGCCACAGTCAGTCCGATGTACTTTTGTCGCGGTGTGCCTTGTCATGATGGTTTCAATGTCACTTGTATACTGCCATGTCAGGCCACGTTCTCATGAGCCATTTTGTGAATCAGAACTACTTCAGTGCGAATCCAGAGACAACAAAAGTGTCTGAAATCCAGCTGACCGTTAATTTAGAGTCTGTGCTTCAGCCTCATTCCAGCAGAGCTTTCGTGCTCTCTCTCTGACATCACTAAGTCTAGAGCGCTGTTGTGTCTCAACATGTGTCGTGTCTATGTTATCTTAAGTGCTTTCTCTCCCTGGGGCTTAGTAGAGTATGATGGAAAGAGAGACGGAACCTTTTCCCCTCCAGCCAGGAAAAAGAGAGGAATAAGTCAAACTAAGTGTCATGTACGTGTGTGTGCGTGCAGGTTAGAAAAGAAAACATCTATCGCTCATGTGTGTGTCCTCTTCATGTGACTGTGATTCTCTGCCTGCAGGTGTATCTGTACCTGTGTTTGCGAGTGGTGAGTGTGCGAGCACGCCTTTTGCTCTTGGCCCAAATGACTCTGGGTAATTGCTCCTTATCTTGTGTCCTGTCAGTTCACATCACTGTGACTCAGGGAGTGGGCTGGTGCAGCCATTTATTTCATCTACCTTTCCCCTCTTGCTCTCCCTTTAATGATCACCATCAATGATTCATGCTGCGCTGCCCCATCCACGTCCATATGCTTCTGGGTGTCGCAAAATAAAAAGTCTATACTGTAGTCACTGAGACCCCTGTTTCCCGATACAAGACGTCTGCATAACAGCATGACAGCAGTGGATGTTATGCGTTTGAGCGGTTAAAGCGCAAGTGATTTCTCAAGACTAATTTTGAAATTGAAAAAAAACACACACACACACACACACACACACAATAAACAACATAGAGTTACAGTGTCAGGTAGTGTTAGGTGTCCAAGGGAAAATGCTGCACAAAGATTTGCCAAGAAACAAAACAGAGTGAAAACAAGAATTGGAATACAGGCTGCTGGAATCATGAAACCTACAGGACAATTCCAAAAAAACAAAGATCAGCAGAGTTTGTGGTCCACGATCAGATGCCATGGCAGATTCCATGTCAAAAAACGATCCTCGAAGTCAAATGAAATTACCACAAAATTAGCAGCACCTTAAATAAAATAAGCAATTTGTGATAATGCTAAATGCTAAATACACTAAGATACACATACAGTATGTAATGATTTGAATACATATCATTGAGATTGGAGCTCCCCTTGTGGTCCACATTTGAAAATATTATTCAAAAACATGCACAGACAACTATAACATATGTTTGTACTGTATAGTATAATTTATTTGTTGACTATTGCATAGAATCATCACCAAAAATTTTGCATTCTTGGATGTAATATTTGCACGTTACATACAATTAATAGCCGCTGTTTCGTTGTACATGTAGATATTGTATATTTTTTGTGGGGGTGTGGATGCAAAAGTCATCGGTCAGATTAATTCAAAATCCTAAATAGTGCATTTTTAATATTTATCCTGCCACCCTTGCTATGTCCAAAAATGAAAACTCATTGTTTAATACGTGTCTGTTGGAAGCCAAGTTTTGTTATAGCCCAGGCCTGAATTAATCCAAAGCCACATGGACACGTGCATAATAACTTTGCAAAATACAAGCTGGAAAAAAAATGAAATAACAATTTAAAAATGTACTATTTTATTATTATTTGTTCCATGACTTTCAGAAAAGAAGTGGCACTTTGGTCGGAACAAAGCAGAATGACGTGCTTATTTCATTTGACTTTTTTTATTCATTTTATTTCTCTTTACTGTGTTTTTCTGAATATTCTTTGAACATTAGTTTTTTTGGGTTGTTTTTTTTTTTGATACATATGATTCTGGGTTGGAGTTTGTTTGTTTTGTTTTATTCTAAACACGTATATTTACACACTAAAGATGAGTTGCCCTGGTCCTGGCCTCCGGCTCAGTCAATGCTAGTATCGGGGGGTCTTCATCTTGGCCCTCAGAGGTCCAGGTTTTGGTTCCAACCAATCAGTCACACTTCAACCAAGCAGGTGTGAAGACAATAATAGTTGACTGTCAGTCTGCTGCAGCTTGTTCCAGCTGACACCTGATTGGTTAACCTATGTCAGCCTATTGACTGGCTGGAACAAAAACCTACACCACCCTGACCGAGTGGACGACCCCCAGCTTATGCATAAATGGATGCCGTTCTTTAAGTATCCTGGCGGCATTCATGGTGACAGATGCAATATGTGTACGTCACAACAGCACTGGGTCATTGATAGTTTGCAAATTAGAAACTGCACTCTGCTTTAATGTTCAGGTAGATCTTTTTGAGTACTTTGACTGTCCTCACCGAGCAGCCACTTCTCCCCCATATTCTCTCATTTCATGTCAGTCTCACCTGTTCCCTGTTTAATTTACCTCTGCTCTTGCTGTCACTCCATCCATCTCTGACACTTGCATCTACCCACTCATGAAGTGTCTTCTGTCCTCCCATGTGCAGGTGTGGGGTTGTTATGTCGCATCTTTTACTGTTACTTTATCATTTTCCTCCAGCATCCTCTGTGGATCTCAGCTGATGAAAAAAAAGTTATTTGCAGGAAGGATTCTGGAGGTTTTGTGTGATCTACCATTTTAAAGGAGAAGTGTGCAAATGCTGTTACACGACAAGGTCACAAACCAGAAGAGATGAGAGCGTGTTCCCCTGTAGAACGGGCTGAAGTCTCAATACATGGTGATCAGTTAAGAACGGCACCTGCAATACAGACAAGCTAAATGTATTAAAAAGTAATAAAAGTGAGTCGATAACCTTGGTAGGATTTTTTTCAGCTCTCATATGTGCTGTTGATAATGTACCTACAAAGTCCAACTATCAAGCTTCTGCTATTTTTAACAGCTGAAGGCGCCAAACAGCGCGAGGGCATCTTTGATTTTATTTGTTCAGCAGTTTATTTGAACCTGAATATGTTCCTTTGGCACAACACGTGTTTGTGTTTACTTCATTATTGGGGAAGACGTAAAGCTAACAGCAACACTGTTTCCCTGGAGACCAATTATATGACAAGGTTAAGGAAACTACCAGTAAGTAAGGGAGAGTCTGACAAAACTCCTGGATGCGTCCTCAGGCATGTTTGTGTGTATCAGCTATGTTTGTGTACATTTGAGCTGTAAATCATCTTCAGTAACAATGCATAAATAGTCATCATGAACCATGAGGCCCAGGTAGTGTTTTCTGGAAGGATACAGGATCTTTACATTGTGGTACACATTCTTCTCTCAACTCCTGAATATGAATATCAAGTTTTGCTGTTCAGGTATTCTCGCTGTGTTCCACAAAATCTCTCTGTAACTATGGAAAAAAAAAAAGGACTGACAATGGTGCGGTGGGACAAAGCGAAGTTGGTGTTTTGAATAAGTTATCGTAGATTCAGACTGCGTCCTTCTCCAGAGGCACGGATGAATGCCCTCATTCTCTCCTTACTTCACTTTCCCACTCTGTTTTCTGGCTCAATCCATCCTTCACTTTTTTTAACTTTGCCTTCCTGTCCTCGATCCAAACTCTTGCTTTGTGTCATGGCCCCTTCTGACGCCCACTCTGGCCCCTTTGTATGATGTCTTGAAGCTACCGTTCTTCTTTTTTGTGGTATTTATTCCATGTTTTTCTATGACCAACTTAGGTTTGAGACATGTTACGTTCAGATTGTTCTGATAATATGGATAAGTCTGTAGCCTATCCTGGTATACAAGACAGCTCAAGGAGATGTTTTTTTTTTTTGCTTTGTCTGACAAATAGAGGCTGCCAGTGATTCACCCCAGCAAGAAGATATTTTGTTCATATTTTTTCATTGAAATTGAATACATTTTTAAATACATTTTTGAATTGAATTTTCTGTTAAAACTGTTACACTTAAAAAAAAAAAGTTTTTAAATCATTATTTAATAGTACTCTTTTAGTAGTTATACAGGTATTTAATTTTTTTTATTAATTATATTTATACCTTTTGTCCATAGAACAAGTTCATCTCAAGAAAAAAAAAAAAGTGTCCTGTGTCTTTGGCTACTTACAGTATTCACGTACGACTGCGACTGATCCATGACACCCAATGCTTGGACTGGTTCCCTCTATTCACTGAATCTTCAAGTTATGAAGCTATTATCAATTAAATACCAATTTAATATCAAAAGAAACCAACACATTATGCAATTATTTTTCCTCTTCATTCAGCTTTCAAATTTTCAGGGTGCAAATGAAGTACATATTTATCAAGAAGTTACTTTATTCCAGACAAGACACACATGAGAGTAGCTGTTGTTAGTCTTGCGTTCTGACGTCAATAACACGCTGAACTTGGCGTGACATCATTCCCTGCTCCAACTTCCCACTTTTCAGGTTACTGGAACATAGCGTAAGCGTCACCTTCCTCCAGACCAACCAGCTGTGACTAGCCTGACTAACAACAGTTTCAGCAAAATAATACGCTGTAGTTGTACTATACCTTTTCATGTGAATGTCTTGGGCGTAAACAACCCCACTAGTTTGATATATAAACATGTTTCAACTTTCCTCAACTGTAAGATGTGATATGATACAATTCCCTCTGTTCACTCAACCGTCAGTGAAGAAACAGCTTTTTCACTTGTGCTGTGTCTGTGCCTCATTATTACGTCCCCTGATCCCCCACCAGTCTTTCAGACCCAATTTGCAATTCTTTTTCCTCCTCCATCAACCTCTGTACTTAGCAATATATTGTTTTGTGATTCTTAGAATTAGCTAATAAAATCTAAGGGTCCTTATGTTGAACTAAAGTGGGAAATGGAGTTGAAAATCGTCGACATTTAGAAGGAAAGTCACATTTCTCTCTCAAGCTACATCTCAATACATGATACAATTATGACGGTGACTCAAACATGGACACCTCAGATGTCGAGCACTTGATCAAATTCGTGACACCAACTTGACTGGTTACTTCATTAGCTTAACCATCAGAGTATTATTCCCCTATCACTGAAGACAGTCATGTGCCTCTAATATGAAGCTTGCAGCTGAATGCAGCGTTGCTGCCTGTCACAACTTTGCCACGGTGGCGCCCAAATGGTTAAGAGAGACTCAGCTAAACAGGGAACTGTTACATGCAATTGATCATGAATGAGTGGTGTTTCAAGATGCACACCTGCGTTTACAATTGTACGGAAAAGTTTGTTCACTGCAAAAACCCGCAGTTGCAACTTACCAACTGCTGAATTGCTGGTTTTATATCTCCCTCCTCCATCCTCAAGCTCCATTCCTTTCCTTTTTACTTTTCACTCACCTCTCCCTCAACCTACGGCTCCCCAGAGTCACACTTCCGTCCCGCTTTGCCATCCATCATGCGGGTTGTTTTAATTCCCTTCGCTCTTCTTGGCACTTGCCTTGTCAATTTTCCCCTTTTGCAGATAAAGAATCACTCCCATCCAATTGTGTGCGGCACAGATTGTGGCGTTATTGTGCTAAATCTATGAGAACGTATGACAAAGACGATGCGGCTTATCAACGGTCTACGTGGGAACAAATGCGATGCATGTGAGCATCACACATCCCAGCTGCTGAGAGAAGCAGGAATGGATGTCCTGGACAAATCTGTTTAGGAATCCTCATGGGAGAAAAGGGGTTAGCCGGACAGGACACGAGATCACACACACACACGCAGAAGTGTCCACGTGGGTTCTAAGATTAGAACAGTGAAGAATCTGCCGAGTCAGCAGCCTGAATCCAATAGAGAAGGAGTAGACAGAGATTCTTGAGTTGCACCTCAGGATTTGTTGGTATTTTGATATTTTCCTCTGTCTTGGGAGCCATCTTGTCTTATTTCATTTCCTCAAATACATGCAGCAGATCCAACCATCCACTCATCCATCCGTATTTACTCTGCTTTCCCAAGGTCAGGTCAGTGAGGCTGAGACATCCGTGTCTCCAGAGTTCTTATCTCAGGATTCCTATCATTTCTGCACCTTTTTAATGTGTTTTCTTACCCCAGTGAGAGTGTCTGGTTTAAGGTGTGTCTTACTGGCGTCCACTTTGATTTCCAGAGTCCTGTAAGTAAACTTGAGTGAAGATTGTTCGATACAGTAAGAGCACAATAGCTGATCACTTTAGGAATATGAGCGAATCATTCACCTTTTTAACTGCATCATTGCGCGTCTTGGTCCTTTATTTGTCGTCTTCACAAGGTTTCTGATTGTGTATCCCTCAGTCTTTGCTCCTCATTCTTGCTCGTCTTCCTTTGACAATGTGCCAGTGGGCCTGGTTTGCCTCTTCTGGTTTGGCAGATTTCCTCTGTACCATCTTGGAACTGAACTCCCAGCTGGGAAGAAAATGTGTCCCTTTACCTTCGTTTCCAGGAATACGGTATCTATCTCACCGCCACTTTCAGTTTTCATATTCCTGTATTGGGTAGTCGTGGTTCAAAGTGATTCTTTTTTTTTTTGTACCCAGCAGTGCTGCCCTGAGAACCTTAAATGTCTTTACTTCCTGCTGGAATCTCAGCTAGATGAGTCAAGGTGTTGTACCCACTGTGAGCCTCCAGTCGATCTGCTGTCCAGAGTCGATAATACATTCTTCTTTGCATCCCATCCTGTTCTTGATGAAGTTCTCCGTGAGGAGCCAGAGATTATCAGCTTCCATGTCTTCTGGCACTGAATATATCATCACCTACTTCAATTTTGGCTCAGACTTTGCCGATTAATTCCTCCTTTTTTCATTTCTGTTCCTCTTACAAGTCTTTCTAGACTCAACACAAGTTACTGCATCCTTTTGTTCTCTTTGACCAGTTCCTCTCCGTCATCTTTTGGTGGTAAAATCGCCTCTGAAGTTTTACTTTCATATCCTCCTTTATTTTGTCATTTTCCACCCTTTGTTTCTTCTCTTGACACTTTCAGCTTGACAATTTCCTGATGCCTTTGAACTTGATCGTACAAGTGCATCCATGACCTGAATAGATCTCAGAGAGACCTGTGATGACTGACTCTGCGTGTACTTTTCATGATTTCACCCCGTGGTCCTTCTCTTGGCTCTGAAGACTCTTTAGTGCTAAGGAACACTATCTGCCATAGACGCATCACGGGAGCAGGTTTCTTCAGTTAGTCATCATCTTGACTATGATCCACTGTTGTGATGTGACTGTCGAAGCACTGCGCTGCAGCATGCAGAGCCTTTCCAGCATGTAAGTGCAATGCACTTCCTGTTGGAATGTTGGCTTCACACACCTTTCGAATCGCTATCCTCCAGTCTTTCTCAGATGCATGTAAATATCGCCACACAGCAGACACATTGGCCGTATCCATGCTATCGCACTCTGGCTGCGGGTTTGAGTGAGTCATCACGCCATCCATTTTTTTTGCCCCGTCGGCGCAATAAGTCTTTCCTCATAGATTTGATAATAGAAATGAGGGTTAGTGTTGCATGTAACGCAAAATTTGACAGAAACCTCAGAGTTACCTCAACCTTACTGTACACCCCGGGTGTAGCATTAGGTAGGAGTTATAAAGTTATTTTCAATGAAATACCTCAAAAGAAACCAATACATTATGCAACTTTTTTCCTCTTCATTCAGCTTTCAAGTTTTCTAGGTGCAAATGAAGTACATATTTATCAAGAAGTGACTTTATTTCAGACAAGACGCACATGAGAGTAGCTGTTGTCAGTCTTGCTTTCTGATGTCAATAACACGTTGAACTTGGAGTGACATCATTCCCCGCTCCAACTTCCCACTTTTCAGGTTACTGGAACATAGCATAAGTGTTACCTTCCTCCAGACCAGAACAGCTGTAACTTGCTCGACTAAAAACAGTTTCAGCAAAATATTGCTCTGTAATTGTACTTTAAAATCTGGTATCCTCTTAAAATACTAGATTTACCTTTTCATGTGAATGTCTTGGGCGAAAACAACCCCACTAGTTTGAGATACAAATATGTTACAACCCGTTTTCTCAATTGTAAGAGATATAATACAGGATATAATACATCAGGAGTGTAGTGCAATACGTGCGCTCCACACATTTCTATACGGAATGTGTTTGTGTTTAACCATGTGCTGTTCAAAATAACAATAAATATATTCTGATCATTGATTACTTCCTCAATCCTTTTGTAAACAAGCAGCCACTGATAGCATCATACAAAAAATCCATTTATCTGTTCCTGGATTTTGTTTCAATTGGACTGTGAGCCAGTCTACGATCTGTATGGTTCTGTATCTTTCGCCTCTCTTGAGCACAGCAAAATATAAGATCGGTTTATTACATTCCAACAGAGGCTTTATCAGTCATCCACTTCTTACTCCCAATGTATTGACGTTGGAAAAGTGAACTTTTGTGTCCTATGTTGATGCCGAAGGTAACCTTCAATGTTGTGAGTTGTGTCAGGCATCACTGTGGATGTAACTTAAATAGCAATATAAATAGCAATTGACATGCTATTATTTGTAGAATGAAAAGTCCACCATCTGTCTTTTTTTTACATTTACATGACGTGCTCCCTTCAGCGCCTGGATATGCCTCGGAAGGTGGAGCTTGTGCTTCACTTGGAAACCTAATCCGTCAACATGCAATGTTGAGCGCTGCCTTTGGCGTCAGCAGAGGATGCAAAAGTCCAATTTCCTAAAATCAATATATCACGGCATGGGAGTGAGGATGGGTTGCAACTGTACGAATGCAAAATTTTTATTATATCAGACATTTATTCCGATGAGAATGCTCCACGTAAACACAGCAAGTGAATCGGAATATTTTTCGGCTCGCTTAGTTTGTTTAGTATGCAGTGTCTGAATTACGGATGCAAATAGCAAACTCATTCCACTACTTGGCAGCAGGGACTGCAAAGCATTTTGAATTCCTTGACCATAAGAAGCAGCCTCAAATCAGATTCTTTGTGTGAATGCCAGAGAACGTATTATAGGCCACCCGACAGCATTTGGAAATATTAGATTTCTGCATCATGACAGCTTCAATAAACATCATTTAGTCACATAGCTTGGCAGCGTAAAGTGGAGACAGCAGTGTGTTTCACCAGAGTACTTACCTCCAAGGTCATGATGTTATCGTATCTGGATAAGGAGTTTTTAAAAGATGCTTCAACATCGCTTCAAGGCACGTCAACAACTCTCAGAAGGACAATTTGTGCTTGTTGCTCTTTGTTATTTAAGGTTTCTATAAATGATGATGAAGATCATCCATAACATGGGGGGAGTCGAAGGACGTCATTGGCTCTATATTATGGGTTGTATCCGAATATGGAACACATACTTTGAGCCCCGGCCCTGTGTTGCCCGGACATTTGAGACTTAGGAACCTGGGAATCAATTAGGAAACGACATGACTTATCTGGAGGATATCACACAAGAGTCGTTAGAAATGTTGTCATTAAGATTTTGTATTTCTTCGTCATTATTGCGGCTATTAATTACCGAATTGCATCACAGAGAGCGTGAAGCGGGTGCTGGAGAGAATTAAGATGGTGATAGAAATGTCTAATATATGAGCTTCAAGACCAAATATTGCTCCTTTTATGGAAAAAAATAAATAAATAAATAAATAAAATAATAATAAGAATATATATATATATATATATATATATATATATATATATATATATATATATATATATATATATATATATATATATATATATATATATACTTCACTTAGTGGTGTCAAAAGAACTAGTAAAACATTAAATCAAGGTCTACTGGAATTGTGTTTTCTGAAATGGTCTCTTTGTTATTGCAGTGTGCTTCCTCAACATGTCACCCACATAAATATTTATAGTTAAAACTACCCTTTTTTTCCTGCGGAACGTTTGAGAAATAGGTTGACCTTTCGAACATGCATGTTATTGCAACGGGAGACTGCTACATTGCTCTGCATCCTCATTGAGAAGGTCCTTCAAATGCTGTGAAGGTAATGTGACAGTTGTTGTTAATGACAAAACTAATGCTTAAATTGATATTTTGAGATTTTTTGTACCTTGTTTTAGGGGAACCAGTCACCATCTTTTCATCACTCAGTCTTGTACTTTGTCTGCGACATTTCCTGTCAAGAGTTGCCTCAGCAAGTCAGGCTCATCCACCTTCACCCAGCTTGTGCATCCTCCCTGGTCACACCTATGCTCCTCATGTCCTCTTTTATCACATCACTCAACTTAAGGGATTGTCTTTCTCTCCTTCCTTTGCCCAGTACTTCCAAATTCTTCATCCAAAATGTTCTTGCCTCTGCACCAATCCAACCCACCCGCGTATCATAAACTTGACTCTTCTAACTCTCGTTCTTTGTGTCTTTATGTCTGAGCTCGGGTTTCAAAACCAGGAGTCTCAAACGGTCGAGCGACTATGGGACCACCAGAGGCAAAGTCTTGCTGAAGCTGGGCCGCAGACCTGGGGGTTGACGCCTCTGCTTTTTGTGCACATCATAGATCAGTTTGTACATCTTTAGCAGTGGCAACCACACGGTTCCAGAAAGGCCCACAGTGGGTTTTATTCCAACCAATGTGTCACTGTAGTCCTGTCTGGAGCAGTCTGGTTACCCCTGGTTTCTAGCTTGAAAGATCATTTAGATAGTTAACAATGAGGTACTTGTTTCATTGCATTCAAAATGCAGTGTTATACATGTGAAGCAGTTGAACCCCAACAAAAGGCTTATCTAAAAAACACCAGGTATGACTACATGACGCCAGTCTAGAATATCCTGCTGGTCAAAGTTCTTGTTCTTGCCCTGCCCTTCAGTTAGTATGTATTTTTACTGTCTTCATGTCATATCATCATATTATGAAAATCACATTTCATAATATTTGCAGAGTTTTCATACCATTTGAGAGATTTGCACCGAGAACAGAAGCTATTGCTTTCTTGGTGAGCCCTGACCAGCCTGCATTGTTCGCAATATGACAGGCTGAAAGTCTTGGTATGACAGTTTTGAATGAGCAACATTGAAGCCATTGGACTTTATAAAGAAATAAAATATATCATTACCTTTGTGGACTCAAAACTCATATTTTGTCTTTATACAGTGTCGTCTGAGCTTCTCACATTGGACAACACCCATGCTATACTTGAACACCGAGGACGGGCTGGGGAGTGTATCCTGAGGGCTGCCATTGGCCCGTGGACCACAAGTTTGAGGCCCTTGTTCTAGACAGTGGTAGTTCTCGGGTAAAGCTATTCCCTCACTTCAGCCACCACTCTTCTGTCACAGAGCAGGTCCGCCATTTTAATCTTGATCCACCACTGTCCATCTTCATACCTCACTCTCTTATTTACACTCTTGCTTCTACTGAACTTCGTTCCTCTCCTCTCCAGCTTGAACCTCCACCTCTCTAGCTTTTTCTCCCACTCATGTTTAGTCAGCAAACACCATAGTCTGTGGAGACTCACCTGAGAGTCACCTCACCTGTCCATGACAGTAGCAGTCCTGCACAACCCTCACATCCTTCTCAGTCGCTCCTCCTTCTTCCTTATGCGGTGAAGTTGGAGTACAATGTGACATGTGTGGAGGGGCACATTATTTTTAATGACTCACTCAGAGGCTTTGACAAAAACGACTTGCAAGGGACTGGCAATCGCCCACAGTGTTTCACTTAATGAAGCTGAAGAGGTTGGAAGGAACTGCAATGCCGACAAAATAACACGACTTTTTTGGAGAGAAAGACTTTGGCTTTTACAGTAAGTGGTCATGGAACAATCAAAGACCCATAACAATTGTCTATGTTCAAACTAAGACGGTCTGACATGACTGTGTTTCATACCTCGCAATGAAATATCCCCCCTCAGAATGCTGACATAATAAGTGGTCTGACTGATTCTGACAAAGAAAAGGTGCTTCATTCAGAGCTACTGGCACTCGGATGGCTGCACGAATCACATCTCTAACTCTGAAAGGACCTGGCGCGTGTTGGGAAACAAAGTTGAAACAACAAATGTTCAATCTTCAATTTCACTGCGTCCTTTCTGACATTTTGCTAATCACGTTCTCTGGATAATGTTCATGAAACTCATACTGACTTTAAGGTGGCCATGGCAACCTAGTTACCATGGTTTTGGTTGGATATGATTAAAAAAAAAAAAAACAGACAACGTGCTCCTCTACCCATTAAGTGAGCCTTAGATACTGTTTTGTCTCCATGGGCAGCTTGTATTGTCTTTGATATACAACGGGTTCACTACTTTTTAATTTCTTTAAAGACTCAGATATTAATAACAAAGAGGGCCAAATAGCTCTACTCTGCGTTTAGCTGCAGCTTGAGACCAATTAGCAAAACTTCCAGTCCATGTCACACAAATAGAGAAGGAGGCAAGCCGTGTGTTCGGCTGCACCTTCTGTGTGCGCACGAGTGTTTATGTGTGTGTAATATCTCAAGATCACACTGGTGAGGAACTGGTGGCGCACCAACTCTGTTTATTAGATATGCAAAAATATTGTGTCCTGAAGGCCTTGAAGACGCTGAGGAAATACCCCTCCACAATGTTTTTTTTTAAATATTCAGCAAGAAAACATGAACAATTTTCCATGAATTATTAAGATTCCATGATTCCAAACAACAACAAAACAAATTCAACTGCTCACATGGTCCGTGACAATATAGCAGCAGTGTCAGAGCGTGAGGCTGAGACAGAGCTTTTTGAGCTAGAGCCTTTAATTTATTGGTGGCAGTCAGAGTCCGATGACTTCAAGCAACATACTGAAAATGCTTCTCCACTACCTTTCACACCGTACAAGACTTCACCCGATTCTGCATTGTTCATTTTGGACTAGCTGTTCAACGGAGGGGGCGGCCTCAAGAGAATGAGGGTCTGTTTGCATGTGTTCTAAACATTCCTGCTTCGAGCCAAATGAATTGTCTGAAGACCGAAAGAGAGTCCAACAAATTTTGATGGCTCCTGGTGGTTTATGCATAACCAAGGGATTTTCTAACTGCTGAAAATTACATATTTAAATACATTGTGTTGGCTATTGTTTCAATTGATGACTGCCCGCAGCAAAGTTTTAATTATTTACAGCACACAGTACTTTTAGCAAGTATTCACCGTGGTTTTTTGTCAACTGGTGGGACTTTAATTTCATTTAATTTAAATTAATTACGATTCATTAATTACAACAACAAAAATGATTTAATTTAATTGAATATAAAATGTAAATTTTTATACAAATATTTTCAAGACATTGAAAGAGCTCTAGTTTAAATAAGGTGATATAAAAACTTGAATATAGCCACCATCGTGACTTATTATTATTCTTGTCAAACTGATGCAGAATAAACAATATTTTGTTGTAGAATGCAATGCATCAAATCACATTTATTCGGTTTAATTTAATGGATTCATTTGATTCATTTAAAAAGAGAAAAACTGCTGTTTCTCAAAAGCCGGTTTGTTCTCTAATGTTACTGTCGTGAGTCTTTCCGAACTCTGGCCGTAATCTTCATGACACACGAGCAGTCACAAACTTGTGACGGATATGCCCGCACACAATCTCCTACAAACACATCCAGGTACACACCAGTGCACAAACAATAGAATGTGTTTCAACAACAGCTGTCAAAGTGACCCACACACAAGCACACAACAATGCCTACGTAACGCATTGACACAGGGCCACCGGGCTATTTATCTGTCTGGTGCGGTGGCCTTTGAAAGGTCAGGCTTTGAGTTATGACAGAACCTCTATGCCACAACAACCGTACGTGTGGGTGGCAGAGTGGTGGCACTGCGAGAGAGGAAGAGGGCGCCTTGTAATGACCATGTGTCACTGTCACATGGCAGTCAGGTGGATGGGAGGACAAGCAAAATGAGCACAATACTCGGAGTTATGGATGTGCTTGCTACAGACTTTGCGATGGAAAAGTGTGATGCAAGAAGGTGACAAATAAGGTGTGAGTACGGATCATTGAGAATGTGACATGAAGGGACAAAGCGGTGGCAGAGTTGGAGGAGGAGACTGGGGTCAGTAGAGTGAGAGAATGCAGGACCGGAGCCAGAGATGCGGACAGCTTGGCACGCAAACTAGGGGTCTGGGTCTGGATGAGAGATGGGGAATTATCTGGTGCGTCGATACATGTGTGTCAAATACTTATGGCGCGTGTTTGTGTGTGAGTGCGTGCAAGCGTGTGTGTGTGTCTTGGCATTGGCGCAGGGGCAGATGCTGCTCGCGCTCCAGGCCCACTGCTTTACGGCCTTCTGCGGAAATGTTGCCTTGCCAGCCCGATCTCTCATCTGCAGCCAATCATATGTCTGGGCTCGCTACAGAGCAGAGTAAAGGCAGTGCTTTTTTTTTTTTTTTTTTCTCTCAATAGAAACACAAACATGCCGTCTCTCATGGAGACTTCATTATGACGGGCAAGAGTTTAACCAAAGCATGTTTCTAATTATAACGCTTCAGAAAGTAGCCATACACAGAGTTTTTCTGTCGAAGTAGCTCGGACCCAGCTGGAACACATCTAGGGTTTTAAACTTTTTGTTTAAATCACTCATCTCCACACGTCATCGATGATAACTTTGTGGAGACGTAAGAAGGTAGAATTCTTGTAAGCCACATAATGAACCAGAGTATCAGAGTAATGTCAATGTAGTAGTCGTGTTGTGCTCAAGATCACTTAAGTCAAGACCGAGTCGAGAGAAAGACCAAGTCCAAGACCAACTTGAACACAGAACACAGAGTCTCTTTGCCCTCAGGAATCCAAACAAACCAGCAAAACAACACTGAAAAGCTAGCTCACACCTACATACATCCTCAGTGAACCACCACTTTGGGCCTGGGGAGCGCTGGCCGCTGTGGTCTTGCAAAAAAAAAAAAAAGATCCAGATGGCTAACATGAGACAAGTCTAAGTGAGGTTGATTCAGAGACAGGACCTTGAGTCCAGTCTTGAGACTGAGTCCTGTCCTGTCTACAACACTAGCAGCACTAGCATGACGATTGGTATTTAAAGCACATCAGTAACCCCTTAAGGGTGTATATATATATATATATATATATATATGTATATATATATATAAAAGTAACGTCCGACTTACAACCTGCTCGACTTACGTCCATCTGTACTTGCATAACTTACAGCCGGGCAACGCGAAAATTATGGCAGCCAGTTGGCATCGCGTACAACAGTCAGATGTTACTTATGCTATATACAGTGGTGCCTCGGTTTTCAAACGTCCTGAACTTCGAACAAATCGGAGTTCGAACAAAAAGTTCTAGATTTTTTGGCTTCTGATTTCGAACGGAAATCCAGAAATCGAACGCCCCTGAAAAAAGCCGGAAAAAACATAACATGCGCGGACCGATCAGCTGACCCATAACACGCTTTGTTGTTGTGTATAACGCAGCCTCTGTATGCAGACGTGTCCCGTTTGCTACATTTACTGACTGTTTTTCCTTCATATTGAGGTGTAAAACCTTTCCTGTCTCCGCACTGGACCGTGGTAGAGTGTCACAGGGGAGGTGATCGCTCTCAACACTCCAGGGTTTGATGTCCTGTTGTGGGCTGGAGCTGGGACAGGGATGAGGCGAGTCTCAGACAGAGTGTTACTTGACGTCCAGTTTATGACTTTGTCACAGCCAAACTGCACAGAAGCGCACATTCAGAGCTGGACACGCACCGGGCACCTCTTCACTTCTGGAGAGACGTCACTCACTCGGCAACCCCTCCCACATGCAGCGGCCACACACATAGAGGAACAGCGCACCTGCAGCAGACACTCTACATTCACTCCTACAAAAGACTATTTTAATTCTTGGAACGCATTCTTTCTTTTTCCATTCATTGTAATAGGAAAAATCGATTCGGATTTCGAACAAATCACTTCAAATCATATATATATATATATATATATATATATATATATATATATATATATATATATATATATATATATATATATATAGATGTATATATATATATATATATATATATATATCCCGAATCACAACCTCCATCTTTCTCCATGTGCCTTAGTCGAAAACCTAATGCGTCAACATGCAACGCTGAAGGCTGCCTTTGGCGTCAGTATAGGACGCAGAAGTCCACTTTCTCAACATCACTATATTACGCCGTGGGAGTGAGATAGTGTTGCAAGCTGAATGTGAATGTCTGGGTAGTAGCTGATTGAAAGTCTACAGCGCTGCTGAAACTTCAGACACACATGTGAGCTGAAGCAACACTAATTGGTTTTCAATCAATTTTAGCCAGACACACTCCTGAAGAATCAGGTTCTCAGAGATATTATTAATTGGATTAACACAGATATCGATCAAAAACTTGGAATTGGATTCTCCGTGATCCTTTGAGCTCACTTCACGATAAGAGCTCAGATACACTACTGGATAAGCCCACACCTCACTTCATCTACTATGGAGCTTTCTTCTGCTCTTGAAGGATTCAACAAACACGAACCTTTAGGGAGCAGAGGTGACACATGAGCTGAGCTCCTAACTGCATCCGTAAGTGAGACCACAGCCTCCCACTGGAGGAAGCTCATTCTGCCAATAATCTTTCACCTGATTCTTTTGCTTAAGACTAGTGATCTTTTCCTTTCAATCAAAATTATTAAGTTTACAATGATCTCCTGCTGCATAAGGTACGGTAACATACACATTTTCATTTTACAAAACAGAGTGAGCCGAAACATAATGCAGTGGCAGAATATTCTGGACGTATAAAGTAATGGTTTGTGACTGGTTGTGGTGGAGTCATTTGAAAAGGAAGGAGGATAGAAAAAAACCAACAGCAATGGAGCAATGCATAACAGATGGGTGCTGATGAAGAAATGACTTGGAACAGGAAGAAGAAAAGGATAGGTTGAAGGTTAAGAGGTAGACAGACAGATCACAACCCAGCCAGACAAGTCGACAGCTGTGGGAGCAGAATTTGATACTGTGGCACGGTCTCACAAAGACCAGAGGTGCACGCGCACATATGCAACCAGACCGGCGTGTGTGTGCGGGCGCATGCACGAGCACAAACAGACCTGACGATACACACCCTGGCAGTATCAAAAAGAGCCACATTACACATGAAATATTAATGGTGCAAAGCAATCAGCAAAAATTGAGATGGAGGAGACAGAGAAGAAGGGGGAAGTGGAAAGTGAGAAGAAAAGAGAAGCTGGTGCGAGGTGAAATGGCTGTAATAGAGAGACACACTGCAATGAATTCAGTCTCTCATTCAACGTTTAGGAGGCTCTACAGAGAGACGGAAGATACATGTTCAGGTATTGTGTTTAATCTATTTGCAAAGTTTTAAATGTGTATAAAAAATATCTGATGAAACAGTCGCCGCAACATGATGAAGCTGTGACAAGCTGGTCTTGTTGCACGGCTCTCCATGGTGGCTAAAGCTTCACCGAGGGCTGCGGCGCTCTTATGAATATGGCCCTCCAATAAATAATGAAACATAATGTGTGTGTCCACACGCCGCTCACGTGTGTTCATTCACCATGATAGAGCGCAAACAGTCGTTTTTGTTTTTCCTCTTCATCACTTCTCCGCTGTTTTAAAAGTTCAGGTAATAAGACCATCAATCACTTGCTTATGCAGAGGGGGCGCGTGAGCTACACGTGCACGTTCAGCACAAAGGTCACGGGGGGTAGAGCCGCTGCAGGAGTTTAATCTAAAGGGGAAGAAAATATGTGTTTGCGCTGGCAGACACAATCTGCAGAGACGTGAATATCAGTGGCGTACAGGCATTAGTGCACACCAGTGACTTCCCGCTCATGAAGAGACGAAGCATTGTGGAACACTGTGTCTAGACAGGTGTGAGGGGAAATAACTTAACAGATAAACAAAACAATTAATTGCTATTCTCCCCACTAGCTGCTGTTTATCCTCACAAACGAAAATGTGTCACTCGCCAACATGAACAGATGAACGTTGAGCTGGAAATTGAGAAATGATTATTTTTAAAGTATGAACTTCCAGTGACTGAGGCGCAGTCACAGCAACCAGTTTGCATTCATTTAACCATTGACCTGATGTGGTTTTCAAGATTGGGTTTAGCAGCGCTGAAGAGGATTTCATGACACCTCAGTCACCCTTGAGTGTTTAATCATATTTTTGACTGCGTGGGACCTACTGTGCTTTTTTTTTTCCCCTTCTTGAATCTGATCTCATATACTGATAGAGCAGCGTCGCATCAAAATAACATTTCAGTCGTTTGCAATTTCAAAGTTTCACCAAAATAATGAGCCATATTGCAATTACAGAATTGTTTGAGAGCAATGAACGAAGACAGGGCAAACCAGTATTGAATACCAGGAGCCAAAATTCAGAAGTAAATGTGGAGAGAAAACAAAGTAAAAGTGAAAATACACAATTGCAGAAGAGGGAAAAATGAGCAAAGATGTGGAGATGCAAATGGTTCTTCGATGTGGGTTTAGTGATATATGGGGTGCATGGTTCATAGTTTGGACACTGGAGTTTCTTCACCGATATATTGAACTTTAACATCACTTTTGAAGACGTGAGTATCAGCCAAGTACTGGCACTGGTGACTTCCTGTTGATGAGAAGAAGAAGCATTGTGGAACAGTGAGTCTACAGAGTGAACCTCAGGATGGGAGGAAATGTACTCATCCAATCTGTGTAATAAGACGTCACGAAACGTCGGCCAACGTCAATCACTTTTACATCATCACATTACTTTTGCAGATGCGTATCTGTTTCACTTGTGAAGTTCTTCTTCATCTCTCAACCAGCAATGATAATGATGATGGCTGTGCATCCTCACTGTCATTTACCACAGCTGCATCCTTTACTCCTGTGGCGTCGAGCGCGTCTTGTTTTTAAATCCATGCTACCTCTATCACAGTGTTTTGACCCTGAATGAGCTCCAGAATGTGTTTCTCGTGGAGCTGTCACATTGAATAGACGCACTGTCACTTCATGCAGAAGCCGCGCTGCCGATCACTCCCTTCACTTACGGTCCCACTGTACGATCAGCATCAGAGTGTGACTGTTACTGCTCTGAATCTGATACTGTCTCATTCGCTTTCTTGCTCCTTTGTTTTGCTCCTACTGCGTAACTGAATATGACGTTGTCTCAGTGACCGGAGTCTCTTTTCAAACTTTATTTTCTCCAAAACTTTCATAGACTCACGCCCTCAAATGTTGCTCAGACTGAAGTGAGAGGTGAGCGGCATCTGCTCGTGGAAGGCCGTACAGATTGGCTTGTTTAAATGCCTCAATACTGCCTGCCCAATTTCAAAACAATATTCAGATACTATTGTCTCCACGTCCACAGACAGTAACCAGCGGAGATGTGAATCCTGTGATTGTCACTTTGTCTCCACAGTACAGAGCTGTGACAGGACATTCAAAAATCCAGCATAGGACGAGCACTGTCAGCCATATCTTCTCACTGCCATCTTGTTTCCTGTCACTTCCAGGTGCTTTCAAACATGTTAGTTCAAGAGCCAAATAAAGCTTAAGCAGGTGTTAAGGAGGTCTGACGAAGAACCAAGAAGAAGGTCTGTACCCAGCTGTATTAGCACAAAGCCATTGCCTATAAACAATATGTTATATATTTTTCACAAATACTGATGTTGTGTCCAATATTGATGACAAAAGGCAGCCTTTAATGTTGTATGTTGATGCATTGGTAGCTTAACCCTATTAACACCTGTGCATTAACATGCAACACTGAAGGCATGCAGCACTGTCATTATAGGACACAAGAGTCCACCTTACTGACATCAATATATTGTGTCACGGGAGTGAGGATGGGTTGGCAAATGTGATCATATTACTGTGCTGCAGTGGCGTATATCCTTGCTGACATCACTGAAGGTAGACATGTTTCGCTGGTCCCATCACTGTGTTATTGAAGAAGTCAGGGAATCTGATCCCTCTTTACTATACAAGTAACATCCGACTTACCACCTGCTCGACATACGTCCACCCGTACTTACGACCACAGCCAGCAGATGCTTATTTTGTTATATTCAATGTCTGGCACCGCAGCATGTAGCGACCTGGCAATGCGTACGACAGTTATGGCAGCACAGTATCCCAGCATCTCACTCTCACACAGCCATCTACCACTACAGTAGTAGCTACAACCCAATCTGACTTCGATCCCGGCCGTAAGTCGGATGTTGCTTGTATTGTGCCATGTTATGGCTCATGTCATAGACTGTAACATGCCAGCCATTGCCTTGGCTGAGCCATCATTTTATCTGATTTTGTTTCCTCTTCTCTGTCAAATGACATTTTCCATTGGGGTTTCCCGCAGAAAGTCAGTGTTGTCCACTTTAACCTGTCACTCCTCTTCATGTGCTTCTTTATTTGAACCTCATGGGTGTCTTTCCCCTCAACTTCTACCCAGCACATCCATTCCTAATATAACTCACCAAAATGTACATGGAAACATCTCTCTAACCGAATGATATTTTATGGTTTAAAACTTAGTTTGCGTGTGGATGTTCAAGACTGTCGTGGAAGCCTGTTCAGTTCATGTTTATGCTTAAATACTGATTCCCTTTTGATGTTTATTTTCATATCTCAAATGGGCAAAAGAGAAGTTTTGGCTTTGGCTTGTCAGTCATGCTGTCAGACAATAAAGGGCAACGACTGTGTTTAGGGAGACGTAAGACAACGTAGATGGAACGTTTTAAATGTGGCCATTTCTTGTGAAATTCCCTCCGATTTCATATGAGATTGTGCCACATTATGTTTAAGCTATTCATTGATACATCGCCGGGAGTGCTTTATTGTTGTACTCTCAATAGTGCCACTGAATTGAAAATCTGTTCTCGGAAAATAAAATTGAAATGTGAAAAGCGGAGGGAGAAAAAAAGGTGAATGGTCTTTAACTTTCTGACAGCTCGTGCTGCAGCGGGAATTTTGCAGTGGAGGTGATGCCTTTGCTGTCTGTGCACGCTTGTTATCCTGATGATAGAGGGGAAGGAGGAAAAGCTTTCTGATGTTCATTGAGAATGACTCAGCTGCTTTTTCAAGCTGTCAGCATTTCCAAAGCTGATGACGTTCGGGGGCACTGCTGGGGTTGCTATTCAGCACAGGAATCGGGAGTTAAGGCTGTTGGAAGTGAACTATAATTGGCAAGTGTGACAGACAGCGCATTGTCAAGACAGCGGATTTAAATGTACTCCTGTCTGACAATACAGTAATTGTCCGAGTCAATACAGACGGGAAAATTACAATTCTTGCGCTTCTTATTTTACGGCAGGATATCCACATTATCAATTGAAACCTATTGTCATTTCAGTCAAGAAGACAGGCGCAAAATGTACAACTGACCGGTGATGACAGCAAGACATTGATGTTTATTTCTTTTTTTTTCAAATAAGTGCTCTATTTCCTCTCACAATGCGGGCTTAACATAGTCTAACAAAGTATACATCTCTCTGGCCAGCATTTCTAGTGGTATAATATCAGAGCGATAAGAAATATCACGCTTCTTTCATGACGCACCTGTTTTCCTGCGCTACAATCTACCTATTGAGCAGCCCTCTAATGTCAAAAGTGTTGAATATTTCAGGGGAAATATGTACTCGTGCATTCATAATTTTTGCTCCAACTTTACAACTTTATGGACGCAACAACGTGAGGGGACAAATCAGGTACGAGGCCTGGAAGAGCTTGATGTTTAGTTGGCTTAAAAGTCAATTAAATTTAACTTTAAAATGAATTAAAAACCAGATCAACTCTCATGCACGTACGTGTGGTGACCTATATGATAGTAGCCATGGTCACATGACAGTCCAGAAAACCAAATTATTGTGTTTGTCGGGCTAAGTTTGGACCTTTAAATTGCATGTAAACAACATACCTGGGCCAGCACGAGCTTCAGTTGTACCTCAAAAGTAAATACTGAAGTGGCAACACCTCAGGGAGAAGTGAAGATGATCTATTGTCATTTTATAAAATTCATGCTGCAGTCTCCCAGGGTCTTTGTTGATGTGAGCACAACAGAAATTTTCACAGATATACAGTATATGTATACTATTAGTACATAGCAAACAGATAAAAAAAAGGCCAGATCACACCTGCTCTGAATATTTAATTCTATTCAGAAACTTTTGTGAGCTTAATTCAATCCAGCTAAAGACAGAAGTTTTCAAAATAAATTACATTCATTCATGATTTTTCGTGACATTAAATGGTTCAGTCCATATTTGTGTCTGAATCTGAATGTAAAATTTGATAATAATAATATGTCATTTTGTAAACTTCTGCTATAATGTATTTCAAAGCAATACAGTTGCTTCCATGTCATGACACCAACCAGTCATCATATGTTTTTGTCCACAATGCACAGTCTTAGTCTTAGTCAGAAAAAAAGTTACTCTGACATGAACGGTTCACTGGAGGGTGGATAATCTTTTGGCCAACTCTCCAACTGTGTAATTTTCTGACTGGCATTTCTGTTTACATTCAGTTGATCTGTTCAATCAACCTAATGTTTGTTTCTCTTCAGACGTATGAATAAGACCTGCCTGGGATTCATATGATCAATTGTCAAATAAATTGTGCTCTGCATTGTCTGTTGTATTTTTGACATTCTTTGTGACTGCAAGCTGTCGGAGGCAAAGTCCGACGTCAAGAGGATTGTCGATTCTTACTAGGATTTAACAACCAGCGTAGGTGTAAGCCTCCTTGCTCAGACTGACAGAAATATGTAAACCCTTCCACAACGTCTTGCAGAGGCAAGATTGGAAAATAATGTCTGTCAAGTGTAGGAATCTACACCTTTAATGTATCTTCCGCGTGTTCGTTTACTCGTGAGAATGACTACCGAAAACCCACAACTTAAAATCCAAAAGAATTTATTCCCTGACAGAGGAGTCTAATTACCCTAACAGAGCTCTGGGTCCACAACTACGCCTGACTTAGCCTTAGCTCCAGTGGTGTAGAGTGACAAAGACTATCTCTGGCCCTGACCCTTTTATGACACATTTCAGTTCATCTTGGGGTGTAGTCTCCACTGATTGGTCCTGGGCTCTTGGGGTCCCCGTTGCCATGGCGCCACATTCCTGATCTGGTTTCGACACCCCTTGGTTTGGAGCGACGTTGATGAATCCTCTTGTTGTTGCCCATTTCCTGGCCTTTTTTGGGTGGAAAGCTGTAAACAGATAATCCAGTCCCCTCCTCTGATTGGCTTGCTTCTGCTGGTGGACTGGCTGGTCCCATCTCTGCCTGGCTCTGCCTGGGTCATAATTCATCCTCCTGACCCATTGCTGTGCCAGAGGTTCCTTATCTTCCACATTCCTTCACTTGGGGGAAGGTAGATGTTTGTCCCCACAAACTCAGACTCAGCTCAAGCTGTTTGGACCGGTTCTGGGTTAGATGTCTCCTGGGTTCCTCAATGGTCCTGGTACCAGGTGGTTCCTGCCTTTCATAACTCACTCTTCCATACACGCATCTCTCCCCACTATCCTTATCATACACACCTCTCATACTGGATCAAACTGAGGTTACCTTACCCATTATCACTGCGTCTGTTGGATTCAGTCTTTCATTAGACAACACTATAAAACAGTTTATTCAATAGCAGATACTTGATAAATATGATCATAAGTAAAATATCATGATTCCCACAATCCCCCTTTTGATCTCTCCTAAAAGAGATCAACAAAACATCCAAAGTATTATGCAATTTCCTCCCCAGAATCTAACAAAGTAAAAATAAAATAAATGCAGATATACATGTATATGTAAGCAAATCAAAATGAGATATAAGAGTAAATGTTTCAAAACATTTCAGACCAAGGATACAGCTTGTCTTCCTCCAGATGTGTCTCATCGTCTCCAGGAACACATAGCATCACATAGACTCCTTTGCCATCGTCCTCCTTAAATGCCCTATTAATAATTTTCAAAAACACAGCTTGCATACAATGTACAATAGAACATCCACACCATCACAAAGTAAAGCAGTTCACGTCTATCATCGTTGTTATCAACAATGTTATTATCAATCCTTTTCAGTTGCCAAACCAGCCTGTCAGCAGATTATGTAGCAGGTCATCCACATTGATCTTCGTTTGATGGACATGGCTTTCAAACCTCTCATGGCTCTGCTGATCTTTTGTTCCTATTCATGATTAGGGTCTCATTGCCAGATCCTACCAGGTTGGGTTCCTTGTCCCCTATTGTTAGCCTGCACAGCCATGACATTACTCCCAAGGAGATCACCAGATCCCCAAAAGTCACCAGCCGTCCTTCACCATCATCTTATTGTCCCCCTTTTTATATTTTCCTGCAAAATATGAAATGAGCAAAGAAAACAAAAACTAGTGACAATACATTTAGCTTGAACCATGACTTCAAAAGATCCAGTCCAAAGTAGTTCGGACCACTTTCTCTGCAACACATGAAGATAAATGGATGAAGCTGGCGGGGGTCCGTCTGGTTCGGCTGCAAAAGTTGCGTCGTCCTGTGCACAAAAACATGAAGAAAGTTGCTCCCAGTAGGGCTTATAGCCGGCTGGTGGGTCCACTTCCGGCTGGAGCAACACCGAGGCTGGACCAGGCATCAGACGACCAGTCAGAAGTTCAAAAGGTGTGAACCCTGTCCGGCGGTTAATAGATTGTCTGATTGTTAAAAGAACTATAGGCAGGGCTTGCAGCCAATTCAGCCCTGTTTGTGCACATGTCTTGGCCAAATGCTATTTCAGCATACGATTCCTTTGTTCAACGTGAGCTTGAAATTAGGGATGATGTGCAAAACCAAATTTATAAATCAATCCCAGGAACTACACAGCTTTTCCATTAATTTTGCTGTAAAATGCATGCGATCTGTGATGTGATGTGATGTGATAATTCCTGAAAACCCATGGGTAGAAATATAATGGTTCACCAGCGCTTTGATGGCAACAAATCCTTCCTTGCACACAGATACACCTCAGGCCGTCCTGAAAAAGTATCCACCATCACCAACATATACCTCTTTATCTACACCGGTGTGATCATGTCTGTGTAGTCCATGACCACCACTTCACCCGGAGTCCTCCCTGACTCCATCGGATGCATCATCCTCTTCATCGTTGAACCAATGCTAAAACTCTGACAAATCATCAAGAAGGACCACTCTGCTTGGTCCCTTCCCTGGGTTGAACCACAGCCTCCCGATCAGCGTTCCATCACGCCCCAGTGGCACTCCAGTCTTGCTTCTCACTGTCCAGCGCACTCGCCTGTAGCTATTGAATAATTTCCACAGTAATTTCAGGTAACAAGTCCTCAACTTGCTTACCTCATTGAGGAGAAACCTGACAGCCTGCAGCCTCCTTGCTGCTGCATCTGCCACCTGGTTACCCCTGGCAACCTATGTGTTCACCTTCATGTGTCCTGGGCATTTAACTGCCACCACCGCGCAGGGTTGACAGCCTTGTGTCCAACCTATGAATGAGATCCCCATATGCAACTGGATCCCCAGTCACTGTTACAAAACCGTGCGTCTCCAAAATGCCAAATCAACAACTCACAACATACACAGAATCCAAATATCCTCACCTTTCTTTTGGTTGAGTACACCGTTTACAACATCATCAGATACTAACACATCTGAGCAAAATCATCCTGGTAGCCTCCAAACAAATACGATTCTGTCGCAATGTACAGATTGTCGAGATACTGTACCAAGAAAGCACCTGTAGGTTATGAAACAGTGGAGAGCATGTCACACAAATATTGTCTGAAAATCCCACGGCTCAATTTCCACCCTTGTGGGACTCATGTGATACATGAACGCAAAGAACTTTCTACATTCTGGAGCTAATAAGATACAGAAAAACGCATTTGCCAAATCGCTCACTGTAAACCACTGAAGTTTTGGACTTAACACATTCCAACATCTGTACGAGTCAGACACTGGAACGCACAATGTTAATGTTACCTTATTCATTTCTCTGAGGTCATGTGCCATACGATAATTAACGCAGTCTGCTTTCTTTACCGGTAAAATAAGTGTGTTGCACGCCGATGAGAAAACCTCCAACACTCCTGAGTCCCATCATCCATCCAGAGTGTTGGCGATCCCCTCAGCCGCCTCCTGTTTACGTGAATATTGTGGAACATTAACAAACGCGCCAGGTGTGATTTCAAACGTTACCGGTTCACAATCGACACAGTGGCCCACGTCCGCCGGTCTTTATGACCACAGCGAATCAGGCAGGGTGTCCAGCATCTCTGCTGATAATTGATGATCAGAGCGCTCTCGTCCGTGAAACCTAGTTAGTGTGGCCAGAACATCTGAATCTCCTGTTTTATCCTGGATACAAAAAGCGTTTAGCAAAGGTGAAAACGGCACGTTTGGTACTTGCCCACTCTGTCAGTCTTCTGCTGCCTCACACTGCTTCACCATGGGTCCCAGCTCTCTGAGCACATGCCCGTGAACTGGTTCAAGAAAGATGTGTGGATTAGATGTTTCGGACATCATATACCACTCACCTTGTGAAGACGTCAGTTTGGTAGCTACAGCTACTCCCTGTTTCCCTACATAAATGCAGGTACTTGAGAGTTGCCATTCTTCCCCCTTTAACTGATTCAAATGCTTCTTGGTAGATCAAATCTTGATTTTGGCCATAAAACAGAGTGAGGTGGAGGGGGTCAATCGGAGGTCTTAATGAGGCCACTGAATCGTTCCAGGGCTTCCACAGCAGGAAGGTCGAGTACACACCACCTTCCCCTCCTTGCTCTGGTTTCAAACGAACCCAATAGATGTCAGCGACTTCATCTTCAAGCGACCTCTGCATGTAGTTGCCAGCACACCCTGAGTCATTGAGGCTGCAGTTCATGTGAGTGCCATCAGCATCATGTGATTTCCAAAGTGTCTCTTTGGTGGGATTCGAAGGCTTGATGATGGACAGTGTGGTTCCAGTGTCCATTGACATGTTGACAGTCTGTCTCTCCACTTTGACAGAGGCTGAACTCTGCTGCTGCGGTAGATAAGGTTGTTGATTCCAGGGCGCTGGTCCTCGACCACCTCGACCTCTGGGGGCTCCCCCTCCCCTAGGTCCGGGTCTGGCGCCTCTCATTGCCACTCCTCCAAACCTTTGTTGTAACACAGGAGGGTGTGGACAGTCTCTCACCCAGTGGGTTGGATCTCCGCAGCAATGACACACTTGAGGTTGTTGCTGGTAGGCGGGTTGAGTGATGCTTCCCCTACCGCCTCCAGGGTCACCCCTCCCACGATCCATGGCTCTGCCTCTCGATTGACCAGTTCCCTGAGCCATCCACATCTGTTTCTCCCCTTTAGCTTTATCCTTTCCTCTTTGTTTGTGAATCATGGCATTGCGATGGACTGGTGCGAGTCGCAGCTTCAAAAGCTGGTCCTGCTTGCCCTTGCCATTTTTTTTTTTTTTTTAGATTCAGCGTGATGATCTGCAAAAAGTTTGAGACGATGAACATGTCTTTTAAAATATTTTTGCCATCAAATCCAGGTTTATACCCAATTCTGATTTAACTTCTTTTCATGATTACAATTCCAAAAACCACCTCTGTTTCATCATTTCTGGACGGATGTGCACCAGTTTTATTGGTCCACAGAATCAGGCACTTGTCATAGTGAGAGCTGGGGTCCGTGGCTGGCGTGTGACCTGGCAGAGTCGGAACTGTCGGGGCACTCTAGGGAACAAATCTCTGATCACTGTAAAAAAATAAGAAGCAAAGCCTCCAAAAGGAGAAGTTAACTCTACAGAATCAAGTCCGGTTATGTGAAGAATTTGGTCAGATTGTTATACTGAACTGCAACATGCACGGGTGATTCTCACCACATCGCCAACCGCAAGTAAAATGCTGTCCATATGTGTCCAATGCTCCAATCCACTCTTCACCACCTGCAGTCAAACTTGGCAGTTTATTAGTTACCAGGGTCAGATCTTTCATCTCCCACTCATGATACTGCAATACTCCCTGATTGTTGATCATCATTGGATAGTTGGATAGCTCGTCTGGGTGCTCCTGTCTGTGACCTGTTGTGGACTCCGTCATGGGGGTGGGGGCTGCTTCCTCCCCTAACACTGAAGCCACTACTATCATATCAAAAACAGCATTCTGGTCTCCTCATTCTCTTCTATCAACTCCTTCACTGGGCAACAAATTCATTTCTCCTTCACCAGTTTACGTTTCTCTCTTTTTTTTTTTTTTTTTTTTTTTTTTTTTTTTAATCTCAAAATAAGTTCCTGACCTCACTATCACAGACCATCAAACTCAAAATAAAAGACAAATAAAAAACTCTATTTACTGGGCATCAGACCCAGATAAAACTCTATTGTCTTGATATCTGATCAAGTATAAAACTCTATTCTCCTGGTATCCGACCAGGCATAAAACTCTGTCTTGATATCCGATCAAGTATAAAACTCTCTTCTCCTGGTATCCGACCAGGCATAAAACTCTGTCTTGATATCCGATCAAGTATAAAACTCTCTCCTGGTATCCGACCAGGCATAAAACTCTGTCTTGATATCCGATCAAGTATAAAACTCTCTCCTGGTATCCGACCAGGCATAAAACTCTGTCTTGATATCCGATCAAGTATAAAACTCTCTCCTGGTATCCGACCAGGCATAAAACTCTGTCTTGATATCCGATCAAGTATAAAACTCTCTCCTGGTATCCGACCAGGCATAAAACTCTGTCTTGATATCCGATCAAGTATAAAACTCTCTCCTGGTATCCGACCAGGCATAAAACTCTGTCTTGATATCCGATCAAGTATAAAACTCTCTCCTGGTATCCGACCAGGCATAAAACTCTATCTTGATATCCGATCAAGTATAAAACTCTCTCCTGGTATCCGACCAGGCATAAAACTCTGTCTTGATATCCGATCAAGTATAAAACTCTCTCCTGGTATCCGACCAGGCATAAAACTCTGTCTTGATATCCGATCAAGCATAAACTCTATTCTCCTGGTATCCGACCAGGCATAAAACTCTGTCTTGATATCCGATCAAGTATAAAACTCTCTCCTGGTATCCGACCAGGCATAAAACTCTGTCTTGATATCCGATCAAGCATAAACTCTATTCTCCTGGTATCCGACCAGGCATAAAACTCTGTCTTGATATCCGATCAAGCATAAACTCTATTCTCCTGGTATCCGACCAGGCATAAAACTCTACGCTGTTTCAGGGGGTCCCAAAAATCCCCTATGTGTACAGCAACATTGCAAAATGAGATCGCGTCCGATCTCAAGCCAGTCTACGGCGGGACAGAACCGAGTCCAGTTCCAAACTGACTCGCGTTCATGCAAAATGAACCAAAGCCCGCTCTATGGCTGCTTTGCATTCATATGCAAAATGAACCAAACCCCGCTTTTTCGCTGATTTGCATTCACAAATAAAAAATGAACCAAACCCCGCTCTCTGGCTGATTTGCGTTCACAAATAAAAAATGAACCAAACCCCGCTCTCTGGCTGATTTGCGTTCACAAATAAAAAATGAACCAAACTCCACACACTTGTCTTTAACCAAAATGACTATGGACCAAACACTGTCTTCCAACCAGTCTCCAAAATAGTTCTTATCCAATGTGCAGAATTCGTGATATCTCAAACAGGTTTCTGCTCACCTTTAGTCCGGTGCACCGTGGAGACCAATCGTCCAACAGAAATCAAGTCCGACTCCTCTGTCCTGTTATCCAGCCACCTCACGATCACGTCGGGGTCACCAAATTGTAGGAATCTACACCTTTAATGTATCTTCCGCGTGTTCGTTTACTCGTGAGAATGACTACCGAAAACCCACAACTTAAAATCCAAAAGAATTTATTCCCTGACAGAGGAGTCTAATTACCCTAACAGAGCTCTGGGTCCACAACTACGCCTGACTTAGCCTTAGCTCCAGTGGTGTAGAGTGACAAAGACTATCTCTGGCCCTGACCCTTTTATGACACATTTCAGTTCATCTTGGGGTGTAGTCTCCACTGATTGGTCCTGGGCTCTTGGGGTCCCCGTTGCCATGGCGCCACATTCCTGATCTGGTTTCGACACCCCTTGGTTTGGAGCGACGTTGATGAATCCTCTTGTTGTTGCCCATTTCCTGGCCTTTTTTGGGTGGAAAGCTGTAAACAGATAATCCAGTCCCCTCCTCTGATTGGCTTGCTTCTGCTGGTGGACTGGCTGGTCCCATCTCTGCCTGGCTCTGCCTGGGTCATAATTCATCCTCCTGACCCATTGCTGTGCCAGAGGTTCCTTATCTTCCACATTCCTTCACTTGGGGGAAGGTAGATGTTTGTCCCCACAAACTCAGACTCAGCTCAAGCTGTTTGGACCGGTTCTGGGTTAGATGTCTCCTGGGTTCCTCAATGGTCCTGGTACCAGGTGGTTCCTGCCTTTCATAACTCACTCTTCCATACACGCATCTCTCCCCACTATCCTTATCATACACACCTCTCATACTGGATCAAACTGAGGTTACCTTACCCATTATCACTGCGTCTGTTGGATTCAGTCTTTCATTAGACAACACTATAAAACAGTTTATTCAATAGCAGATACTTGATAAATATGATCATAAGTAAAATATCATGATTCCCACACAAGACAACAAAGAGGTGGAAGGCAGGCCTTGCCCTGTGATTTAGGAATAGTGGCAAGAAGGAATTTGAATGTGCTGATCTTTGACTGTCAGATGCTACATACTTCCAGGCCTCCTAAATCTACCTGGTAGGTGGAAAATAAAAGGTTCTTTAGAAAGAAACATTGTGTGCCTTTGAGCGTGTGGGTGCACCTGTCACAGTGGAAAAGCTAGCCCAGAGGAACAAGCAGAATATTTTACAGCCATCCAAGATACGTTTTTATGTGTTCGTACCATGCATTGCACTCGACTTTTGTGTGTAACATTTTATACCATTATCCTCCAGTATTAGTTTGTCTTACTGATTCTCTCTTTGAAACCTTTTCAAAATTCAAAAAGAAGGAGAAACATTTGGGAACGAACCTCGCTTCAGTGTAGCGTGGGTGAGCCATGGCTCCGTGGCTACTCAGTCCCAAACACAACAAACCGTGGTGAATAATGTTTGCGAGACACTGTTATCATTCCAAATCAGAGTCAGCCTGAGACTGTGGAGAAGTTGCAACTCGCTGACATCCCTCCATGAAGCAAGAGGGCATCACTGGAAGTGAGTCTTGTCAAAGTTTAGATATGAGAATAAGTTGTGTGTATCAACAGAAAGGAAAACAAGTGAGGAGCAAGAAAAGCCCCCCAGACAAACCCATAAACAGGAACCCATGTCGGCTTGGGATATTAAATATCGACATAGACTTAGACATAGAGTTACAGAGACTTTCTACGTGGTAATGGCTCACAGTGCACTATGGTTTGTTTTCATGAAGTACAATACCAAACTGGCTTCTTTCCGCTTTTGCGCCAACTTTTCTGCTGCAATTGATCAGGGACTGGAGTAAATCATTGGATGTGGAGGAGAAAAGAATAGGGAGGGAATTTATTTATTTATTTTTTTTTTTTGGTTGAGTTCATCAATGTTTGAGTCAGAAAACCTTCTTTTCTGATCTACGTTTCCGTGTCTTGGCTGCAAAAGAATGTTGGAAACAATGAGGGAGCCTTCGTGACCAAAGCGACGGTGAGAGTTTTCAGAGATGTGGTTCCCAACTGGTCTGGTTTGGGACCAGCCAGCAGGCCTGAACCAAATCAAGGCAATGAAACAACTTCATTTGAATCAATACAAAGGAGAAAATAAGCTGCTTCAACCATCACTCTTGAAAAAAATCAAGTTATTTATTGATCAGGACGAAGTACGTGACCCACCAAGAGCGCCTTTGTGACCCACTTTTGGTTCCTGACCCACCATTTGACAATAACTGATCAAGAGGTGATAGCACTAAAAATACATTCTGAAATATATCAGACCAAAGTTGTTCAGATTCTCTAGTCACAGCAGAACAACTTGTCTATGGCGGCATGAGTTTGGTGAGTGGAAAGTTACACATGTATGTTCTCAAGCAGTGATGTCCCAAAGTCACTACACTGCTGTCCACTCCACACCAGAAAACAGGGATGAACGTAACAATATGTCGATCTAATCCTGAAAGGTAGAACACGAATACAACCTTTGCGATATCTACATAAGTCAGACGAGATGCAAAGGCAGGTTAGCTGCCCTTTAAAGATGGCACGGTGAGTGTCTTCTTGAGATGGAACAAGGATGGGTTTCTTGAGGAGAGGAGACTTGAGGTGAGTGGATAAAACAAGCACACACTTTGAGTTGGAGTGATCCCCCTGAGCACAAAGCGAAATGATGGTGTAGTAGATTTTTTTTTTTTTTTTGGCTGTTATTTTGAACATTAATGTTTGAATTGGTTTTTATGTCTGTGTTGCCTATGGAAGCTGTTTCAATCTTATTACCGTATTCCTATCGCCCAATGAATCGAAAATAATGAGCAGTATACATACTGATCTCGATTTTATTATAATAATCAAAGTCGTTCTTGTATTTTACATTCAATATTTTAACTAACTGTGCTTGCCTTGAGAGCTTTTTGGTAAGATTAAATGGCACATCTCCAATGAAACTGACTTCAATATGTTTGTGTAATGTGCTCCAAAAGTGCGTCACCATCGGGAGAGAACACACGTCACATCCACTCTCGATGTGGTTGACCCTCTTCGTAACAATAATGAAATGAAAGATATTTTTCATTTAAACATTTACACTTCCATCAATTACCATTGTGCGGTGTGGATGAAAGAAAGATCAGAACCTGTGTGTTAGCTGGAGGCAGAACACAACCATCTGACCTTGAAGTCCCCTCTTGAGAAATCAAAGCTGTTCGAACAAAAGCTGGAGAATAGAACTCGGCGTACCTGCGTGATGCGTTCAAATGGTAAATATCCATGAGGGGAAAACAACAAATCGATGATCAGACGAAGTCATCGTCGGTAAGAAACATGTGAACAACATGTGAATTACAACAGCACACAAATGGATGCAGAAACAAAGGGTTTCTTTGAAAAAGTCTGAAAGCAAAGAACCGATTATTAATATGTGCCGTTGCAGACAAAGGCTCTTTTTGTCCAAATACATTGTGTTTCAGACACATTTATGTCGGTACAGATGAGAGTTGGTCCAAGACTGGGCGCCCTTGATACACTTTAAGAAAGTAAAATGACATAACTCTGTCACTCAGCAAGGTATAACAAACACACACACAAACTTTCAAGGCCCAAACTGTGGCAGCAAGTTTCAACAAGGCCGCTGCCTTCGTCTGGAATAAAACAGGGAATGATGGAATGCTGATCGGCTCCTTAATTTCTTTTATTTTGGGGACGTTTCATTTTTGGCTGCTGTTTTCTTTTTTTGGAAACATATCCAAAACATGAGCCATCAACATAAGGCAGGGGTCTCAAACTTGATCCACAGAGGGGCCACAGTGGGTGCGGGTTTTTGTTCCAACCAAACAAGCTCACCCAGTTTAGCCAATCAGGTGGCAGCTGAAACAAGCAGCACCAGACAGCAGACAAATCTACTCCCACAGTGGCCCTCTGAGGACCGGTTTCAGACCCCTGACTTACAGTATATGTTGTTCTCTCCACCACAGTGACTAACCATGGTTGGACCTGTACAAGTAACACTCTGGTCATAGATCTAATAATGAATGCAGTCTCCTTATTCTTCAAATCCATAATGTGGCTGAATGATGAGCATGCAGAGTGGTGTCGCTGGCAAATAACAAAACCCTTTTTGGACCCAACCTGCATCTCTAACTTTTCTCATTTTTGAATATGTTTAAAAAGCAGACTCCTCAAAATAACCAGGACTGATCTTGGTTTGCACCTTTTGGGATGTGGGCCAGTGTATGTCCCACTTCTCACTCTGCCATCAGGACCTGTCATGGTTGTAGGTTGACCATGATGTTGGGTTACTTCAGAGGTGAGCTAAGTGAGGCCCAGGGGCCACATGCTGCCCTTCGCCTGTATTTATATCTATTTTTATTGACTAGCTTTGAATAAAATGTATATGCAAGGCCCTATCCAGGTCATGTAGTCCGACTAAGAGAAATTCTAATTTCTCTCCTGTAGTTGGAGTAAGCTGTTTACATGAATTTGAAAAATCTAAACCTAGCCGCACTCATGCAATAATTCGATTTTCAGGGCCGCCATGTAACCACAGTCATTGCCTCTCTTGTGCTGGTAATTTGGTTTGGTGAAGTGTATTCACTGGAACCTGGATGAACTTGAAATAATCAGATCTGACCACCCAGTTTCTGTGACAGTTCATGTTGCATTCAGTACTACAATACAGTCCAGTTCATCATCTGTTCGGTTTTACAGTCCACTTGCAGGAGCTGTGGCTGTTTGTCATTCTTTTATTTTGGTGCTTTTGTTCCATTTCAATGGCAACTTGATTACATCAAGCCTCTTCACGTTTCATAATTGTTGCAAAAAGGTACGTCAAAGCCCTATTATAGCTCTGTTAAGGATTTCCATCATCAGACGCTCTTCAAAAGCAGTCAGTTGTTTCCCTCCTGCCACCCTGAGCAGTGGTCCACGTGTTGCATCTCACCCTGCCACTCCAGATGGTTCCCCAGACGCGGTAAACCCTGGACAACCACTGATCAGTAAAGAGTTCAAGCTCTATCCCGGGTTCAAGAGTTGGTGTGGTGAAGTAAACCCCTCGGATTGTTGACTTGATCTGTCTTGTCCGGGGTGCTTGATAACACTGTTGGCCCCTCAGGGAAGGCTTACTGAACAGTTGCAGCCTCGATGAAGAAACGCAAGTGCAGGCCACAATTTCACAATTCTCCTCTTCCAGGACTTTAAAGAGTGTAGTTAAAATTGTTGATACAGAGTTTGGATCTATTACGTTGTCTGAATAAAAATTCAGATGATTTTGTTTTATTTATTTGTCATGAATTATATATATTTACCTTGCTCGTGCGGTCAATATCCAGGAAAACCTCTTGGACACATCAGCCTGTACACACTCATGATGAAACTGTCCATCTTGCTGTGGTAGCATTTGATGGGAAATGTTAAAAGAAGTCCTTGTAGACTCAATGTTTTCCTTATTTAAGTGCTTATTGCCATTGTCATGGATTTATTGTTGAGTGCACTAAATGCAGCGTTCAATTTGGGGTTTTTTTTTATTGTAAAACAGGCTCTCAAGGTGACTGATGTGTGTAACCCTGTACTAGAGTGCCATGTCCTTTAACTAGCACCACTGGCTTCGTGTTGAACACTGATGAACAGCATTCTCCATTCATGCAGAGAACACACTGTCCTTCATTTATCGTCTTTCTGTTATGGCTCTGGCATGAAAATGCATTCTAGGCTGTTTTATGTTATGTGTTTTAAGGCTGTTTCCTTTGGAAAATGTGCACCATTTTTCCATGTGGACTGCAACTTTCTGAAGTAAAGTTTCACGCAGATGACTCATCGATTTAGCTTCCATGATTTTAACCACTTTCTGTGCTCATTTCAACTTCAAGGTTTTTGATGTTGCAGCCAAGTGCTTCAACTTACCATAAATACCTGGACTTTGTGATGACACTATCCAGAATCTTAAAGAAATGAAGTAAAGTGGATTCCTTGCAGGGACAATCATTTGTGTGGAAGTGAAATGAAAACGGAATCTTCCCACAGGTGCACAAGCTGCGATTGTCAAACCATTGAATTAGCTTTTTCTGGGATGTAGCACTTCCCAGGGCAAAAAGAGGCCAGAGAAGAGAGGTGAGATATCGCCCTGTGAAGTGGTTAATGGATCAAAGCACCGAGTTTAGTCAACCAAGTGGCAGGATCCACTTGAAATCCCCAGGCTCTTTAAATCTACAAAGGAAGTGAACTACAGACTTTTTCAGTAGACTGTCCATCAGGTGAGCAGCCAAAATATCAAAGGATTGTAGTTATGAAGCCAGACCTGGCAGAAGTCCACGCCACATGATAATTGTTGTCAAAGTGCGTTTCAATCCAAGGACTTTAACCAAAGAGCCACTCCTTCAACCCAGAGAGTACCAGCGCCAGGGCGGGAATCAATAAGCAATTAGCATCCGTCCTGACGCAGAACCGCGAGTGGGAAACGCTTATAAACCGATACATAGACAGAATTCTGAGTGGAGCAGCGACGGGTCAGAGCTAATGATGGAGACTCCAGAGGAAGTGATGTCCACACTTTCATTAGAATGAACAGCGTTGATGTTGCTCAAATATTATGACCTCTTACACATTTCACAATATTGGTTTGACTTCTGAAACCCGAAATCTCCATTTGTCATTCACTAAAAATGTGTCCTCAAGAGGCTACTTTGTAGCTAGTGCAATAACCTGTGGTAGAATGATTCAATATTTGACCTGAAAGCATCATTTCAAATCTGCACCCCTGGGTTTCTTCCTCTTGATCTATTATTTTATCATTATCTGCAGAAAAGTCCACATATAGAATGTGTACTTTGCACTGTGTGTGTGTGTGTTCATGTTTGTAAGATTTAAATGACTTCTTTCTGCTGCGCCTCACAAGCTTTTTCTCTCCACACAAAATGTAGATTGGTATTAATCAATGTCAAACAAGGTCATGTATCTCAGAAGAACATCCAGTCTCTAATGTACAAAAGTGCTCTCTATCTCCACTCACTCTCTCTCCACACACACACACACACACACACACACTATGGTTCACTTTCCGTTCAATATGCAAATTAAAACTGCAGTTCATTTGCTGATGAAAGAGGATTCACGCTCAATTATATCTTAATGGCTTGCGTTTAACAGAATACTTGAGGAGGCAGATGAAATGTATTACATTTTTTTTCCCATTCTATTTAATGAATCAACTTAAAGTAAACTTGTCTGACCCCCTAAATTAAGCAGCGGCCACAATCTTGCCCCGAGGTTTCATCAGCGCTCACAAAACCAATTAACATTTCTCAAAATGTCCGACTGTCATTTGTATTGGGTGCAGCCGGTTTAAAAAAAAAAAAAAAAAAAAAAAAAGAGCATTTTTTATGTGCTAAATCACAGGACGAAAAATGCTACAATGGTGAACCTGAAGGATTTAACTTTGGGTTAGAGTTTGGCGGTTGCTTATGTTCCTTAAATGAACATTGCAGATCTCAGCTTCTGCATGAAGGTTCAGTTCCATACCACGACTATGAATCCTTCACACCACCTGAAACACTTGAGCTGGTTAGGATTTGTTCAACAGTGATGCCGCTACAGTAACACGTTACAGAGTAACCACTTCACTAATAAGTAATCTACGGTGCTATGTAACTAATGTTACTTACAGTATCCAAGTCACTGAGCGTTACTTTCCTATTGACATTTATATTTGCTTTCATCTGCTGCATCTTGGGGCATGAGTTCATGTGCAGGACACGTCAGTCACATTTTCAGCCAACGTGTCAAGCTGCCAACAACGTAGCAAATAGCGCATACGTGTAAACACCAGAGGATTGAGGAGGGAGTTGTGTGTTTATAGCTACTGGTATCGGCAACAGATGACAGTGTTACGACCCTAACTCTCCCAACCCTACTACTAATACCTACATGGTCCACGAATGTGCAGAAACACTGATTAAATAAAGTAAAAAAGGTGTTGAAAGTGCAGACTCAAAACTAGATGCTCAGTTTTCACCCTCATACGCTGAGTAAAATGATACTTATACTTATGATAAATGAAACCATCCACACTTGTATGGATTATTTGAGTAATGTTTGGTGCAGGAAGAAATTTCACTGATGCTGCTCTGCCTTCTCTCAAAAGTTGAAAATACATTGTTTTTCCAGCGTTACTAAGCGCAGAGTCCAGCCAATTCTTTAGTGGAGCTACTGCCTTCAGGTGGTCAACAGGAGACGTGACACACTGAGGCATTGTATACCTGAATCTTGTAGTGGACAGGGACTTTGTCAAAAACACCTGGGGCATTTCCTGCCTTTTTAAATGTCTTGTTATGGATATTACTATTTTGCAAATGGATGTGGACACTTTGCATTTGCATTTCATTAAAAAGGTTCATAATTGTGGCTGTCACAGGAAGAGAAGTTTTTTTTTTTCAAACTCATTCATTTATGTTTTGGGGGTATTTTAGGTCCAGTGTGTGAATACAGTGACCAGGCCAACAGTTTATAAGCTTAAATGTAGAAACATAACCTCAAAATTGCCTCAGAAATTTAGTATATGCAATGAGGGCAATAAAGTAACGTGTAATCTTACTTACCTTTAAATTAAGGGATCAGTAAAGTGAGTTTTTAATGGAGTAAACAGTGGTTGGATTACTTTTTTATTGTGACTGTGGCAACACTGGTGTTCAGTGCAGAGATGTAACAGTGTGTTTTCTCCTCTGGACTCTCTGTCACTCTAGTTTATCAAAAGAAGGAGGATTTCCCTCTGTTGGAAAGATGAGAGATTCTTATGATTCGTGCAGGATTCGCGGACTGATTTTCATGCCGAGAGCCTCAAGATGCTGAGTCAGCGGCAAAGAATGCATGTTTGCATGTGGGGAATCCCATCTGAATAGTTGGGTGGATTTGGTGGCAGCTCACTATTGAAAGACTTAGTTCCCAAACTCGCAGCAACAATGACATCATTGCTTGGACACTGGCCCGCTCATCATCCTTAACTCTAAATTGTTTACGCTGAAAGTCCTTCAACTATTGATGATTGTGACACACTTTCAGGGTCGTAGCTCAGATCAAGGTTGCAGGTTGCAGACTGACCCTGAACTCCTTTTTCAAAACGAATTTACCAGAATTACTGTGATCCTGACTAGAGATGGATACGAGGCTGTCCATCAGAGCTGGTGCAGCTGTAGGCCACATGAGGGCTTTTACCTGTAACCTTGTGAGGTCAAAGCCAAAGTAACCTAAGACCTTCTGATTTCTGTTTTTTTTTTTATTTGATGTCAGGGATTTCTTTACTTTGCCTGGTCAATCGTACTCTCCGTGTTCCTGGTCACCTCCAGGTTGCACAAGAGAGGAAGCAGGCTGCTCTACTATGAGCCTCTGCCTGATGATGGAGCTCTGCCTTTGGGCTCTGCCCCTTCTTCACAAAGACAGTTCCGTCACTGCTTGTCCTTTGTCTTCCTGATCATTCCAGTCTCACCCATTATAATCATGAAGGTGACCAAGAGATGTTTCACCTCACGCAGGTGAGCTCCTAGTCTCCGCAGGATCATTAAGGGAACCCCATGACGCTACAGTGGGGTCATGTGCATGCGGTGTGAACTGAGGTGACATGGAAATAAGGCGCGCAAAGTACTTTGCAGCACTGATCCTGTTCAGCAGACCGATGCTGCAATGCGCTCTTCTGTCCGAAAACATCCACCCCTCGTCAGCGGGGACTGACACGAGGCAGCTTGTGCTGCGAGATCAGGAGCTGAATGGCAGTTGAATGTTTCATTAATAGTAGGAAGTGGAATCTGAATGTGTGATTTCATTGAGCCCTTGCGCACTTGCCCCGCGGAAAACGCTGCGCCAGCATAAAAACTGACTCTTCAAGCCGGGACCACTCTTCCTCGCCTCCTTTGTCCTCTGTCAGAATATGTGAATAAAGATACACTCCCAGCAGGAGCTGTCAGGACGAAGCCAGTTCATCTCCCTCTATGACAGGAGTAGGGGGTGAGGTCTGTCCCTGCTAACCGACATACACACTGACGGCGACCCAACACCGCCTCTGCTGTCTCTCCCGTTACAGCTCAGCGATCCGGTTGCGTGGCCGTGGAAGTGTTGCAGCCGCAGAGAGGAGGAGGCGAGAGAAAGACTGCAGCATCAGTCCCGAGTAGTGCAGGTGAGAGGAGGGGAAAACAGGAAGAAGAGGAGGAGGAGGAGGCGCATGTTGAGGAGAGAGAGAGAGAGAGAGAGAGAGAGAATGCGGGACTCTTGGAGAAAGACGCATCCAGACTCGGTCCATCACCGAGCACATGCGCTTCACAGGAATAACTGCTGCTGATGAATCCCGGCGTCTGTTTTTGTTTACGCCTCGGAGAAAGCTGTCGCTAGTCCACTCTTCCCTGCCGCGATCAGGAACTATAGTTGTGAGAACTTAGTGGCGGAATCTTGGCACGTTTCTCCACTGCGGGAAAACCGGCGCTAAGGTAAGAACCAGCGGCGGAGACTTTTTTTGGTGAAAAAAGAAAGAAAGAAAAACTGCTCTCTTGTGCTGTATATCGCTTTCCACGGATGTTATTCTAAAAAGAAAAATCAATCGAAGAGCGTTGTCCCTTTTTTTTACCCTCTTTTGTGTTGTGGTGCTGCATTGCAGTTTTGACTGAGAAACACGGGAGGAAAAAAAGCGCTGTCCCGAATGTGACTGGGATTTTTCTTGAAAACGAATAAGCGACTGACCGGACCGTTAAACAGATGCTGCTCCATGTGGACATTTTACTGAGCATCATGGACGTTCACTTCTCCTCGCGACGTCCTGTGAGCCGCGCTATAGTAGAAGTTGAATAAAACTTCAGTCGGAAGCTTTTTGTCTGCTCTCGGTGACTCTTATCAAAGGAGGATAGAAGTGCCCACGCCGGGAGACTCGGTGAAACAGGAAGGGAATTACCAGAGGAGGGGAGCCATGCGGAGTCTTAGTGCAGAGGCTCTCAGCCTCCTGGTCTTGATTCTGCAGCTGCTGACTCAGCTACCCGGTGCAGACTCAGCTCTGAGGTACCGAGTTGCAGAGGAGGGACCCCCTGACGTCAAGATCGGCAACGTGGCCGCCGACCTGGGTCTCACTGCAGGTACAGGCAATGGGGATGTGACCTTTGCCCTGGAGAGCGGCTCCGAGTTCTTCAAGATTGACAATGTGACCGGGGAGCTTACCACAAGCCAGAGGCGCATCGACAGAGAGAAGCTGCCCCAGTGCCAGATGATTTTTGATGAAAACGAGTGCTTCTTGGACTTCGAGGTGTCGGTGATCGGACCCCTGCAGAGTTGGGTAGACTTGTTCGAAGGTCGCGTGGTCATCACAGATATCAACGACAACACGCCGTCGTTTCCGTCGCCTGTCCTCCAGCTCTCAGTTGAGGAGAACCGTCCAATAGGGACGCTTTATCTGCTGCCCACTGCCACGGATCGGGATTTTGGTCGAAATGGCATTGACCGTTACGAGTTGATCCAGGAAGGTGGCGCAACCTCAACCTCAGCGAGGCGTGCGGCGGGAGGAAGCCCTATGGCTGGACTTGGAGACAGAAGGGGAAGAAGCGGAGATATGAGTGTTGGAGCCAGGAGCAGTGTCTTTGAGCTTCAAGTAGCAGACATACCAGACGGAGAGAAGCAACCTCAGCTCATTGTGAAAGGCACGTTAGACAGAGAGCAGAAGGACTCGTATGAGTTGATCCTTAAAGTTAGAGATGGCGGGAACCCCCCTCGCTCTTCTCAAGCGCTGCTGCGAGTCTCCATCACAGATGTGAATGACAACAGCCCTCAGTTTGAAAAATCCACGTATGAGGCAGAAATGGCCGAAAACGCCCCTCCTGGTACCCCGGTTCTCCAAGTCAGGGCTGCGGACCGCGACATTGGCGTCAACGGCCAAGTAGAGTACGTCCTTGGCGCTGCCACTGAATCCGTCAGGAGACTCCTGAGGCTGGACGAAGCCACGGGATGGTTGAGTGTTCTGCACAGGATCGACAGAGAAGAAGTGGCTCAGCTTCGGTTCACAGTGATGGCCCGAGACAGAGGTCAGCCTCCCCGCTCTGACCGGACCACGGTCATTCTGGCGGTCCGTGACGAAAACGACAATGTCCCAGTGGTAGAGATCAGGAAGATTGGTCGGATTCCTGTCCGAGATGGAGCAGCCTTGGTACCAGAGAACGTCCTGGTGGACACGCCAGTGGCCCTGGTGCAGGTGTCAGACCGAGACCAGGGAGAGAACGGAGCAGTGACCTGCACCGTCGTAGGAGATGTTCCATTCACACTGAAGCCAGCAGGAGAAACAGCCCTCCCACCTTTACCTGCTGATGAAGCCTTTGATAGGTAAGACCTCCTCTTTAATCCAAGACTTATGGTGTCCAAAACAATCCGTCATTATACTTAAAAGATTGTCTAGTTCAATAACTAATACAGAAACACACTCAGTCTTCAATCCCTGGTGCAAATGTGACTGTGGAGAACACTTTGACGGCCCACAGTTTCCTTTCATATGTGCCCACTGATGGGCAGGCAAGATGTCCTCCTGCGTTTCATGTGATGGCAGTTGACCCTGGATGCCAGAATAGCTGCATAATGTAATGCTCTAGCTCTCAACTGCTCTGGGTTTGACTCATTCTTTGATAAGCCATTACCCAAAATGAAAAAAAAAAATCAACCTGACAAGGTCACCAGCTAGATACAGTTTTATTGTTACTTCACCCAGACATTTTGAAGCTGGTGTCTCATTACTATATTTCTATACAAGTTGGGATTGTTGCAGTGACATAGAAGATTGTGATTTTAAGCTCATCTTATTACACTCATTTTCATGAGTTCAACTGGCATTTTTAAATTGTCTGCTCCAATGTGTTTTGTAGAGTAAATTAACACAAAGAATCTCTGGAATCTATGAATCATTATCTGTTTAATTATTATAATTCGTAATTTAGTCTGCTGTTAACCCCCTAGTTTTAACATAAATTATTGGAATTAAGTCTTTGTTTTTGTTATTCATTCCACAGAAACAAGAAGAAGTACTTTTTGCACACCTCTGCCCTGCTTGACTACGAGCTAACCAAAGAGTACAGCGTCACCATCGTGGCCGTGGACTCAGGAAGCCCCAGTCTATCCAGCAACAGCTCCCTGATGGTGCGAGTGGTTGACATCAATGACCATGCTCCAAACTTTGCTCAAAGTCTCATGGAGGTCCACTTTGCTGAGAACAACTCCCCGGGTGAAAGGGTCCTGACTGTAGTCGCCACAGATTCGGATAGTGGTAAAAATGCCGAGATAGCGTATTCTCTTGACCCTGCAGCCAACTCCCCGTTTTACATCGACCCAGATAATGGAGATATCCGTGCGTCTGGCGTTCTGGATAGGGAACAGCGGGAGAGGTACGAACTACGCGTCATCGCCAAAGACAAGGGCACGCCAGCTCTACAGAGCTCCGCGACGGTTGTGGTTCAAGTCACTGACCGCAACGACAACGCGCCAAAGTTTGTTCAGGAACTGTTTACGTTCTACGTCAAAGAGAACCTGCTCGCCAACAGCCCGGTTGGAATGGTCACCGTGACCGATGCCGATGAAGGAGAGAACGCTGAGCTCAGTCTGTTTGTAGAGCTGGATGGAGTCGATGGGAAGACAGCGGAGAGAGTGCCGGCAGAAAATGGAGAGAAAGAGCGGCAGGAAGTATTCTCAATAGAAAACAACACGGGGACCATCTTCTCCACCTTGTCCTTTGACCGCGAAAAGCGTTCCACTTACACCTTCCGCGTCCGAGCTGTTGATGGAGGAGAGCCACGCAAAACTGCCACCGCCACCGTCTCGCTGTTTGTCACAGATGAGAACGACAACGCTCCCTCGATTACGTCTCCAGCCAACGATTCCTACACCCTCCTTCCACCCGCCAGCAGCGCCCGCACCATCGTGAGGACTGTAACCGCCATAGACTCGGACACTGGCCCAAATGCTGACCTTCATTATGCCCTGGTCGGAGGAAACCCATTCAGGCTGTTTGAGATCGGCCACACTAATGGAGTGATCACACTAGCGGAACCCCTGGAGCGCCGCCACAGAGGTCTGCACCGTCTTGTCATCAGGGTGAACGACAGTGGGATCCCATCGCTGTGTGCCACGGCCCTCGTCCACGTCTTCATCAATGAGACCTTGATCAACGCCACCCTGGTGGATGCACAGGTAACTTTGATGCTTCTTACTGAGTCAGTTGATGCTGGAGGAACTATTAACACAAATATTACCTGAAATGATCCATGCTCCACATTTTATTAACTCCCTCAGGGAGATTTGAAGAAATGGAAAAAGTTGAAAGTGATTAAATATTGGTGGTGTGTGGCTTTAGGACGGTTTTGAATGTTCACCATTCACTTCCTTCCGCTGCTCCTGCTCCATTCAAAACTAGCTAAAATGGCAACTTTAAAGTACACAGAGTAGAGTGAAACCACACATTAAAAACAATGTTCCTGTGACTGGTGACTAAATATTATGGTATTTCAGAGCTGGTGGGAACAACCCTTCCAAGCTACTGGGTGAAACGCATGAAGAACAGTTGCCAGTGTAACATGGGAATCTCACTCTTGTTAACAGTGAAAGCGTCACTACAGAGGGTGATGACGACTTCATAAGATTCAAATCACCCATTACAATTGTCCCCAACAAATGCGCTAATCGATTCCCGGCGACAGCCTTGACTGATGGATGACCCTAAAACTGATGTTATCTTAATGTTGAGCTAGTCTACCTGACAGCACACCATGGAACCAAACAGTCAATTCTACATACACCAGTTCAGCAGCTACAGCTATTGAGACAAAGCGAAGTAACGCTAGTATGCAAATGAAAATACTAGAAGAACCGTAGGTATTTTTTAACTATGCATTGAAAACATAGTCTTTCTGCTGGGATAATGTGGTGTATATGACTTGGAAAAGCGAGTGAGATAAATATTGATGGAATCCTGGGTGAGTTTGTGTTGTGAGGCAGAGGACGCTGGGAAGGCCTGTCCCAGTTTTAGCCTTGTATTACACGGCAGGTTGAAGTAAGATCATTTCAACAGTTGTACCTCTGCTGGGCTTCTTCACAATAGACCTGAATATTGATGAGCTGTGCATGTAGAAGGCTGCTTGAAGGACTTGACTTTTCAGTCAACAACAGGGCAACTGCACAACACGTGAAATATTGGAAACAAACTTGTCTCCAATAATGTTCAAACTCCTTGTGGGCCTCTCGTGCTGAGGACTTCACAGGGAGATTAGAGAGGCCTCACAGATTCCCACTGGGGTGCAGAGGTAATTGACTTGACTCAAAGACATTACTTGGATACCACAAATAACTCCAACAGTGAGATTTGACTCGTTTCTTTCCTTTGACCTAATTCTGCAAATCAAGTGAGCATTTCTTAATACTTGAAGTTAGCAGATGTACTCTCACCGACAGTGTTTTAAGTAACACAATTATTTTGGAAGTGTGGGTTTTCACTGTCTCTCCGTTCCAGTGTTAGGGAACTTTCACGTTGAGAGGAAAGCTTCAGCTCCCATGCCTGTGCATGAACTGTGACGTTGATTGCGGAGGACTAAAATAGCTCCAGGCCATTTTAGAAGAAAAACAACTGCCCTGTCTTTTTTTTTTTTTTTTTTTTTTTAAAAAGGTCAGATAATTTTTTGTCATGTTTGCACCCCTGAATATTATTCATTTGTTTTAACTCACGTCCATATCTTTCATAAAATACCTATTTCAATCTGAACTCATCTTATACGCCCAGCAGAGTTCTACATGCATTACAATGCAAGCTAATAACCAACAATGCATGTTAACCGACTGTTCAAAACAGGCTCCCAAGTGGAGATTACAAATGTCAAGAATCGATCTGGAAAATTCTTAAAAAGTGATAGAGGATGGAGTGGAATTTGCGTGTCAATGTTACTGCTTCGAGAAGAAAACCGCTCTGTCTCCTGTGTTGCGAGTCAGTGGTTGTATTTTGAAGCTAGAAGCAGAGCTGCCTTGTGCTAATATTCATTAATAGTTTCCACTACATGGAAACAACTGGAGCGCACCGCCATGGCCTAAATGAAAAGCCTTCAAAATAGTGATCTCTTTGTTAAAGATTGAAAGTTATCATGTGATCCACATTCAAAAGTAAAAGAAAACTTCTGAACCACATTCGTGTTTGCATAATGCATCATACATACGAACATGATGATGGTGGTTTTTAGCGTGTTTTTAAGGGAAAAAATCATAACTAGTCGCACATCCAGTTGGATTTATGAGGAAACAGGTGACCAGGCAGGTGAGCTACAGGTTGGTAAGAGATTCACTCCTCATCAAAATAAAAACTTTATCGTATTCAATAAATGTCAAAACTCCTCCGATGCTTCCTTGTTTCTCTGTCAGATCGCCTCCTGATTGACTGCATTCCAGTCATTTTATTTTTGATTTATTTTGTTTAGTTGTTTATTTTAGGAGGGGTATAGGAGGCACTGCTCCGATTGTTTCATCTGACCCGCCCACCCGGATCATGACATTTTGATGCAGGCTTTGTCTGCTCATCGAAACTCCAATGCGTCAACATGCAACGTGGAAGGCTGCCTTCAGGGTCAGCTGAGGACGCCACAGACCACTTGCAAACAACAGTATATTATGCCGTGCGTGTGAGAATCGGTTGAGTAAAATAGATGACATTTTCTGTCGTCCCAGTGAAAGCACAAATGTGGATTATGACATACCTCCGGTATCTTGTTTTTATTTTTTTACTATGCTGAACAAACTCCTGCTACGACTGAATTGAGCATCTGTGTTTCTAGTTCAGGAATCCCCTTTGATGTTTATGTTTTCGAGCAACTCAGCTTCTGCCTCGATTATCCGCAAGCGTTGAACTCATTCGCAAAACTATCAATTCAAGATTGGATCCTAAAATTCCATGTGTCCATCCTATCCAAGGTCAGGGCGTGGGGACTGCAGGCAGGGAAATTTAGTCTCCCCTGAAACCTCCTGCTGCTCATTTTGGGAATTCCAAGGCGTTCCCAGGCCAACTAAGAGACACTGACTCGGGTTCCCAGTTAGACATGGCTGAAGCAGCTCACGAGGGAGGCCATCTGATAAGATGCCCAAGCTACCCCAAGGAGCGGCGGTTCTACTTTGAGCCTTCATTGTAAGGAAAAGTCAAGCAACCCTGAGACGAAGACTTTAGCCACTTGTTCTTTCTCGCCACAGTTGGTGACCATGGGTCAAATGGTATATGGGGAGATTTCCTCCCCCAGCATTTAAAATGTACTTGGCATTTTAAGAAGTGGTCAAGGTCCAGTTTCAGATGGAAACAACCGCTCCTACCCCACAAGTTTCCTCATCGCTGGAGTTTTGTTAGTTGAACTCGGAACCTCTTGGGCCCTGAATTCTACCAGTCGTATGTGAATTTTGAAAGACACATGGCTCACGCTGTTGATCTTATAATGGATTAGCAAGTCAGTCAGGAGAGTGAGTGCCGTGGAACTGTGCAGTAGCCATGTGGTCGTAACTGCTGTCAGTGTTGTGAACGCCAGAGTATAGTCTGTCCCGGCAGGTGTAGAAAGACAATATTAATGGCAATATGCACCATGGCTGAGTCATTGATCAGACGTCACTGAGGAGAGAACACCTCCATCTCACAATGAAGTCAAACAGAGCGGTGGATGAATGCCAGGAGTAATTAGAGAAAGAGAACACCCGCTCGTGCTGCAGCGACAGGCTTTGTTCGGTGAATGCAACAGTTGTGCGGTGACCACATGCTCTGGTTCTGCCCACAGCGCAATGACCTCCAACCAAGATACTGTCAATATGTTTTTACAGTTTCTCTGAAGCTGAACAAGCCGAGTTGTGTTGAGGCAAATGGGCAACATCAATAGCAAAAGCAAGAATGAGGTTGGTAAGGTGACAATATTGAGATATCAATGTTTCAGTGAAAAAGTAGTCAGTGATGCAGAGTGTCTTTGGGTCCTTTGGCTGAGTCAGTTATGAAGCCCAAAGCACGCTGCTTTAGTAAGTTGTAATGAACAGACAGTACAGTCATTTAAATAGATTTCTTTTTACCATAACAGACATAATGTTTTGTATTTCTTTCTCTGCAATACAGGTTATAACATTGTCATAGCCCGTAACAAAGCCGTTCCTGACCAAGGAGGCCTGATTATCTTGTCTATGGTCAGGTTATCATATAAGACAGTCCTGTGGTCTGAGTTGTGTTAAGAGTGTCCTGATGATCTGAAGTGTTAAAGGTGTTGAGTGTTGTCAGAGAACACTGGTCCTGACTCAGAACAGAATGTAGCCAATTGAAGCGGTCCGACAGAAACCAGGAAGCAATGGGGGAGAGTTCGACGTTGATTCAATTGATGATCACTAGCTTCCGTCGTGAGACGTAGATCTCATGTCTCAAATCCCATATGCTGTTGTCCCCATCTAGTCCAGTCCTTCTGGGGTCCAAGTGGCATGTGCAAACTTTAGTTCCTCAACCAATGTTTTGTTCCTGGTACAAAGTCATAATGATTATTCGCATGCATTATTGAGCATCATGTGAGATGTGAGACTTGGAGGATGAACTTCGAGGTCAGTGGTGGGACAGAACTCTACGTGTTGTGTGCTGCCTAAAAATTATAAGGGTGCACCAAAGACATTACGATCAACGCCAGGTTTTTTTGTCTCCATGTGAGCGTTCTCTTCAGATTTACAACCTTTTTGTGTGGAACCCGCTTCAGTGAGTGTGGGGAGTGGTGCTAAACTTGTCTTGATCAAAGCATCAGCATCCCTGGTGACACGACACAGGAGAAAAAAAGGCTTTTTGGAGTGTGGCCGAGATATATGGTGGCGTCAGGCACAAGTGGAACAAATCTCTGAGAGCAGATCGGAGGATTCCAATGGGAGTTTGGGATGCATCAAAGGGCTTTGTTTGGAAAGCACAGTATCGGTGGCTGAACACTTTACGGCACAGTGGCTGACCAGGCTCACAGGCTTCACTCAGCAATGCATTTGACTGGCTATGTATAGCTTCCTCTGAGAGCCGCATGTCCTCCCCTCCCTCTCAGGCAAAGATGCTGAGTTTCCCTTGAGCCAACCACATTTAATTGTTGCAATGCATCTTGATACATCAGACATCAGTTACGTCCTAATTGTATTTGTGCACAACAAGTCAACATTATACTGCTTGTTTTTTCCCGGCACACGATAACATTTTTGAAAAATATGCAAGAGACATACCAAACAGAATGGAACGGAAGACTGCAGGCAAAACAAGAAGTGGAGAACCAACACAGCTCTCCTGCAAGAGACTCAGCCCGACTCAGAGATTGAAAGTGATGAAACAATGTTATATCCTTAGCCAGGGGCCAGAAGAAGTGAAGTGAATAATGTTGGGCTGTATGACTAAAGCTAATGGGGCTGTGACGGGCGAGTGTGTGAGAAGCATTGACCGCAGTGTGATGAGGACTGCAGCTTAGAGACATTTTATTTAGTTTTGCAAACCGAGGGGCAGCCTGTCACCTTGCTCCCTGTCTCTCTGTAATTCATTCTTCAAAGCCGCATTACCTATCACCCACCTTCAGAATGCGTTTGGGATTACATGACTACATAATTCCAGGTCTTGACAGGCCAAAGAAATTGGCATATGAGCCCTGGAACGAGGTGTCAGCGCTGCTCCGGCGAACGGCTGAGTAACAGTTTACAGTTTGAGGAGTAATTTCCCAGTCTATACACACTAAAGATATGTGTGTAGGTGAGCGTGTGTGTACACTCGTGTTTTGTAACGGCAAGCACAGTTGCTATTTTTTCACTCTGTTAATATTTATGAGCCATGTCTGCATTGGCAGAGTGGCTCTGACCACCGTAAGTCAACAGGATCATTGTCTCCCGCCAAGCGAGACTCCACATCCAGTAATGGCTGTTTGTGTTTCACCATAACCCACTTTCTTATAATGATCCTTTTAGTTCTTTTCGATTGCAGAGGGTGTGGGAGTGTGTACACTGCAGCAACAATTATAACTGAAGCCTCTGAAGTTATGAGTGTTTTGTGAAATTACGTTTTCAGGTTCACACATGAGTTAATTATCTGTATCACAGTGTGCGCAAGGACGTGATGCTTGTCAAAGAAGAAGCACCGACAACAACTCGACCTTACATCTACTACCGTGCCAGTGATAGTAATGGTACTAATTGCCTAAAAAGTCCTCCTGTTAGTGTAGTATCCTCCTCTCTTGTCAACGCAGATACCACTCACTCACTGAAGGAAGCCTTTTCTGTGATATTTTAGTGTATTTTATACCTTACCTCTTATGTCAAACATGACCAGCCATGTTGAAGGATGAATACAAACTCCTTTATTGTTGTTCAATTGTTGCCGTGCCTATTGGGGCTTTTAGTGTACGACATGTAATGGGAGTTATTTATGAAATATAGCAGAAATAATGTTGCTGAACAACGTCATTTGAGTTTGACAAGCAGAAGAAAAGAAATGAAAAGCCAAATCAACCAAGAATCAAATGCAGTTGAAGCACCAAGGTTTTCAACTGCCACTGAAGCTTCTGAATGCTCAAGGTCATCTTTTTCCTCCTCCTGCTTGACTTATGAAATAATTCTGCTCAACACATTATACAGTAATATAGCAGATGTGCTGTTATGAGGGGATTTTGTGAGTTACTGTTGCGTAGTTGAAGCTATTAGTGTGATAGTACAGGTTGTCTTCTGTGCTACAATGGCTTGTGTGGACCGAGAGGTCTCGATAATGTCGGATAGTTAACCGCATAACCGACCCAATCCAGGTCCAAGCCCACAAGCGCTGCTCTAAGGCAAGTAAGCCATTGTTGTTTATGTTACCAAAAACAAGAAAAATCAGTGACCAAGAATTGCTATAGATATACTAGAAATAATGTAAATAAATGATCATTTAGTCATAATTCTTGAAATCATACAAAGTGTTGGTGCTTTGTCTACTATGATGTAAAACCTTATTTCATAGATGCGTTTGGTGATTTCACTAATACCTTGAATGTTTTACAATTTGTTGATGGTCCCTAACTGATGCAGGGTCGTAGCATTAGTGCTGTCTGAGAGAGTGTGTCCGCGATCAGTGAACCCTAATCCGCAGAATATCCACCTATTTTCACCATGGTGTTTCGTCGAGGCACCAGCGCAGCGGGAGACCTGCGTGTGACGATATGAACCAAGGCAGACGACCACTTCAGAGAACCTATGAGGACCACTGCATCTAATAAAACCAACACCAATCCAGACACTCGGAGTCGACCGTTATCAAAAGTTTCCTGTATTGAAAACAAGTTTAAAACTACTACCGTGAACCAAAGTCCACCAAACTCTCAACTCTATCTCACAACTGCCACGCGCCAGTGTCGTCTGTCATATGCCGCAGACCTGAAGAGCATGGCACACTGTCGCGGTCTTATCATATTCATGTACGCAAGTCCACTGCAGCGACTGACCGTGTGTTTATCGAATTTATCGTGATTTGCAAAATTGTCATCGAGTGGATTGTTTTTGTCGGTATATCGTGAACGATATGATATCGTCCATCCCTAGTTGGAACCCAAGTATCGAAATTGTTTTCATGGAAAGCTGCTTATGTGCGTGTCCTGCATGTGTGCCAGACATCACAGCAGAGGTTTTGGCTTCTCAAACCCATTGCCGTCATTAAACAAGTCAAACACATAAATAACCAGTTGAACAAACCAACACATCAAGACGATCACCCGTAACTGTCACTTCAATAGCATGTGTGTACTTGCGAGCAGTTTATCAGTACATTTTCTAGTACTTCTATTTTCCTAATGATCAGCCCCAGCCAGAGCAGGCAGGCTGACAACTGCCACCGTGGCTGAAAGAATGAATGAAGCAGTGCCACGTCATTGCTTCACCGCCCACGTCCCCTCAAAAGGGGCCTAGACTCGGCAGGGCACAAGACATGCTTGGGGATAAGGGACCTGTTACCGGACTGCCTGAGATGAACCTGCTCGGTGGAAACACAGCGTAATTGATCCAGCCTGCTTTTCAGATCCACACAAGCCAATTCTTAGAGGAAGGTTTGGGTTGAAATGATATGTGTCCCATTGCTGAATCAATTTCACCAGCCTGCTACATTTTCGCACTGAGAGATTATTTTGGAACAAAAATCAAAAGGCGAGCAACCGAATTCGAGCAACAGGCAGAAGCAGGATATGGCTGAATTGCTCTTAATGCTCCACGGGCTCCAACCTGTCCATCTGTCTAATTTTCAGTGCAGAAAATTGGAATAACAAAGCCTTCACAAATGCACACCCCCGCTGTCTTCCACAAAGGAGACACTGTTTATTGATGAGACAATAGATGTGTTTGCAGTAGGAGGCAGTTAAAGCATGTCTTTATTTGCACGCTCATCCCTCGTCATTATCGTCTCTGATTTTGCAGCCCGGTCACTTTCCACGTTCCCATGCTCCGCAGCTCCCTGCTCCTCAACCGAGGCCGATTTAGCACGATTTAGCTGAGCTAAAAAAGGGAATTATGAATTCCGTGACACTGTGTTTTGTGAGCCTCCCGCACAAGTGCTCAGTGGGAAAGTTTAATTAAGTTGAAGATGCTGTTTGATGTTTCTCTGTGACTGACGCCCACTGGGTCATCTTTTATAGTCGCTGCTGTAAGAGAATCCTCTTTTTCATGATGTGAAACCATTTTTCACTGCCCTGGTGATTGCCGTCATTGCGTCACAAATATCTAACAGATAACAGAAACACATTCAGCGTCGCGCCGGCTCGATTATGGGCAATCAAACACGAGGACAGCTCATACAATGGCTGCTTTTATTCCATGCTGTATGGGCATTCTTCACTTCCTCTGAACGAAAACTGCCACCTCGATGAAATAGAAAGAGTTGAAGTCATGCTTGGTATGTGGCGTTCGTGTATATGCTGCGGAAATGTCAATGCAGTTCACGCAAAAAGGCGGTTTTAGCGTGTCACGTCCCAAGTAGCTGGGATTCACTCCGGCCGTGCAGAAGCCCATAAGTGGTGGAGAATAGAAAATGTGCAGGAAAAAGGAACTAAAAAGTGACTAATAAACTTGAGAACAGTCCTTGACATTGGAGCTGAGGGAGAATGCAACACAAAAATAGCTTGAGGAAGAAACTGTACGACTTCAAAGATGCCAGGAATGTTGTGATTCCCATCACTCATCTCAGTCACTCAGACTTATCTAGCTATTTTAAGTCACGTTGTCTTCTTCATATCTGTTAATCATTATCCGTCTGTCCTCTTTCTGACTTTGTGTCGTTGCAGGTGGCCCGCAGTCTGCTGGCTCCTCTGTCCTTAGACATCGCAGGTGACCCAGATAATGAGCGGGCGTTAGGAAAGCAGCGGCTCAGCGTAGCCATTGGTGTCCTAGCTGGAGCGGCAGCTGTCATCCTGGTCATTCTTCTTGTGGTCACAGCCCGACAGTGCGGCGCTCAAGGTAAGAATGGCTATGAGGCTGGCAAGAAGGAGCCCGAGGAGGATTTCTTCAGTCCACCAGGGGCGCAGCCTCAAGCTGTTCGCGGAGGAACATCAGATCGTGGGCGCAAACCTCGGCGGGACAAAAGAAACGGAAGTGGCAACAGCACTGGAGCTGGCGGCAAATCCGACAGGTCGCTGTACAGCGGCATCGTCACAGTGAATGGACTGCGCCGCCACGCCAACGATGACGACGAGGAGGATCTAAGCAGTGCTAGTGAGCGTCTGGCCGCCCGCTATTGTGCTGTGGAGGGTGACCCCAGCAGCCCACGGATGGTCGGCAGCAGGAGGCACCAGTCCAGTCCAGATCTGGCAAGGCACTATAAATCCAGCTCGCCGCTCCCTGCAGTCAACCTACAACCGCACTCGCCACCAGCTGAGGGGAAGAAGCACCAAGCAGTCCAGGAGCTGCCACCCTCCAACACCTTTGTGGGCAGTGGGGGCTGCGTGGGGAGTACTGGATCCAGTAGCAGCAGTAGCGGCAGTGGCAACGCTGACGCCATGTCCCTGGGATCTGACCAGTGCTCCGAGTATGGTTGCCAGACCGGAACCAAATACAACAAACAGGTAAGAGATCAAACAACACGTGCCGGCCCTCAGACAACTCCATAGTCATGTTCATCTGATCTGTCTTTTCCTCCCCTGCTTGTTTCTCCTGTGCTGATATGCAGGAAGCTGACACACCACGCCACACATCTGATTATATGCTTTTTATCACATATTAGGCCTCGGTGTCTGTGTGTGTGCACTGTTGTGTGTCCTTGTTATTCTTCTAAGTCAGTGACAGGTCCCTGCTGTGCGTGCGTTTCGTAGTGCACGTGTAGCCGCCTGTTTCAGTGCCTGTGTTATCTGGCAAAACGCAGAGATCACAAGTCAACCCCAGCTGCCGGTCGCGACAAAATTTGGAAGAAATTCTTTGAATGCGTTCATTTGATCATGCATTCGGATATCTGTTTACATACCTTATTTTATTTTGGTTTTGTTGCTGTTCAACTCAACAGCTTTCAACTAAAACTTTGTCACAGTGGTGTAATATAATTCAAAACAATATGTACGTATTTGAGTAATGTGTCATTGCTGTTAAGGATGCAGGTGATGTAGGGGCTACGGAACATTTGCTATTAAGCCATGACGGGGGAAATGGATTTGTTAAAAACACAGCGCCTAACTGATCATTGGCCAGTGCTGTTTCCACTTTGCCTTTTACAGTGCCATATAGGACAATTTAAAAAAATCAGAATCAGAAAAAACGTTATTAATTATAGGGAATTTGTGTTCATAACATGCTCTGTACTCAACATAATCACAATAAATAATCACAAAAAAATAATATTATAAAGTGCAAAAAAGCTGTACAAAAGAGCTTAGAAACCATGTGAACAATGTGCAAGAAAATGTACAATTTTTTCAGAGATGTTTTTATTGCCAAAGGAAGAAAGGACCTCCTGTGGCGCTCAGTCTTTGAGTTGGGTCGTCTCAGTCTGGGACTACCTCGTGGAGTCTGTGCTTCTGTATTGGACCAGGAGCTCATGAAGGGGGTGGGTGATGTTGTCCACTATATAACTTATATAGTGTCATGACTACATATTTGTCTTTGGAGAAATGGGAGAATTGTCCGTGTCCTAGGTAAGAAATGAATAAATAAAACAGTAAAAAGTGCACATATTTACGATGACGCTGCAGCATGCCCTATGTCGGTAATTCACAACACAGCAGTGAATGGTTTTGAGTCAAATACTTCCAAAGACATAGCAATGGCAAACAAGAGGCAGCATGGCCCACAAGACACTGGACCAACCAACGGTCAGCATTGTCGACTCATTTTGGAATGTCAGCTCACCCCTTGTAAGAAGCCCAGGCCTAAGTTCTCTGACCAGCACCAGAACATTTATCCCCCAATGGTGAAAAGTGCTGATTTGGTCATTAAAAGGGAAGAGAGGAGCGTCTTACGCTAATCAATTCATACATGGGCGCCCTGATCCTGCTCATCACACACACACACCCGCCGGTCTGCACACACAAACACACACACGCACACACACACTCTCTTGAGGTTAATCCATTACAGAGTCAATCCTCTTAATCTGCCGTTCCCTGGGAAAGAAAATGCTTACTGTTGGAGTTTGGTCTTGGTGCTTACGTGCACTCAAAACACGCCAGGACACATAGAGAGACGCGCCGACACACAAGCTGACAGCCCAATGAATTATTGATCACAGGGGGTAATTAACTCGTCTTCTCTAGTGGTGCGCCACCTCTCCCCCACCCAGCCCATTCCCCCAAAATATCATGCCTCCATTTATGCTTCCTTGCGGTTATGGACGGATACGTGTGTCTGCGACCGCACTTGTGTCTGCAACTGGGTGTACGCTACGCCACATTAGCAGGTTGAGGTTGGTGGTGAGAGGCTGCGCGTGGGGCCCCGGGGACGACTAAATTCATGTACATTTTAGATGAGAACGCCAGTGGAAGTGCAAAGCGGGCGACACTCAAGATCAGGAGGAGCTTAAAAAAAAAACACGTTCAGACATATTTACGTGTGATCCTTAGTGAGGAGAAAATCTGCTCTGATAAAGGACGGAATTTGCAAACTCAAAATGTCTTTGATTTAGAGGAATGCAAAGACAAACCAGTGGCTCTGGTGATGTGTACAGCAGTCATCTGATAAACAGCATTTTACTGCTGTACAGAAGGACACAGCAGAGAATCACAGATACGAATTTGTTGTATCTCTCTCCCCGATTCAAGGTGTTTGTTACACACACTCATAAGAAGCTCACAAGAAACTGATAAATGGTAGCGTAGAAAGAAAGTGCTATACCCATTAAAACCTAATAAGTCACTGCTGGAGTGGTTGTTATCAACAGACTCCTTCAGAGGAACCTCTCTAGATGCGTCTTCTAGCAGGCTCAAGTTCCGACCTCGACTCGGTCCTCTGCTTCTGCCAATAATCGGTCACTATGCAAAACAACAACTTCTCCATCTAATTAAATGTCCCGGAGAGCTGGAAGGTCCGAGGCGAAGCGGAGCTGGAGCTGACTGTGCACTTGTGTCGCAGACCATGTTCCCGTTTAAGGAGATCCATCTTTATTGTGAGGGGAGTCACAATTGTCCTGGAATCAGCATGCGCAGGATTACAGCGCCACGTTTCTCTACAAATGAGTTTCTATATTTGGAGCTATATTCGCCTCATTGTTCCCAAAGTTAAACAAGTGGGAGACAGTTGATTCGGGGCGGAAAGTCTCCTTCGACTATTTATTTTATTAACAAGACATTTTTTTTCCCATTATGTTAATTACAAATCATGCAAATTTAAATGAACAATTTTCTTGAAAAAGTGATTATTATTTGGTTCTTTGTGTGTTTTTTTTCCCTCATTTCCGAACATGCTTGTAGGCTGGGAGGATTTGCTGATGGCGGGTGTGTGTGCGGAAGGAGAGCCTCGCTGGTGAACGGCGATATAGGAGGGAAGTGGCGAGATGTGGGTCATCAGGATACCCGTTGGCATCGGGACACATTAATGATCGCAGCAGTCACATGGCACTGCAGTCAATATGGACAAAGTGGCCCCGTTCTGCCCTCCAACCACAGACAAATGCACAAAACACATCCCACTGCAATTGTGCTGCCCTGTCTAAATGTTTCCATCACAGAGGCCATTAATGTCTCTCAGATCACATGTTAGCGCAAACTCCGAGCCCGCAGGAAACTTTTGGTCCTCCATTCTAAACAGCTTTTTTTACTTAGTGCTGCTGAACTGTAAGATATTTTTTAATGGTCATTTTGTATTTATATGTCGTGGTTCCGCTTTACATTGGGAAACATGGATCACCATTAGTTATACTACGTATTCATATGGGTGTTAGCAGCCTTTTTGAATCTTTTTTGATCACTTTCTATGAGCATCTTATTCAACATTATAATATTTTACCCAACAATTGTCACCAAAAATTCACAATAAACAACACCGAACTGATCATAAATACACAAGTCATTAGTTGTTTATGGTTATGTGTTCCCTAACCTATTTTAACTTTGCACATAGAGATTCAATTTTGAGATCATGGGAGTTAACTGTATCAGACCAGAGCATTTGTTGAGTTTTGCTTTTTGTGTTTTGGAATAGGAATGACCTGCAAAAAGTAGTAAATGGCACGGTTTCTGCCAGGATTTTTTGAGACAGCGGTGGAGCGGCACACGAACGAAACAGTGACTCAGCAGGGAAAGTTTTGACATTTACTGAATTGATGAAAAAAACATGAGTTTCATCAGGAGCAAATCTCTCTCCAATCAGCAGCGGTCCATCTCTTCATATGTCCGTCCGGAATGCGTGACCTGAGTTCCGCAAGCAAAAAACTTCAGTTATTGTGAGGTTTCTTTTGGGATTTTTCCTTGAAAAATGTGCTAAAAACTGTCACATTCACATCCTTCTTCATGATGCGTTATGTGTTTTGTGTATGTGTTTCCACTTCATTTCAATACATCTGATCATGAAAAAAGAGATCATTCTTCTGATGGCTTGGCAGACGTCACTTAAGTCGTGACAGTGCACTACGCTAGTTTACATCAAGTGGAAACCCTGAACTGATCTTTGTCCTGCAAGGAAAAAAAAAAATAATGTCCTTGTTTGTGGATAATTATTGTAAACAGTGCTGCTATAAATAATGCTACTATAACTACCAAATGTCGGATTCCCATCTCCTATGAAGCTGGGGCATGTATTGTACATAACGCATGTACACTGGATCCATTCAGAAAATGGGAATAGAATGTTCTATTCTGCACTGTTTTTTCAGGAGTTGTTATTGCACATGGCTTGTGTGTTTGTGTTGTATCGTTGTATCACTCCAGGGTAGTGCAGGCAGTGTCCCTAAATGTGGCTAACAAATCAATATGAGGATAGCTGTGTGTGGGAAGTGTGGTCAGGGTAGGTCAAGATGGAGAAAGCAGACTTGCTGTGACAATTACTGTCAGAAAATGTCAGAAGAAGTTGCTGTTGTGCGGGTAGTGTTTAAAATCCTACTCTAAATGTAAATTTTAGAAGCTCTCCGAGTAAACATGGAACAAAATGTTGTTTGTGTCCCTATTTTATTGGCTCTGTTTTCCATCGTGTCTGTCCAAAGAGGCATGCATCAACAACATAAAGGTTCACACCAGTACCAGCAAGTATCAAGCTGAGCTGCAAGCCACTCGTCTGAGTCAAACAATGGAGCAATAGGCTGATGTCAAAAAAAGGTGTGAATGCATCAAACTGAGCATGAGACACGGGACACAAAATCTAGCTCAACAAATGCATTATTCGACTGGTCTTGAAAAGAATATTGATCCATTTCCTTTTCCATAAATCACACTCATCGATGGCATCATTTAGCAGGCGGAGAGCCGTGCTGCCTCAGGATGGCATGCAGCAGCTTTCACCTGCCAAACGCTCGCACCGCTGAGGAGGATGGATCACCACGTACAGTCAACTCTATTATCTATTTCCATTCATTACACTTGTGTTTGGAACAGACAAACTATTCAAATGAGTCGGCGTCCACACAGTAGGCTTCACAACTGTTAGGCTAGCTGGAGAAGGACGCCTCATTTGTTGTTTAAAAAGAGTGCACAATTATTGCCACTGTGTAAATGTCATGACCCAGAAATAACCTATAATTGAGAGTAAACACATAGATTGATTGGAAATTGCAGCACTTGGACTCAGGCATCAGATACCACACTCCAGTGGCCCCAGTCCTGGGATGAATCCATAGGTCCTATTGTGCAGTAGCGCTCATAGCTGCTGTACTAAGAGCCCAAATGACTTGACTGTGGCTGCCGTTGTCCTCAGACAGAGGAGCTGTTTTGATGTAAAATTCACTCTCAGATAGGAATCTCAAGAATGTAGCCGTTCAGTAGCAGCGTAGAAATGGCCCCATACTCTAGTCTTTGTTGACGGTGTTTCACAGAGGAGCAAAAATGTCGTTTCCAATAAATTTTCTGATACACGAAAATTATTATACAAGGTCATAATTGGCACTACTTCATCGACAATGTGCAATGGCTTTCAGTATTGTGCTGTACAATATGTTTACACAACTGTACTTTTTTTGTCTTCAGCTTTGACTTTGACTCTTTGTTCGTAGTTTTGTTCAGCCTGTGTGTGGGCATCAATCTCCACACTTTGACACACTCACCTTTGTGTCTCTCCTGTGCCACATTGACCGCAGTGGGAAAAGAAAATCGACTCAGCCTTTTCGCTGCAGCAACTTCTTCTTTTACTGTAGTGAGCACTTTCTCTTTATGGATCTGTGTATGTGGGTGGCTGACAGTATGAGGTGCCACAAAAGCTGCAATCGAAACAGACGCGCGCTCCTTAACTATACACACACAAACATAAAAATCCCAATCAATGCCTTGTTTATTGGACCGCAGCGTAAAGAGGTGGGCTCCCAAGACACGGTATGTGCTACTACGTGAAGGTCAGCGCCGGACCGGCCTCGCACCAGAATGAGTTGATGCATCGAGCACAAATTGGAGTGACTAGATCTTGCTGGTGTTAGCCATCTAATTTGACTGGATGTGGGTGAAGCGATTAGGTCTACTGGATTATAAAATTGAAAAGCAGCTTTTCATTTCAGCGAAATCCGTTCAGGATTAAATATGATGAGCGTCTGTCATAACACTCTCAGCTCCGTATACACAGGCAAATGAGAGCACGTGCTCCTTCCTGGATAAATTCAGGTCAGTGGGGTGAAGGCACCATCAAACATAGCTGGAAAAACACTGCGCCCCTCCACCCTTTTATTCCGTAATGCCACGACCAACCTGTAACCTCTTGTCACCGTGACGCTAGACGCTGATGCATTTATTAAGGTCAAGGCAAGTTCAGGTTGCACAGTCAGCCATATGCTCCTGGGTGTAGGAGGTGAAGAGGTTGGCAGTGACTGAGAGGTGAGAAGGGAAAGGTAACCCTAAGTAGTGGAAGCTGATCTATGGAGCTGGAGACAAGAGGTGTATGCTGAAAGATGAGCGTCAATGGGCATCAGCGCTGGAATACGAGACTTAAAGGGAGAAGGGAAGCCTATTTGAAAAATTAAGTGTGTCTTCAGAAGCCTCAGAAAAGAGTTTTGTTTGCTCCAGATGCTACAGCGGAGGCGGAACACAAGCTTACCTTGTAGATATTGATTTGACATTTGACCATGATCATATGGATACGTTACAGCTGAATGTGTTGGCTTGCCGAGTTCTTTGTGCCTCCTGCGCAGGTCTATTGATTCAACACAAAACGTTCACAGGCGCGGTGTGTGTTTGTTGATAAATCTATTTATATGTTTTTATAAATAGTAGTAGTGACGGCAGGGGGGCTAGCGAGCTGAGATGCAAAGGGGAAAGGTCTTTTAAATGGGGATTTAAAGTCATGACAGATGGTTCTTCCATCCAGGCTGAAGTTATTTGCAGATACTGTCGATGTGAACTTAGTAACCACTGGGGTGCACCAATGCCTGCCATTGTCGCCTTAAGAACACTGCATCTGACTCTAAACGGAGGCAGATTCTGTCACGAATATCTCGGTGGGATCATGGTCCTAGATGGAATCTCATGGATTTATTTCTTACTCTCCTTAATCTTCTGGTCACTTTAAATCATTTACTTCACTTGTTTACTGATCCGTAATGAGCAGCCGAAATAGACGATCTATTACAGTCAGACGTGAAGGCAACAGTATCTATGGCAGCACAAGGTCGCGCGTGTTCTGTGTTGTCCCTGAAATCGTGCACCCGTTGTTATAGTGATCTGATACTGTTCTCTTACTTATTCATACCTGCCTCATGTCCATTATCGTAGGGCCGATAATGGGTATTTTTTTAATTAATGGTCTACACTGGAGAAGGGTGGTAGCACAGTCGTCTTTGTGGACGAAAAGATGTGTATTTGCTCAGCAATAACATGGCTGAATAAATCCAGCACAGCTCCTGACAGAGGACAGCTGCTGAGCTTCTGCTGTGTTGCTTTAACCACATGCCAGCATGAAGGTCTGGCACATGATGGGGCCTCTTCCTCATCCTCTCCACTTAAGTGTGTTTGGATTAATTTCAAAATAAAATGAAGAGTAGTAGTGGGGGACTTATCGAGGGCAGTGTTGGGGTTAATTATGAGATGTGACGGGAAGTCTGTGGAATTGCGTGGTCAATGACACATTCCTGATGCTGCTGCTCCCAGATGAAAACTATTTTCAACACATTACTTGTCTCTCTTACTGAAAGTGACGCATTTGCTTTATCATTTTCGGCTGTTCACTTTGAATCACCGAACCATCTGGGGGTGGTGACTGTCTTTGCGGGGCTGATAGGTAGGAAATGGTGAGGCCAGCGTTTGCTTTATTGCGTGTTACCGCAGCCTGTTTGAACATGTTAGGAGTCAGTCAGGTATGTGCTCAGCACGGACAGCGTGTTAATCACCAGCCTTCCTAAGTGGCCAAGCGTTTCCACTGGAGTCAGAGACAACCATGACTCAACAGCCACCACTCGTGCCAGTTAAAGTCTGTACATGCTGGCGAATGAGACTGTGGTAGATATCGAAGGGTGCTTAGTTAAACTATATCTAGTTGGAACATGGCCCTCGTGTCTTGAGAGGAGTGGGGATAACTGTCCATTTAGTGGACATCGGAGCAAGACGCAGGATGAAAATAATTCTCTCTGTTTTTGTCTTTTGATCGTTTTTAATTTTTTTTTCTTTTTTTGACAAGACAAGTACATTTGACTTCACAACATTTATGGAAATCCGTGCCTTTTATTACAATATTTCTGATCGATTCTGATGTGGCAAAGTTTCCAGTAGCTTTTTGCTTCTGTCAGTATTGAACCCCTGAGGGATAATTTTGAGAATTATTTTCATGCGTGGGCAGTGTTGCATTGACCAGTATGAGATGTTAAAGTAAAGCATATGTTATCCAAATTCATATTTATATTTAGATGTGTTTCGTCTATCTATTTTACTGTTGTAGTGCTTATATTTACATGGCATTTTAATGTGTTATTTTTGGCATTGCCGAAGGCAGCCATCAGCGTTGCATGTTGACGCGTTTCAACTGAAGCAGCATGTCCGGCGTATTCTGATGACGTGGGCAGCCATAGAAAGGCCCAGGTTGGGGTTAGGTGTGACATGGGATGACGCTCCTGTCATTCTACAAGTAACAACACGTCAACTCCAGTTGAAAGCCTCTCAACTGCCGTGTGTTTCAGTGACTTCCTTCCACATCTCCCCCATGCCTCGTGCTACCCCATCCTGCACACAGTGGGCCTCCAATATTCCGCTGTCTCAACGTCTACATACTACGCCATGGGGGTGAGGATGGGACGGCTCAAGACAAACATTAGTTGCTATAATTTTGTCTTCTATTTTATTTGGGACTGCAGCCCAGCTTGGTGGGCATGTAACACCATGTTGATAGACTAGCATTATTTAAACTCCTAATGTCAAATTGAGCTTTATTCCTTTGGTCACATGGAAGGAAGAGATTCCACTGAACATTGGTTCAAAAGTATGGTCTCGCTGCGCTGTGAAGAAGTGTCTTGTCAACACCACGTTTGAAGTTAGTTGGACAGGAAGACAAAGTGAAGAGAGATTCACAGAGAGTGAGATTGCAGGAGACAAAGGAGGACAAATTGTCTGTTTCCTCGCACATCAAGGTCGGCCAGAGCTGGATGTGACTGGAAGTCCCCTGTCAGTCTTGTTTACAGCCCCAGATAATACATACAAGCTGTTAAGCTGATAATGTTACTGCGTTAGCAACTCACCGCCTCTACGTTTGTCTCACGGCCTTGGCTAAAGAGCAGGAATGCTGGAATGCTATTCCCACACACTTGTGGACAAGCTGAGGCAGGGAAGCCCGCACGTCAGACACTTGGGTGAGTGACTTAAACCCAGACAGACTTGTGTCTTGGGAGACACACTTGTGGGTGTCAACAGGATTGTACATAATTACACGTCTTGACAGATCCTTAAACACACATTTTCCCTGCAATGCAGACAAACCTCTGCAAGTATGCCATGACACACAGGCGGAACTTGAAGTTTTCCGGTTCTTACATCAGTTGCTTCTCCGTTCCCTCCGGATCGAAGCCCTGGCACACTCTGTCTCCTAGAATCACACACATCTCGCTTCGCTTATAAACACACTGCGTTTGAATGTGTGGCTCACACACACGCTTGAGCACGCACAAAGACTTATATTGCACACCCCTCACTGAGACGCTTCCTTTTATTTGCTTTTCCAAGCCTCGGCTCGGTATTGTGCCATTCTGAATTCAGCTCCTCTGCCTTACGACATTACCCTAATGGCTGTCTGTGGGCTGAGCAATATTAGCCAATAACGCTAAACAAAGCCACTCTTTCTCAAACTGGACAAGGATTCTAGACTGCTTAGTTGCCCCCTGACTGGTTTTATCCACCCACACAAAAGAATCCTCCGTGCAGTAAGTGGTTTGGAGTTGGTTTGAATAAAATTGACTTGAATAGATTTTGAATTGGTGCGAACTAATCCGCACAAAATAGAGAGGTCAGACTGAAGTGTGGCTTGATGACCAGCAAGTGCGTAACCCAGCTCAGCTCAGTAGATACAACGGGATGCGAGACAAACTTTCCAGCTATTTGTGTCCTTGCGCCAAAAACTCATTTGTTAGCATTGCAGTACATTAAAGTCCGTGTTTACAGTTTGGCTCTGGTTCTGTCTTGTTATTTTCTCCCCACCGGGCAGCCCGCTGGATCACTGTGTCCCCGGGGAGGAAGTCTTCTTGGCTGCACAAGCAAAATAAAATATACTAAATGGCACCAAATGTTGTTAAAATGAAATTGAATACAGCATGTAATAAAATCAAATAGCTCGGCTTAATTTACTGAAATGTAACAAGGAAGGAACGTTAACAGGATTAGGTTTTATGCTGTTGAGGAAGTGAAACGCAGATGTCTCGGCAGCTCCAGTCCCTTTTTTAACTACTCACGCGATTTACATAATTCAGTAATACCCTAGTAATAAACTGGTTCTGCGTCAGACTCATCAAGGTTCAACATGAAGAACAAACAGCTTGGAAAGTCATCATGGCAGAGGCTGGAGGGCCACCATGCTTCGCTCTTCCCTGGAAGTAGGAGCCCTCTGGTGGGGAGAAGGTCATAGACTAACAATATAAAAGATATAAAAGATTTTCCTGTTTACTAGCTACATAATATTCAGTCCAGTTCAATACCAGGGGTGTCAAACCCAATCCAAGGGGCCAAAACTGTAAGCGCAGCCCAAGTTTTGGGCCACTGTTATTGAGTCTGTTACAGGAAATATGGGTCTGGAATCCGCCACATTCCCGAAATCGACTTCCCATCTGTCATTGATTTCCCTTCAGTCTGGTCTTTGGAAATTTTCAGAATCATTTTTGGCAGTTATAACTCATGTTTGCTGGAAAATAGCATCGAAAATGGCCAGGGCCAACATTCATGAATGTAAAAAATCATTTTTTGGGCTAAAAATTGATTGTTTACCAGAAGCTCTCTCCTCACCCACTGGAAGTGATCACATTAAATTTTGCCAAGGCCACATCAAGTGATTTAACAACCTGGAATCTGCCCCTGAACCAAGTGAGTGTGACATATGTGTTCTCTACTGTTTAAGCACAGTGCGTAGAATAACTGAGATAATATACAGTACTAATGGTAAGTAGGAACTAAAAAGGACCTGGTGGACTGAATAGAACCAAACAAGTTTGTCACTCACGACCACTGTTCCAAAAAATATGAAAAGTGGGACTCAGAGGCAGAAATGATGAGAGCTGTTCTTCATTCTCACGCACAATATTTACAATGTATTATGGGCGATTGGAATAAACACAATCATAAATGGACTCCTCTGGATCTGTTTTGAGGTCTTGATACTGTAAGCGTTTCAGGAGTCAACATTAAATGCGGGGTCGACACGCTTGGCGAAATGCGGTCTTTTACAAGAGCTAAATGAGCACAACAGCCAAAGACGTTTCCCTCACAAGCCGAGCCATAAACAAACACTTGGCTGTAAACTTGGAAAAGCCCTGTTCAGCAGAAACCAACAAGGTTGTAAGCGTTGTCACTTGACCACATGATGAAGGTTAGAGAAAATCACTGCTGTCAGCTTGTTCTCGCAGCATCACGCCGCCACCATAATGGTTTTTAGGGAGCGAGTGATTAATCCAAGAAAAGAGGCCTTTGGGACAAAAGTGCTCACTTTCGCACATTTGCTAAAGTTTAAGAATTAGTGAAGAGAAGTTGCCTGCGGGATGCACTGCTTTTGTGGACACCTTTGCACTCGAGTAGGTGTGTTTCATTTCTGCTTTGGTTTTCAAAAGGTAGGTTCAATTACCAAGCAGGAGATGCCTCCACTCTAGAGCAGAGAATTCTTAAACGCTGGCTATTCCACCGAGTACCCGAGCTCCTGCGATTTGTAACTCACCCAGTTAAAAAGTGTCCCTCTCCAAGCCTTTATTCCTGATGTCTGTTCCCCTAACCCACCCACCCACACACCCTCCTCCGTCTGTCTTCCTTTTGATTGATCTCCCTGTTCTCCCTAAGTGGCTTCATCGCTTTTCATCATTCTCCATCTGGAAATGGAGGCCCATCTTTTTAAAACATGTTTTTAATGGTTCCAAAGTTTTCTTTAATGACACTTAATATCTTGAAATTTTACAAATGGCTCAACGCGCCCGCTCACTCCGTTTTCTTCCCATGCTTTTCATGATTATCATTGTGGAAAATTAATCACGCTTCCGAGGAATACGCCTAAAGGTTTAAAGATGAGCGCCGTGGAATATTGTTTATTCATTTTTGCTTCTGGCAAATTATCGCATATTCCTCTCTGGATATCAGCTTTTTAGATCTTTAATGAGTGCAGAAGACTGCCCATGCTAGTTCTATAGTCCAAAGCCAATGTTTTCGCCCTGGGCTGTGTGTAGCCATCTGTTTCAGGATTGTAAGGAGAAGATAGATAAATCTGCTGATCGAGATCAAGATAGAGGAAGAGAGTGGGAAAGAAGAGATCAAAATACATGGAGGCGCAGGAAACATTCCTGCTTAGTGTGGGAATGCTTCGTCTGTAGAGGACTGTAAGGAAGCAAGTGAGTTGCTTATTAAAAATGCTAATATCCCCTGCAAACCCTTTTGAAATCAGCACCGTTGAAAAAACGGTGACATACGTCAATAGAATCTGCTCGGCCATCTGAGGATTAGATTTCCCACTGGCTACCGTTTTGTTTGTGTTTGTCCGCATTTAGCAGCTCACCCTCTCCTGACAATTTGTTCTTTTTTTAGAGTAGACCCACAGCATTGTGCTCCAAACATGTCTGCTGTCAACACACTTTCAATTATCCTCTTAAGTAGTCCACATTTTGAGGGTATTAACCCCGTAGGGGGCTGTTCATTACCAGACAACATTTTCTTAAAAACACCACTGACATGGGCATCTAAGCTCCGCTAAATGATTGAATGGTTCATTCTTTTGACCGGGACGTTCTCACTCTCATGGCGTCAAATGGTGAGCGTATTCAAGTACGTCTCATACTGTATTACCGGGCAGAAACCGATTTATATTCGATTATCTTATTCTGAACGCTCTTCTTTTGTTACTGTGACTGAATTAATGTGTTCATGCAATGGCAAAAAATTAAGGAAAAATCGGAAAAAAAATATTCTGGCTGAGATTCTCGGTACTGGGGTTAATACCGTACTAGATGAAGACATCAAAATAAGACAAGTAAAGCGCTAAAAAGGTGATTTAAATGCCATTAAAAAAGGGTAAATCATTCATGAGGGAAAGTTTTTTTAGTAGTATTCCTGGCACATTGCTGTAATTTGGCGCACTATTATCAACTGCATCAATATCAAATTGGTTCATGCTAAATATACTGTGATTTTTAAATGTACTGTAACTTTGATAAATCCATCCACCTACTGAAAACGTTGCCTTTTTTAGTCCTTTATTTTGGGAGCATTCCATTAACACTCCTTTTCAAAGTATCAATGACTTGTATAAATCACACATGAATTATTTAGCAGCCACTTCTGTTCCACAAATGCAAAGCTTTTATGCGCAGAGTGTCAACCACCATTAAAAAAAAAGAGAGACAAACAAAAACACATCAACAACAATTGAAATGTTTTAATCAAAGTCATGCAAATCCGTCAGCCAATTAGGGCTCCAAACAGGTTTCCATGGGGATGAACTGCCACCCTCTAATCTGCCAGATAAAAAAGAACGCTCACATCTGAGCTGACAACCTGAGAAGAAACTCTATGTGTCCCTATCTGCAAACAAACATACTTTCTAAGTGGGGACCCCGGACAGTTTATGCGTAGCTGTGAGTCACAAACATTATCAACAGTGAGATGAGAAGCAGGGAGAGAGTGTGTGTGTGCTGACACGGTGATAGTGTATTATCACTGTGCTACCGTACACACTCGCTCATTGAGCGGTCAGTCTTTTTTAAGAGCATGAATAAAGCTTTGGTCACGGTGGCGTGTTAACATGAAAGCTTTCACGGCCCTTAAAAGGAGCAGGCTTTGATTAGAATTTGATTTGGGTGAGCGTGTCTTCATTCCGGACCGCAGCTGACGCTACTGATTTTAAATCCAGAAAAGTCGCCGCGGGAGTCGCTCTGAAAAAAAAAGAAAAAAAAAAGTTGAAGGAAGGGTTTCACCCCTGCATGGACTCGGCCGTTTCTTCACTGGCTTGAAGCATTCTTGGTCCCAACAATTAGCTGCCACCGAGCTGCAGGAGCCCATGTTCTTACAATCCTGATCAAACGCTGAATTCATTTCTGTTGACTTAAATGCTAATCGACAATGAAAGAGGGTTGTGTTGTTGCTCACGCGCCTGTTTAGTCAACGCAGCAGGAAAACAGCACTGCGTGACTTCAGCCGTGTTACCCTCGTATGATCATTAGGAACACTTTAATAATTCATTCCCAATCCCGATTGGGGATTTATGTTGAGTATTACGTTGGCGAAGTCAGGCTGACAGCGTGCTAGCATCTTTCAAAGCATAGTGTACTTACTATGGATCATTAACATGCGTGGATAGAGACAGGAAAAACTAGCCTTCTTCATATGTGTAGGCTTTGTTAGCGCTGTTGATCCACACGTAGCATTAGCATTAGCAGGTCAGCACACTACAAAAACACCCCACTCCCACTGGAAAAGAAAAATAAATAATAATATTAATAATTATAATGTAATGCAACAAACAAAAATGTAATAACAAAACTATAATAAATCCAACTAAAGAGATCCATAAGTCACCACTTTTAATGAGAGAGAGATGGGGTCTACTATTTTACAAGTGGATGCCCCAAGCTCTCCACGTTTGGGATTTATTCAACCTTTCACAGAGTTGATCAAATTGTGTTTGCTGTGGCCGCAAGCCGTACGTTTGTTTTCAACTGTTGGTGGTTCTGGATTCAGCCTATGGTTTTATTTCTAACAGTAAGTTGTAATGTCTTAATCACTTCGTTTCAACCGGCCGTCTCTTTTTTTCCAGACTTAACATTTCATGTTGTTGTAGGACGATTCAAGGTCACGCACATAATGGCTAACTCATGGTCAGTTTTGAATTTGTGCAGCTCAAAGAAGCGAAGCACTAACTTTGACCTTCCAGTTCAGCAAAATCATAGCGTAGGTATTTCAGTGCAGCGATGGAAACTGATATTGTATTGTCAACCTTAAACTATAGTACCAAGCGGAGGACAGGCATTCACACACACATTTGCAAACCAATTCAACAGGCAACTTTGTGAAAGGTTTCAGTGCCTGTGGGCCGAATTAGAGGAGAGGAGTCCATTTATTATCAGCCACATGAACATGGTGGTCATTTTCACACACAGACTTGATGAAAACACTTATGTATCAAGGGAAACTTGCTTAAAAAGCTGGGTCTTTGCACCAATGTCAGCAGTTACTTGCATGAAAAGCCACAGCATATAAGCACGCTCATGTTTTTTGCATATTTATCAGCAATTATTGGAGCTTGTTTTAACTTGAGGGAAGGCTAAAGAGTATAAATTTACCCATAATAAGTAGTCCCACTTTTATTATTTCTTCCGCCTTGAATCTCTTGCCACACTTGACGTGCAATAATGTGCAACTGTAAACATTTTTTTTTTTTTTACAGTCAGGAGCTGAACAATTATCCACCAAAAAAAAAAAAAAAAAAGCTCTGCACTTCAAAATTAATAAATGAGACGACCGTCAGGAGTAGATTCCTAACCTCTTTGCTGAACTGTAATTTTCAAAGAGCAGCGCAAAATTTCAAGCAAAGTGCTGATATGCTTTAAAAGTGCTCGGAGGTTATCGATGGCGACCAGACTTTCATTAACTCTTCCGCTTCCCTCACCTTCTTCCGCCTGCGTCAGCCTGAACCCCCGGCTTGTCCTCTGCGCGCACGTTTTACACAAGCCTTTGCAATTAGTTTGTTTGCACACCAAAAAGCCGACTTCTTAACTCAAGGAAAAAGGGAAGCTTTATTAATTAGACACTCCGGGTTGAGTCTGGCGCAGGCTGGTCGGAGTTATTGCTCTGCGTCGCAGGGAAAAGTGTGAGAGGGATCGAGCCTCTGCGTCAGAGAGAAGGGAGAAGAAATGGCGTAGAAAGGACAGAAAGACCGCACTGTCTTCTCCCTAAATGCCTTTAGCGTGCACTTGCGCCCGCCGCTGAGTGTGTGTACGCGTGCATGTCGTCTACCCAGTATAACGCCCCCTCTGTGCCCCCAAGCCACTCTCTGTCACTCACAACACTGACACTATTGTCAAGACATTGGGCAGCGTGCCCTGAGACATTTTAGTGGCACAGTGTCTGTCATGATAGGGCAGTGATGGGCTTCACTCAAGCACAGTCAGACACTTTATTACCATTTTAGGTCATATTTATCAGTTTTTGGTTGCACAGGCGTCAATCCTGTCGATGCCCCGGGCCACTGAGAAAGCTGAGCTCCCACATTAGGCTGCACTGCCTGGTTAAATGTTGTGGGCATTCTCTTGTCTCAGTGGGAACACAAAACCTCTACCTACATGTCAGTCAGGGATAGAATGCTATGGTTTTCACATTCAGGTCGACATACAAAGCCGTTCCGTTTCCACTCTTCGATGAGGATTAAATATTTATGTTGGAGAAGCCATTTTGAAAAACACTGTTGACCTCGGGCATAAATCCTTATTAATATACCAGTTTATTATGACCCTGGTGTCATTGTTTTTAGCATCCTGTAATGACCATCAGCTGTCAGTGATGCCACTTCGAAGAAACAGTGGTTTTGTAATGAGTTGAAATGTTATGGGGTGGTGAGCGAAACTGAGGAATCTGCAAAAAACACACTGAAACTGTTCTTAAAAAAAAAAAATATATATATATATATATATATATATATATATATATATATATATGCGGTCTGAATGTGCGCTTCTGTGCAGTTTGGCTGTGACAAAGTCATAAACCAAGTAACGCTCTGTCCCAGACTCGCCTCATCCCTGTCCCAGCTCCAGCCCACAACAGGACATCAAACCCTGGAGTGTTGAGAGCGATCACCTCCCCTGTGACACTCTACCACGGTCCAGTGCGGAGACAGGAAAGGTTTTACACCTCAATATGAAGAAAAAGCAGTCAGTAAATGTAGCTAACGGGACACGTCTGCATACAGAAGCGGCGTTATACACAATAGCAGAGCACGTCATGGGTCAGCTGGTCGGTCTGCGCACGTTATGTTTTTCCGTCTTTTTTCGGGGACGTTCGAGTTCTAGATTTTCGTTTGAAATCCGAAGCAAAAAAAATCTCGAAATGTTTGTTCGAAACCGAACTGAAAATACAGAAATGCATGCAGCGACTCAATAAGCGATACAGAAACTTTGAATCAGAGGGGAAAGTTTGGGCATTTTACTGAATCTCCAGTCAGCAGGGGTCCATCTCTTCATGGCATGGCGCGTAAAACCTGGAAGTTGTTACGTTGCACAACAGCTTTTAGATCCATTTTGGACACACACTTTTTCTCAGTTTTCAAAGCTCGTGAAATAGGCGGGGCACAAAGGCCTGTTTTCATAGAATGACCCTTTAACTCAACAATTTCTAGCTGAAGGGAGCTTAGAGGAACACTAAATAATGAAGGCCCGTGTTCCAACATGTTGTGGGCCATTGTTTCTTTACTCCTGTACTTCAGGTAGACAAGTTCAATTACGGAATTCGAACTTTAGTTTAAGCCTCGCCATGCCGTCGAATGCAGCGACGTTAATGAAACATCGGTCAAAGAGGTCCCATTTTGTGTGTTCATTATCCGCCCTTTACTGGCAGAAACAAGTAGATCTTTCTCAGTCGGCGGTGTACATGTCAGCGTTTCCTCTACACTTCCAGTTACAGGCTAATTTGTCCGTGGTGCGAGGGCCTTTGTGTTGTGTGTTTGTATCTGACAGCACATTAGGCAAAGCTATCTTTAACCTTGCAAAATGACTGACACTGATTCTAAACTGACGCGATAGATTTCAGTTTGTTGTGGCGCGCTGCCATGTCAGCCTCTGTCAGCTTTGAACGTCCACCCCGTTTCCACACAAGACAGGCAAGCAAGAAAAAAAAAGCAGACAGAGGTTTTCGCGAGAGGGAGAGACATGGAGAGTGGGGCGTGCGGCGATTGGACATCCAAATTAAATGGTAGGAAGAAAAAAAGTCAGTGGAGGTGGAGGTCCGGGATAGAGACCTTTCTGCTGCAGCAGGATGTCTCTCAGGTCCTTTATTGACTCTGCCTATTGTTCACAGCAGCACTTCTAATCGCTCTCTACAGGGAGCTTGTGTGGATGCTCTGTGTCGGCTTGTTTTGAGGGCATAAATCTGAGTCACATCCAGGGTATTTTTGCCTTTCGAGAATAACTTATCCTCTCAAACTGTCAGAACATTTGAAGAATAAAGGTGCACCTCGGTGCGGCAGGAGTTATACTCACATGTTGTGTTAGTAAGTGGCTTACAAGTGCCCATGTGCCATGCTGACTTCTTTCTATCTCTGGACTCCACAGTGAAGCCATTGTTCATGTGACTCTGGTCAACAGTAATGGATGGAGGCAGCAGCGGGGGGAGGTGGGGGCATGTTCCAAACATGCATACTATATTGGTACCCACATACACATGCTCTCACATGCGACCACAATGAGTTGTAAATGGCTAAAAAGGATGCATGCATATGCATGAGCTGACTCACAGAAGGCCACTTGTGCGACACCATCCTGTTTGCATCTTTCCCCACAATGACCACTGTCACGGATATTAGAAGAGATGACTGTTTTAAAGACCAGCAGTGGAAAGCGATGATCATCATGATCGCGCAGCTGGAGCTAATCTGAGTCAGGGGCATTTGTCCGATAAGCCTCGATTCTGCCTCATTCTGTGAGCTTTTGTTTCTGTTGTGCTCCCGCACCAAAGACCGCCACAGCCGCACAAAAGGATAAATGTTTGAAAGGTGCAATGCTGTGAATAGTCAGTGATTTCCAAAGCAGGGTGGAGAGCCCAGATGGAGACAGTAAGCGCGGCACCAGCTCAGTGCCAGGGTGGACAGCTTGATGGTAACAAAGCTGGGCTGGATGGCAATGCAGCAGACCTGCGTGTGGAGAGCTGGTCTCTATCTGCTGCTTCAGAGGCGCTAGCTAGACATCATATAGCGGCATGATCTCGCTTTAATTCCTACCAGTTAGTGGAAGTGATTCATGACTGGCCAGGCTGAGCTAATTACAAACACGTGTATGGCGAATAGGGGAGCCTTGTTGGAAGTTCCAGCGTCATCCACATGGGGGCTGACACCACTGCAGCACTGCGAGGAGCAGCAGAGAGAGAGAGAGAGAGAGAGAGAGGGACCGCATAGTGCCGATCAGATGACCTCCCTGCTGCAGTTAATGTTCTCTGGCGCTCAGACACAAGGAAAAGGCTCCCTCTCATACCGCAGGTCTGCTGTAGTACAAGCCATTGTTGTGGTAGTGGTGTCAGACGCGCGCCCGCGTGTGTGCTTCCAGGAAAAGGTGAGGAAACAGACCGGCTGCAAGGGAAACTGAATCTCCCGTCGAATCATATAAGTTTGGCTCCGCTTTTCTTTATTGTAATTTCCATCTTCTTTTTCTCCATACTTTGTTTTACCTCTTTGTTCATGCTGCCGCACTTGCCCCCCTTTCACTGCACCTCCTGCCCCCTCTCCCTGGCTCCCTCTCTTCTTTCTCTCTGCAGTGCAGCACAGTGATTATCATTCCTCTCACAGAGTCAGGCCTGATAGTCAGATACTGCTGAGCACCCTTCTACATCACCTGCTTGGAGAGCAGGCAGTGGCTGGAGACAGAAGGGTGGAGAGGGGTGGATGCAAAAAGAGGAGGAACGACGGAGTGAACAAAGGGTGCAGAGAAATGTTGAGGGGGGTAGTTCGAGGAAACAAGACAGCAGAATTGCTTTTGCTGCAGAGTTGATAAGACTGCAATATGCTGAATACACATTAAACCAGTGTGTGTGTGTTTGTGTGTGTGTGTGTCGTGTCTCTTGGAGCAAAACGGGTCCAGGAAAACAGGTGTGTCGAATGTTTGTGTAGAGGGGTGTTCAGTGGCAACAGGGCGCTTTGGCTCATCAACATCTGCACGTCAGGAAGGGGAAGGCGCGCGTCTGCTGTTGCTTCGTCTCCTTGGAAGCCAAGTTTCAACCTGCTTCAGATCACTTTCTGCATTCTACAAATACCACAGCAGCCCACCTTCCTCCCCCAAAGCTGCATACCTTTTCTTTCATTTCCTCTGCGCTTCTTTTGAACACGGTATTGTGCGCTGCAGTGGGGTACTGAACCCAGTGGGGCTCTTTTTACTCCTTATTCATCCGCTTATCGGTTGTTTAATCCGTGGTCTCTCTCATGTGGTCCTTTCCTGGCTCGTCCCCGCCCGTCTGCTTGACCTGACGGACGTTGTGTCAACGGCTTCTTTTCCCTCCCCAGGATATCCACTCCTGGCTGCTGTTGGGCAACAGGGTCTTAATTACAGATTTAGATGGGTTCTATATTTAAAAAGTTAAAGCTGTAAATATATCATGGCTGGATGAATTTTTAACACGTCTGTCCTATTCACAAAGCATCTGCAAGATGCTTTCTGTCAGCATATTTCATTGTGTCTCCCCGTCCTCGTCTTTGATGCATAACTTAACAGTCCAAAGCGGGAAGTTTTTCTTGTAAATGTATCAGCGTTTTTTTTTTTTTTTTTGACTGATGTTAAACTGCGGGAGAAGCAATGTGAAATGATAAATCAGGCTTTCGACAGTTGAGTGTATTTTTTTTCACTCAATGAAATATTTGCTTACCAATAATCTGATAATTCCAGAGGAAGAGACAAGACAAAAAGAACAAAATTCAAAGTGCAAATCCTAAAATAACATAAATAAAACAACTTTATAAAACAAGTTGTCTCGTGGCTGAATGGAAGTCCCTTTGCAGCGCCAAATACTAAGCACAATACCACTAGTGATGTTCGCTCAGCCGCTTTCCCCGAGTTGTTAAGGCTGCACAATCTGGCAACCTATAAACAGTGTTGAATGAACAATAGCAACACATTTGCTCTCCACAGCAAATGTTTTATTTTAGCTGTGTGTTTGGAGGTTATTTTTTGAAGTCAAGTTTTAAGTGTTTTTTTTTTCTTTTAGTTCAGAACGGATATTTCCCAGTTATTTGGCTTGAAGACACACAAACAGATGAATGCTGGTGGTCACATGACTTAGATGGTCGAGGTCAATATTTGGTTGTGGTCCATGGGTCAAAGGCAAAAACCTTCTGAATCAGTCAGTACTTTTCGGCATGTTCAGGTTGATGAACACGCCAACATGTCATGACTGTAGTGTTGTAAATTGTCGCTAAAAATACAAAGAAAATGTATGCAAATATTTGCAAACTTTTGTATAGTGTTTTTGTATTTTTCGTAATAGCTCCAAATATGGAGTGAACAGCAGGTTCCCTTTGATATGGCCCTTATGAAATGATCCCATGCTTTAGACATTGTGGGTCGCAATGGTCCTGTAGCCTCATCTCACTATGGACAGAGTGATAATGTCACCACAAGTCCTTGACTGGACTACAACCTTGTTGCAGCCCTACATTATGAAAACCTCCGTGTACATGGCAGTAACTTCAACTGACATTTCTCAAATGTATCCATTCATGAGAATTACAGAAGTCAAATTTGAAATCCTTAAAATGAGTTGTGAAACTGATGTTTGGCAACTAATGTGCCGTGTCTCAAGACAACCCCCAAACATGAATCAACACATCTGCCATGGGTTTGTGGCTATAAATAGCGGCACAATTAAAATGCACTTGAACTCGTTCATACAGGCTCGTGCTTCATCCCATCCACAACACTCCTCCGAGTCTGGCATCCTGACACGCCACATTCTCACTTCAGTCTGCTCCCAGTTCCCTGATGGGAGCGCTGTCGAGTCCCGACTACCCTCTTCCTCCTAAGGAGCCTCTTTCAAGCCCCTGCACTCTGCTAGCACCTCAGGCAGAGAGCCGTCTCTGTCTGATCTCCACACTCCTTCCTTTAATGAAGCAGGTCACCCTTGCTGCTGCGTGCACCGAGGTCCTCCACCGAACCAGAGCGACGGCGCGCGCTCTTAATTGCGCTCACATAGCCCGTCATAAATAACTCTTCATACTAGCGTCTAAAAACGTATAAATGAACCAATGAATGGAAACTCATTTCAAGGCTAAAAATGTAATTATAATGTTCTACATATTATCTTGAACCTTTATATCATTAGCGTAGTAAATCCTCGCCAACGCGGCAAAAATGGGTTCATTACAGGATTATGACAAGAAGACGATGGAGAAGCCATTTTTTGTTTCTCTGTAGGGACGTTTTAATCTTTCATTTAGTTTTTTCGACACGCTCATATAGACCACAGCGGCGTGTATTTCTTGCTCATGGGCAGCTAAGGACAGCGCTGTATAGCTCTGACTTTTTTTTCAACACTTCTGCATCAATGGATTTGCGATCACAGCTGTGTATTGCGTGGTGTCCTGTACCATCCGTCGACATGATTCCAATTACGGCACCTGCTTGAAAGACCATGTCCAGAAACATTCAAAATTCAGGAAGCAGAGAACTGGGGCTTAGCATTCAAATCACCGTCATTACGGTGGGACCGAGCACTTGGGCAGATGAAATTCACCAGCTCTCGCCTCAAGCAATTCGTGAGCGTCTCGGCACCATAGCTAATGATATTGCCAAACTTTGCGTGCCACACTCAATACGTGAATGTTTGAGCACAGTCTCGATGGCTTCATCTGTCTCTCTGGAACATAATAGGAAAAGTTATTCACAGATCTGTTTGTGTTCCAGGAATCTTCTGCCTGACAAGCTGTCCACCCAGGACACTTTCTGAAAACTTCACATTCACCTCACATTACGCAGCATACAAACAAGTGGATAAGTGTCACTGTTCGACGTTGTTTTAAGGCTATATAGGTTCTTATTCTTTATCCCAGCAGGGCTCTGATAAAGACAATCTATAAGAGGAATCAACATTATAAAAGATAAGAAAACCTGCTCTTCCTGTGGCCTCTCAGAATAATTCATTGCAAAGCCACTCAGGTTTGTGTCCATTTTATTGTTATATGTTCTTTTCTAAAGATTGTAGGAGTCGGAACAGCATTCATGGTCACTTTAAACTGTTTTAATATTGTTGACAGATATTACATGAATTCATAACTGGACATTTTAATGACTGTGTTTTATGGGACATTAAAGGTTGAATAGGTCACTAAGCTTTTGGAGACCGTTAAGCCCCTTGAAGTATTTCCCAAATCTGCCCTTTAATTAACTTCTCATCTATCCTCTGAGAATGCAGGAAGAATTTTCGGGGCATTAAAACACGCTGGCACTGCATTTATAATACTGTTCATCATAACAGTTATATCGCCAGAGCACCTAGATATATAGGATTTTGAGCCAATGGAAATGGGGTTTATCTTTACGTGAGTAGAATCATTCTCTCCGGTGGAAAACACATCAAACAGATCTGAAAGTCGTGTAACAGAAAATTTGGAGTCAAGGTTACATCCTTCAATCTATGTTAGGAAAATATCAGCTATCTGGCAGAAGCGATATCAAACAGAATGTCAGGTGTCTGCGAGATTGACATTCAGCACATCAAACTGCCAGACATCTGCCTGCACCAACACAAAAACAAGCCAGCTCTGCAGAAAACTAACTTTCATGTGGGAGTAACGCCTGCTCAGCCATGAGGAAACATGGTTGAGCTGAGGGGTGTAAAGATGTATGTGCTGCCTTGCCAAACTATATATCTAATAGATGTTACTTGTAAATAATGAAACACCCCACTAAAATAACAAAAAAATAGAAATCATTGCCTTGCATTATTAAACCTTCAACCTGCACTATACTCAAGACAAATGATGCTGTGAACATGATCATAAAACACATTGAGGCATTTTTTATTTACTGTTTTTGAGTCCACCAAAACACCTAGATGTGACTGTTATCACCCTATCAAATGGGCCAGTTGGCTCCTACTGTGCCTCTATCCCTGCAGCCACTGGGCGAGAGGCAGGAATACACTCTGGGCAGGGTCTGACTGGGTCATATATGTACTATGAAAAAGGCCATTCAATTCAACTGTTCACATCCATATGGACCAGAGGATAGGGTGACCTTAATACAGACTGAAGCTCAGGCATTTTTTATGTGGAGTTTGTCAAACTTTTTGGCTCCAGCCTCTGCTCTACTTTCTTATTGTTCACCAAGTTACTGTATATCCTCTAGTGTCTTGGGATATGAATAGTTAAAGGATCGACTGGCTTTTGGGCCCTGACATTTCTTATACCAAACTCCCACTCACTCCGGTGAGATAAAACATTGATGTTGGGAAAGTGGACCTTTGTGTCCTATACTGACGCTGAAGGCAGCCTTCTGCCTTCCATGTTGAAGCATTAGGTCTTCAATGGAAGCATATATATCCTGAATGCCTGGGCAGGGCGTCACATAAAAGAGTACTGTCAAGCCCCTCAAACTGTCATGCAATTTCAGTTTTTGCTCCATTGAAAGAACTCAGAACAGGACATTATAGTCCACTTTTGTCAATATATTACACCGTGGGAGTGAGGATGGGTTGCTCCCGCTATTCCCCCCTCACCATGTGCTTGTTGCAATAAAGATTTCAAAAATGTAGCCCCATGTATAATCTGTATAATAGTTTATTGTTTATAAGCAGGACTAACTGAGTAAAAATACCCAGCAACAGCTTGGACTTGTTTTATTGAATTGATTTTATTTCAGGCTTTTCGCAGTTTTAGCAACAGTTTTAGCCAAATTATAATAATCAAAACCTCACTTCACTAATTTAGTCAGTGTTAAGGAACAAAAAAAAAAATCTCCATTTGGAATTAGGAAGTGAAATATGAAGCGTTTGACCTGATTAAGCCAAAGCACTAACATAGATTACAGTGATTTTGGGCGCAGCAAGGGACAGAAAGATGAATTCCGGGTCCACAACTGAGCTGGATGTTGAGTTATTGCAACAACGGCATCACATTGACATGTTTAGCGTTGTGTACCTAAATGTTGGGAGGACTAAAGGAAGCCTGGTGCTCCGCCACAGAGCTGGTGCTTCATCCCACACTCCAGCGGGGCAGGGAGCGACACACGCTCGCATCCGAGCTGCAGATGTGCAGATGTTGCGCACAAACAAACACACACTGGCGCGTGTTAAATATGCAGACACATGTAACGAGAGGAGAGGGAGACTGTTAATTAACCAGAGCTCCTTAATTCTCTTTGAACCGACAGCGAGGAGGTTTACACACTAATTACTTTGATGCGTGAGCCAACCTGTGCGCACGCAAAAACACACATACATGCGTGAATTCACACAGACTGACAAAAGCTATCTCGCGCCGAGAATGTCGCCGGCACTGCCAGAATAAAAGACACAGGTGTGAAGTCTCACTCCAGGAACCGTGGCTTGTGTGTTTTACATACACGCTGAGGCGGCTCATCCTCCACTAGTTCTATTGGCAAAAACCCGATTCCTCAAAGTCCTTTGTGTCCGTGGTCGTCTTCTCGCAGACGCACACCCAGTCCCAGACGAGTGGGGCTTCCATGTCAGTGTTGAACTTTAATGGCCCATGTCAGATTAGGCAAAGGTGTTTTATGTCCGCCGTCAAACTCAATTAATATTCCATCAAGCATGAATTCATTCGCAACACTGAGCCTTAACCAATTTGCCCGCGCTGTGTGTGTACAGACAGACACACATTAGCGCCTGTGAGGGGTCCGAGGACAGGAGGCTGAAGTGCTGGGGAGCAATGAGGAGCTCCCTTTCATCTGTGCACCTGTCCACTCTCTGCACTAACCTGCAGCATTCCCAAATATATTTGTCCCCCATAGCATCCTTAGAGAATGTAGCTTATTCAGGAGACTCCTGCGGAGTGCAGGTCCTGAGGTCTACAAAGGCATCAGCCATTCTTGTTGGTGTGGTCTGTAGAGCAAAAGGTCAGCTCTTCAGTCAGTCATTCGACTTAATGGAGATGTAGGGAGACACAAGTTCCTGTCCATGTTGAAGAACCTGTCTCATCCTCTAAGTGAGTCGCATGAGCAAGATGTGAAACATCATAGGAAAAAAAAAAGTATATATATATATATATATATATATATATATATATATATATATATATATATATATATATATATATAGCGACATTTTTCTTCTTGTGACCTGTGATGGCCTGGTGAGACCTGAGATATCAGTAACGTTATTATTCTTAGCTTGTCTTATTTCAGTAGAACTAGTTAAAATGCCAAAAAATTTAAGTGTATGTTGACAAGTGTCAAAACTCTTTTTTTGGATTGTTAAAGTAATGGACGAATTTGGCCCTGCTTTTAGCACCGTATACCTTTGGCTTGTCTTGTTTTCAGTTCTAAAGTGATTTATTGATGAAATTATATTCCTACTGTATCAGTGTAGTTATGCCGTGGAATAAGAAAAAACATGAGGAAACACCACTATTTTATTTGACAATAATTGAATTTACATGTAAATCATCGTAGACAGCACATAGATGACACACAGTAAAAGCACTTCATTTCAAAATGTATTTACTTGTCTTGAAACAACAAAAACTGTCGAGATTATGAATAGTAAAACAAAAATATTCACCTGGAAATGAATATTCAAAAAACACAACCAAAAATGCAAACATTACCACAAGATCAGTGTTAAGATTTTACTTTGTGAGGCACCCTAAAAGTCAAAGGTTGACACTTTACTCCAGTCTGGTTTGGACTGTAAATATTTGTAAAAAGGTTAATTAAATGACACATTTTGATATAAGAGTGTTTTGGAAATAGTGGCTTCTCATGACAGGAAGTGTTTAATTAGAGCACTGGAAGTTTCCAAAACAAGAGATTACGTTGACAGGCACAGAGTTAGGGGAGAATGAAGATGAGAGAAAGGGATGGAGACGAGGGTTAGCGAGTTTCAAGGAGTTATGGGTCAATAAAGCTCACTGTGGGGAAGCAGAGAGCGACTCATAACAAGGTCAAGGACACAATATTGATCGGCCCATCATACTGCTGCCTGGGGAGGGCGAGAAAAGACAAGAGGAATGAAGAGGAGGAACAGGCAAAGGACAGAGAGTTACAGTTGTGCACAGCAGAGTTGATGGCTATGATTCTGACGGAATAATGGAAACGTATAATATAAATCATTCAGGATCAACACAACAGACGCTCTGGACGGAGCAAACTGAAGGAGACGGTTTCTGCAAAAAGACCGCAGAGGAAGGAGATATGGCTTGATATCTGTCAATCAAATCTTTGCATAAATCAGACGTCTGCACAGGCCCACGCATGTTGTTTGGACTTGTTTAACACAGGGAAGGTCAAGTTTATCCATGCCCACTACAATAAAACTCCTTTGAGAATAGCTGAGAATTGAGTCAGAGAACTTCAGTTTTTGTTTTTATTCAGATTACATGTTGCAGTTTTTTTGAGTCTGAATAAGCCAGACTAAAATTTCGTGTCCAAAATTAAGATCCGATCGCTCGCAGTTACTGGCTCTTATTGTCTGAAATGATTCACTGAGTGAAAAGTAGTGAAAGTCAGCAGAGGCATGACAGGATACATTCATAGGTGACAGGTGTCCTGATGCCTGCAGGTCATAGTGTTTATGTTGCATTTCATCTGTTGTGTTTGTGAGGCAGCGATGGCAGGGGACATGATCAATAATTTAGGAACTTTCTACATTAAAATGAAGTTTATCTAACAGACGGACGGAGCCAGAACGTGAAAAATATGTTCTGAAATTCATTTTGAAACGTGTCTATTATTGAAATATGTTTCAGGTTATTGAGTTTAGCCTGAAAGCACCTTGTCTGTACGGCTTAAAAAGGTGCAATTAGGCAAAGAGAAAGAGATTAACGGAAGGATAAATGTGGATTATAATTATTTCAGGATCAGTGGAAAGGGACCGTGGCGTCGTTCTTCAGCGCTGTGTTCTATCTTCAAGACTATATTTGGGTACTGATAAGACCTCGCCGATGTGGCCAGCGTTGATGTGTTCTGGCTACTCTGAGCGTGTCCAGATGTTGGGCGGAACACCAGCACTGATCATCTGTAGCCCAGTTTCTGATCTTGATTCTAGCAAACTGTGATGAAGCCGAAGAAAACTTTAAAAATCACGCATCGCTAATCTTCCATTATAAATGTATTCTTTTGAATTTGCTATCGACATGTGAGCAAGAGCTTCCCCAAACAGTGAGTATCCAACCTCACGTCTGCGCATGCCAAACTGTGTGTTGCCCGACAACTCACTTCACACTTTGAGGTCTGAGGTGATGGGAAAACCTGAGACTTTGGTACCTACAGTAATCTGGTCTGTCCACGAATGGCTTGAATCCCTGACACATCCAATATAAATGAGATATGCTTGTGCTTTATCTTTAGATGTTGACGACTGACCTGCCCGGATTTAACCTCCCCCCTTTCTCAATGTCACCAGGGATTACTCCCCGGCTCATATAGTGTTCTAAATCTGATTATTTTGACTATAATAAAAGGCCATGATCCTCAGCAGGAGACAGATGGTTTGCCCAAATTAAGCATCTTAATCACAAGTGAAGGAGTTAGGGAGAGGTTGTTTTGTAGGTTTGTTGCGAGGAGAAAATAACAGTATTTATCATGCAGCGGGAACTGTGTGAGTTGCGCGGCTGCTTGAGAATTATAGCGCCTGGTTGCTGACAAAGGTTGCTCTCAGACTTTCCTCACAAGTGTTTTGGTTTCAGTGCACAGTGCTGGACCTAAAGGCGTTCGCACGCTGAGCATCTGAATGTGACAAAAACACTTGATCATCATGGAGATCAGCAGCAGCAGGCTGAGAGGCAGAGACATTTAGAGGTGTGGAAAAGATGAATACATGTGAGTCATGTGATTCATGGCAGTTATTGGGAAGGAAAGTTGCTGAATAAATGGGGGCGAAGGGCCGATTTCAGTGTCTGAAATCTTCATTGTCTTGGAACATGTCCCTTCAGGGGTCGCCACAGTCAGAATCCTCCACCTTAGCATGTCATGAGCATCCTCTCTTCACACTTCATGTCCTCCTAAATCTCATCCATGGACCTCATTGGTTCTTCCTCTCCTTTACCTGTTACCTCCTTTTATCTCTCTCCCTGTTCCTCCTCTTGTGGTTTGGCCTCCCTCACTTTGTCTGTCCTGATAAACTCGGCTCTAACATTGTCCTTCTTATTCACTCCCAATGAGACCCTGTGCATCTTCAAGTGTGACACGACAAGCAGGCCGAAATGATGTATCATGAAACAGTATTACGTGATACTGATTTTCAGAGGCCACTAGACAGACCTCTTTGTTTAGAAATGATGCGAGGTTTCATTGAATTAGTTGTTCAAGTCCAAACCGTTTTACAGCAGACAGTGCCATCTGGTGGCCACTTAAAATCAGTGCACTGTTTCATGAAACATCATATATATGCCAGAAACATGCTTATTATGCATATTTTACTTTGATGTGTACAGCAAGGGAAAAATTCAACAACAAGCAAGAGAAGTGAAATGAAAGTAGCTCATTGGAGCAGTTGAAGGGACTGAAGAGTAACCAAAATCATAATGGTATCCAAGTCTTTTGTTTTGTTTTGCTTTGTTTTAATAGACTTCCACTATAGATAAAGGGCTACAATTCTCCTCTCTGAACCTACCACTAACTTTAGCCCCGCCTCCTACCTATTGACCTACTTTGGTGGACTTTGGTTGCTGGAAATTCAAGACTACTTTGAGGCAAGTAGCGCAACAAGTGTCACAAATCCTCCAGCTCTGTCTTACTCTCAATACGAATCACCATATCATCATCATAGAACGCATTGGTGGCTACTGAGTAAATGTACGCCTCTCTGAGGTGTATGTTGGATTATGCAAAGTTTGATTAGAACATTCTCCTGTCTGAGAGAGCGATCCACTGATGGAATTGCATTTAATATTGGAATTCCGATGAAGGATTTGTTGAGGAAACAAGTGTTGTCTTTCATGCATCAATATTCCTTCCCCTCAATGCCGTGTTAATGAAACTTTGTCTGGCTGCGATAGTCTGTGATTGCTGTAAGCCTTAAGTAGACAGTCATGAAATAGAGAAGCTGTTTGTCACATTAGTTTCTCATCATGAGCTCAGGAGACAGAAAAATACTTTGCTGTGACGACCACCAGTCTATCATTCTGTTGTATAGAGACGATTTCTCTGCAAAGGCTCGGTGTGTGAACCTGTGCAAAAGAGGTTGGACGGTTTCATCTAATCTAAAGCTCTAAAAATACATTGCTCTCTGAGGAGAGTCGAGATGAAGCCACCAAGAACCTGAAAAAGCACCGCTTTTTCATTAGACTTTAATATCTTTTCCTTTGTCTTACTCTGTGTCCTCCCTGCTGTCACACAAAGTTTCAACCGAAGGCTGGTTGGACGTGAGACAGATGCAATGTTAATACACCCTTTCCCTGCTTAATTACCTTGCTGTGTTGGCCTTTCATCTCGCCCCTCCAACATTCGGCGCAACGTTCAAATATATTTCTCAAATTTGAAAGAGAAAGATGAAGAGGTGCGCCACTGTCCCTGCGGAAGATCCCGCGGCAACATTCGTAGTCGCACCCTAACCTTGTCTTTCTTCTTTTCAACACACTCAAATGCAAATTTCTGTCCCCGACCCAAGCAGCAGCAACAACACACTGCTGTGTGGATTGCTTCAGTTAAAGACGCTTCGGTGTGTTACAGTACCCAGCCTGGCTCTTTCCAGAGGGATTCCTGCTTTTGCTGACATCCCAGGGGAAATAGCTTCAGCAAGGGAGAGGGTGAAGTATAGGCGACCTCAGAGAGGGGGCGCAACTCTGCCAAGCAGATGCCCATTCTGTTATTTTCTCCTTACATTTATTTTATCGATACAAATATACACCTTTATGTCATGCAGTCATGAATAGTCATAGGTGAAGTCAATGGCACAGTATGTGGCGGTTGGTTTCTGGAAGTCATTGACAGAGGCAGTAAGTCACCTGACCTCATGCTGTCCACAGCATCCATCAATAATTCATGAAAACATTGTTTGATTATTCGTTACTTGTCCAACATTTCAGCGGCATCCTTTTTTTAAACTACAGGCCACAATCTGAGATTCATTTCAGTGGAAACAAGATGGCAGAAATGTCAGAGGAAGAGTTGTACTTGCTACCAGGAAGAAAAACGTAGTAAGAGGCACTAGGCTTTGCCCAGGATATTACCCAGCCTGGGGTCTTCCCAGTATAGGGGGCCACGATGCTCCTAAAGCAACCCATCCTCACTCCTATGGTGTAAGGTATTGACGTTAGGAAAGTGGACTTTTGCATCCAATACTTACGAAAATGGGAAAACAGGACGGCACGGGTGTGGATCGCGTATCGTGGAGCAGCACAGGTGGGGTGCGAGTCTCTGACTAAAACGCATGGCCATTTGACAGACTTTAAACAACAATGTGACATGTTATAAATGTAGAATGAATGGAGCGCCATGCTATAGCTTGCCTTAACCCTAACCTCCATCGCTAAATGTAGAATGACTGGAGCACCATCCCATAACTTACCTTAACCTACATCTTTTTTTCACATGCCGTGCTGCCAATGCATTAATATGCGGCGGTGAAGGCTGCCTTATTCGTCAGTACAGCATGCAAAAGGCAACTTTCCAAACATCAATACATGACAACGAGCTGGAGAGAACCCTGAAATATATATGTATTCTTAGTAATAGCTTAGTTATTACTCCTCTTAGGACCATCCTACCACAGATAGCTTGGAGAAATAAAATAATCTACCTTAAACAAAGGACAATGGTCTTTTAAAGTTAGCGAAAGAATCATTAGAAACATTGTTTTGCGATCTCACTGTTCCTTCATCATGAACACTACATTATATTGGGTCAAATATGGCAATAACTGAGCAGAACATTCCATGGTGGGGTCCTTGCTGGCTGCCACAAAATTGAGACTGAACTCTCTGAGCCTTCTCAACTCTGCCGCAGATCCTTAACACACCTTTAAAACGCTTTTTATAGACATGAACTCATCCTGCTATCCCACTCCTGCGGACGCTGGTACCACATCCAGGTCTGTGTGCATGTACTGTACATCTGTAAGTCTTCACCTGTTTATGATTCTTCGGCAACGTTTTGACGCGTGCTGTGTAAGTAAAGATTTTTTGAGTTTGGTTCCTGAACACAATTCCTGTCAGATGTTTTCTGCTTTTTTTCTGACGTGCTTTGTATGGAGAACTTTCATTGTTTGACCTGGAAGTGTCCTTGCTGGTGGATGATTGTTCATTTCCAGAGCCACCCAGGCGTCTCTTCTCCATACGTTTAAGTGAAAGCAGATGCTGATTGAAATGGTGTAAAACTTGGGGGCAGATTAACGAGGGTGAGCAGCGATATGACAAATTGTGCCTAAAAACGGGCTTCCTGGTGCATCGATCCCTCAAGTCCAGATGGAGTCATTAAACTGATTGTGATATTTTCTCAGCTTGGACTTGTTATAGTCTCGGTGTGGCTCGCGGAACAGAGAGAGAGAGAGAGAGAGAGCGACGGGCTCCTAACTAGACGGGGGTGATTTATGCGTTTAAGGGGTAGCAGGTGTGTCGCTCAGCTTGAGTGAATGACATGAAACGTCGCTGAATCACCTGCTTCCCTGGCAGGATCAGTAGATTTTTCACCGGCCTTAGATGTTTCCTGTTGGAGCAGCCTGGTGCTCATCCTGTCGTGGTGGAATGGAGGAAAGAAGCCTTTTATATTCATCCTCTCACGCCTTTGTTCTTGTGTCCATAAGCTTCCTCAAAGACACTACAAATCTGCCAAGAAGACCATTTCAAAAACCATGCTCCCAAGCAACTGCAAGTATGGAAACAATAAGTTGAGATAACTGACTAAATCGCTTCGGGGTTGACCATCAGAGGGAATGAGTAAGAGGACATTGGAGTCCTCAGTCATCTGAGCATACACTCACTTCAGCTAATTTTCCTCAGGGACTGAGACAAAGACTGGATTCCTTTGTGACAGGATTCCTTATTTCTGGCTCACAATACTGGAGCTGAACACCCTGAGATCTGCAGTTGGAACAGGAATAAATGTAAATAAGTAGACAGGTAGATGGCATCGATGGGAAATGTGGATATGGCTAGTGTGCAGTCTGGGAACAGTCCACGTGGCTAAAATAGAGAAAGTGTCTTGAAGACTGATGTGCTGTCAGGCAAGCATCTAACCCGATCACAGATGGAGCCGAACCTTAGAGAAAAGGACCATGTTTAATCATGTTGTACGTTTCACTCTGTTATTTTTGACTGTTGCAGTAGATTCATGGAAGTGTTGGAACTAATAATAATAGTGGGATTGGACTATATCTGACCGGATGTGGCCCACAGGCCAGGTGTTGAGCGTTATATTTTATGACTTATTTCTACAGAAATTGTCTGTATTGTTCATCTGGAACTGTTACTAGTGGGTGACTTTGTTGTGCTGGAAACTTTCTAAAAAATATAAAATCAAATAACTCTCACTAAAAGCAGGTTAGGAGCTGTTTGAACAGGGAACAGAACTGCGCTCGCGCCTGAGGCCCTGGACTTCAGCGGCCATTCCTGTAATCAAAACAATGACAATCAGATTATCTCAATATGCCTTTACAGACTAGCCGCCACCCTTAATCCGCAGATTTGGAATTTCAGATTAGGGCTCCCTGGTTGATTAATCCCATATTGTGTGTGTGTGTGTTACGCAGGGAACTCTTCGGCGGGTGACATTCTCAGTCGTGAGCCAACCCCAGGATGTGGGTTGCTATGACAGCGGCCTGGAGGATTCGGAGACGCCAAGCAGCAAGAGTTCGTCCGGGCCGCGACTGGGTGCGCTGTCGCTGCCTGAGGAGGGCTACGAGAGGACCACACCCGAGGGGAGTGTGGGGGAGGAGGAACACGTGGAGAACGGTCAGTGTCACTCAGGCCAAGTTCACTTTTCTTCACCAATAAAACCAGCCATTTTTCTCTGTTCATTTCAAACTTCATAACCTGTCAACGACCATATGGAAAAAAGTGAAGCAGGTCTTATTCCAATTGAGCCATTTTGAATCACTTCACGGAGTTAATCGGTGTTTTGAAAGCTGTATTTAAAGTGACACACAAGGTGGTAAAAACCATTTTTTATTCAAAAGCAATGGAATCTAAATTCAGTTGAGTCACGTTGTTCTTTTTTAAGGTTGAAAATCCTTCACCATACATTTTCCCTCCTCATTATTGAACCTCCCAATGACACAGACAGGTGTATTTAATTGCCTGTGCATGTCCTTTGGCTTTTCTTTCAAAGGCTCTTCTCTTTTATTTCCGAAGTCGCAGACTCACTGAGGCACACACAGACTCACAAACCTTCACTTTTATTGAAACCTTAATCTACTGTTAAAGTCCCGGAAGGGTTGTGTGTTTTAATGGAAAATACTTTCCGCTGTGCGTGTTTGCGTGCTGTGCCTATTTTTGTGTGAAAGCTTGCTGGAAAAGATTTTATTTTTAAAATGATATGTTTTCAATCTCCAGTGTCAAAAGGTCATCAATGACTTTGCCCGAAATCATTCTTCTGTCTGCATCTTTACTTTTCATGAAGCCGTCTGGCTCAAGGATTCTGCGGCAGAGGTGCAAAAAGTTTTCTCTCTGGCTTTTGTGTGTGTGTGTGTGTGCGGTCACGCTAGAGCTGGAGCTGAAGTACTAATGCATCAAGGTCACTGTGACCGCGGCGAGTCTGCCTCTGGAATTACAAATGTGCAGCAGTTTAATGCTGCTTTCACACCAATATGTGAATTCTTGAGGACTTTGGGGAGCTTAATAGTTTTCTGTCATGGCTGGATGAAGAAGCGAATTGAAGAGAAATTCATTGTAGGCTTGATAATTATACTGCAATTATGAGTCCTTTTTTTCGTGCCTCTGTGAGTGCCGCTTTTGACCAAACGCAAGAAAACAAAAATCAATCTTAAACAACCAGTTTGTTACCAAACAAATTGCTGCCATTTCCTGTCCTTTTAACAAAATGACCTCTGGAGTGATGACAAATGTTTGGCTGGGTTCATTTTTAGCATGAGATGAGCGTGACGCAGCGTAATTGCAGGCACAGCAGTTTTAACTGGCACGTATGTGCATTAGATGTCATGTATATCCATAGAAAGCTCGAGCTCAAGGGATGAAAATGCTTGTCACACTAGATAGCTTAGAGAGATAGAAAGTTGTACAGCCATTTATGGATACATTAAGAGACACATGTCAATGGCCGTGTTAAAAGCTAATTCAACAGTACCAATTTGAATTCACGCAGTGCTTTTGATACAAAAATCCAAAACATAAAGCTCTATGGAAGTGAAAGAAACACATTGAGAGAGTTTGCAGGCCTGACACCACCACTGGACAGTGTTACAAACATGCCTTAGTTAAATATAAAAGACTTCAGATTACATGCACAATATTTTGGAACATCTAAAGTCAATATTTGCTGAGCTTTTTTGGGGACCATTTAAGTACAGCCTATGCAACTCTACCGAGAACAGTGAGAATCTATCAGTGACTAAACTCAAGAAGCAGTTTGGATCTAGTTTGGTAGTTCATGGTTCAGTAACAGACTAAAGTGGACTAACATTACAACATGCTAACATCGATCCTGTTGCTTGGCCGCCCAGTGGATTTCAATCTTAGGATGATGTGAATGATCACGTTTGTTTTGTATAATTCAGGTTCAATATTATATGGTATTAAAAAGGCAAGTGTTTCCCAATTTAGAGCAGCTGTCGAGGCCTCAAAGTCGCATTCAAGGGTGACATGTTTCAAATTCATTTCATGATATGAGCGTCGAAGATGGAAAATGAGTGGCGTTAAATCGTGACTCTAATATGGAGCAGCAATTGTGTGAAGTGTACTCCATCTGCTGCCAACGACACCGTTGATGGTTATTTATGACGAACAGCAGCAGGAAAGGCTGAACTGGTTGTTTTCACTGGAACTCCAAAATAGTGACAAACAAACATGCTGCGAGGCTAAACGTCTGTCAGTGTTTATTTCCTTGCTTGAAGTCAATGTTTTTCTTGTGTCAAACATTGCTATCAATTCTTCTAGGTTTCTCTTTGTTTCTTTTCTTTACTGATCTTAACTCCTGCTCCTCGCTGGCTCCCCAGTTGCATTACGGTTCACCTGTCTTGTCTTTTGTTGGATTTGGTGTAATTGAGTGAGATGTGTACCACGTTTTTTAAACGGCCGGTAATGTGAAAACTGCTCACTTTAATAAGCAGTAAATTACCGTTCATCCATCATCATTAAAATCGGGACTCCATTTGGCATGTCGGTATCGATTTACAAATGACTGGTTTACGTGGCTAATAATAGCAGCGACCTTTGACCCTTCCTAGTTCTGGTCTCTGATGGTCTCACTAACCTTCTTGAACCGACGGCTGTGTCATATAATTGTGCAGTGTGTTCGCCGACGTCTCACCTGTGCGCCATTATATATTATATATATTGTATATAACCTGTTTCACGCTTGCGCCGCTGAGCACGACTCCAGGGTTCTTTTCATTTTGTTTGTTTTTAAGTCAGCATTTTCACATAATCACCAGGCAGAAACACATATTCTCATGCCTGTCTTTGTCTTTCTGCATTGCCCATCAGGGGTGGCCACAGCAAGTCAGCCTGCTCCACCTTAACTTGTCTTTTATCATCCTCTCAACTCCCTCCTCTATCACATGACACCAGTCATGGCCTTCATATGTCAATGGCCTATGTCTTGCCTCTTCAGTCAGGCTCAAATTGCTAAGGTTATCTATGTTTAATGTTGTTTGCATCATTTCAGGATGACTCATTCGGGAAAATTTGTGTGCTTTTCATTTTTATTATTGCCTTTCAACACCTGGGAACGCTGTCTTTTCCTGGAAAACTAAAACTCTATATCACTGCTCTTGTGTAAACATCTTGTCTCATGCTGCTGTAAAGACTGATGGGGTTTTTTTTTTCTTGCGTGCAGATGCTCGCCAGCTGCCAGATGTTGCTCTGACAGGAAAGTGTACCAGAGATTGCGATGAGTTTGGCCACTCCGACACCTGTTGGATGCCCATCCGCCCCTCGCCTCGCCAACGCCAGCGCCAGCGCCACGGCAGCGACCCGCCGAGGCTTTCCACGTTTGCCCCTGGGGATGACAACAACAATCTTCGTGGAAACGACCATGAAAGCGACAGCGAGAGCGGAAGCGCGGGGAGCTCCGAACCAGGCATGGTAATCGGTGGAGAGGGTCAAAGGTTAGCTATGGCTAACGGGGATCCCCTGGGCTCCTTGGGAAGCGGAGACCGCAACATTAACATGGGCGATCACAATCGAAATCTTCTGAACCGCAAGATGACTTCAGCATCATACGATACCTTCAGCAGCGCTGGCTTCGGGAGGCGGCCGCAGGAGGAGGAAGGAGGGGAAGGGCAAAACCCCGCTGAGGTCATACCACTGACGCGGACTGGAGCGGACTACAAGACGACTTCCTGTCTGACGTTGTCCCGCCGTGAGGTTTATCTGTGACTGCCTGGAGGAATCACCACACCTTTTCCTGGTCCAGATTAATGGCCCTGAAATCATCCATTGGAAGAGCTGCAGAGCTGTGAAAATATTTGGTTTTTTTTTAACAATCTTTTACCAGTTTTAATCTAATATTTATAGGCACTCAAACTTGAGACACTGGAGGACGAACTCAGGAGAGAGCTCCACCCTGGGTGCTTTCTCAAAAAGGCTTAAAGTCTTAAATACTATTTACAGGAAGAATCCTGTCACGTCCATATGGAGGAGGACCACTTTCTCTCCGCTTCTTTTTAGCTGAACTCCCTGCATGCCTGGCACTCCTCCTCACAGGGTTGCGGGAAGAAGACAGTGAGTAAATCCCGATGCTATAAATGCCTGTGTACAAAGAGAAGGTTCACCAAGAGAGGGCAAGCACGATGTGAACCTGACTGGTGAATCATCTGCTGAAACACCACAGTCTTAAAATAGATGACAAGTTTGGGGGTTATTTATTTGGAAGCCAATCCGAACTGACTGAATCATGCAGGAAACGGATTCCATCCAATTTCCCCTGTAATTCCTGAGCGTCATCCAAGAGATTGTGACCACAAACCCTTAAAAGCCAAGTGTTCTTTAATTTATTCAACAATCAAATGAACAAACTTGTCAGAACAATGACAGTATGACTCACCATCCTGAGACTGTAGAGTGTTTGTCCTTCACCCCGGGTCCCTGTGTATAGACATTTGTGAGCGTTACAGTGGAACAGCAGGCCTTATCTCCGTGCTGCTGGACTGAGCTATTCAACGACAACTGTTCATGTATCATACATTTTACACAACTGCACGCACTTAGACACACATCCGCCACAAAGCATGCAAGCACACACTCATACAGCCAAGTTACAGAATGTGAAAAAAAGCATCTGGCCATGACTTATGACATGATTTAGTGGCTGTGTACCATAAAATATCAAGTAACAAGCTATTAGCTTCCATACAGAAGTGAGCACACTCATGCTTAGAAAATAAGAGTAAATACAAGCGAGTCGCACAATCCACTTTGTGTATACGTGCTCTCAACTATAACATATTTCCTCCCTTTGACTTAGCTGTAGTGTTTCTGCCTGATCCTCCTGCAGCTGGTATTTAAACATGAAATGTATGTAAGAAATACTCATCCCTCTGACTTGACGTGTGGCGCTACATTTTAAAGGCACCTGTACTATAACAAATGTGAGATACTCTGCATACTGTAAGTACTGAATACTCAACAAGAACAAAAAAGAACTCTGCATGTACTAAAGATAAGCTAACTTTTTCCCTTCCCTTTTTTTTTTTTACCAACTTTTCTAAACGCCGCACCTGTTTGGATACATATGAGCTGTAAATCTGTGCATATGGGGAAATGGAGATAATGGCTGTGACAAAAGGAGTCGAGCTTCAGTAGTTTTAACTGTTTCTTCCTCGTCACTGAGGGCGATTTTCTGGCTTTTTATATTCGAGAGTTGGCACAAAGCCTCCTGGAGGCTGCAAAAGTACACAATGTGGAGTGATTGCGGAGTTCTGCAGCAAACCTTTCTGTCACGACTTAAACCCGCCCATGCCGCCGTGCTGAACGCAGCAGATAACAGACTCCTTCACCAGCGTCCTTCCCAGTAGCAACCTCTCTTGACTGCAGACACATTCCGCTGCTCTCGGCTGAAGTGTGGGTGTGGATCGAGGCCAGCACATCTTAATTCCCATCATCAGCGTGTGGCTCAGTGGTGTGATAGGGATAATAGGGTTAGGTCGTCCCCGTGGTCTTAACAAGCTTCTCTTCTCCTATCTGCTGCTTTTGTTATCTTCTCTGATCGCATTAAAGTCGGGAAATTGCTACTTTAATTTTCAGTTTGTTTTGGATCAGATAGAAAGGAAGAGTTTAGAGTTTAGTTGTAGTTTAAAAAAGAGATACGAGTGATTCATTTGGCAGCAGTTTTAGGGTAGTGTTTGAAACATGCTTAAGAAACATGGGTCGTAGGTCACTGTAACCAAAGATAGGCCGCACCAGTGGTGCGTTCTCTGTTCAGCTTGGAATTTCCTGTTCTTCTTCTCTCTAATTCGGGTACCCCTCAGGTTCAGTGAAAATCCTTTGTTCTACTCTGAAAAGACCGAATTCAAGCTGACAGTTATTTCGTCATCACTGTCAAAAATGATGGAAGGTCCAGTCGATCACTAGGAAAAATTCAGGAGGCGAATTGAATGCAAGGACTGGTGACTCTTGCCATGTTTTGTGTCTTCAGCTTTATTAATAATGAAACATTGTGAGAATTGTTCATCAGGGGTTCATCCATGCTGCGGATCTCTAGAAGCGTTGTTCTGTCTCTGCCCCCGACTTGGCCTGAAAACACGTTGATATCATCTAAAGGATGTGTACATTTTCCAAATTTGAGATAGACAGATGATTTCAAGCACAACACATATCAAATGCTTGCCAACGTTATGATAAATGTTCAACACTGAACAACTAAAGAAGATCCATTCAATTGTCAATTGAAACTCTGAAGAATCAATTCTTCTAAGCTCTTAAAACTTAACTTTAAACAGACTTTGAAACAGTGGCAACTCTGCACCTCGCCTCTTGAACATCTCACCGCCCTTATCTCCAGGTTGTGAACTCTGCTGTGAGCTCAGCTGCGGACATAACTGGACTGAAAACCCAATGTATAATGTGTTTTTCAAGAACAATATTACGACATCTGAAAAAGAACGGCTGAACAAAGCTGTTTAATCTCTCGGTGAGATTGTTGGATTTCAATCACTTCAAGGTTCTGGACTGAGACTTCTGAGCAGCCGTGCCTTGTCAGACTTCAAACTGCTGTTTTATGGCGGTTTCATTGCGGCACCTTCAATCCCAACGCACTGGATTTGAAGAGACGTGTTGTACATGAGTCTGTGTGGGTGTGCGTCATTGTTTTTCTACTGCACGTTTTAACAAGAATCTGTCTAGGTCTACAGCGAATCACATTGGGGAGACAACCGTGGGTGAGAACGAGCTCCATCCACAGAACTGAGACACTTTTGAATTTGAACTCTTCAGTGATGTTCCGCTCACTCCCTTCGTGTTGAATCATTATTGCAATGTACAGTTTACGCTACACTGTAGAAAAGACAACAGGAAACATGAGAGTCAACGGCATGCTTAAGGTCTTTAAAAAAAAACTGCACATAAGAAGAAAAAATGATGAAGAAATATCCTTCTTTTTATTTATCGACTTCTTAAGTTTATATATTTTGGTTTTGTCTGTTGTTTTTTTTATTCGCTTTTCTTTGTTTTCTTTGTTTTTTTAATGGCGCTCACACTGTTTCGCCGCTCCTCCCTGTACTAAAGAATTAACTGCATTTGTTATGGCAAGGAAGACTTGTAGACAAATGGTTTGGTATGAAGTTGAATCATGTACCAGTTTGACTTTGACATTAAAACCTTCAAACACTTGTTTGTCTGAGCTATTTCTGAGTGGAATCCATGCATGAGGTCATGGTCTGTGTTCACTAAATAATAGTGAAGGGTAGGTGAGCTATCGTATACAGTGTAACAGTATTGCAGGGTTGGCAAAACAGAGTCCCAATTTTCAGAGACCAATAGATGGCGCTCTTGGTTTAGAAATGATGTGAGGTCTCGTTGAATTACTTGTTTAAGGCCAAACATTTCACAGCAGACAGTGCCATCTGGTGCCCTCTGAAAGTCAGGACACTGTGTCATGAAACCTCATCTACCCATCACTTTTAAATAATTGAAAAAAACTTCTGCACCTATTTAAATTGGTGGTGTTCTGGGATTTCGCCAGGAGGAAGAAAACTTTCCCTGATGGCTCACTCGCTCTGCTCTGTACAGAAATAGATAAAAACAGAAAATTTGGCTTCATAAAACGCAGCATGTGGTGACATACAATGAAGCTAATAAAGGCCAAAACAGCCAACAGCAAAAACAAAATTGACAAGACAAGTGAAATTACATTGTACATTTGCAATTTGGATTCTAGTTGTGGGAATATGATTCAGTGTTGTTTGAATTTTGCTCTCTCTCTGGCTCTTACAGTTATATCTGGAATTTTGTTCCCGGACCTGATCCTCCATTGTCTCTGCTTTGTGCGGCACATGGCCACAAAACTCTCGGACCTCCATGGCAGAGCACAAGCCTCAAAGTAAAGCACTAAGACCTTTTGATCTCTGTCCTGACCATTGGTTCATCCTTCTAAGTAACACCTTCTCAGTTCGAGGCCAGGGGTGCGAACACCATCCATTTTTTGTTGAGGAAAAGAAGGGTGAATACGACAGTCGCATGTGTGCAAATGTTTTTCTAAACCTTCCTTTTCCGTGTTTTTATGTGCACATTATTGAAAATGAAAAACAACGAGAGTGAGCCAGAGTAATGAGAGTGCTACTGAACAATCTGGGATTTACTTAATTTGCTTGCTGTGCTTCTCACTCGCAACCTGTTCATGAATATTTTAAAGTTCGTACATGAAACGAGCAGCCCACAGGCAAGGTACGGACTGACTCCGCAATTAGAAAATCCTTGTGAGATTTGCTGTTCAACAAAGTCAAAGTTATGTCTTCATTTGTTATCGTGATCCAAAGCTAGTGCAATTGATCAGGTCAACATGGCTGGTAAAAGCCATTTTTATGGCTAAATATTGACCATTCAGATGTTAGTAGAGGCAGAGGTGAACTGTTAAATCAAGTAATAGCTGTGACTGGTCGTGTATTGCTAGGTGACTTAAGATCAGTGAGAAAATACCCGATGAGCTTTAAATACTTTTTCATGTTTATAGTGTTTTCTAGTAACCAACAGTGACGTCGTGTGGTAATATATACAACTGCAGCATCAAGAAACATTTTCTGTTTCTTTTAAACATTTTTTTTGACTATCGATAAATATATTTATGTCTTGAATTGCCATTTATGGTGAGATGTCACACAACACCCAACAGCAAGTCTCAACCTCAGGGACTGATCATTGGTCAGGTGAGCATTCCGTTTCTCCCTCATGTTTTTACAGTCATCATGTGTTATTGCTATTTAAAAAAAGAACATTCATGTCTGTGTGACACTGCAGAGAAGAGAGAAAAACAACTGTGACACTCAGATTACAGATTAGATTCTTGCAAGATAGTCTCCTCATAGTATACTGCCTGACAATGTATCACAGATAAGGGGCGGTGATAGTTGAGTGATCGCCGCTCTTAGTGCCCAGGTGTCTGAGCTGAAGAGGAGAAAATGTCTCTTTGTGTTGTTGACAGGGTTCCAAGTGTCCATTACATCTCTTAGTTTGCTCGGCTAATGCACGTTTCCTCTCATAACTCGGCTTTTCTTCCTCAGCACGCTTCCAAAATGTTTTTTCTTCTCACTTAAAACGTGCTTTATATGGCCCTGAGGTATATAAAGAGTGAAACTCTCTAAGGTCAAAAATATCAGACTTGATATCATCGGAATAAATGACTGCATGATTACAGATTTTATAGATGGACTCCATGTTTCAAGGCAAATAAGACCGAGCTTCTAGTGATGAGTATGTCAGAGGCGGCGGTTCAATTTCCTGAAGGGCCACATTATGAACTGTGACTGAGGGGCCATCTTGCTAAAAGGAGGACGACGACAATGACTACAAAACATGACAGCAGACGTCCAATGTATATGTTGAAGTAACAAGGACAGAATGGACCTAAAAAGTTAAATGTAAATAAAGAACATAGGCCATGAAATTTATTCAAAATATTTCAATTTATGAGCATTTTATTTGAATCTAAATCAAAATCAAACAATGGCAGAGGCAAATAATTCAGAATATATTTTCAATTCTCTATTTTGCAGAACAAGAAAAACACACAAAATAGCGAAATAAAAGGAAGAAAAACAAGAGAATTTTAGTATTATAGCAAGAACATATTACATATAGTGTTGAACAGGTCATGGCTGAAAAAGAAAAAGGACAACAAAAAAAATCAGAAATATTATGACATTTCAGATGCATGGTGTTACTCTTAAACCTTGTTTGGGACTGGTCGTCCACATTCTTGGTGACAAATGGTGTCGGAGGGAGGTTGCCCATCCCAACAGCTGATATGTACATATGATGTTGAAGGAAGTGCTGCAGACTGAGTGAAAGAAGGTGAAGTAAATCAAATTCTTACACTGTATTAACACAGTAACATTTCTGGACAGCCCACATGCAGGTTTCATCCAACGGAGGATCTGGCTTCAGAGCCGTTTTGCAAATGCTACTCTCCACTCTGCGGCAAAACCATTTCCATGACCATATGTTATTTTGGTGGACAGCGTAACCGAGTAGACATGAATATGTAAGAGATAGGAATGCATTCATTTGACTCATATTTTATACTATTTTATACCCCTCATCATTTTTCATGTCATGCTAATCTGAACAAGCTAAGTAAACACATCAGGACAGATTTTTCTTATGAGAATTTATCGCCATGAGTTCTGCTCTAATCTCAGCAGAACTTCCACTTTCAGTCTCTTACTTCCCCTTGAGTGTTTGTGCGCATCTTTAATTATTGTCGTGGCTGACAAATAACATGTGTCCAGTCAGGGAAGAAGCCTGGTGTCATTACCGTGGGCCTTCATTCTTGCTTAAGAACATCAGTAACCCCGGGGGCTGACTGCTCCTCCGTCTGCAATAAATTTGTAAAAACACACATAAAAGAGAAGGTGCTGCGGTGCACAGGAAAACGAATGAGCTGCCTCACTTCAAACCATCAACAGCATCAAGGTGTCTTATCCATCTCTTTTGCTTGAACTCATCAGATATAAAAAGGCGAGCGCTAAAACCCAGGTAAATAAATCATGTTGTTCCTCAAGATAAATGGACAAGGAGTTGTCTGCGAGGCAAAAAAAAAGAAGTGTGGTGCTTTGAATTCTTAATTAAATTTCAGGGACAGAACCAGTGAGAAGCATTTTATTGATCTGGAGAGAGAGGCAAATGTTTCATGAGGCTGCTGGTGAGTAAACTCCAGAATGTTGACCTCCAGTATATCAAACGGTCTTAGCAGTTGTCAAATGTGTTGGAGCACTTAAAACAGACTTCTTTCCTCTGAATAAAAAGTGAGGCGGATAAAAAAGAATGCTTTGAAATGTGCAGCGAGAGAGGCTTGTGCCATTAAAGCGACTGAATATAATCCTATTACGTGTTGTGTTGCCTCACTTATACTAATTTGCGGTTATCCAGCAGGAAAGAAATCTTGTCCGATGTCCAGTCAGTTAATAGCAGCAGCCGACTGCAGCAGCACCAAAGAAGCGTTCTATATATCAGCACAGCCGAGCGTAGCGCAGCAGAGATGCGATCAATTCTGTCAGTGTTGTGCTCCTTTATTCTGCAAAGCCTCGCAGCAGAGCTGTAAACAGTTTCTCTTGCTGGTGTTGCAGAGGGCTGATGTGAGATTTGATCCGGCACATCTCTTTGTCGGCTGTCAGTTACAACTGTTTCAGCCTGAATCTGTCAGGGATAAATCCGTCCTGAAATATCCAGGAATATAATTCAGGTGTTTTCTCAGGCAGGAGGAGGGGGCTGTTTTGACTTCTCATCCACTTCATAATCAAGTGGACTGAGGAAGAGGGATCAGTAACTTTTGTGGTCAACAGTTCCTGGCCACTTAAATCAAGCTTCAAGGCAGTAGTTGAAGGCTGAGTCCAAATTCCTGAAATCTTCTTTTTCTGCTTTCCTGAGTGCTGTGAAATATTTTACCTTTTTTTTTTTGGTTTTTCCCTTTTTACAGCCTTCAGTTCTGGCAAGTGTGACCTGGCACGAGCCAATGAGGAAGCAGCATCAGGTCACGTGCTTTCCTGAAGTTTAAATGCCTTAGACTTTACTACATATGGCAAGCACGTCACCCAACGTCTGTCAGCGACTGACTCAGTGACATTTGATCTGATGACTAGATCCACTCCTGCCCTCCTCATGCAGCAGCTTTTAACCATTAAAACCTCGCTTTGATAGAATGTCATTGAATAAGGGGGCACATTGAGAGAGGAAATATGGTTTTGTTTATGACACAGTTGCCAAATTCGCTTTCACATATGCACACTGAGGACCTGAGGGACTTTGGCAGGAGAGCTGCACAGCTGGCTGTGTAATTTGCCTGGATGCAATCGCTCCACTGTTACTCCCAAACAGCAGCCAGATTCTTTCAAGGAATGGGAAGTCTCTGCATTGTTATGACACTGATTCAGTCAGATGTTGGCGACACACGCTTCTGTGGTTCTAGCCCAAATACCCTCGCACTCACACAGATAACTGAGCATATTTTACTGAAGAGGACACTAGGTTTCTCCACATTTAATCATCGCGAATCTCAAGTTTGAGCCAGGTATCGTAGCTGATTTTGGGCACAACCCATCTGGCAACATTAAAGTCCGAAACAACAACAGGGCTTCGTTCCTTCCTCGTGCCGTGAGTTGGTTTTATCATTCAGATAGGAGAACTCAACTTCGATGATTCAAGTCATTATTGTGGACGTAAAAACATTTCTAAGTCACAGGAAATAGATCATTTCCGTTCAGAAAAAACAGTACAGTAAAGGACATAACAAAAAAGCTGAGGTAATCGCCATCCTGGTACGAGTGAGAGTCGCAGTGGCACAGGGCTATAAATCGAGGAACTACAAGTAGAGGGGGCTGTCTTGAAAATATTTGTATTTTGTATTTGTTCAGGGATTCCTCCATGTTTGTTGTTGTTGTTATCATCCTAGCTGCCACGTGTCTTGTGCATCAGTGTGATCAGTGGACCAGGAACTGACAAAGGTTCCCTGTTGTCTGGGGAGCAAACTTATTTAATGTAATTTAATTTAATTTTTTTGTTGTAATTCATTCATCGTAATAATGTTGTAATTATGTAATCATAATTAACTCTTTAAAGTCCCAAGATTACTTGCAGCAACCCTTGCAGAGGTTTCCAGCTGCAGCTGTTGGTTCTCAGTGCGCAAGCATCAAGGGAAGAGGTGCTGACAGTGGGGTCTGGACCGGACTCAGGCCCTGTCGGCGTGGAGATGGACTCAGCAGCGTCACCGTAAGTTCTGTGTCGGATTGGCCTTTCATCCTCTCAACTGTGGCAATTTCAGAGACTGGATCTGATTCTTCCTGAAACTGGGTCCCAAAGCAAATGTTTTAAAATGCCAGATCTGTGTCTCTGTCTGAAGAGCTGAACCGCGAATTTAAAACACTCAGTTGCATAAGACACATGTACCACTGGCTTCTTTTTCACGTTATTGTGGTAAAGGATGACTTGTAATAACTCATAATAACAGATTAACCACATCGTCAGTTTCTGTTTCTCCTGTACGTCCATTTTCTTTAGTTGCTGCAACATAGCGCTCTGTCTTCTAGATGCATATGCACCATGTCTTGTGCTTCTTTGTTTCGGCGCACAGGGCTGGCATGTGCGCAACCTTGTTTTAGCTTGTTTTTAGCGGTTTGCACGACTGAAACTTTTTCGAAACTGTCTGGGACAAGTATAAGCCTCTATGGATGCAGCCATAGGTGTTGTGAAAGTTCTTTTGTTCAACTTAAATGCTGAACTAACAATGTAGAGGCACGAGGTCTTCAGCTTGCAGGCCACAGAATGTAGGTGCATCGTGGCGGATGTTGTTTGATATCAATCCAGACATACTAATGTGCATACTAATTTACTTTCATGTGTGCCATGCTTGTTTACATGTAACGGAAAGCCTGCAGTCTCACTTCTCACTTTGCGAAATGTCCATTATTTGTCTACAATGCTGCTTTAGAACAACCAAACCCCTTTGACATCATGGTTTCATGATGAAAGAGTGTTTGATCCGTGATGCTGAATAGTCCTGAGCTAAGAACTAGCTTGAGGGTTAGCATGGCGCTAACATAGCGCTAACCGTTGGGGACATTATTCGACAGACTGGGGACAGTTCGCTACATCTCTATAAAAACACACGACTACCCTGCTTTTTTAATGGTGATGTAGTGAACTGTCCCCATGTGTGGTTGTCCTGCACCCACGATAATAACCAGAACCCAACTCAGGCACAATACTGACCGCATCATTTTAAATGCCATGCTTAAGCACGATGAGCAAATGAGATGCATACATGTACATAGATGTTTTAAATTGTTCACATGGACCAATAAAGGCCTGGAGCTCTCTGTCAACTGTTTCATGGTTCAGGTGTCACAGGGTTCATTTCCAGTTCCAGATCAGACAGCACAGCTCATTCCTACTCCGAATGACAGTTACTCAGGTTGCCTTGTTTAGTTTAATAACATGTTTTTTTGCTTCTGATTTAACTCTTGGTCTTTCAGTAGGTAGTATCGTAAATGGAATTGTAAAAATCTAAAACAATACCTTAATCTATTTATACTGTTTATCTCTCCATTTTTTCTCATTGAGAATTGATTGCTAAGGGAATCACTAAGGAACCGAACCATTGAGCAGTATCGATAATGGAATCGGAATCGTTAAATCGTATCAATTCCCATCTCTAATACCAAGTATAAGTTGAAGCAGTGATGAGAGCTCCATCCTTTTGAAATGTCAGTCAGAAGGAACAACATGTGAATGCCTTGAAACACCTATGCAGCAACATGGAATGCAGAAGGCTGACTTAGTGCGTGTAAAAGTCCACTTGAACACAGTCGCTCTTTGACTCTTTGGGAGGGAGAATGTGTTGGCAAACTTTAAATTAACCTTTTAGCCAGGAATAGTAGTTTTTAGAAAGTCAACAATGGCGCTGGAGTAAGGATGATCCTCTGGCCTAAATCATGGTTGATTTTTCCTCACACTTGTAGTATGACAAAATTTCAATTTAACCCCAAAAAAACAGCTTTTAATATGTTAGGGGAAAAAAAAGTTGTGCTCTATGAGTCAGATCTGCCAAGTTTAGTGAGTAACCCACCAACGCGTTCACCATCAGATGCAGAGTACGCAAATGATCACGCAGGTTCTGTATTCTATTTGTGTGACTGCAGAGAATAGAAACTTTGGTCTCATAAGCTGGATATTACACTGCTTTGGTTCGGTCCCAGAGCAGATGGCTGTAGCAGTCTGCTCATCTCTCTGAAGGTGATGTTGTCTGGAATCATTTGTCCTGCAGTCGAGGCGTATCTGAAAATGATTAACACAATATACCTGTACCCTCAAGGACATGATGCACAGTTTCCCCATCTCATGAACGGAAATCCTGAGGGTAACAACACAGAATCGTGACAACCAAAGCTTGAATATTATGCACACTCTTTATACATTATAAGAATAGAATTTTTGTATTTAATTTTGTATTATCATCTCGCTACTGTACGAAATGTGACTTGACAAGGTTGGAATAAAGTTTCCGCCACTTTGCGACATACTGTCGCGACTGTGGACATACTAGTTTCCCTGTAATTGGTGTCATGAACCCAAGTCTCGGCACACTTTCACAGGGACACAAGACAAAAAGGTCAGGTCTTCTAATTAAAAGCTTATTGCTCTGAGGGTCAAGAGGCCAAACAATCCCCCTCCTCCAGAGCTGCACAAAATCAATAGAAGGTGTTGAAATGACAAGCTGACATCAGTGTGGGCTGCTCTTGTGGGGCGATCATCGCCCCTTAAAGTTTCTTCACAGTGAGTTTTGCCGGATCCAGACTGGGGTGGGAAGAATTTCAGTCAATTCTTGACTGAAATTGAGGCAGCGGAAGTTGGATGTTCCTTTATTGTTTGTTGCCTGATTCACTTAGTTTTTATTTTTCCAAAAAATAATGAATAACCAGAAATAACTGGATATTTTCACTCTGTCAGTGGTGCATGGGAACTAGTAGCAGAGAGGCTTTGCCTCTTGACTTATCACCCGAGAAACACATTGAGCATAATTTGGTTCAAGATCATCAATATGCATGACTCACTGAGATGCTGTTCCACCTATGATGGTTCGCGAGATAAATGTCCTCCATTTCAGCACTTTGATAATCGATGTGTGATTTTCTTGTTGTGCAGTGGAGCGTCTGGCTTTGCTCCGGCTTATTTAAAGGATCATTAGCTGGGGCAGAACTTGAACAAACCTTCCTGGCGTCTGACTTGGCCTCGCCCAGTACAACACCAAGCAAGTCCACTGGATTTGCACTCCCCCTAAAAGGATGCAGTGATATAGTTCCACACGCAGTTCTGGTCTTGTTCTTTTTCTAACCTAATTTCTACACACAGATAAAGGTAAGAGACAGATTGCTCCAAGCCTCAGGAATTTTGCTCAAGGCTATGTAGTAAGTGCCTAAAGCAGACCAGGACAAAGCCTTGCTCAAGGGCCGCATGCAGCCATTTCCCTTATTATTATGATATTATTTGTATTTTATGATTCGAGTCTTGAATTAAAAGAACCAGAACCAGATGATCTCCAGTGCTTTTCAGGACCCATAAGAATTAGTGAGGACACTTTGGAAACCCTGATGGAGGTGATGAGAAGTAGAAATATTGATGTATGTTTGGTGTATCAAGGAGGAGCAGAGGCAACAGTGAGCCTCAGACACTTCAATAACTGAACTGGAGATTGATGGATTTAGCGTTCTGTCCAGACTCTACTTCCTGGAATAGAACTGGCTCATAACCTGGATTGTGTTTAAAAGTTTGACCCCTTGGTGATTTAGTTTGTCGCCTCCTTTATACGTGTTAATTGCCATAACGATAGTGGTCTGAATTTGACTTAGAATTCACAGTCCGTGGAACACCACACCTTGGTTAACAATCATATGACAAATGACATGGTGGCTGCTGCGTCATTACAATAATCGTCATGTTTCTCTCTCTCTCTGGAAAACTGACAGTGTTTAGCAGAATAGTTTATGAAGTGCCCCCTTCATATTTTTGTCTAAGAAACGAAATACATGTCCGGTGGTATTCAGGTTCCACCAAACAATTCTGCATACATAGTCTGCTTGACGTTAATATGTAAGTATTTCACTGTGGGACAAATAAAGGACATCTAGTCTAATCTATTTATTTTATTTTTTATAATTTGGGTCATTTTTGCGCCTCTCTGTGCAATAGCGCCTCCTTCCGCCGTTTTTTCACACAAGCAATATTTTTTTAAGTTTAATTTCAGTTGTGGTCAGGACTGTTCTGTTCTGTCATTATCTTGTTTATTTCTAAAAAGAATCCATTTAGATAATGTAACTTTAATCATTCGTCAAGTGCGTTCAACTCTTCCCGACGAAGGGTAATTGATATAAAGCTTGATTCATTTAAGAGATTAACTACTATCGTCGGTTATCTGTATTCTTCATTAGATTGAGCCGCCATCTTTACCTGAAGGGAATTTAAATCGCGCTTCTGGCCCGTTATCCTCCGCCTAGTGTTTGAGCTCGCGCTCACGCTTGAGCATCTGCTGCCCCCTTGCGCTACAAAAGTGAACAACACCACTACTTCTTTTGTCTAGTACTGGAAACAACAAGAAGCCTGGGGAAGTCTAATAAAACCATGTCCTCGTTTTTATTGCCCAGTAGGTGGCGCGCTTGGTTTGAAAATGATGGACGTTGACAACCAAACCAAATGATAGAGCGGAGACTGACCCCTAGTGGCACTAGTCGATATCAATAGAGGCATCAGAATCAGAATAGAATTTATTGCCATGGTCAGTGGGGGTTCCACCAACTAGGAAAGTGCTTCGAAATAAAATAAAATAAAATAATTATTGGAATTATTCAGGCTAGAGAGCAGGAGTGCATGAGTCAGGCAGTGGAGCAGACAGTCCTGAACAAACTCGAGATGATCCTGCCGTCTGAGTCCATCTATAGCAAGCTGTGCTGCCCGAGCGAAGGGGAGCCCACTTGTCAGGAGCATTAGAGAGGCACCGCTCTGTGTAGACAGGGCAGGTCGGTGACAGGCTGGCTGGAGAGCAAGGTGGAGGTCAGATGCACAGCATGATCTTTAGCCACGGCCTTGGGCATTTCAGGCATCAAGGGAGAGACGAAGAGCAGAGCCACGGAGTCGCTGTAGTTAAAGCCATTTTGACACATGCTGGAGTCTGACTCGTTCGCCTGGAGGAGTGGAAGACACGGAACACTCTATGAATCCAGGAACAGCAGTGACAACACAACAAAGGAAAATGCAAATAATTATTGTCCACATGTGCAATCACGAACCAGCAGGGGGGAAATCTTTTATTGTCTTTATTGTTCATAACTTTCCATGTTAGACACCGAACACAAGCAAATGAAAGAGTGACGTAGAGCCGAACAGAACAGAAAGAAACAACACATCACAACATTAAACAGTGTTTTTGAGGAGCGGCGGAACCTAAAGCCCTTACTGAGCACAATCACACGTTTCACACTTTTTTTTTAATCCTTCACATTTAGCTGGAAATGATTGTTTGGTTCCCCAGTGAAAACCCTTAAATGTTTAAAGCAGGCTTCAGTCATGTCAGTGAGAGCGCCAGTGAATGCACAAGTGGCTTGAACACCATGTTGCTGTTCCTGCTATAGAAGAACGACTCCAGCATTTCAACACTGAAACATCCCTCCATGCAGTGTGTGAGTGTGTCTGTGAGGAAGGGGGCTGTGTGTCAGACGTGCACGGTGACACAAGGGGTTTGTCGCATCAATAAGAAAAACTACAGAGCACGTCGAACAATCTCAAAGTTGGTGACATCCCACCATGGGGTGCTGATGTGCTGACATCTACAGTGGGTGTTAATTGACTGTTGAGTGAGACACGCACATTGTGCTGATTGTTATTCATATTCGATTATATCACATGCAGCTCTCAGTGATGATGATGGCGATGATGATTGTCCCTTGGAGGATAACAGTAACATTGTGTGGCTCCTTCGTGGACAGAAGGTGAATTCCGGCGACACACAGGTTTAACCAAGACTGGTAATATTCGAGCGTCCACCAGGGGGTGCTACAATGCGATGGCCAGATCTGCGAGGGACGTTATCGTCAATCTGAGCCCCTGTAAATAGAGAGAATAGGAACCTCAGTTGCTACAAACACAGTTCAGCACTCACTCCTGTAACAAGGCTTGAGAGCTGTTACCTGATAGGCTGAAGTTGGACAGGTGCAGATTGCGCACTGGCGGAGGGAGGTGTGAGGTCGGTGAAGTTTTGGCAGAGGGCGAAGGAGTGATGTATTTTGGAGTATGAATGACGTCATACACAGGTCCGTCATACTGGCCGCGGCTAACACCCTGCTTACATTTCACCTGAAGACAATGGAAAGAACTGGTTAGAGCTGACGCTTGAACATCTCGACACCGTGAACCATGACAGCACGCCTCATATCAGCATCTGAGTCGGACGTCATCTGACATCACATGCTAACCGACGTGTTGAAATGCAGCAACTAGCGTCTTGTCAAGACAACACCTGAGCCAATTTTGTTTTTATTAAAAACTGTTTTTAGTAGCTCTAAATGCTTCAGTAAACCGGAAGGGCCCGATGCATCGGCCATTTTTGTAGTCCCAGTCGCTATTGTGTATGTAAATGGAGTGTTTCAAGTGTCAACTTTAATTTGATGTAACTTTGAGATTACAAACATTTATATTATATGTAAAACTACTCGATCAGTCGGTGGGATTTAATAACTGAAGAACATATTTGCCCCTTTACATTAAAATCTTTATTCTAGAAAGAGGCAACTCGGAGTAAAATGGTTGATAAGTCCTTCACTTCATCCATGAGAACAGCTCTCTGTACCTGGTTTCTGAACTTGACTCGCTGGTAGGCAAAGTCGGGGAAAGGCTTGCGAGAAATGAATCGGCCGGCACCCTTCAGAGCCTGCAGCTTCCCGTCCTCACACACCACCCGACCGTGGCTCAGCACCACTGCGGGTCCTCCGTGACACTCCAGACCTTCAAATATATTGTAATCTGATGCCTGGAAAGAAGGAAAAGGAGGGCAAATACAAACGGCATCAAGCACTGTAATGGAAGTGGAAACTCTGAGCCAACCATTCAGAACAGATATGCTGTATAAATCTGCTGCGCTTGCGAGCGTGAGCCAAGTATCCTTGGACATAAAACATGCAGGATAATGCAGCAAAGGGGAGGATGTAGGGATGAATAAATAAAAGGCTTGGGGCATATAGGATCAGTGAGAGTCTAAATACAGGGGGAAGGGTGGAGAGCAAAGTGTGGGTGTGGGGTGAAAGGGGATTATAACCTAAAGCAGAGCCCGTCTGGATCAGGCTGTGAGGGAGACACTGCAGACTGAATACATTACCCACTGTCTGACACGCCAGCCATTTTACGATATTAATCATCACCATTTATGAATAAAAACACCATTCATTGTAGACAACAATGAGTAAAAATAGTTGCAGATGAAGTCATGGTCCTTTCCCAAAGCAAAGATGATGCCACACTGGCAGACAGACCTCAGTGTTTGTTATGAACCTTTAAAAAAAAAGGCTCATAATTCATTCTCCTCACATTAGGGACCACTCTGACCTCATTCAGTTGCCTTGTATTACACACGCATGTTGTGTAGGGTTCTAATCTTCTGAGATAGATTTGATCTTCTTGTACGATTGTTCTGCTGCTGTATTACCGAATGATGGACTTTGGTTGCGAAGGTTTTCATGCTGTCAGGGTCCCAGATGACAATGTCAGCGTCGGAGCCCGCTGCTATCCTTCCTTTTCGAGGGTACAGGTTGAAGATTTTAGCTGCGTTGGTGGACGTGACAGCCACATACTGGTTCTCATCCATCTTCCCCATGGCCTGAAGGACATTAGGGTATAGCAGTTTAGCGCACAAAAACACAGTTGTGGAATGAAAAATGTTCCTAATGGACTCACCACAGCTTTGTCCCAGACGACGCTCATCCTCTCCTCCACCCCATTGATTCCTTCAGGGATAAGAGTGAAGTTCTCTCTGCCAATTGCTTTTTGAGACGTGCAATACGCACAATGTGCACTGCCCACGGCCTGCAGGTCGCCACTGCATCGTATCAAACAAGCTTAAGGTTAATAATCTCTCAAGAAGATATAACACCTGAAAAAAACAATAAGCTTACCATCCATGTTTGAGGCTTTTGTTCACTTACTCGCTTCCTAAATCCAATTGAATCACTCAATCCGTCAATCCGGTTAAGCCAGATGCAGATCTGTTACACACCTCACCAAAATACCTCATCAAGTAGCTGAGTGTGAGGAAAGCATCGAATGACTGAAGCTTGAGATCTGTTGTTGACTCAAGCAAACCAATAAATTTGATCTAAGTTTTGATCCAGCTTGAGATAAGTTTGGAGAGAACCTGGGAGAAAACCTTCAGCTGACCTTTGGTGATCATCAGCAAACAGAAGTGAATGAGGTTCACCTTGTCACTCGTAGGCAGCGGCTACGTATACATATATATATATACATATATATATATGTATGTATTTGCATATTGACACTGCTGGAAGCTCTATTTCCACGTCTGCTAGCTAGCTCGAAGAAAAAAAAAAAAACAACAGGATGGATTTCTTCGATGGCAATATTTCTGATTCAAAGACGGAGCAAGGCCCTTTCTGTCTCCTCAAGGTGTGTCACTTGGTGGCAGCACACACAAATGTTTCCCACTTTTTGCAGCAGCAAGACAAGCATCTGCTCAAGGAGACCATAAAACTGTGTGATGTGACTGTTTCTGCTGCAGTCGCAGAGCAATTCTGTTAGCGAGAGTCAGTTAGGGTGAGTTTCATTTGTTGGTTTCTCATTTTTCTCTCGGTGAGAGATGCTCTGTCGTCCACTGGACATTGAGAGTAGTGCAGCTGTGTCTCATAATGCCAGCTGAGTTCAGATTGTTTCTCATTTGAAAACTGTCACAGACTGTTGATTATATTTACAGAATAGTGTATGCCACGGAACAGACATATTTCAATAAACTATCAGCATTGGTGGTGAACTAAGAAACCATTTTGAGATATGTTAATTAAACTTTATGATTCATATTGCTAAAACAAATGGAGGGCAAAAATATTGTACTAAAAAAAAAAGACAATGTGGGTGGAAATGAGTGGGTTGGTGAGACGTTCCATGTGACAAAACTTGTGTTCCCGTCACTGTTTTTAAAGTAAAATAAAATGACAAATCTCACGCATGATCAAGTTTTGCCTGAATATTTTTTTTACATTAAAACTGTTCTGTGTCTTCGGCCGGTGCAAAAAAAAGAAAACCATCCTAAAAATGTCTCTGTAATCCAGATCAAGGGCAGGAACTGCATGACAACAGCTCTCCAAGCACGGAGCAGAGTTGGATGAGACGATGGATGAAGGAAAAAGAGAGGAGGAGGAAGAATGAGGCATGCTGGAGCCAAGGCAACTAGTGATGCAGGATTCAAGATCCTCAGCTATTTTTAGCATCAAAGGCAGTCAGGAATATACTGCAGGAGCAGGCGGTGTGTAGCGTGCATCAGACCCATTCATTGCAGTGTTGAAAATGCCTGCCTTACCTCTATAGATTCCTACTTCCATGTGATGTCATGTTCACAGACTCTCTAGTTATAAGTAACCTTTTCAAATTCATGAGATAATGAAAGCCACCTGTGTAGGGAAATGTCTGTGAGCATAATGGAGCACATCACGCGTGTTAAAGCCGGAACCAGATGTGTGAAAACAGTTTGTTTATCATTTTAAATAGTTTTTCTCCAATGATCAAGTCTGTCCCACCATCTGTCAATGCACCTTCTCCTCACACAGTCACCTTCTTCCCAGCTGTTTTTTTCTCCTTCATTTCATCATTTAAGCTTGACATTGTGGCTGATATCACATGTTCAAGGTGAAAACAAACAAAAAGGTTTCTCAAACTGTTATCCTTCCACGGGTGTCGCAGTGAGGCCATGAGAGCTATGAAGCAGATTGAAAACATCAGTGGGATTTTTAAGTTACCTGGCCAGAAGTGTGTTGAGATGATCTGGAGTTGTGGGGTCAGGACTCAACGGAGGAGAGGTAACATAAGCGGCGGCCTTGGCCCAGTTTTTACTCCAGTAATGAGACCCATCGGTGGCCAGGCTGGCTGTTATTGGCTCGCCATAGACGATAGCTCCTGGGTTGTCCATCAAATACAAACATAAATGAACACATTTTTACAACAGGTATTTATTTCAAAGTTCCATTCGAAATGAATGCACCAACCTTTCCGTCTTGCCAGGGCGATGGTGTCACCAGCACTCTTGCTCATCACTTTGGAGATGTAGATTGGACAGTTGACCCGGTTACCGAGGGTGATGGCTCGAAACACTGCCTCGGCCTCCACCTGAGAGGAGCAAGAACGTGTTGAGATGGGTGGGTGGATGGATGGACGGAAGGATGGATGCGCACCTCTTCAGGCCGACTCAGTGGGTGGCCCTCAGGTCCAGTGATTCCCATCTCCAGTATTTTTGTCTGTTCCTGAAACATGATCAAAATGAGTTGTTTGAAGATCACGTAACTGTCACTGGCCATTTCCTGTTTGTTTTATTTTGCAGATCCTTTTGCTGTTTTTCTGCTCAGTTTCCGGGCGCTATTGTAACTCTACCCATCAAGTCAATAACGAAAAAAGGTGTCTTGTTTCACTCCATTCGGGACTCTCTCGTTTGCCTTTTTCTGGTTGCTAATTTAATGCACATTTGTTTTTCATTCCTTTTTCTATTGTCTTTTGCCACACTATTCTTTTCGACTTGGCACGACCTTCATTGGAGGACACTCTTATTTATCAATTCATTCCTTGGTTCCCTCTGCTCACAGCACAACATTATCTTCAGGTAGTGAAGCAAACCTGAGAGATGATGACCATTTCCAGCACGTAGCTTTTTCTAAAAGCCGATAACTTGTCTCTTTTGTTATTGTCTAGTAACTTCAAAACGATAAATGATCTTGGTGCCACATATTTCCTCAATTTTTGTATTTTAAAGAGAGAAAGTGGCTTGTTTAAATGTGTATACTGTAGAGCAATAGCAGTCCATCATTGACACCTCCAATGAATCCTCCTTTCCTTTCTTTATTTCATTCTGGAAATCAGATGAACACACCTGGGCGATGAGGTCTCCATTTTCAGCATGAACCATCACCACAGCGCCAAGCTTTTTGAGGAACGACATGGCTTCATACAGCTGTGTGCAGACAAGGTTTAGAGTCAGAGTCAAGTTAGAGATATAGACTGGTCCATGTAGACACAAACCACAGCTAAATACCTGAGTATCTGACATCTGGTACACATCCTTGTATGCCATGTAGACCTGGAAGGAGTTGATACCTGACAAAAACCACACTATGTTATTACTTGTTTATATACTTTCCTATTGTAGTGTAATTATAATAATATATATTAGTACACTGCGGTGTGTCTGTCTCACTAGTGACCCTTTTTGAGTGACACATTCGATCTGCCACATTCCCAAACAGCTCTTACACCAGCGTTCGATAGATTACAAGGAGAACATTAAACACCACCACAGTGACTGATACAAGAAGTCAACAGCGTATTCCACTGAGTTTCCATTATTATAGGATTCAGGCTTTTGGCTAACTGTTTCCTAAATTGGCTCATGTTGTTGTTGGGAACAAGTGAGGATGCACAATGCTTGTGATGCTGGAACTACGTTACCTTTGTCTTGCACCAACAGCTCCAACTCATCTTTAATGTTTTCATTCCACTGTGGGATGTCCACGTGTAGTGAGTAGTCGCAGCAAGCCTGCTTATCCGCAGCTTCCTGCCAGACCTCAAACGCCTCCAGCAGACTTTCCCCAGGCTGAGGAGTCACATGGTCGACTGAGAAGAAGAGAACCAGAGTTAGATATGGGTTATTTCGATAGCATTTTAACCACAGCAGCTGAAGAAAGAAAATATATTTGGGGTCAAAACAGGGCTGTGGTGTACATTAGTGAAGAGGTTCACAATTTGATACTCACTGATCATTGTTGTGCCTCCGGCCAGCGCCGCTTTGGTGCCGTGAAGAAAGTCATCAATGGGCCGCGATCCACGGAAAGGCTTCATCAGGCAGGTGTTGACATCTATGCCTCCAGGAATCACCATGCGGCCATTTGCCTCAATCACCTTGATGCCATCTGGAACATCCAGATTCTCACCCACCTGCCTGAGAGGCAACGGAGCAATGTAGGAATGGATATTGACAAAAATATATGGATTATTATTTTAGGAGTGTTTTGCACTTACTTGATAAGTCCATCTTCGACGTGGACATCGGCATAAAAAGACTGGTCATCGTTGACCACGCGTCCGCCTCGGATCAACAGCCCTTCACTCTAGACACAACAAGTAAAACAATATTGCAATATTCAGTTTTTCATTGGTGCTACGACACAGGCATCGGTGCCTGTTATCTAAAGCCCTGAAAGTCGATCTGGATCAGTTCCCCCTCCAGAAACTGGTGAAGGAACAGCACGGTGCACTTCAGATTCCACTCCTGAATTTAGGTCATTCACATGGGATGAAAGACGACAGTTCCTGTTGGCTTTAGGGTTAGCAATTGTAATCTGCTGTCACCTTCATCATTGGTGGCTTTGGAATGAAGCTCATGCAACACATTATGACTCCAGCATCCTTTCGTTTCAGTTGGTGGACTGGACGGATAATTACAAAGAGACGTGGCTTGAAAGAATATAGGTAAAAACAATTAGCTAAATTTTAGTTGGAAAATTATGCACATCCACAATGAATCATCGTTTTGATAATATAATGATGAAAAAAATAATCCTTCTGAGCATAGCAAGAAATGGTTGGAGCTCAGCCAAGGATGAAAGATTTTACGTTTCCATGGCAACCACGTCACCCTCCTTCACCCTCACTCACATTTATCATTTTTGTTCCATAACTTGAGCAATGTATTGTATTGTTCCAGATTTTTCAAAACAATATAATTTGCTGAACTCGATGCCGTCACATCAACAGTTAACAGTGCCACTCACTTTGACAGCCGGCAGAACCGTCGACATGACGCTGTAAAAGGCATACTGATGTAGCCACAAGCTAATGTATGGCTGTCCGAGTCTCCGAGCTACATTTTAGGGACCTGGCTGCTGCTTGCTATCACCTGGCTAAGAATTTAATCCGGCATTCGCGGCAGGGATTTGTGGAGAGGCGGACAGCGCCTGCTCGTCGAGCCGGCGTTCTCACCGTTTCATGGGGGAAACTGTTCTCCATGTGCTCGCTGCTCATTCTCCCGGGGACTCTCGAACGATCCGCGTTTCCCTCGAAGCTACTGGGACAATCGTCTCTGATGTTTGAGAGAAAGATGAAGCTGCCGCCGTACAGGAAGAGAGGTGCGCGCGCCGACCCAGGTGACGGTGCGTGCAAACGTGCGCGGCCCCGATCGACGCGTGAGCGCGCGCGTTCGAAGCAAAAAAAACAATGCACACGCGTGTCGCTGTCCCTTTCAGCACCACTTCAACATGTGCCTCGCACACACGCTTGTCCCAGTTGTAAAGGCGGGCCAGTGGATCCACGCGTTTGCAGGTGTCATTTATTTGACACTTTTTAAATATACTTTTTGTTGCTTGTTTTGTTTTTTTTTTTTTTTACAAATAATTGTAGTTTGGTCCTCATAAATAAATAAATATATAATAAATAAATGTATACTAAATATTGTCTGAATACACTGGATAAACATGTTTTTGTTCCTGTCAAATATTTGGAGGACAAGGTTAAAATTGAGGAACTATAAAGGCAACCAACCCCAGAGGAGCTGCATCTTTCAAAATAGTGGGCCTCAGATGATGTCTGAGTTGATATCGGACGGCAAATGATAAAGGAGGAATGAGGTCATGTGGGTTTATTTTGCTCTATGTTCAGGATGTGGCATTAAAGTGTCTTTACACAGACAGAGATCCTTAGATTGTTGGAGAATTTTTATTAACTTGGAAAGATTCCATAACAACGTTACCTGCATCCACAGAAAAGTGTGAGGGCCAGGACAGGGACCTTTGATGCTTGACATATAGGCTATATATAAGTGTATATATATATATATATATATATATATATATATATATATATATATATATATATATATATATATATATATATATATATATATATATACACTTATATATAAGTGACTCCCCAGTTACTCTTCATGACGTTTTTTACGAAATGTTTTAATGTCTTTTTAAGTGGTACAAAAACACACTTTAATAATAATACACTGATAAATTATCACACTTAAGGTTAATGTATTTGTATACATTTCAACAAGACAACTAACAACTGTTTACGTGGATTGTAATACTTAATAAAAGTTGACACAAGTCTTCAGAGCTTTATTGGGATTCTGAGTTGATGCTTTTAACTGCAGTGCTGTAAATAGACCTTTAGTAATTTCCACTCATAGCTGCGACCAAAGCATGACGCTACCCCGCTCCGAGTGAATATGGATGTGTGACCTACATTGTGGTGTCAAGTGAGTCACATTCAGCCTCACCTTTTCGTCTGGCGTTTCAGTGGCAGCGAATCTCACTCGAACATCCGACTGCCCCTGCTTCATCTCCGTCGGAGAGCTGGTCGGCGAGCCCTCACGGGTATCAGCGGGTGTCTGACTCACCGGGTCAGCAGCATCCAGCAGCCGCTCCCTGCTGCCGCTTCTCGGGGTGCGGCTCCCCTTCCGCCCGACCGCGTAGTTATCGAAGTCTATGGTCTTGCTCTCGAACGCCCCCTCCACCGAGGTGAACATGCCATAGGTTTTCCTCTGGTTGGGTCCAGTAGTGATCGGGGAGGCGAAGTAGACCGGCAGCTCGTCCTCCCGGTTCCATTCTCTCCTGCAGTCCGACATTGTGACTTCCACCAGAACCTGAAGCGATGGAGAACCAGCAGCGCTCACTGTTGTGTCTAACCGGGTCACCGTCAGTCCCGCCTCCTGTCAGACAGCGGCGGAGGCTCAGGCAGAACTCGGGGCACAATTCTGCCGTCTGCTTGTCTCTTTGTCTCCCTGCACCCCTCTTCTTAAAAGTGGGGGTGCAATTATGACCAGCCGAGAGGATTAAAGCAGCAAATGCTAACCCACATCTGTAAAGATTGGCTGATGCCCAGCTGTTCTCTAATCTTGTCAATAAGCTGCTTGAGCTAAATCGCGTTACATTGTACTGACAAACTGTTATTTTTGACTTCCATGGTGATATTTGTGTGAGATTTTGAGTGCTTTCATAAAATATAACGAGCCTGCTGTTACCTTAAGTGCGTTTAGAATATTAACAACAACTCATGACCGAGTGGTATGTGGTTCCGCGACACTCGAGTTCACCTCATTCAACTGAACTTTTTGTTTTCATGTGAAAATGAAAATCATGAAGTCAAAACATTTATTAAATCTAACATTTAGGTTTAATGAAGACCATAATCAAACAATTATATGATCAAATTCTTTATCAATTTAAAGCATGAAATCTTGAATTGTTCGTTTTAAACTGAAATGATAAACTCCATCCACCAGATGGCGGTATTCTGGCTCTAGCGCTGGACAGGCTGTTTCCCAAAAAACGAAGATATCTACTGTCGCTTGTTCACAGGTCAAAATGGCGAAAGAGACCGATGGAGAAAAATTGATTTTAATGGAAAATGGTTTAAATATGATTACTATAGTTGTGGCAAGAGGCTAACTTTATTGTTATTTTTGAGTGATTGAAATGAGATTTCTGATAAACAGGATTTCATACAGGATAACATGTTATTGCCATTTTATGATGCCAAAAAAGTCACCTTGAATGCATGTCTTTATTTGACCTATAAAGAGGTGTTCAGGCTGTGCTTTCTGGCAGACTGTTTACTATCAGGCATAGATTATGTACATTCTGCTTAGACTCTTATTTCCTTTTCAAGGAGTGCCACAAGTTTTGGTTTTTTTTTTTTGGTTATTTTTAACATCTGTATTTCCTATCAAAACCTTGAGAGAAATTGCCAGAACAAGACAATAAAATTTTTGTTTGGCGTGTATCTCCTGTTTTTCATGAATACTTTTGGCCATCACAGAAGGAGTTAGTGTAAATTATCATTACAAGTGCTAGTATTATTGTTGTTGTTGTTGTTGTTGTTGCTGCTGTTGTTGTTGCTGTTGTTGTTGTTGTTATATAATCATACATAATTGAATAATATAGCAAATTCAGCAATAAAATTGTCTTGTTGAATTTAAATTTTTTTTTAAAATTAACTTATTTTACTTGTTTTTACTTTTGTATACTGTTTTCTATTTAGCTTCTAAAAAATTGTATGTAATCAGAAGAAGAATACGGAGCCTTTAGAAGAGTTGATTATTTCGTTATATTTTTATTTTTATTCATTTTCAGAAGTTACATGTTCCCTCAAGCAAGACTCAGAACCTTACATTTCTCCTGGTTTGATGACAAATATCCAATCAGCGACTTCTTTCCTTCAAGTGACATATGCTTCCTCCTATGCGAGTTCAGTCTATTTTTAAGAGGGTGGGTCACAGACTCGTGGGGTTGTTTTTGGACCAGAGAAGCATGAGAGCTCCAACCCGCTCAGCTGTTTTTGGGGAGCTAGAAACATTCAACAAACAACAACAAAGTTCAGGGCGAGAAAGTCATTCACATGGAAGAAGCCAAAAGGATTTAAACACCAAGTAAGATTTTCCTCGTGTTCTGCGAGTGCTGAATGTTAAACAGGTGTCGAGCTTTGACAAGGCTGGCTGTCTAGACTTCTCCTGACTTGTGCAGTGTCAGTAGCCAAATATTCCCCCCATGTGAGGGGCTGGTTCAACTGGGTTCAGAATTATGCTTCATTCAAGTCGCTCCAAAGTCAGAATGAAACTTGCCAATGTAGGTGAAGATGTGTAACTGCATGTCTATGTGTTTACATAAGTGAATTAAACTGTTCTATATTTAGGTGTCTTCAAGTTTTGTTTTGTTTTCATTCACTAACAGATGGAGGACAATTTACCACCAACACCAATCATCACTTCTAAGGCCCAGGGATCATTTTATCCTTTTCCACCTGAGGGTCAACTTTCTCCTGACTCTAATACCTCCTGTGCTGCTGCCACATTCGGCTCACCAACAGCTACCCTCACAGAAGAGCACTCTCCTTCATCCCATCCACCTTCAAACCCAGTTTCCAAATTGATGGATTCCACAGGAGTACCAAAGTCTGTGGCCCCTGCTGCGTCCTCTACCCCTGTGCCTGAGAGTGTGACAACAAACCAGTCTCTTGCACAAGTTTCCAACCTGGCTCCTTTTTCCAGAGTTAAGTCAGCACCTTCCCTGTCAACCGGTTGTCCTTCTTCTACCAAGCCTGTCAGACGAACCTTTGCCTCCGTGGCCAAGCGGGTGATTATAGAGGAACGTCTCAGGAAAGCAGAGGAAGATGAAGCCCTAGAGGATGAAGGTAGGTTGGAGGAAATGGATCATGTTACACTTTTTTGTCAGAAACAACTTGTACGGCTTTACCTTTGTTAAAGGATTATTCTGTAGCCAGATCTAATACAGGGCTCAAAACCCTTGGCTTGATGTACCAGTGTGTTCTGAACTAGCTGAACAACGTTTAGTGTCTTGTCATGTTTGATATGGAGATTGATATTCAGCTTCATGGAACCACTTTTTCTCTTATTGCAGACCATTGGGTAAATGGCTATATTTTAGTAGGGAATCTTCTCATTACGTGTCATTGTCCATTTGCGACTGAATATTCACCAAAGAGTTGTAGCTGCAGAGATGTAATGTAGAAAGGTTGGTCCCACACATTTTCACATCTTCAAATCCGGCACTACTTAAAGAAAAATCACTTACAAGCAAGCAGTTCTTTGTTTGTAATGGATTCTGGGATTCTAATAGCATTCTAATGCATTTCTTTTTCCACGTCTCATGTTCCCCACTGGGTTCTTGTTATATTTCTTTCACATTTAAAAAGTTCAAAACTGAGTATTGGTTGGAGATCACAATGCGTCTTCCTTTTGTTTTTAATGAAAAGACAGAGACATGGAAAATATAGAATTACAAAGTTGTTTTAACTCTTGAAAAAGAGTTTCTATCTTCAGTGTAACTTAAGGAGGACTAAGCGTTGTGATTGGAGTGTCTTTAAAATTGATATTGAACACCTATTGAACAGGTCAGTCTGTGTCCGTTTGCCCGAAACTCTGTATTGTTTCACATATTTACGTTAGAAAATGTCTATAAGCCCCGCCCATTTAAAGCGCCTTGTTTCTCGGGAGCTGAATGCTCCTTCCTTCAACCTTCAGCCTGACTTTGCTGACCACTGCTGTCAGTAAGAGGAACTTGGAACCAAGTGTGCTGTGCAGCCAACTTACCTGTCACTCCAAACGACCAGACGTGCGCTGCCCTGTCCATGTGCTGTCTTCACCATTGCCTCATGTCATGTCAACATGAGCATCATGCGGTGGTATAGAGTAACACAACAAAAAGAGCCATTAATAAAAGGCATGATGGCATGAGCTCATAGACTATTAAGAGTAGAAATCCATCTGAAAACTTCAAAGACAGAAGCAGATCAATTGGGATATCCAAGGAGAGCACACTAGTCTGTGTGATAGGAGTCTAATAGTTGCACTCTTGACCCCACAGCTAAGCATAGTTGGCCAGTCCATTCCGGTCTGAAGACTGGGGAAAAAAAAGATAACTGAGGCAGAACTGGAAAACCGTACCAGATGAATGTCTAAATAAGATGAATGCAAATATGTCTATAATAAAAGAAAGGACCTGAAATGGATGGTCAGAACGAACAGTCATGATAGAATTTGAACTTCCTGATGCACATGACAAAATAGTATTAGGTCGTGCGGCAAGTATTAGCACTGTCGATAGCTGAGATGTTGACCATTCTCTGGTTTTACTCACATGATCTCATTACTCCTCAGACACTTTACATTAGCTTTTTTTTTAACTCTTGTCAGTGTTGTCTCACATCAAAAATGTGGTCAAAAAAAGGTGATCTGCATAATGCAGGACTGAATTAATTTCTGCAAGTCTCTTCAAATTCTTATGTGTTTTTTTTTTTTTTTTTTTTTAAGATGAAGAACCAGAGGAAGATCTGTCAGTTGATCAGATAGTGGAGAAGGCCAAAGCTGGTGATGCCCGAGCTCAAACCCGGGTGAGTGTCAACATGGGAACACAGAACAGCTCTTGGCATTGTTGCCAGTTGTGTTACGAGTGTGAGTCTATTTCAGTCCAGCTGGAAGACGAAACCATGCTTTCTATTAGATGCACGCTTGTGCAGAATATGGAAGCGTTTTTTATGATGTCTCCAGAAGCATTGAAGTTTGCAACAGTGATTCAGTTTTTTGTGAAATTAAAATACATATATGTGTTTTGCGGTGGCATTGAGAGTGATGAAACACTCTCAGAGAATATGGTTGGAGACGGCTTGAGATCAGTCGTGCAGGAAACCAAACTATAAATAGAAATACTTACCATTCATTCCTCAGCTGGGGATTATAAGGTAACCAGCAGTTAACATGTAGCTCATAAATCTCACAACGATACATAAAATATATTCCACAATAACAGAAAAGAAAAATGAACAGAAAAAAAAGAAATTGACTGCTCTTTAAAAATCAAAGAAATCAGTCACCCTCTCATCCAGGCAGTCGTTTTCTTTGCCAAAAATGTATGACCAACAGGAACTACATTACGAACTAAAAGTATAAAATTGTATTTTAAAGTGATCATGAGTAGAAGCCCTCATAGCCTCCAGCCTTAATAAGTGCTACATTGGAGCTGAAGAGACTCAGTTAACAACAATCAATCCTCATCGATGAGTTCACATCTTCCTCCTCTCCAAGACGTGACTGAAACTTTTTCAGAGCTAGTCACAGCACAAACTAACAGCTTAATACCTCTATTGTAGCTTTCATTTACCAACATCGCTTCACACATATATTGTGTAACATAAAATTACTAAATTTGTTGCCTTGAGAATGATTTTCTCAGAACAACTTTGACTCTTAATAATAGTTCATTCATAATTATGTGTACAAAAAAGCTACTTGTAAATGTATGTATTTTTCATTTATTATATTTTATTGTAAATGGTGACCACAAGTGACATTTTAGCACTGGCACCTAAAATGGAACTGAAGTGACTCGGTGTTCTTCACAGGCTGATTAGAGTGACGCAGCGGTAGAAAGTCTTGAATAGATGAGTCAGTTTTAAAAACTATTTAATCGCACATTTTTACTCTGACATTACGCACGTGGTTGGATAAATGTGTTCGTGAATCTTTTTCCGGTCACAGTCCTCTTAAGAAATCTAAGTACACAATGATGCCATCTTCTAGTTCTCCAGTACGTCAGACTCATGTCTTAAAGTTTATGAAATAACATATATTGCCTGTGATGTTGTTGACTGTCTGTAACACAAACCCTACTGACAATAACTTGTCATGTAACCTGTCACATTGACTGTGTATAAGAGGTGATCGAAATATAAGCATTGATTCATTTTTATTGTATATTTATTTATGCATTTTGAGATTTCTGGTGTTCTGGTGCACTCATAAAAATAAATCATTTAAGCATCAACATTATGGCCCATCAACATGGACAAACATTTTATTGATAAAATTCAAGTATTGAATGTTGAACTATCCTCGCTCTTTTTAATGTGCTCCAGTTTAAACATCCAAATTCCCCAGAGAAGGCAGTCTCCACCCTTAATATTCTGTTCCTGTGTGCGTTTGTTATTTGTTGTATTAATATTAAGAAGATGAATAAGAATAATAATCAAGTCATGTTTGGAAATGCAACTGTACAGTATGAGTTATTATTAGACGGAGATCACATGATACTCCTCCAGAGCTTTCTTCACCAGACTGACAGACTGAACACACACGCTGGAGATTATGACGCCGCAGCCTGTAAATATTCACTTCTCTCTGAGCGTCTTGAGCTACATGGCTGAAGATTAACACTTTTTACGCCATTGACATCTAAATTTTGTTTTTGTAAGGTTTAAGCCTACAATAGGTGTTGAGACTCTTGTAGTGACTGACTAGTGTAAAATCTAACCAGCTGTAACTTCCCTTGATATGTTATTTTTGGTATCATGAACTTGTAGTTTTGTAGTTCAATATTTAAACACTGTTGTGGAAAACGTTATTTATTTATCCCAGTCAGAATACTGGATTCTTGAGGAGAGAAATTGAGTGTCATATTTCTATGTTTCTCCTCAGCTTGGTCAGCACTATTTGATCCTTGCTCAAGAGAAAGACGCGGATGAGAATAATATTTTGGCTGTTAACTGGCTGATAAAAGCAGCAAAGCAGGGACGGAAAGGAGCCAGCCGACTTCTCCAGCGTTGCTGGATCCAGAGAAAAGGTTCCTCAGCGAAGGATGCAAAGGCATCATCTATTTTCTATTGAAATGGTTTTCCATCTGAACCAGGAATTACTCCAGAGAATGAGGAAGATGTCCGCAAGTTGGCTACGGAGAGCAAGTTTGAGCAAGCCGTGCGTAAAGCCGCCATGATGATGTACTGGAAGCTCAATCCGGAGAGGAAGAAGAAGGTGGCGGTGGCCGAGCTCCTGGGAAACATCGGCCAGGTCAACACGGTACAGGGTGAGATGGACAAGTCCGACTCTGGGGCCCCTATTACATGCCTCTGCTCACAAGAGATGCACTACAATACACTTATTTTCTGAAACTGTATCTGCATAAAAAAAATGGGCGGTTCGTTTTGCTGTGATCCTTCATCCTTTTAAACATTTTCCCAAGCATAATCGGTTACATTTTGTGTGGCACGCAAGGTGTTTTCTGCTCTCCTGGAAACAAGTGCTAATGAGTGAAAAAGCGCGTCACGTTGCACATCATAAACATAGCAGCACCATTCCTGAATCATGTCCCGGGCATATCTGGTCACTTGACCCTGTGATCTCTTTGTGATTTGACTATATGCAGCTGTCCGGGGGAAAGGTTCGTGTTGCGCTCAGGAATTCAGTGACGTGTTTGTAACTCACTACATTTGTGGTCATTACACCTCACCGTTAGGTGGCGCTCCATCCAAGGTTCCAGTACCGACTTCAGGTCAGACCCAGAAGGTGTTGGAAAGTATGGTCAGCAATGAGGGTGAGCAGTCAGATATAACAAATATTAATATTGTAAAAACTGTTTTTCACAAGTAAATGAAATTCACTATTCAGCTTTAAAGATATTTTATATAAAGTTGGGAATATGTTTCTCATTGTTGTGGGAGACATTAACATAGAAACTTCTTTATGTATATGTATATCAGTAGTTTTCAACCTGAAAATGTTCAAATTTTTTTTCCCGCTCATATCAAACAATTTGTGTCTCAGCTGGTCAGATGGTGGACCTGGACGGTTTTGTGGAGATGACAAAAAACTATGCTCAGGGAATCACTGCACCTCCCGCCAAAAGCAATGAGTCGATGACAGACAAGACAGAGTGTGCTGCCGGCAGTCCTGAAAGTGGAAAAGAGGTAACGTCTGACTGAGTGAATTCATTTCAGAAGAATGTTTGTATGACTGTTTTTAATGGGAGGTCGAGGTGACCTCTGGGGGTAAGAAGCACCACAAGAGTTCTTGGGGCTTTGGGGGGACCGGGATGATGCTGGATACAAAGCAAACAGGAGCCATCAAGAAAGCCATGGCGATGAAATCGCGCTTCATGGTATGACCATGATATAGTTTGTGCATCAACACAGGTTGTTTCATTGCTGTCCTCGCTCCCTTCAGTACTTGCAGTACCCAATGCACACTGTTGTCGAGATTAAGGAGCACCTGGTGGACTGGGCCTCCCGGGCTGGAGTCCAGTGGCTGAGCACCATCATCCCTACCCAGCACGTCAACGCTCTGATCTTCTTCTTCATCATCAGTAACCTGACGGTGGATTTGTTTGCCTTCATCATCCCGCTCCTGGTCTTCTATCTCTCCTTCATCTCCATGATTATTTGCACCCTGCGCATTTTTAAAAGCAGCAAGGTCAGTACTCCTTCTCCTTCAAGATCTTCTAGGTCAAAATGAGAGTTACCACAAAAGTTATTAGTCATGAGGAAGTAGGGATTGAACATTATACATTATAACAGTTTTACTTTTGAATCCCAAACGGTTAGTATGATGTGCTGCACAGGGTCCATATTCCCCATATTTCGAAGGGTAATAACACTGAAGGTCCTCCTGTTGTTTCAGAGCTGGGAGAACTTCAGCGCGCTGACATCCCTGTTGACTCATTTTGAACCCGGACTGGACGTGGAGCAGGCAGAGACCAACTTTGGCTGGAACAACCTGGAGCCCTACATCTATTTCATCGTCTCAGTCTTCTTTGTCATTTTCTCCTTCCCCGTGGCTGATAGAGGATGGATTCCCTGCTCAGAGCTTTCTACTGTGGCCATTTTCTTCACTGCTATCAGCTACCACAGTCTCAGCCCCACTGCTGCCACATATGCACGGCGGGCGATGGTGATAGAGGTCAGAGGGCAGACGACATGCAAATTAATAATTAATAATAACATAAATAATCATCCTTATTATTTCAATAAGATTGACAATTGAATGAGGGATCGAGAAGCATTATAACCAATAAAACTGACTAGAGTTTTGATTCCTTTTATCTAGGTTGCGTCGTCTCTGTGTGGCCTGACACAGTTTCTTCCAGAAAACATGACTGTGCTTTATAATCTGGGACGCACCTTCGCCACTCTGCCACTAGGGGACTCAGTGGAGCTGAAGCTCAGCCTTCCCTGCCTGCTCTATGTTTATCTCATCTTCCTGTTCTTCAGGTGAGTGAAGCTTTGGGGTCAGACGCTCTCTATCTAAGTGTGTGTGTGTGTGTGTATATATATATATATATATATATATATATATATATATATATATATATATATATATATATATATATATATATATATATATATAATATATATGTATTTTTAGCCCATAGTCATGAGTTCAATAGATCGAAGGATTGGACTACATTTAAAAAAAAAAAAAATGTTCTTCCTAAAATTAATGTTGGACCTTTAATGAAAATAAATATGACACATTTAATAAACACCATGAAGCTATTCAGTGATGGCCACCGTCCCTTGGACTTTTAAGTGGCATCAAAAATGTTCTGCCCTTGGTGTTCTTGGATTTTCAGTTTCCTTTCCTTCTCCTTTCCTTCCAGCATGGCCCGGATGCGTGGTTTCCGGGGGACTTACTGCTTCTTGGTGCCGTACCTGGTGTGTTTCATGTGGTGCGAGTTCTCCGTGGTCCTCCTGCAGCATTCCTCTGCTGTGGGTCTGATCCGCACCTGCGTGGCCTACTTCCTCTTCCTGTTTGCTCTCCCCGTTCTGGCCTTCGGACTCGCCACCATGCTCTTCATCCAGGTCTTCAAATGGTTCCTGGAGCTGGAACTGACCAAAGTGATCGTGACCCTGGTGATATGTGCGATCCCCGTCACTCTGCGCCTGTGGACTCGCTTCAGCATGTCTATTCTGGACGTCTTCCGCTCCATCACACACCGTGGGCCGGTGAAGCTCATTCTGCTCTGTATCTCCATGGTGATTCTTCTTTTCTCTGTCTATGTTTATCATGCTGAGGGACAGAAGGTCTACAACTCCACTCTGACCTGGAACCAGTACAGTAGTGCATGCGGGCCATCAGCGTGGCAAAGTAAAGGCATGGCCCAAACTCAGATCATCTGCAGCCACCTGCATGGACACAGAGTGACCTGGACCGGACGCTTCAAACATGCCAGTGTGGTGGAAACAGAGAACGGCGCCCAGTCAGTCATTAACATGTTGCCGGTGTTTATGGCAGACTGGCTGCGCTGTCTCTACGGCGAGACCTACCCGAAATGTGACCAGAGAAACATCTCAGTGGCAAACCTGACGGCCCCCGGTTCTGAAGCAGTCGTTTCTTTGCCTTTGCTACTTCGTATGCAAGAAGAGGAAGAGTTGTGTCAGATCAAGGCGCTGGCTAAACACAGCTGCCACGTGAAGCGTTTTGACAGCTACCGGTTTCAAGTGACAGTCGGTTTGATCAGCCATTCGAGTGTGGAGGCGGAAGATCCAGCCAAGGACATCATCCTGATGGCCAGTCACGAGTTCCGACAGGTCTTACTAAACCTCAAACCTGGTAATCTTGTGGAGTTTAGCACAAAACTTGAAGGTAAACTGGGAGCCAAATCTCCCGCTTTCGAACTGAAGGCCATCCACTGCCTCGACTGTGAGTCTTCTCCGCTGACTGGAGGCCGCCAGGTGAAGATCGAGAGAAACTGGAGAAGAACTACAATGAGAGCTCTGAAGTTTGCCTTTGATTTTTTCTTTGCGCCCTTCCTGTCGGCAAAGATCACCGGCTGATGTGACTCTAGTTCAAATGTAAGGCGTTTTTCAATCCATGTTTGGATTCAAGAGAGCCGCTCTGTTATAGTGATGTTGGCCTTTTACAATGGTGTCCTCTGGAGTAAAATATCTTCACAGAAATGTATGAGATAACGCAATACTGTGTTGACTGAATCAGCGGGGTTTCTCTGTGTGCATCAGTGACATCAACATCAGTGTCTTACCAGTTGCTCAGGTCTTTCTTGAGTATTAGTTCATAGTATATTGGAGGATGCTCTTCCCAAAGAATATGCATGCATACATTGATGTATGTTTACATTGATTTTCAGTAAATACCTGATGTAAATAAGAAACCAAGACTTCATCACATAGATGTAGATCTGTGCTTCAAATGACCTCAGGCATCATTGTCTTAAACTGCTGACTGTCGAAATACTCGCCAAGAAGACATTAGCACCATGGGCAACCTGTCGAATGGAACTCAACTACAGCCCACTTCAGAGGATCTTACTCCAACAGGTAGTTTACACCCCGCGTTCATCCAATTGGCTAGTATTTCAGTAGTGTAGTTGGTTTGTCAGTGCTGCATATTTGCCCTAGACGGCCACCAGAGCTCATTCAAAGATGTATTAGACGCTAATTCTGCTAGTTAAGAGTTTAAGGACAACAATTCCTGTTTCAAAATGAGGGGGCTGTCAAATCTGGCAGGGATACAAAAGCACACACAACTCTGGTTATCAAGCAGTGCGGATGTCTTTGCTGCTGCGTATGCCCAAAGAGGAAGGGTTGTGTCATCCTAATGCCCAGTCAAGAGGTCGTTCAAGCACCTGGGGTCACCAGTGAACCTTCAGCTGAGGTTCGACCTGGGGTCAGGCTTTGAAGTGTGTCATCTCTGCATTTGCAGTCATCTTGTCGTGGGGTTCTGATTTTCAAAAAATCTATTTTCACACCTTATTTGGGCATGTTTTTGTTGATGGAGTTTACAAGTATTGAAAATTTTTCCACCTGTTTCTTGGAGGTTCGCTGATTTCAGATCTGTTCATGGACTGTGTTGGGTGATGCAAAGCTAGCTGGAAAGTTTGCACCTTTCGTTATCAGGGCGAGGCATGTAATTTTATACTGACCCATTTGTCACTGTGCTTTGTAACATCTTTATTGGTACAGTGGCACATGCTGAGTTGTCCACTTGTTGTCTTTTAAGTAGTTTTCATGCTTCTAATGGACAAATAAAGATTATTTTCACCGTTGAGACTCTTTGTATATTTGAAAACATCAGACCACTAATATACAATCATGGGAAGTTCTTGGGTGTTCAAAGTCTTACAGAGTCTGTACAGAGCTGCAGGGGAGTGCGTTACCAGAGAATAAGTTTCGATGGCCAGAGAGTCCATACTTCATTTTACCTGCATGGAAAGTACTTAAGCGTGTCGCTGTGATGAGGTCATATAGGTAAATGGACAGACAATAGAAGACACAAAGACAGGAAGTGGAGTAGGAATGGTAGAGATGAAGATGCTCCAGTTTTCATTGAGTATAACTTGTATAGACAAGAGGTTGGTCAGTCTGTGGGGAAAAGTCTGGAGACAGCCTCTATATGTCCAGACCACCTCAGCTAGCTTTAGATGGTGTGGGCACGTGGAGAGAAGAGACAAAGAGCAAGGAACATGAATACACTAAAATCATATTTTACATTTTTTATATGAATGACCAGAGAAACTGGCAGACCTCAAACAATAATTTATTTTACATAAATAGTGTACGGTATAGCACAAACATCACGGTTGACGTTGGCATGTTGTTGTGGAAGATGACTGGCTTGACTGTACTTGTATCTGCTGGTAGGTATATGCACGCAGCCTTTGCTGTGGCAAGCTATTTTAGATCATAATTGGTCATGTCAAACTCAATGTTTGGGGGTGGCATCTGATCCACAACTTCATTTTGTTTTACCCACTGAATTATCAGTGAGTGTCCCCGCAGTGGTAAGATCACTCCTCTCATGCAATTACTCTGTATCACCAAAAGGCTCGCCTGCCTTGACTCACATATCAACTTAAGTACCATCTCATTCCTAACCCATCGGGTTCAACATGATGTTGGTCCGCCTTTTGCAGCTATTACAGCTTCATCTCTTCTGGGAAGGCTGTCCACGAGGTTGAGGACTATGTGCAGGCCACTTGAGTTCATCCACACCAGACTCTGTCTTCCATGTCTTTATGGACCTTGCTTTGTGCACTGGTGCACAGTCATGTTGGAAGAGGAAGGGGACGCTCCAAACTGTTCCCACAAGGTTGGAGGCATGGAATTGTCCAAAATGTTTTGCTATCCTGAAGCATTCAAAGTTCCTTTCACTGGAACTTAGGGGCCAACTCCTGAAAAACAACCCCACACTATAATTCCTCCTCCACCAAATTTCACACTTGGCACAATGCAGTCCTCTTGGCAACCTCCAAACCCAGACTCATCTAGCAGATTGCCAGATGCAAAAGCGTGATTCATCTCTCCAGAGAAGGCGTCTCCACTACTCTATAGTCCATTGGCAGGTGCTTCACACCACTGCATCCAGCGCTTTGCATTGCTCTTGGTGATGCATTGTAATGCTTGGATGCAGCTGCTTGGCCATGGAAACCCATTCCATGGAGCTCTCTGTGTACTGTACTTGGGCTTATCTGAAGGCCACATGAAGTTTGGAGATCTGTAGCAACTGACTGTCGGTGACCTCTTTGCACCATGTGCCTCAACACCCGCTGACCCATCTCCATCTGTTTACATGGCTGACCACTTTGTGGTTGAGTTGCTGTTGTTCCCAAACTCTTTTTCTTACAATAAAGCTGAGAGTTTACTGTGGAATATTTAGGAGCGAGGAAATTTCCCAACTGGACTTGTTGCACAGGTGGCATCAGTTCCACGCTGGAATTCACTGAGCTTCTGAGAGCGGCACATTCTTTCACAAATGTTTGTCAAAACAGTCTGCAGGCCGAGGTGCTCGATTTTATACACCTGTGGCCAGGCCAAGTGATTAGCACACCTGAGTCGGATCAGTTGAGCAAGTACTTTTGGAAATATAGTGTAGATCCATAATGCAATGAAAACATGAACACAGCATTCACACAAACATGAGCCTGAGTCAGGTTTAATATTTTATTTATGCACATTCCTTTCTTTCAAATCATTTCAGTGTTTGTACTGATAGAGTAGCACTTTCAAAGTATGATAGATATACACGCTAGTAGCATCGAGAAATGGCAACATGCTGCTGCTGATGTGCTCTGAACACCTCCAAGGTTCTCAGTGATGGCTGGGCAATTACAAATGATGGCATCGTAAAATTAGATTCTCTCACAATGTAAACCTGTCGTCGCAGGCGGAAATTAGGGAGGTTGAATTTAACGGTCCAGAACTTTGAGACACATCACTCCACTTTTAGCATTTCCACAAAGTGAGATGGTTTTCAGGACAAGAAGAGACTGAACATGTTTCCACCTATTTCTTTGACTTCTTCAGCTACATATCAAAACATTTTACATGAATCCCATCAGAGCCAAGGTCACTTGAGACACAGCACGGTACTGTAAACAGTCAAATCCATCTTCTTCACAGAGCAAATGGCAACACTTCACACTGGTGTCACATCTCAGTCTAGTTTGTGGAGCTGTGCTGCCAATACAACTATGTTACTGATTTGGATTAAATACAATACAGCTGTATAAGTTATGATGTTGCAGAAGTTTAAACCTCCAATCTATGATAGACGGATCAGGGGCCTCAATCATGTGCTTCAACGTCATACATATATGATTGGAATTTTCTCAAGATTTCTCATGACAATCACCCAACATTCCATTAAATATTTGCAGAGAAGGGAAATCAACCCCAGAGAACATTTGAAGAACAATTTCACAGAGAGAAAATGTAAAAGTCTTGATCTAAAAAAGTTTGTGAGATAAATATATTGTACTGCATTCACTTTAAAAAAAAAAAACTTTTTTTAGACATTTACAATAGTAATCTTTTGCATTAAAACACTTTTTAACAAAAAAAAATAATCACATTTTATAACAATTTTTTGTGAATTTGGAAGAAATTGTTGGGTTAGAGAAAGAAATACGGTACATTTTCTCCCTCAGAGATTTGTGACACAAGTTGACCATACTCAGCAGTATTCTCTTAGAAAAAAAAAACATTATTTACAGCTTATGATAAAAAGTGTTTACGTTTATGTCAGCTGAAGCTTTGTATGAAAGCAGAATACCTGTGGTGCCGCTTAAGTAGTTTTGTTATTGCAAAGTGAATTGGATTAGGAGTCCTATCTCTGAGAGCACTGCTCTGAAGAAAGGTAGTTTTGCAGTACAAGACAGTCAACATTCTTCACTGAAAAGCAAGACACTTTTAATTCAGTCACCTGGTTCTCACTATTTCTTAACACCTTTGTCGTCAACCGTTGCTACGTTTTAAATCATCCATTTTGTGCAAAGGTCTGGGAAAGGTGAAGAGTGAGGCATCTCATTACGAACAGCACGGACATGACAAACGGAGAGGTGACCCTGCACCTCTTCACACCGCTCCTATAGTGGAGCAACTACACATACATGTTCAAAAACGGCGTGTTACCAAAATCATGTCCTGATGTGTGAACTCATCAGTTGGTGTCAAGTTTGGAGATAAACTACATTAACAGTGTTGTCATAAAGTCACAAAGTTCTTGTTTCATCAATACAAGCAAATCCAGCATCTGTATTATTGCCTTCTATCAATGTGCCTGCGACTCGCTGTTGACACGATCCTGGAAGATGTACAGGTTGTTGGTCGCCGCTATGGCGATGATGTTCTCAGACGGGTGCCAAGCCATGTGCAAGATTTTTTTAGAGAAGTCCAAGCTGTCCACACCGACATCTCCACGGCGACGTTTGCCGCCAGTGTACACGCGGCGGGTCCGCAGAACCGCTCGAGGTTTGCTGCTCTCTCTCCACGCCTCCAAGGTCACGCCCCGGCCCGTGTCCCGGTCGAACATCCTGAAGAAGCTGTTGTATGCCCCCGTCATGATCACGCTGAGGAGAAGAGAAGTAGATTCCAACCTTCGCAATGAGGAGCTGTTCATTTTTTATAAGGTTCAACTGAAAAGAAGCCCACACATGCAATAGCTTCTAGCATTGTCACTGTTATTTATTAAGTCATCATTCAATACAATGTAAATGTAATGTAAATGTAAAATTTGAGATAAACACAAGCAGCCAGTCAAAGACTTACCTGTCTGAACTGTTCCAGACGCATTCAAACTTGTCGAAGATGCAGTCATTTTCGTAGAGAGAGCAGAGCTTGCTCCGCAGATATTCATGGACCTGCGGAGAGTCAACAGTCAAAATTGTGCCTACAGTACAAATCATAATGGGAGGATTTAGGGCCAGTGAAGAAAAAAATGTCAGAATTCTTACTTTAAAGTGAGAATTCTGACCTAAATCTCTGAATTCTCACTTGAATTCTAATTTTAATATCTGAATTTTGACTTAAAAGTGTGAATTCTGACCTTAACCTCTGAATTCTTAAGTGAGACTTTGAAGTGAGACATTTTTCAGACATTGTTCACTGGCCCTAATCCTCTTCCGTAGTAAAGGGTGAACACTTTTTTGACCACTTTTTGCCACAGGTCATTTTCAGTAGTGTAGAAAATACCGACTGTCCTGAACAGGCCATACACATGCAACCAAGCCCCAGATCAGCGCTTTATCCAAAAGAAATTAAGAGAAGAATTGAGGAAGCCAATCGGAATTTGCGAATCCCAGGATGGTAGGTGAAGGTTGCGGCATCCTCGCCCTCCTAGAATAGCTAAGCTCTGATTGGCTTTTTTTTGGCCACAAAAACGTCATCTCACGTTGAGAGCTGGCTAATGGTCTGAGCCTCATCTCACTGAACAACTGAGGTAAGTAGCTGAGCAGAGGTAAATGTTTTAAGGTAACTTGTCTGTTCTTCAGCAAAATAACTCAATTTAAAATTGTTTTAAGTTAGAGTTTTGGAAGGAGATGTATGTATGTAATAAACTGGACTGGGCTCGGAACACTGAGGCACTTTACAAAAAAGGACTGAATCGTCTCTACTTCTTGAGCAGGCTCAGGTCCTTCAACATCTGCGGGACAATGCTGAGGACTTTTTATGAGTCGGTGGTGTCCAGTGCAATTCTGTTCACTGTGGTTTGCTGGGGCAGCAGATTAACGGTGGCGGACACTAACAGACTAAACAGACTCATCTGCAAAGCTGGTGATGTGGTGGGCGCGATCCTCGACTCCTTGGAGACGGTTATGGAGAGAAGGATGCTCCTGAAACTAAGGAGCATCCTGGACAACATCACCAACCACCTCCATCCGCTCCTGGTCCAATACAGTAGCACATGGTCCAACAGACTCAGACTACCCATCTCAAAGACCGAGCGCCACAGGGGGTCCTGTGGCAATGAAACTGTATAATTCATCCCTGGAAAAATTACGATTCTTTGGCACCTTTTTCTGTTCACCCTGTCCTTGAATCTGCATTTTCTTGCACATTGTTTCTAAGCTCTTTGGTATTACTTTTTGCACTTTATAATTTTTTTTTCCTTTTATTGTGATATGTTGTGTACAGAGCATGTTACAAACATAATTTCCCTTGGGATTAATGAAGTTTTCTGATTCTGATTCTGATTTGAGCCAGTAAGAAGCAAGGAGGGACGTACTTTCCTCTATCGTCCTATGATTCGCAAATTCGCCACCTGAAGCTATGACCTACGCAAGTACTGAATGGGAGAAGAATATTTGAATATTTACAGAAGTAAACAAATTTCACTTAAAATAAATTGAAATAAGAATGTTTCACAGATTCTTTTATAGTAGCCTAATCTAATGTGAAACCCATTTGTTTTTGTTCCCTCCACCACTCAAAACAGATGCCGGTTTGTGAACGCTGCGTTACCTGATATGTCTCCACAGGGCCTTTGTCCATGTGCAGGTCCCACACCTTGGCGGTGAGGTAGTCCCTGGTCAGCAGGTATCGCCCACTGTGGCTGAACTTGACATCTGACACAGAGGAAATGATTTCTGAGAAGAAAGACCGGCTCCCTGGATCCTCAGGTTCCTCAAATGCTACATATATAAAACAAAAAAAAAACATATATTTTAGTGACTTGTGATGTCTGCCTTGTTCTGTGGAAAACCTTTCCTACATTTGGTGTGTTTGTCACAGAGTGCAGAGGCTCTCATGTCGCAGAGACGCAGCGTTCCTTTACTGCTGCTGTATACAAACAGGTGACAGTGGTGGGGATGAAACTCTGCGGCAGTGATGACCTCTGTGAGATCCTCCATGTTGGCTGGCTTGATGTCCACAATATCTGAGTAACACTTCAGTCAAGGAGCACACAGGCTCAGGTACATTCATTATGTCATTATGTAGTGTCCTACAATGAGATACGCAACCACAGAGTCAGGTAAATATAAGAAAGTGAAACTGACATTTATCAATGTGTGAATATTGACACAAACTGTCGCACGATTTACTGAGCGTGCATCATCATTTTACTCTACTGACAAGAGGAAAAGTAAATTTAACATATTGGCATAAATAATTCTTCTTTCACACTCGGCTCCTCGCCCTGTTCTATTTGTGTTGTCCCAGTGTGCTGCAGACTGAATTGTACGGCCGAATCAATTATTCAAACTCCTCTCCGTAGATGCTACTTTGATTTTCTAGGTCAGCTTCCATTTGAATGGGGAAATCAGCAAGGCTCCCAGATCCAGCCCGCCACGCCGTGCCGTTTTGTTGTGAGACAATCTGAAGAAATACGGGGTGACCAACCGCAAAGAAGCCTTGGTGGCGTAGCGAGTAAAAGGAGAGGGCCCAAAAAGATCACAAGCTTCAATCCACACCTCCAGAATGTCATCACGCTGTCCTTGAGCAAGCCTCGTAAACTGTAATTGTTTCAGGCTCTCGATCACGAGTCCCTTACAAGGTAAAGCAATGAAGTGTAACCTTTCTTTTTATGACACAGGTCATGTGACTTGGGTTTTGATGCATATTGGAATTTGTTTTTCGCCATCATGTTTTGTGTTCATATTCGACCCCAAAAAAAAACAGTTTTGAGTCAGATTTTTTTTTTTTTTACTCTGTCCACATCCTTATTCCATAGCAGAGGTTGGTAGTATTGTATCATTATGGAATACTATATCCTCTGCACTGAATTAAAGCCTGTTTTGCTCATAGCAAACCAAAAACAAGAGCGCCCCTGTAATGCCAGACACTCACTTCATAACGTTGAACACCAATAATACTTATTCAGCACATCACTTGTACACTAATGTCTGGTCCTTGGGTATATTAAACAAGCAAAATAGCCACACTGTCATGCTGTGATTGGCTGCCAGTCAAACTAGTAGAGAGGAGCTTAAATAAAGATGCCCAGGGGGCGGCTCTCCTCCGATTCTTTGGAGGATTTAAGAAGCTAATCTCAGTATAAAAAAGGAGCCTCCAGCATCCATCCATTGAGGTGCAGCTGAATCTGTGATCCTGTGTTTTCAGTGATGTTCATGAAACTGGTGGTTAATAGTTTGAAAAGAGCTGTAAGTTCTGGTAAAGTGATGTTCCAAATTTCTAATCATCGACTGAGACATTCAAACACAGCAAAAAGCCTTTAAGGTAAACCAGATGTTGCTTACTCTAACATGCAGATTGAGAACAATCTAAAGCAGGCCACAGGACAATACACTGCAAATCTTGAATGCAAGGATACTGAAACTGCGGTCCGTGATGCCCAGGTGCCACATGTTGATCCTGAGGTCATCTGCAGACAGGTACGTCTCCCCATCACTGTTGACCGAGATGGAGTTCACATGGTAGGTGTGTCCATTGGAGAATACTCTCCTGGGCCTGACCTCTACCATCAGGTCTGTGGGCTTCAGTACCGGCACCTTTCCAAAACACAGGGAGAAATGGAAGTTCAGAAAGTCATCGACTCATAACCAGCTAGTGCAATGTAGTCCAGTTAGATGGACTGGAGCATGTGCGGGCACCTGCAGGGAGGTGATGGTGGAAATGTCCTTGAGTCGTCCCTCCTCATCTTTCAGGTTGTATCCCTCTGGTCTCTTGTCTCTCTCACTTACTTTCCACAGCTTAATGGTCTTATCTGAAACAGGTGAGAAAGTTGGAGAGTTTGTTTGGTAATAACTATGTTGTTATGATGTGTGACTGCTCACAACTATTATCCCAAGGGGTAGCATGACTTGCTTGTGTGGGAGGCAGCTCACCATTGGTGGAGAGGAGGAAGTGAGCGGCATTCTGTTTAGGCAGCCATTTGATCTTGTTGATTTTCTCCTCGATCTCCAGACTTTTTAGGTAGTCAAAGTCGGGCTCGTGGCTCTGGAAGGTACTATAGACATTGTACTCTCCCGAGTCACCCGCCTCCCCAACATGCTCGGACTCCCCTTTTGACTGAATGGGAATAGATCGGAAACAATATCACGCTGTTATTTTTTTTTTAAATTGTAATTACATACAGGTATTAGTGTATCGTGATTATAACCTTAAAGGGTTGGTAACTGTAAGTAACTGACCTCTGTTTCTCTCTGGAAGATGACCACTCGGCCACCTTTATCCCCTGTGGCCAGCAGGTCCCCCGTCTGGTTAAATTCAACTGTAGAGATGACATCAGCTACGGAGACATAGATTTCAAGCAATATTGAATTGAGGTCTTTCCATGCTGGAGTGGCTCTATCATCTAAATGTTTGGAGATAATCGAAGCTACTTGTTAACAAATTATCGATGGCCTCATTTATCTTATGTCAAGTAGGAATGAGTGTTCAGTCATGCCAGGATGAAATCTGACACCACGGAGACAGAGATGACACACCGTCTGTTCTACCTTCTGTGACGTAGTCTCGCAGGAAGGTATGGTTGATTTTGGGGCTCTCAGCGTCCTCGCCCATCTGAAGCTGAGGAAGGGTGACACGCCAGCGCGCCCGTCCTGAGGGGAAGGGTCCAATCCGTGCTCTCTCTCCCCACCCAGCCTCCGCCCATGCTGCTGGGGCCTAGCGCAGCTGCCTACAGCAAGGCATCTTGGGAGTCCAACAGTCCGGAGGGAAGGAAGTGTAGATGAGGATGGCAAAGAAGCAGTATGTTGGGGAGTCAGAGGAGGAAACGAATGAAGAATGTGCTCAGGTTGACATTGAGGAGCAGTGGCAAGCTGTTGATGGTGATTCAGGAGAGGAAACAGCATGATTGCTATTGGTCAGTAAAGACAGAATGTCAACAGTCTACAGAGGTATGACCTTTGAAAAACACCCACAAGTGAACACATTAATATTATCAGCTCATTAATGCACCAGTGCACATGCTCTCGGTCCAAGAAGCACTGAACAGATGTCCATAAAGAAGCACAAATTAATGCAGTTGACAATGACACAAAAATGGTCTCCATATGGGAAGTGCACATGTGACTTGGATGCTGCTTGATCGGGCAGCTGCAGCGACCTCAGGGTGTGGTAGCATCACTGCCTACTTTCCAGATCACACGCACACTTCACATGCAGATAGTCCTTGACGGAGAGCAAAAGGAGAACGTGATGTCTTGCCTGAGCAGCGGGAGGGAGGGAGCTAGGCCTCAGCAAACCTACCAAATCGCCTGCCTCTGCTGTTCCTGCTGGCACGTCCTCTGCGGTACGACTGAGCAGGCCCGCTTGCCAACTGGAGGGAGCGGAATGGTGGAAGGGCAAGGGTAATGGTGAGAGGAGGAGAGGCAGAGGAGGAGGAAAAGAGAGAGGCAGAGGGAGAACGAGGAGGATGGAGGTCCGCTGCCTGCTGATGCTGAGGAGATGATGCTGTGCAGCATCCAGCGTGTCATGACAGCCTCCTCCAGCAGCAGCCAATCAAAGCACAGCTGTCATCAGCGAACCCGCCCACTGCAGGTGACGGAGTAGAGGTGGCCAGTAGATGGCGCTGTTGTCTCACTGTGGCCCTACCGAGGGACCACATTCAACTACTGATGCTACATTTATTTTGTAATCAGGAAACGCAAACTATATGGTATTGACGATATGAATAGTAATAATTCAGTTTCAGATTATTTAAGTTTATTTTGTCCTCCGGGAGTTCTCGGCTCGACTTTTTGTGTTTCCGTTTATGTTTATACAATGGCAGAATGAATGTATTTAACGGGAAACATTCCAGCGAATAAAATGTAATTCTCAATATTTTCCTATATTTTATATAGAAATGAAGAAAACAGAAAAAAACATTGCACCGCTTATCCCGAGGTGACTTTATCCGTGCTAGCGGAGAGCGGCCTCGCGGGGGCAGTGTCTGCGTTTTACAAGGTGTTTCCACTAATGTGAAGAAGAAGAGTCGGCCAAGGAGAAGCGAGGAAGAAAATGACAGGGCGCGGAAAAAGAAAACCTAAATCCGTCCAGGTAGTAATTCTTTCCATGCACGCACCACAAATGCTCACTTCACCGTCAAAAAGTCATCATGCACCACCCTTCATGCCGAAGAAATTCTGCCTTACATTGTAGTTTAATGGCGACAGTCTTGTGCGTGCTCCCCAACAGTGATGGACAACATGGCAGCAGCTGCAGCAAGATCGTGTGGTCATAATGTTAGAGGAAAATGGGTCTACCTATTTTTTTTATCCATTATTATGTGAAAGAAGTCAGTTATCAAATTTCAGCAGTTGATCCGAACTTGAATGGGTTATTTCCGAAGTCCCTCTGTGAATAATATAGAGCAAAATCAGCATGACGTTAAAACAAAACGAACGAAACTATACATAAAAAAAGAATGGTGTGTATGTGGTGAAACTCATCTAAAAAATCAAGGAATCTCAAGCTTTAGAATAGTGTGAATTTGTTGTAGACCGAAGTCCAAAGGTCCCCGGTTTTGTAGTTGTTAACGGGCGTGTTCGTGGATGTGCATGTTGATCTAAAAACAATTATCTGAATTAACAAATCCGACTTATCTATTGTTAGAACAACTTGCGGTTTTGTTGTTCTTCCTACCTGTATTTATTATTATTATTACTACAACCCTGGTCCTAATTGAAAACTCAAAGTTCTCTGTGATTGTTGCTTACAGCTGCAAGTTTGTTTTGGTTTGGACTTAGTAAGCAGACATTTTGCACAGGTTTCTTTGTACTAATACTTAATGTCTCTTACAAACAGGATTCAAATGTTGGAAGCAAGAAGCGGTGTACCGACTCCTTGGCTACGGCACTGTCGGCAGTGTCTGCAAAGCAGCGGGATGAAGTAGAGCGACTCTATAAGCTCCAAATGCCTGAGGATTTCTATCATTTTTGGGAGTTTTGCAAGGAACTGTCGTCTGAAGACCCTAGGGGTGAGTTTTGGTTGTTAAAATTACTATGGTGAATGTCAGATGGCTGTGTAGAAAACTTAAATAGCATCAATTGTTGTGGTTGTAGTTTAATTTGGATATGGGCAAAGTATTACCTGGGGGCAAGGTGAAACTCTACAACTGAGCTTGGAGCAGTATTTCTGACAGCAACTGTCAGGTGTTATTGTATTTTCATTTCTGCTTTTTTTGTTTAATTATATTATTGTTATAATTGTTCTAACAACTCTAACAACTACTGGATGCACAATGTCAATCTGTTCCGTTTTTAAGCAACTATTGAATACTATTATATGCCAAGCTGTTTACAGCCGTAACTGTCGTACGTGATGCCGGCTAACTGCCATAATTATACGCGTCGCCGGCCTCTACGTGCTGCGGTACCAGACATTGAATTAAAAAATAAATAAATAAGCATCAGCTGGCCGTGGTCGTAAGTACGGGTGGACATAAGTCGAGCAGGTCATAAGTTGGTTGCTACTTGTATGTTTTTCAGCTTTTCCTTTTGTGCAGAGGCTACTTTTTATTTTTTCCATCTGTAGTTTGGCTCAACTGCCCCTCACAACAGTCACAGTGCAAATGGTTCCTTGCCCATACCTAGTTTAATTCCTGTGAATGCATTTAAAGCTCTCACACACTACAAATAGTATTTTTTTATGACACGAGTGTTTTTCAAAGCACTATCATCATCCAATGGAGGGAAAAAAAACATGCTTCTTATGAACCATCTGGACTAACTTCCTTTTCCCATAAGCACATATTGATCATTCTGCTTTCACAATATGTTAATGAACTCAGTAGCATCTTGGTTAGTGGTTCATGCATCATAACATGCCATTTAACTTTCCATTTACCCTCAAATCACTGAACGCACACAACGGGCTGACAGTATGTTAGAGCCCCTAGTAAAGTGTCACAAATCGATGCATTAATGTTGAGGTTTCAAGGTAATCCATAAGTGTACATAGCCCCTGCTAATGGTTTTTATGTGAACAATTTTTTTACATTTCTTTTAGGTGCACTCAAAGAAACCCTTGGTTTGCGGCTGGTTGGTCCATTTGACATTCTGGCAGGAGCTCAGGAAGACCCCAAAAATCCTCGACCCAACTTTCATCTCCACTGGAGATATTTCTATGACCCGCCAGAGTTTCAGACAATAATCACTGGCTCTGAGGACAGCCAGCACCATATTGGATACTATAGGTATAAAGTCAACACAGATTGTGTATCTGTATATGTGTTCTTTACGTTTCATTTTCCTCTGCACAGGGATACTCCTGACTCTCTTCCCTCATTCACTGGTGAGAATGAAGCAAAGAAAGGCTGCACAATCACTCAGATGGGAGACAATGTCTTTGCTGCTGTTCAGTAAGTGGAGATAGTTGTCTTTTTACTCTGGCTGGGACTCCATGAAAAACATTAATCTCATTTATCAGACATTTTTTAAGTAATGAATTGCAATTAATCACATTTCAACACTTGTACCAGAATTATTACATTTAAGTTGAGTCTGTGCACAAAAGTTTCGACATCAGACTTAAGGTCCTTCTGTGATGATGATCAAAGCCTTTACTGCATAAAGTTTCTGAGAGTTTTTTTCAACTTTGATGTCATTTTTTCCAACAGTTTCAGCTTGAAAATGCTTAGGTTTGAAAGGATTAATTGATGATTGATAGTGCTGGGGCATCATCACTGCTGTCTGCACTGTGTATTTTTTTCCTGTGGCATCTTCTGTGCTTACCGCTATTTACGGGTTTTTTACATTCCCAATGCGTTTTTTTGGCTGTGTTCATAGTACAGATCATTTTTTTGCACATGTGTGTCATGTATTCTTCATTTATTTATGTATTTATTTTTCAAATCAAACACAGGCGTCTTTCGTATTTGGATTTGAATCAGATATGTATCTGATGCGATTGCAGTATGGATGCTCAGGTCACAACTCTACCGCCCTACACATCATCAAGCGTTCACGAACATAGAAGGAAGTTGTTCTTGTCATAAGGAAATGTTGAATTAAGTTTCATGTCAGTGAATCCGTTCAGCTCAGAATCCCACCACTCTTGGAATGCAATTTTGCACCCACACTTCTCTGTATGCACGTTGCTGCCATTGCCCCACAAAACGTTGTGAAAAATGCTGCTCGAATTGAAGTCGCAGGTGTCCGCCATCTGCTTGTGTAAAGTATTAACTACTCCAGGCTTCATATTTGGAGCATGTCTTCTTAAAATGTTGCAATGCTGTTTGTCGCCGTTTTGCAGCTTTGGTGCTTAAAAGGTTACATTTCCGCAAAGCTCATTCTCCTTAATCGTAGATGTTGTGGTTATGGCATCACCTTGTATAATGTATTTCTGCTGGAGTTGGTGTACCGAAAAATGTTCCATGTAAAAGAAGGTTTATTTGAGATTAAACTGGGATATTTGTTTTAATGAATTATTTTGTGTCTGTAATGAACTCATCTCTTGAAGTCCCAGCCCTTGCTAATCTTTTCATGCCGTCTATCAAATTGTTGCTTACCTGAAAACCTTGTGTACAAAAACTTGTGTTCTGTAACGGTGGCAGCATAAAAAACATATATAAGTCTCGAAGGAGAATTTGGTTGACTGTGGGAATTTTCCCAGTATAACACCCTTAGTGTACCGTAAGTTTCAGACTATAGAGCTATATTCTATGCACCGGAATATTTGCCACACCCACTAAATTTAAGAAGGAAAATAGATCTTTTTCATACATAAGATGCAGCAGCCTATAAGATGCAGATGCAGTGGTACAGTCACTGCCGTAGATAGGGGCTGCACCAGGCTTAAAAATGCTTTTCAAAACTAGAGACTGACTCATGAAACGAACTGAACTTGAATCAAGAACTCCTTACATCTTTTATCCACATTGAAGCGCTCAAAATGCAGTTTTCACCCACGTGCCTGAAGTTCTGACACCACAGCCACTCAGCAGCTGCTTCTCGAATCCAGACCTCCAGCAGATTGACTCTGTTGCCAGAGCTGCAGACACACGAGCGAAAACAGTGCATTTTGAGCGCTTTAAGGGTAAATAAATAGCCTCTGATTTCATTGGTTTCATCGCCTCCAATGTCAAATCCATATTTTAGTTTCGCCATTCTATAAGCTGCAGGGTTCAGACTGTGAGAAAAAAGTAGCGGCTGATATTCTGGAAATTACAGTAAATAATACAGTGTTATCTCTTACTCCTTGGCCTAGCAATGAACATTTCATGTGAGATATAATCTGTTAGTTCCTGAATATTCAACCATGTGCATCTGACCTGCCACATTCTCTGTTTTTGTAGTTTGTTTCTGCTGAGAAAGAGGAAAGAGAAGACGAGCCGAAAAGCAGGCGGCGAGGACATTGAGCAGCTGGGAGAAAAACTGAAAGCAAAGGCGGATGAATTGGATTTATCTCTCGAACAGAAAACCAAAGCAATGAAAATGAGGGATAAGAAGGTATCCAGCTGAGGCGTGATATTTCTTTACGTTGTGATGTTGTGAATTGTTTCAGCTGAGCCCATTATTATAAGTCACTTCTACTGCTTTCATTGCCGTGTTATTGGCTTGCCTCTACAATAATGCATTAGTTTAAAATGCCATTTCATCATTGCAGGTGGTTACAAAGACATTCCATGGTGCTGGCATTGTTGTTCCTGTTGACAAGAATGATGTTGGATATAGAGAACTTCCAGAAACTGATGGTGAGTGTTTCCTTCTTTTAGTGGTCATTTTGTCTGTGTGTTTTACTTTTCTCCTTCGCCTGCGTCTAGCTGATCTGAAGAAGATCTGCAGAGCCATTGCTGAAGCAAAGAGCGATGAAGAGCGTGTTAAAGCCTTTGGACCTCTACAGCAGATCATCACATTTGTTCAGTTTGCCAATGACGAATGCGACTACGGAATGGGTTACGAGTTGGGAATGGATCTTTTCTGCTTCGGATCTCATGTGAGTGCAGCGTATGTTATGGCCCAACCTGGCTAACCTTATGGCTTGACTGGCTAACCTTCCTGTGATGTTCTCCCTGCAGTACTTCCACAAGACTGTGAAGCAGCTCCTTCCAATGGCTTACAACTTACTGAAGCGCAATTTGTTTGGGGAAATTCTGGAAGACCACCTGGCCAGCCGTAGCCACGAAAACCTGGACCAGCTAGAAGGCCATTAATTTTTCGGATTGTCAAAGTTGCACACGCTGCTGTGCAACTTTAATTATTAAAACTCAAGCGGTGTCCTGTTTTGTGTTGTTTGTCAAAGTTTCTTTGTGAACTAATGCTGTTCTTATTGTGTGGGAAACAGTTCAATTGTTTCATGATTGTACAAGGTCAATGTAGATGTCAAATAAAATATTTTTTATATTTTTAACACTGTCTCTGTTTACCTAATACTTCTGCTTCTGGTGCGTACGTGCATCACTTGGCTTACAGTTGCGTTTTTTTGCTCCTGTACAAATCGAATTAGCACTGATCACTGCTACCCAGATGTACACCACAGAAGAAATGCTCTTTGGCTGTAATGCATTTTCACCCATGCTTTATCCCAGCCAAATCCATCCTTTTTATGCGACTCCGATAGGTAGCACCAAACTATGAGGACTGTCAATGGTCATAATGTTTTGGAATCGTCTTAAGTATGTCTGTATTTACGTTTTTGCTAGCAGTTTGAAACCTGATAACTGATGAGGTACTAAATGCAACAATACTGTATAACAGACTCTTAATCGAGTCAAATTTACATTTGTTTTATCAAAAATATTTCCAGTATAGAAAATAATTATGTATCTGTCTTTTGCAGCTTTGACTTGGTTGAAAATTGTGTTGACAACGTCACCTTTTTTTCTGAAAGAAAGCATGCAGCCACTTGACCTTCTACCTATATAATTCTTGCCTGTTTTTAGATCCCCTCAGCTCAGCATTATTGATCTGGGCCTTGTCACCCTACATCACATTTATAGCTCAAGAAGAAACCCAGGACGATGCGATTGGTTGGATTTTTTTTTTTATGCTCATGACTGGAGACATAAATAGACATATACACTGGTTGCAACAAAGTGTGGGGAATTGAGTACAAGTTTGTTTTTGCTATATAAATCAACCTGGGTTAGGAGATGTTTCAATAGTGACCTGAAAATCTCTTCATGGACCACTTGGCTCAGTCTAGTGGGAACCTGCTGCTGATTCCAGTGGTTCGCGCTCAGTGAAGAAACAATGATGAGGATCAGCTCCTCTCAATCTACACCTTTTGTGTCTGGTCTGTCCCAGAGCTTACTTTGTGGTCTGCAGGTTTCTTGAGGTATTGCTACAGGGAAGGAAAGAAAGGAGTTTCATTCTGTCGACTGGAGCAGTTTCTGTAGGTATTTTGATCGAAGGGAACAGCCAGAAATCAAAAGCTTCAGGTGGTTTCTTGGAAGCTTGCTGCTACCCCTGCGATCTGACGGAATGAAAGAAAATGAATGTATTGATATTGGGGGGGAAAAAAAGATGCATGTTAGATATGCTATATATGTCCCACAGTACAAGCTCAAGTGCCCATTGTTTGTGTTGTTTATAGTCGCAAAATATTTGGACATTTGCAATTTATATTTGAATATTTTATACTAGTGGATGACATAATTTTGGCAAATTATTAAAATTATGGCATAAGCAAAAGAAGATCGGATCCCGTTAACGAAATTAACGGCTGCTTTATGTATGAGCCAATGCCTTTCAGTGACGACAGACAAGTGTTTCACAACTCAACCGTGTTTATTATGTAATGTTTGATGAAACGGGAGCATTGTCAACTTTTCTCCTCGTCAGTGGTGCAGCATCTGTGAGGGGAGGGAGGACTCGCTACCCCAGGTGCGTTCATTGCCTTTCGGAAATGCTAGCTTCGGCAGTATGATCGTTTCACGTGTCGTGCTCCCTTGTTTAAAATAAACTATATCTATAATAATGCAATATTAAAAAATAAATAACGAGCGTAAAAGGCAATGGAGATGATTGAAGAAATATGAGAGAGACGTATTGGTATTTTAGGTAAATGTTTCGCATTAGTCGCTTATGTTGCATATTACGCATCATTCTGGTTATATTGTGTTTCTGATGTTAATTTAAATACAATAATGAAAAAGATTGATGTATTTTATGTTTGGACTATGGTATGGCGAGAAGACGAGTTTTCCTAATGCTCCTGAAGGCAGCATCGATTCTGCGGAGTTTCGGGAAAGCGCATCAGCGGCGCGCTCACGTTGACACAAACACACATACACACACACGACCGGGCTGTGTCGAAACACCGGGAGCATCCTGTCAACAGACCGAGCGCTCCTTATCGCCATTGCCGAGACCTGACAATTTTGCTCCGAGTGGTTCTGGCCGTGCAGCATGACCGGGGGCTCATTGGGGCCGTGTGGATTCTGAGAACCGCGGATAGCCTCCCCTTGGTCCGGGTAAAGTATCCTGACTGACCGCTGCCTCAGCGGCAGGAACCAGCCCAAATCGGGATGTCCAGCAGCCCTGAAGGAAGTCTCTCCAGGGGCGGCGGCCCCGACTTAAAGATGGCTTCACCGAGCAACACCTCCCCGGAGGGTGGACAAGCGCCGCCGCTGCATCAGAACCGTATCAAGCAGGTGGGTGTCTGAGCTCAGCTTCGCCTCCGCAGTGGCCGGCCCAGCACCACCGCTCGGCCCGCTGCTGCTGATGCTGCGCACCGGGGGAGGGCGGTCAAAGGCGTTGCCTCTATTCATCACATCTGCACGGCCGTGTAGTTCGCGGCGACCCACGTCTAACGAGCGGCTTCGCTGCTGCGGTAATGCCGTTGGTTTTGACAAGAGATTTAGACAGATAATATCCAGACAGCGTGATAATTCCCTAACAGGCCATATGTTGTCATGGCGGTCAAAATAAACACCAGCAGGCCCCGCCTTGCTAGTTACATGCTGCAGCCATAATAACTTACTAGGCACCGCTGAACTGTATACTTCCGTTCACTTTTGATAGAAGATAACAAACCGCCAACGTGCTACTCATAACAGTTTTGCAGACTGTTTTTTTCAGACAACCTCTTGGACACTTTTTACATAAGTTTTGGAATACTGAGAGCACAATTACTAATACAGTGATATGTATCTCTTTGCTGTGTGTCTTCACATCTGTCTCATCTTTTGGATGAGCACTAAATAAAGAGCAAATCATAAGCCCCCACATGATTCATGATTGACCTTGTATGATTTATTGTGATATTGGAAAGTATGGCAGAAGACGGGATGCACATGTTTCTTGCTCTTGTGCACTTTCCATCTGACATCTCAGTAATGGACTTGAGTGACATGCATACACACACGGAAGCACTTCTTGTTTGGGTGGGGCAACTAAGAAGCAAAAAACAAACCCTTAAAAAGTTGGATGCAGTGTGCTGACTATATTGTTACACATTTTGTGTACAATATATATATACTTCATGTGGATTAATACATTCCTCTGTAGAGTGTGATTTAACTTACTGTGTATTGTCATTATATATATGTATGAATGTAAATGTATGAATATGTATGTTAAATATAATACAACACACATGATATTCATATTGTTGTCATGTACTCACCTCGAACTCGTTCATATTCGAAATGATCCTTTTCATTACAGTTTTACATGAAAGTATGACATTCGGAGTCTAAAAAAGCTTTAAGGTGTTGTTTTGTCCAACCCCTGTATATAAAATATTATTACATTTTGTACTGCTGAAGTTCAGATTATACTTCATGTGGATTAATACATTCCTCTGTAGAGTGTGATTTAACTATATATATATACTATATATATATATATATATATATATATATATACGTAAATGTTGGTATATGTATGTAAAATATTACATAATATACATATTATTCATATATATAATATAAAAATAAGATTCTGATTATTATTTATTGTTGTCATGTACTCACCTCGAACTCGTTCATATTCGAAATGATCCTTTTCATTACAGTTTTACCTGAAAGTATGACATTCGGAGTCGACTTCTTGATAATTGAACAACAATTGCCTGCCTCTAGCAACGTGACTCATGGTTTTTCAGAATTAGCTCGCCTATGCTTGGCGCCAAAGTGCTGCAGGCAACTTTAGACTTGCATGCTCTGGCACTTCAGACACATCGTTTTAATACATGAAATCCCTGTGGTTCATTTTTAACATGCAGTTGTCCAGACTCTGAATCACTTGTGTTGCATATGGAGAGGGCAATTCTGGTGGCATTTATCCAGCTACAGTGGCCTCCACTGGGGGCCTAAGATGAGAAATATGAGGCTTTATTCAGAGTTCATGGTCAGGCAGACTTACTGAATTAATAAGTGCTGATGTAATAGTTTCTTGATCTGAAGTGCAAAACCAAAAACAATGCTTGATTAAAGTCATTTCAACACTTAGCTCATCAGTTTACATACGGCTTCCATCTTGTCAACACAAGCGGAACGTATGCTATGCCAGAAGGTAAAAACAGATGAATAAAGAACAAAATCCTCAAAGCTGTGCCAGGTCTAAAAATATGACTCGTCTCTAATGTTACTGCAGAAAAGGAGCTTCATGTAGGCCGTTTGGCTTGTCTGCTCGCTGAAGCCATAAAACACGCTTTATATGCTGCACTGCACTGGGCAGCAGTGCACTGTGCATGCGTTTGACCGAGTGCTATACAGTTCACTTCCCATGCATGAGATGCTGTCTTACTCATCTTCGCTTTTCGCTCCATCTTAGGAAGGAACGCTCTTACTATGAAGAGGCAATGCCTTTCTGCTTGCATGTCATTTCGTTTTCTTCATAGTTGAAGTAGAGGAGAGCTTGCGTTAAGTGTATATGTCGTGGGTATTTAAGTGACCTTGGTGGCCAAAATAGTAATATCTCTTCCCAAAAGTGACCAAAGATGACGATGATCTACTGAAGAAGTATTGGGTTTTCCTTCTGTGTGTACAAACAAATTCAACTGAATTCCGTTTCCATATGCTACCATAAAACACATTACGATTCTGACAAGGTTCTTGTAAGTTCTTCTAAAACGCTCCCGCCACCTTGTGATGTCACTGGAGGTAAGAAATACTGGCACGCTGGATGTTCTACTGGCACCAGTCGTGCAGCAGTTCAGCATCTCTCCTCTGATACTGAAGCTGAAGAGCTTTTTTTATATTCTAATGGTTGCCAACAGGATCTACTTCCAGTGATATCACGGAGACTTGTTTCCTGTTCCCGCTTTGATTCCCTAGGTTTACTGTTATTCAGCACTGCAATTCAGCGGAACCACATTTGTTGATGACATATGATCATTTCATACTGCATATTTATGCATTTTTCCTCTTCCCGATACTTTCTAACACATCTCACGAGCCACAGCTGAAGTGTCTTTACATGAAGCATCTGAAACCTCTCAGGCTACTCGTGCCTCCATGGGCTTTGGTTATGATTGGATCATTTCCTGTCTGCTGTTGTGGTGGTTTGTGCCGACAGCGCATCGTGAGTTGGCGAAAAATCAACAGATAATTCCGTCTCTCCATCCCTTAATGACATTTTCTGTCTGGGCTTCATCTGTCTACTGTTTCAAGACTTTTGTTAATAAAGCTGCCGCCGATAAACTTAAGAGAACAGTAGACTACGTAAAACGAGTGATAGAAAAGCTATCATGTTTTGGTGAACCATGCAGTAAATAAGGACCAGTAAAAATGTGACAACATACTGATCATATTGGCCTCTTGAAAATTTGGTTCTGGGGAAAAACCCTTTATCTTCTGTTCCATGCATCTTACTACTCTCTAGTTCTTGTCACTTGCTGAACGGTGCAGGTGGGATTGCACACCACCTATTCTCAGTCATCCATTTCATTCCACCACCATAGTGTAATGTGTCATACTGTAGGTCAGATTTCACTGCAGCCTCTGACATGTTCTTATCCAATTTCTGACTGCCTCTGTCTCCACTATGTCTGTGTTGCTCTGCATATCTGTCTATTGCTTCTCTCCAATTGGATATGGTTTGTTCCTACAGGAAGTTGGCCTTAATGGGTCGAAAGCCTTCATTAAATTACCTTCAGAGCCACACCCACATATCTGGAGCTTCTTTCAGCTTTTTTTCAAAATTGCTTTTCAACTGCCTACCTGTATAATATCATCTTTGAATTTGTAGATTTTATTTTAATGGCCAGTAAAAGATCAATTTGTTCGATAACAGCCTAAAAACATTTTTGTTCTTGTCCAACCTCTTCTTCTCAAATGTGTAACAAAAACCTTGTTGATATTCTGGATGATAATCGTAGTTCATATACAACGCTCATAGACGGATAAAGGCTTCAACTTGAATTATGTCTGCCTCTTGATTTTTGGTGATCTCATATCGCCTGACTCTGAGTCACTCACATTTCCCAAAACTCTGCCATGAGTTGATCCAACCCTCTTTGGGTTCATGATGTCACCAAAGGGGTGACGAGCGGCGTCCTAAAACAATTGGCTACCAAATGGATTTCATTATTATTTCATGGTGCTCATGTTACAGCTTTTAAGCTCTAGCTAAATCCATGTTTAAAGCTATAGGCTAGCATCTTTGACAGCCCTATGGCTTTTCTCAGAATTCTCTCTGCTCTACGAAAATGCATGCTACCATTACATTTCCAAATGTAGCTTGAGTCTGTGTATCTCAGATCACGGTCTTCGCGGAAGCTGCGCTGTTATCAAAGTGGTAGTAGTGGCCTAGTTGAATCTGATACCTTCTCATATCCATTCTTGACCTGGTATTTAAAGAATCTGATACAAGAGGACTTGATGAGTCATTGGTTGTCATCAAGGGTGATATATATCCCTGGATTTATGAATCTAAAATGAAAAGAGTGGGCTCTCTGATTCTTTCAAACATTGTCTTTTAGCTTATAATAGCTTAAAATGCAAAGTAGCTTCGGGTGTAAGTATTTTGGCCTGTCACTAATAATGACGTTATTAGACTATACAATTGGTCATACATTGGTAACATGACTACTAACCAACAGAGCAACAGAAATGACTGTAGCTGTGGCTATAGTGACATTTAAACTTTTATTTTAGCATTCATTTCTTTTTGAAGATCAAACATGTACATATATGCTGTGAGACATTACACATTATGAGTTTGCTTACAGCTTAAAGTTGTTAATCGTCACCAGCTTCAGACACACATGTCATTCCATTCCTTCTGAAGTGGAATGGTAATAGATGATCCTTGTATCCCAAAGTTTTTCCTTGCTCATTTTGCTGAATGATGATTTCCTCTCCATCCACTGTGAGCAAAGTCACAGGAAGACCACCAGCTGAGTGCAAACGTCTCCAGTGGGTTTTTTTTTTCTTTTAAGTGTGTGCTTGTACTGCCAACGCCGACCTTTTGTTGAAGAGGTGAAATTCTGCCCATTTTCACTGTTAACAAAAAAATATAAACATCTCATAGTTTGACGCCATCATCCGTGATTGTCCCACCCTGTTCCGATCAGCCAAGGCAATCGGGTACTTAGACTGTGCTGATAGGACCTAAGAAATAAATGATCCGCTCATCAGTCACCATTGTTTTTCTGGGTGTCTAATGTTGTGGATGAATTGTTTCATGGTCTTATGAAGAAGAGCATTTGTGAAATCATTTTCTCAACCACTTTCGTGGGCAACCATATCGTGCCATTCCTGAGTCTTTGTGCTTTGGACATGTGGACAGTTCAGGAGTTGCAGCACATCACCTTGAATTTGTAGCCTGACATTGCTTTGGCCATCGGAGTTACCCACTCAGTTTTACTTTCAGACCACACAACTCTTAAGGAGTGCTGAGCTCACTAACCAGTAGCTCGTCATTCTTCCCCACGGCTGTGTCCAATGAGCTTGTTGTTTCCTGACAAACAAAATAGCATCCAGCTCCTTTTGTCCTTGTCACGTCCGACAGTTGATATGCCTTGCCTCTCATTTAGTCTCCTTGGCAATGCATTTTCTGAATAGTTGGTTGTTGCAGAAAATCGTTTGCAGTTCTATGTGTCAATTTTTCCTTCTCTATGGAAAAGCTGACTGTCACCACTTTTCATAATCGTCTTCACTTACTTTATCTGTGATAGTAAAACGAATGCAGGGTATTCTGGTCTCCCAGTTTTGCATTTAAATGTGTACTGATGTGGGCACTAAAACCCAAATCATCCAACCTGCACTGCTACAGTCGGCTCACTCAAGCTTCAATTGAATTTCCTATGATGGATCTTCCGAACAAGAAGTGCCCCTCACATATATATTGAGACAAATGTTGGGGGGCGCTAGGTCTCCTGAGAGGCCAGGTGTTTTTGGACCGGATTTCAGCTTTTAAACATTAATAATTTACCATGGCTGTACTTCCCGTTAGGGAGAGAGAGACATTGACAAAGGAGGGCGTGGCTGCTGATCAATAGACATCTCAGAATCTCACTCAGGCACCGTCATGTAGACGTGCACCAGCCTTTTTCTGTCTGGACGATTAGGGGTTGGCCTGTTCTTTCCACTTACTCATTAGACGTAGGCTGTTTAATGAGGCTACACACTGCTAATATACAGCCACCCACGCATGTATAATGACAATCAACGTCTTCATTTTAATCATTGTGGTTAATTGTTGATTCTGAAAATATGCTGTATAATGCATTTCGACATTAGATACTGGGTGTGTCCATGTGCCCCGTCTTCTATGAAATCCCAATGCCACAGAAACCTTCCGACTTTATAGTTCTGTCTCTGTTAGTATTACAATGTACCTGGCAAAATATGTGATTATCATTATCTCTTGTGTTTCTGACAGTGTTTTACAGCCTCCATTATAGGGCTGCAGCAGTGGATTTTAGGTCATGTGCTTCGTAATTCATCATGGCTTCAACTTGGAGGAAAATCAGTTTCTGGCTCAGTTCACGTGCTGAATGAAAGTCATTCTGGAACTAGAGTCACCCTTGTTTTAGAGGGATTTCACATTAGATCATTGTTTAAAAGGCTTGACTATTGTCATTCAGAGCATGTACATTACAGATGGCATCTTTCTGATGAAATGTCAAAAGATAATGCGTTTATACTCCATTATTCTAAATCTGATCATTTTCATTTTATTTATTTATTTTTTCAAAATTGCTTTTCAACTGCCTACCTGTATATTAATTTGTAGATTTTATTTTAATGGCCAGTGAAAGATAAATTTGTTCGATAACAGCCTAAAAACATCTTTGTTCTTGTCCAACCTCTTCTTCTCAAACAAAAAGAGGTTAACAAAACCATGTTGATATTCTGGATGATAATCATAGTTCATATACAATGCTCATAGACAGATAAGACTTCAACATGAATTATGTCTGCCTCTTGATTTTTGATGATCTCAAGGATACCACTGCTGCTATTCTAAATAACTAATGTGAAATATTTTCATTTACATTTATTTATTTATTATTTTATATTTATTTTATATTTTTAAAATATTTTATCTGCAATTATTTATTTATTTTCCACCCAACCTAATACCATTCCCTGGACCGAGGAGGTCATGTGATTGTCTGCCTCAGACCTGTCTGACAGAAAAATAACTTGCAAGGTTATGAATGGATTCCATAGAAACAAATGATCACATTTTGGTGGGGGTGCCTTTGTTCTGAGGCCCAGGAGAATTTGAAGGTTTCATTGCAAACTGCATTTGTGGTCTTTGTTCTTGTGAGGCGGAGGTCCATTCATATTTCTAGTTTAATTAAACTAGTAATTTATATTTTATATGCATTTCACTGCCTTGCATCCCTCACACCATACTGCAATTCCCTGGGGTCGACCTGCTCTCATCTAAACAATGGCACTGGAAAGCTGATGTCGTTCTCTCCCGCGGGACTTGAGCATTGCTTCAAGGTTGGGAAAGAGGGTATCATGAATTATTTTCAAAGCCATTTGTGCTGAGCTGATTTGAACCAGATTCTCTTGTATTATAGTGTATACTGCTTTGTCTGTATCCCCTTCTCCCATAGATTTATCTTATTGATGTCAGTAGTTTGCTGTACATATATAGAGAACAAATGAATGTATTTTCAAAATCTACACCCATGGTTAGCAAACACAATGCATTGCCTGCCTTCCCCTGATTTCCTCTCATTCATGTCACTTGTCTGTATATCAGGGTTTGTGTCAGTTGCTTTGCGGCGTCTCCCCTTTTTCTGTCTACTGCGGGACGAGTCATCATGTCATAACTCACAGGGTGTGGTCTGCTCTTGTGCGCTTGTCTCAGCGACATAAAAGTTGATCTGGTTCTGTGTGGGAGCGGATGGACAGAGGCTTGTTTTATGGTTTTGACCTTTTATAAATGTATGAGGCAACAGAAATGACCTGGCAATGAATCTGTAACTGTCTCTGTTTTCCAGTTTGTTCCGTACGACTACAGTCTAAAGAGACCAGATTGTTTTCGTCTCATTTGTTCGCCTCTATCACTTTCACTGATGGATAAGCAGTTAAATGTAAAGGCGAAACTGTAAATGTCAAAATACTTCAAACACAAGTAACAACATGAACATTTCACCACACACTGCTGCATCAGGGCCATTATGTTGTGCAGATCACATGAACAAAACATGCGCTTGTCTCACCAGGCAACAGTCGCTTACTCTTCTGAACAGCATAATAAAATCGGCATAAAAGGCTATCTTTGTCCTCCAACGCTGAAAAGGGTTGGTTGTAGTCCTCTACTCAATGTTTTATTCACTTGTTAAAGTTCATCTGGTTCACCATTCTGTGGAGCCACACAGAAGATGTTCCATTTTGAACATGACATCATTGAGTGACTGGCCCTTTCATTTTAGCCAGCAGATTTGTGGTGTTGCAATGTAGTTTCTTCCTTCCTGCACTGTTTTGGAATTTCAGACCAACTTCATGTTGACATGAAGTGAAACAATTCATGTGGGGGATGAAAAATTTTTACCAAAGCTAAATGGGTTATAAGAAACGGCCCCACGGAGGGGAGGCAGCAGCAGCTGGTCATTGTTTGAGTCACGGTCATTGACCCATTAAAAGTAAGGCATAAATGTAATTGAATGTGACGTGAAATGTCAACTGGACTCTCTGTGATACACCTGTCACTTCAGATTTGTACTCTGATGCAGTACAAACTGCAATGAGGGAGACTATTACGACCAGCTGTGTACATCTGTTTATGACCATTTCTGGATAGGTGTGATCTGCAGGTGAAATTACAGCTGTGTGGACTTAGGGCAGATCACATGGGTGACAACTCAATCCCACCGATCCCACAATTATTAAATTATTAAAAATTAATGTGCTAGTGGTGGAAATCTTTTACTATCTCACGATTCAATTCAAAATCGAAAAATCGGCTTTTCCATTCAAAACTATTTCAATGATTTCTGATCATGATTTAAATGAATCTGCTTTGCCAGACAAAATGACAAATGGACACATTCCAGTGCCTTTTGCACATTTATCAAGTTTAGAACATTTATCCTTGCTTAGAAATGCAACGATAAAAGCAAATAAAAATTTAAAAAACACCTTCGCAATTAAAAAACAAAAAAGAAAATAAAAAACGTGTTGCCTATTAAATTCCAAGGGACATGCCTATGCTTGTGACCTTTCTTTAAGTCTCTTGGTGCAGCTGTGTGACTGAAAAACTCCACGAGATGGCTGACACGGTTTCCGGTAAAATCCGGAATGACGCCAAACTTTGTTTTAGTTCCATGCTTGCGTTTCTCCAGAACGGGCTGTGCGGTGACATCAGGATGTTGCACGCAGTTACAAAATGGCAGACAGACAGCGTATTTTTATATTTAAATAAAATCAATTTTGGCATTTCAAATCAATTCTGAATCCCAGTTTTTAGTTGTCTGTTCTCCCAGGAAGCACTGCTTGAAAGATTCTGATTTACCACCTAAACAGGAAAGTGGAAAATACGTGTTCCATGTTGTTGTCAAAGCGTAGGCGGTGTATTGATAACAGCGATGGGGGACTCAAGTCAAGGGATTTGAAGCAGTGGTAAATGCCTCCACTTGACTTTGACTTGCTATTTATGACTTGAGACTTGACTTGGACTGGCAGGCAGTGACGTGACATATTATTCCTTTCTTCATTATTGAGAGAATTATTAAAAACATTGCATTGCTATTTTTTAAAACTTGCAGATGTGAGCCAACCAAACCTGACTGATCATATGACATGCACGTCAATTTCTAACCCACGCACTGTTCTCACTTCTACACACCCAGTTACACACTCGCAATTCCCAAGATATACAGTATATATAATATTTGATTTATGTTTTTCTCTATCTGACCTCCCTGAGGGATGTTGTTGTTTATTCTCACATGCAGTGTTTTTTACACTTGTGCATTGAAATAATTTTTCAAATCAAAACTCGCACTTTAAGATAGTTGTTGTCCATCTTATTATAATTTAATAATTGACTTGAGACTTGCTTGAGCAAAGCTATGACTTGACTCAACTTAACTTGTCCCTCACAAAAAATGACTCGACTTGTTTGAGACTTGAGGGTTAAGATCCGAGACTTGCACATGTATGACCTACTTCCCCCTCTGATGAAAATAATACATTTGTTATTAAATAAATATATAAACTCAGTAATGCATGCATAAATGAGGTGCATTTATAAATAAGGCATTAAGTCATTGCACTTCATTGTTGCCTCTGTTTTAAGTTCATCCAGTGAAACATTTCAGAATTACTGGGGAAAACATTTTTCGTCTGTGTAAAAAGATCCCTCTTCCATTAACCTCAGATGTGTTCTAAACACTATCATGAGTCAGCACTAGCGCTCCATTAGTTGGGAAACAAGTTGCAAACACAAAAGCAATTTACCCATGCAAGACCATTTCACCAAGGCTCAGCAAAGTGGGTTAACAAACTGCAGCATTTTATTGATTGAATCTTTCCCAGTTGTCCAAATTTGGAGTTCATCGCTACTATTCAGAGCTGAGGTTCTACCCAGTCTGATTTTTCAATATTGAGCGTCAGCGCAAACTCAATTTTAGCAATTAAATCTCTATCTATTGATAGAACACTCTAAAGCACGTGGGTGGGCATGTGCAAGGAATATTCTATTGGTCTTTCCGTCTCTGTTTCTTTCTGTCCTGGAGTCCTAATGGGATGTATAAAAGCGTTCGATCTATGAAACTGAAAAAAAGACCATTAACCCTCCCTCTCATATCCACAGCTGGTCAAGAGAAAGAGCAGCTCACATCAGCTATCTTGGTGCGCTTCTTAATGTAATACGACTCCCAAATGGAGGGGCCCGGGGCGTGCCGAACACACACACACACACACACACACACACGGAGTGTTCATTGGTAGTTTTATTATGGATTTCTATTATTGGATGCATACTGGACAGTGTCAAAACTGTGGCTTTGATAAGTTTTTTGCTGATGCAACGAACCAGAAATATTCACTATATTTAAATAAATCAATTAGCTCATGTAGTCCATTTCCTCACTGTATTCGCTTGGAGTCAGATTACAGGTTAATCAATCACATCATCGATTTTGTCTGTTATCCTGAAACATGTCACATCATTTTGAAAACTGGAAAAGCTGTAGGTGAATTAGTTGGTGCAGTAAATAAAATGACATGACATGCATTGTTGTTGCCCTTAGAAATAAAGTCTAAAGCATACTTTGAGCTAATAATTTGACTATACAGCCACCAATGATCAGAAATTTAGGTTGTCCTGCTCAAAAAACGTGCGTCGTGTCTCTCTGTTTTTGCGTCTCCTTCAGTAGCTAAAGGCCTGCGTACTGTACATACAGGCCATTTTCAACAGTGTGTAGTCTTTTGTATTCATGTTCAAATCTTAATTCTTTCATGTCACATTGTAAAGAATATATCTTGGAATTTATTTCCTATCATTTTGCTGCTTTGAAATGCATTTTTTCTATTAATATCAAATTTCATGAGTCCAGAATGATCAATTCTCACATTCTGTCTTTTGAAAGTGTCTTTTCCCTCATTATTTGTGCTTGTGCTCTACCATGCATTTTCTTATATTTCAATTTTCCCAGTATTTCACACATTATTAGGAATATATTCTGGATGTTAATCATTGCAGAAATTTCACGGCATAGCTCTGCAAAACTGTTTAACCTATCAACATTTTATGTATGGAGTTGAGAGAATTACTAGTAAACAACAGTTTTTCTTATCAAGATATTCAATATGCACACTGTAATTCATATTAGATAATGTGAACATGTGGACATTGTCAAAAAAAAGAATACGTACACTTCCTGTCAATAGTTTAGACATTTTACTGTCCTCCGAATTATGTAGTGAACAACAACAACAGGTTTTGTATTTTACAATCTTCAAAATAGCATCCCTTTGCCTTGATTCCGACTTTGCACAGTCTTGGCTTCCTCACCATGAACTTTACGAGGTCGTCACCTGAAATGGTTTTACAGTGGATGACTCCATCATCATGATGATCCTTGGCCTTCATCATGTCGATCATGACGAAGGCCAAGGATTTGCAGTACTGTCAACAGAGGAATGTTGGCTACTTTGAGTCGTCTGCAGTATAAAACATATGAAGTTATTTTGCTTTCTTTGCCACATAATTCTATATATCCTGCTTCATATATAGGATGTCTTCGGTGTGCATCTACAATGTAGAATGTGTGTCAGACTTTTAACCGGTAGTGTATATATGTTTTGGGAATAGACCTCAACGAAAGTGCATTCAGATGTTATTATAAACGGGTCTCTTGAACACGGCTAAAATAGAATGGTAGGTACCAAGAATTCCCTCTGGCAGGCATTATTAGTCTTTAATAGTATTCTTCAGCATTCGAATGTGACCAAGGCTTTGTGATGTTTCCAAGTGTTGGCATACAAAATGTACTGTCATGTGAAAAAAAAAAGCACAAATAAACGATGGTCAGAAAGACGCGTCACTCGTGTAGTGTTCTTCATTTACAGCAGGGGGTGCCAGAGTGAAAGATGACCCTTAAAGTTCCCTGCTAAAGGATTTGAGAGAAATCTGTCTGTGAAAAATACATTAAGATATACCACTATACCAATTACTCAGTGTATATCCACCAAATTCGTGTGATCTACTAATAAGCTGCATGTTTGGGTAGCACAGGGCTGTTCTCCTGCTCTGGTGTTGTTGTTGCTCAGTAAAAATAGAGGTGTGAGATGATGTCCCAGCTGCTGAAATTTCAAACTCTTGCCATCAGCCGCACTGATAGAGAGTCTGACATTCACACTCGTTCAAAGGTTTCCACTCAAACACGGATGAGCATAAACTATAAGTTGCATTGAAGAAATGTAATAATTATTGATTTAATAAAGTGCTTACTTCCTTGTTTGATGTGTAACTCATGGTGAGGACCGTGTCGCACCGGGGCTGTAGCTGTAATTTGGCATGCGGTCTCTCAGTAAAGCTCTGTCCCATAACTTGGGTATATAACCACAAACATGCATGGACGTGCACATGCGCGCATGTTTGAAAGCCACATCTGCTCACATGGAGTGAGACATTTCATTTGCATCTGGACTGCGTGAGTCCCCGTGGCTATGTGTGTGTGTGCAGAGGATAAGTACTGAGTGAATGAATTGGTCTTACTGTAATTCACCAGCCTCTTCTCAGTCCGTTTCGTTTCGACATCTGCAAATGGATTTTTACATTACATGACGGTCATCTGGAAACCTTCGACAGAGAAATGGATATCTGTGGAACAGGAGCTTAATTTGGCACTTTTTTTCTTGGTTCATAAAGTGTCTAATGTACCGACCTTGTGCCTGCGTAGCCAGTTCATCTGCGCCGAGTGTGAATAGAATATCTGAGAGACAGGTAGGACTGACGTCATGGCTCACGCTGCTGCCCACCTGAAGAAAGCTCGAGAGCTTGAACAGCATCCAGAGTACAAGGCTCTGCAGCTTGCCAGAGAGAAGAGGAAACGGCGGCGAGAGAGAGACGTGAGAAAGCGTCAGGTAAATTCAACAGAAATAAAGGGGAAATTAGGAGATTTTAAAAATGGACTGAAAATCTACACCTGCACAGACAAAATGATTTTAAAAATCAAAGAGAAGACTACAATTTCATTTACATTTAAATTGTAATTTAGTCAATAAAGAAAACAGCTTTAATAACACTAAAGTGGAGTTCTTTTTCTTTCATTTGTGCCTATTTTTGTTATCAACGTTATTTAGTCCACGCTGGTGTTTAATCCTGTACGCTTCGTCACATGATTGACCACTGGTCAATCCACATAAATCCTGTACTGTTACAGAGATTATAGCCGGTTCACTATTTATGTGATCTTTGTTGATGGAGAGAAAGCAGCATGTGGCAGATTGTAGCCAGGCGGGATGACTGCTGTTACATTAGATCCCATGTGATGTCATTTTATTGAGAAATTCCAATGTGGCACAAAAAATAAATAAGTAGAACCAATTGCGCCCAATTTGCCTAAGATTATAAGTTAAACATAGCACTCAGGGTCGTATGTTGCTCAGTAGATGCTGTTTTGCATCTAGTGTTTGGGCTCTTTAAAAAACACATTCAGATTTCTATGGTGTCATTACTTGACCTGTTGCTTCTAAAGGCTCATACCTTTGGCAATAACACATGTCACAGATTGTCTTGTCGATCTCTTCCTCAAATTATATGTGTATCAGATGGTGTTTAATTTGGTGCGCTTGTTCTAGGTTAGTGTCTGGACATACTGAGTCAATACAGAGATTGTAATGATTCAACTGTTTCCCCTTACGAGATGGTGATAACCGTAAAATGATAAGTTAATATGCCACAAATTGTGTTAATAAATGCTAATCGTGCATCTGTATGTACATCTGTTGGCCACTATCAGGATCAACAATACCTCTTCTGAAAGATTAACTGAAAGTGTTTAGCGACTTCCCTCATTCATCTTGACCCCTTGTTGTTCCTGGAGAGCAGCAAAGGCCTCTGCGGACTCGAGTCCTTCTCTGAGCCAGCTGTCGCATTTCCCACCCCGGACTCCCGCTCACACCCAGACCGGCTGAGTCAGTATGAAAAAGTAAAAATAGTCAACGAAGTAACGACACTTCGGGTTAAATGTTTATGGCTGCAGTTGTTTTCCTGTAGGCAGGATGTCAGAAAGAGTAGGCAGGACTGGGTTTTGGTTCCACTCAATTCAATTGAAACTCAGAGGAATACTCGACAGCACGTGCTGAGGATTTAAGAAACAAGTGGACTGAAGTTTAAGATGATTTCTGAACAGTTGATAGACTTCTGAATGACTGGTTATTGAACGTCGGATTTTGTTGTGTTGAGAGGAAAAGTCAGGATTTTTTTTTGTGGATCCCCTGGAGACCTTGTTACTCGGATGGTAGAATGGGAAATACTGCCACTTGTAATTCCTGTAGAAACAGCGAAACCTTGGAGACCACTGGAAGTTTAGCTAATCTAAGCCGTCGCTCTGATGTCTACGTGTTGGCTGCTGCTGAACCTGAAGAGTCTCTGGTGAGCAGCAAAACTGTGGTGACGTTTTGATGATGTTAATCATGTTGTGCTTCGCTGGTGTTTGTTCGTGTTATGTTCAGGGATTGGACCCTACATAGCCCTCACGCAGGGGTGTGGCTCCAACCCAAACATGCAATAAGGGGATTGAATCCATAAGCTTTGCAAGTTAACACCCAGCACTGCTGACATGTTTCTGTCTTAACCACGCAAAACTCATGGTGTGTTTATTTAGCAGCAGTGAACAGCACAGAAGTACTTTAATAATAGTATTTCTGCACTCAATTTTAGTTTTATTTTTGTTTACAACAATGTCAAATATGACTGTATTCTTGCTTTTAAATGTACTAACATGTGCAGCATAAATGGTGAAAAAATAGGTACATGTTTTAAAGTTGGCTATTCTATGGATATGAAAATAAAATCTAAAATAATTGCTATTTCACAAGTACATTAAAAAACATTTTTTAACTCAGATGAACATGTCCGAATTTCATACTGAATATAAAATGCAAATGATATTCGCTAGTGTTCATCGCTGCAACTGCGTAAAAGTGTATGAGAAAACAGTCCAGAATTTGACAACTTTCTGTGATGATGAAGCAGTGAACATAGAGTGGTGTGAATTAAAAATGTAAACGGATGGCCCCTTTAAAAGTGAGGGAGGGAAAGAGGTGCAAATGTTAAAATATCCTAAGTATTAAGAGCAACTGGAAAATTAGAGTGGCGCAAATGTGTGTTAATGTAATGTAATCTTAGATTTGGATGTGTGCACAGATGGCATATAAGATTTAGGGAATATACTCTATCAGTCAGGCGGCTGTCAGACCTGCACTTTTGACTTATGTTACAGTGAAATAGTGAGGACGACTCATGTTGTCATCTGAAGTGTTTTTAGATACTGACCTGAATCCAGGTCAGAGGCCCTGGACAGTGTAGCTCTTCTCTACCCTCACTGAGATGTGGGTCAACATTCTTTCGAAGCTCATTGAGGATATGATCGTCTATACACACGAGTGCATAGTGTGTAAATCTTTAAAACTTTTGGGACCTGGTTCACCAATTATGCTTCAATGCCATGAATGCGAAGTATGTCTGTCCATGTGTGTGTGTTTGTGTGTGCGCCTGTGTGTACGGCGCACGTGTATCAGCTGCTTTTTCGGCCGAAACGTCTCGTCTTTAAATTTAGAAATGTCCACTCAGACAAGCTTTGATACAGGATATTCGTCCATAAATAATCGATCAATCACCTAGTTGGCTCATACGTGACTTTTTCATCCCTTCCTCTCTTTCTTGAAGCACAGTTTGAGAGCCGTGCTTTTGTTGGGTGATGTAATCTGTCTAGCTTTAATGGGTTGTGTCCATCAGGGCACGTTGGACTGGAGTGGATTTGAAGTGGTTGGGAGGATGATGATGTCTTAGGCCATGACTTCAAACGAGAAATATCTAGAGGACAGGTGATTGTCTCTACCTGAGGGAAGAGGTATTCTGTTCTGGGGATATCAATTAGGGGGATGAGGAGATGAAAACAAAATGTACATTCAGAGATGAGTGACAGGGCTGCATTTTATCAGTCTGAAAACATTGATAAGAAGAATCTTCATAGTCAGTTAGTTGGTGGGGAAATGTGCATGTATACACACACACACACACGTATATATATATATATATATATATATATAGGTGTATATACACCTATATATGTATAGGTGTATATATATATATATATATATATATATAGGGTCAAAATTCTCATCATACATTTTGAAACAACTTATGGTACCATGTAATGGGGAACTTAAAGCAAAGTGAGGGACAATACATTTTTATGAAGAAGTTATTGATGAAAAAGAGCGGTTACTTGTTGATGATGTAGGATGTACATCATGTATGATGATGTATGTTGTACTGTAATACCCACCTGAATTGCTAGCTGAAATAGAAGAGAAAAAAATGGGTAAGCTGTTCTCAAGTAATACTGAGAATAGAATTGAAAATGAATAATGGAAATGATTAACAGTGGAAAGTAATATTTCTGGATGATGTTTTACAGTTTTAGACTGACTTCCTGAGGGCTACATAGATACACACAGAGAGGTCCCCGGGCCTATCGAGCTTCCACTCTTTCTTTTGACATGTATTGCATAATCATCAACTCTTTTGGATGCTGTCTCTCAGCAGCAATTTGAACTACAGCATGTCTTTGATTGTTACGATAATGCCGTAGGTACAGTAATAAACTCAAAACGATGTCACTGACATTTAGCTTTTGTGTACATTTCTTTTCAGTCGGAAAGCAACACTAGTTTCCTGCGGGCCGCCCGAGCAGGAAACATCGAGAAAGTTCTGGAGTTCTTGAAAAATGGAATTGACATCAGCACCTGTAACCAGGTAAGGATCTGTCCCATCTGAGCTGCATGCTGTACGTACATTCATTTGAATGTACTTGAACACAAATATTAATATTATTTGCCTCGTCAGCAGATTCTTTCCAACATTCTACCATGCACACCACCCCCATTGTTTCTTCTAGTCCCAGTATGTGGAACCCAATGGCCTCCGACAGCTGTCTGTACACACACCCCCGCCACACACTCACACCCTTACATTCATCACAGAAGCTGAGAATGCTTCCCTCCTCCCCTGGAAATATCCAGTTCCTCTGTGTCCTATCTGTGTCGTTATGATTTACACTTGTCACGAGGTGTCTCCAGAGAAAGTGGCTACGTGGGTGCGAGCATGACTTGTGAGTTGTAAATCCAAATGCCCTGCCAAATAGTCAGGCACTCACATTGTCATATTACGCTTGTCCTTTTGCAACACTCCGGCAATTTTATAGCAGATGTGCCAACTGTGCTGCTATTGGTGGTCGGAGAGGTGGTGGCTATTGCTCACCCCGTTCGCTGTCATGGGCACCGCATGTTTTGTTTTGCAAATGCAAGGGGAAAGCCTGACTTTTAAAGAGCGCCTTTCACCCTCTATGCACACCTGAGCCACGCTCTCTGCAACTGGAGACTTGTGCCTTTTGGGGCGTCTGTCACATGAGTGCACTTGAGCTTCTGTCAGGTGACCAAATATGTGGATGACATTTTCATATTTATCTCTGTGACTGTGTGGGGCTTTGAAACATGAGTATAAAAACAACATCCTGTTATTGATGGTATGCAGGGGAATTTGTTTACAGGTGCTTGTCTACATTAGTGTACCCACTCCACTGCATATGAAAAATTATAAATGCTGGTTAATCATTATATGTCAATAACATATTGCTCCTATCCATTCTCATACTGAAATAACTGAAGCAGACATTTTTTAATCGTGATTAATCGCTTGACTTAAAAAGAAAAAGACATTTCCATTCAACAGTGCGCTCCCTGCTGTCGGTCCATCTCATAACATACTATTTATTAGCGTCTTCACATGCCTGACTTTATTTTAACCAGGATTTGTCATTAAAATTTAGCTCTAAACAACATCACAATTACTGATTATTGACCCTAAATAAGCTAGTAATTCGATTATAAATAGTCAATATTTGTTCCGCAAACTAAAGTGATACAATTTGTTTTGTTTTATTTTGAAATCACATTACGCTTCCACAATGGTAAGGAATATTTAAACAGAAAGTCTAAAAATCACTGTGTTGAAATAGTTCTTCTGACTTCATTGATGAAGCAATGTTAAAACATTGATTTAGAATTGTTATATGAGAGGAAAGGCAAACGATCATTCTGAACTGCAGTGTTTCTCATAACTGCCAGCACCCAACCAAGTAAGCGGATCAGACTGATGTCATTGTAAAAAAGCACTCTACTCAATTGCCACGCTGCTTTTGTGAAACAGCTGTGTCAGCATTATCGGACGTGTGGCATGCAGGAACATCTGCAGAAATGAAATAACAGAAATGCTGTGCTTGCATTTACAGAGAAATACTAGTACCTTCATAAGTAGTGGATTTTATTCATGGCATGATTTAAAATCTTATTACGCTACAGGTGTGATTGGAATGTCGATGTGCACACGGCAGAGTCGTGGCGAGTATTTCACTCAGGAGCATGCTCACTTACAACTGTGTAGTAAGATCCAGGTACAGAGTGCCAGATTCACAAAAGTCTGTGGCCCAGAAGCTAGTTTGAGAGACTCAGTATTTTGTCCACTGCCTGCAGAGCTGCTGTGAAATCACTCATCTGTCTTACGAATAAAGATGTGATGAGTGAACCGCAAAAGTATGAGCCATTTCTAAGTTAGTTAGTTGGATTTTTACAAAAGAAAATAATAATAAATAAATAAATAAAAACAACAAGTCTAAAACAAGTCTTAGTATTATTAGATAAACAAAACTGTCCATATGACAAGTGTGCTTTTAAACACTGCGCCTAAATGTATTTTGATTTGACCATGTGACTTGTACACATTGAGATCTACAAATGCTGGATTAACTGTTGACAGTAGACAGCTAGACGGTTCATGGCCTGTGAGCTGTGAGGGGAGAATCTTAGCAGCTGCAGTCAGGATGTGTCAGGTTCTGCTTGGTTCTAGCATCATTGACGTCCTGTCCGATAACAATTAAAGGCCAGATTTTCTCCTCTAATCTACCGCACTGATAATCCCTGGTGAGTGATATTGCTCTTTTTAATCTCCTGTCTTCACTTTAACAGCCGATGTCATTAGAATATGAAGGTTCACACCATAAAACACACCAGAAAATGTTTATTGTTTGTGAAAGGCTGTGGTGCTGTGTCGAACACACATGGCTGGTTTTGTGTGCGTCCCGCCTGCAGCCCGTGCAGTGATCCCCATGCCCATTAAGCAAATGAAGCTTCTCTTTAATGCTCAGTGAAAAGGGATTTAAATCACTTTGTGTCTGCATGTGTGTTTTCTGGCTGAACATCATGGTTGATTGGAATGCTGTTGTAAGATTGCAGAGTTCTGCTGTGTCAGAGGTGCAGCCATCTCAGTGTTTTCAGTGGAGTTGAAGTGTTTTATATTTCAAGTAGGACCTGCCATATTGTCAATCTCTGAAGGGTTAGATGAATACACAATCGAGATTCGGAAGTTGCTGTAAATACAATTCAAATTTGTGTTCATGTAGACATCTCCTGTACTGTCCTGTATCTGTGCACGCTTTAAAAGTAACTTAGCACCCACATGGTGCTCCCTCGCGTTCCACAAAAACTTTCGAGTGATTGCATTCCGTTGCATCATGATTTAGTCCAGTAATATCTCGTATCACTGCGTGGATGAAACATGGTGGCAGCACCTGCTATTACCCTTTTAGAGTCATCTCAGTCGCATAGATCATGTACTCTGCACACCCACCAAGGACAGCCTTCGTCTTCCTCTTTTTTTTTAAGGTTGACATTTTCAGTTGCTTCTAAATATGAGTATCCATGTTTGTGTCCTACTTACCCTCTATGACTGTGCAGAAACATGACACCTATCGTGGCATTTGGCAGCTAGCTGTGTGTGTGTGTGTGTATATCCGCCCTCCTGTGTCACCATCTATGTATTATTTGTGTGTGGGTACTCCCATGCTCTCTGTGGGGAAGGGGCGCTGAAGGAAGTGTTCACAACATCTTGGTTAGAATCACTGCCAGCTTAGGCTTTGGAGGAAGAAGCAACAAGAAGGGAGATCTTGGACCTGGGGTGTGGAGAAGGACCGAACAGCAGCGGAGCGTTTCACATGAAGATGGATGGGCATTAATATAGAATAGAGGACAAGGAAGGAAGGCAGAAGAGAGACAGGAATAGAACTTAAGGGGCATTCGTGGAAAACGAGTGGTAGAGGTTGAGAAAACAGAAGGAAAGAACAGAATTACTTATATTAACTGACAGTGTGCACAATGGACGAAGAGGAGGATGAGGTGAATCTTATTCTTCTAAGATAGCGTGTGCATGTTTTATAAATACATCAGCTATGGTCTGCTTCTGTTGCTGTTCACTGATAGCAGGGGTTGACAGTCTCTTCCAGAGATTGTACTGAAGTATATTGCTGATGTTGCTTCACACTAATACAGCATCAACGGTTTGATCCTATAATATGCATTTGTCAAGTTGAATCTGTTTCTTGAGTCTTGATGTGCCACTATTTTATCATGAGACATGAAATAAACGTGGTTTATATGTGCTTCTCTTCCTAGAATGGGCTGAATGCTCTCCACCTAGCAGCCAAGGAGGGACACAAGGACTTGGTGGATGAGCTGTTGGAAAGAGGAGCCCCAGTTGACTCCTCCACAAAGGTAGGCCAAGTAACTACCCGATGAAGTTGACCTATCCAGATCAATCTGTGCTATCAGTTAATTCATTCACTCTTGGTTAAAAATACTTTTGTGTTGTGTCATGTGGGTTAACTGGCCGTGCGTCCCGGGTGTGCCCCACCTCTGTCATTGGGGTTGGCGCAAGCCTCCTGCTACCTCGGAATTCCAGCGATAAGCAGAAACCAATGAAGTCATTTTGTGGTGAAAGTGTTTAGTAACCTTATGAAAGTGGCATCCAACAAACTGGCTCCGTGACTGCAAATGACAAATTGAAATGACAAATGACACATTGATAAAATACAATAAACCACCCAACTTAAACCAGTGCTTCACTGTCTGATTTAGTTTGGATCTCATAGTTCTTAAAAAAAATCTTTCATTAGTTGCATGAATACAGATGGATGTCAACAAAAATCATTGCCACTTGGGAGATAACTGGAGTCCAGTAGCCAGCTACCTCCTTGAACTAGTCAGGCTTCTCCCCATGTCATGTTCACTGTGTGGAGAAGAGAGCCCTCTATCGCCCTCTGATGGACAGTTCTGGAACAGGCTGGGGAATGTACCAATGACAGCGAGGATAACGTCGTTAATAGTCCCAGCTGACTTCCTGTCCTTCTCCTCTACAGAAGGGAAACACTGCCCTCCACATTGCTTCGTTGGCCGGCCAGAAGGAAGTGGTGCGACTGCTGGTGAAGAGAGGAGCGGATGTTAATTCTCAGTCGCAGGTGAAAAGCCTGTAACAAGTGTGAAAGATCTACACTGGTGAATGACCTTTTGGTGCTGCTGGCCTGGGTGCATGAACTCTACATGTGTGTCTGCAGAATGGCTTCACCCCACTCTACATGGCTGCCCAGGAGAACCATTTGGAGGTTGTACGATACCTGCTGGAGAGTGATGGGAACCAAAGCATTGCCACAGAGGTAATGTGGTTAAAAATATGTGGAGCATTTATTCAATGTGGGTAGCACACATCAATCTCAAGAATGGTACTTCTTTTTTTATTTAACACAGTAAAATGAACAGAAATTATTGTTTATCATAAATAGATTTGTGATGAGGTTGTCACCATATAAACATCTATGGTGGATTCAGTCTTCAGATATGACAGTCTATGTCCTCATATATTTGTTTGGTCCTGCATTAAACACCTGTCCACTTGCTTCTGCTCCTTTAGGATGGCTTCACTCCACTTGCCATTGCTCTCCAGCAAGGTCACAACTCAGTGGTTTCACTGTTGCTGGAGCACGACACCAAAGGGAAGGTGCGTCTCCCTGCGCTGCATATTGCAGCACGAAAGGACGATACCAAGTCTGCTGCGCTCCTGCTCCAGAACGACCACAATGCAGATGTCCAATCCAAGGTGAGCATGGAAGCCAGGACGTGAGCCTGAAACAGACACTGATTCATGGTAAAATATAGATCTGGGAATACATATAATAACCAACCACGCTGATCCATATCAGGGTGGGGAAGCTAATGGAAATCCAGGATTCTGTGTTGATCATTTACAATTCAGTGTTTTTCAACTACTGCCGTGATAGACTGTCATGTGTGTCCATGGGAAATGATCCGGTTTCTCCTAATTTCTCTAGAGATAGAGGTGGGCGATATGACATTAAATCATGAACTATTAAGAGGTGTTCACGAGCTACAAACACGAGGAGATTACATGGATTCAGTCACATTCTTTCTATACACTATAGATCTATATTGATGCGCTGATTCGTCCATCAGTCTGGGCTCTTCTTCCTCTTACAGCAAAGAATCCGGTGAAATGTGCAACTTCCAACTGTTTTTAAACCTGGTGCACCTCTAACTCGACCACACACCTTCACAACAGAATGATGAAGTGATCCTTGTCAGACCCACGATGCCAAAGACTGTCTGCACTGCAGAGCTAACTTGACATCTCACTTCAAAACACCGGTAGACCCTCAGCTCTGTTATTTAGTTGGCGCAAAATTAAATGCATAACGAAATAAGTGCACTCCAAAATGTGAAGAGATGAAGACTCGTTGTTAAGAAGCAAGTTGAGGCATGTTAATGATTTGTATGGAAACCTAAAACTACAATAAAAATGTGCAAAACAGAAGTGATAAAATCGGAACAGACAATTAAAGTAAATAAATCATGATATATTTTGCCAAATTTCCCCTTCTCTGGACACATTTGAAACAAATGCATTTTTTGAAATTTGTGTCTGCAACTAGCATGGCAAAATAACCAAGTGTCGGTTGCTACAATTTTTCACAAATTAAAAGGGATTTTCTACAAGACTTTAAGCACAAGTGTGCTTTGGCCGAGGTTCCTTTGGTGGTGAGCCTCCGGATTTTTTCAATGAATAATTTGTGCGGTGGCTAAAAAAACGCTTGAGAAACACTGATCTAGTGAATGTGAAACAATTACATTGTAAATCTTTTTTTCTGTTTTGTTTGGCATAAAATTATGTGTAGCTATACCGCCACCTGCTGGCGCAGACTTGTAGCAGCGCGGCTCGGTACATAATGCGGTTTATTAAATAAAAAAATAAATAAATAGTTTAAACTATTTATTTATTTCCACTAACGTGACTCTTTAAATTTGAGGCATGAAACTGTTTTAACACAGGACAATGAAACGTTTGAACATTTGCCCAGGTCTGCTCTCGGAAAGTGACTGAACTGAAAAATGTTTAAAAACAGATTCCGGTTAGCATCCTTGTCTTGACTTCTCTTTTCCAAATGTGTGATCTTGTGCCTCTCCATGTCTGTGTTGTGAAACACTTTTTCCCTAACAACCCAAAACCCTGCTCCTCCACTCTTTCCATGCAACCCAAATCAGATGATGGTCAATAGAACCACGGAGGTATACTGAACTACTTCATTTTACCGTCACATCTGACCATCTCTTCCAGATTTGTCTCCTTAAAACCGTCAATTGAATCTCTCCAGCAGTCATGCATGCAGACTGATGATACATGTGTATGCATGCAGCACTGTTTGTTTACACTCCTGCATGGCGGATAAAAACACTGTTATCTTTGGTGAATCCTTAATATGATCATTTCTCTCACATTTCTTTTGTGTATCTTCTTAAATCACACAAAATGTAAGCTTTATAATCTAATTCATTGGCTGAAAATGTGCCAGGACTTCATTATTTGGGGGATTTTCTCCTCTTTATTTCTTGTTCTTTGTGTGTCTTTGACTTTCTCTGTTAGCATGACAGTTTTTTCTTACTTGACATGTTGAACTTTAAGTTAACTCTGTTTTTTAATCAAATTGCACCATGTCTATCAGAACGGGAAGGTAAGGAGCGAAACAGTCCACAATTTTATAGACATTTACTGTGAAGCTTTTAGGTAGAACTCCATTTGTGCGTCAGCTCAAACATTTAGTGAGTAGATTCTCTGTGTATTTCAGTTGACAAATTATTTTCAGTTTAACTCTTTGTTTGGAACGGCTTCTACATACTCACTTGGTTTAGCCAGCATGGTAGAATCACATGGCTGCTGCATGCCCTTTATACAGGTGCACTTTTGGGGGATTTTTTTCATGCTTTTTCTTTTGTGCTATGTTTTCTTGCTGCATTCCACTGTGCCCTCAAATAACCTGTTTCGGTCTTCTCTCTGCCACTGAGAATGCTTTTCTTTGCCGCTTGATTTTCCCCATCAGCTGTTCCAGCCGTTTAGCTGCTTTGATTTCATTTTAGAAATGTTTCCCTTTTTTTTCCCCATTAATGTCTCTGCTCTCCTTCTCAAACAGAGCGGCTTCACACCGCTGCACATTGCGGCTCACTATGGGAACGTGAATGTCTCCACCCTGCTGCTCAACAGAGGCGCTGCTGTGGACTTCACAGCGAGGGTGCTTTTCATTTTTCATCATATTTTCATGACACCAGAAGATGCTGACCTAGGCTGCATTTATGTGTGTATGCACAAATGCCGGTTCGTTTTATGAAGTTCATTTCTGTTTTTTCAGAACGGCATCACACCCCTGCACGTGGCCTCAAAGAGGGGCAACACTAACATGGGTGTCCTGCTTTTGGACAGAGGCGCTCAGATTGATGCTAAAACCAGGGTGTGTATGCTCTCCTTTTTAACTTAATTCTTGTGTTAACTACTGCATTAATGTTGGTTTTCCGCTGCACAGGATGGACTAACCCCTCTGCACTGTGCTGCCAGAAGTGGACACGACTCTGCAGTCGAGCTGCTGCTGGAGAGAGGAGCACCAATCCTAGCCAGAACTAAGGTCTTCTTCTCTCTATAAAAATAATTCAGCTGTTAATTGAAATATAATTTCTGAATGATATGTGTTTTTTGAAATATAGAATGGACTGTCACCACTTCACATGTCAGCCCAGGGAGACCATGTGGAGTGTGTGAAGCTTCTGCTGCAGCACAAGGCTCCTGTTGATGATGTCACGCTGGACTACCTCACAGCCCTGCATGTCGCAGCTCACTGTGGTCACTATAGAGTCACCAAACTTCTGCTGGACAAGAAGGCCAACCCAAATGCTCGTGCACTGGTAAATAACAATGGATTCACTTGCTCTATTTTGATAAACAACTTTGTTGAGCATTGTTGAGGACAGCAGTACATCCGTAGTGTCACAACTATCATATGTGTTATTGATATTTTTCTTAACTAATATGCCACCTTTTTCTCTATTTTCTCTGCTAGAACGGCTTCACTCCTCTCCACATCGCTTGCAAGAAGAACAGGGTGAAGGTGATGGAGCTGCTCATAAAATATGGTGCATCCATTCAGGCGATCACAGAGGTAACACCTGTGGCCGTGGCACTCTTTGATGACTTCATTAAAGAGATTAAGTATCCTCAAGATAGATAGATAGATAGATGTAATGCATTTCATCGTTGTCTTGTCCTTGCAATTCCGTTGCAGTCTGGTCTGACTCCCATCCATGTTGCTGCGTTCATGGGCCACCTCAACATTGTTCTGCTTCTTCTGCAAAACGGAGCTTCACCTGATGTGCGCAACATTGTGAGTATTCCTGTCAGCTGTCTGTGTAAATGTCCTGTGCAGCGAGGCTGACAACCTAATGATAGAGTTTCCACATCATATCACCTCGCAGCGTGGAGAGACAGCTCTTCACATGGCGGCGAGAGCAGGTCAGATGGAAGTAGTTCGCTGCCTGCTGCGCAATGGAGCGTTGGTGGATGCGATGGCTAGGGTGAGTCACCGTCACTATATGAGCCTATCAATTATGACATACTTCCATTAGGAAACGTCCTCTCCAGAACTTTTCATTCTTAACTATGGGAACTTCAACTTCATTAATATTCGCTCATGTCTCTCAGGAGGATCAGACACCCCTCCACATTGCATCTCGTTTGGGAAAGACTGATATTGTCCAGCTGCTACTTCAGCACATGGCCCATCCAGATGCTGCCACCACCAACGGCTACACACCTCTGCATATTTCAGCCCGGGAAGGCCAAGTGGAGACGGCTGCTATACTAATGGAGGCCGGAGCGTCACATTCAATGGCCACCAAGGTGATTGATGAGGAGCCGTCATGTTTACAGGACAAATAACAAATCGTTGCAATGTGGTCCAACAGCTGTTTCTGCCGTTGTATTATACAAGATTGAAGTCGATTTACCAATTGACTTCTACTCTGTCCTGCTTTACAGAAAGGATTCACTCCCTTGCATGTAGCTGCTAAGTATGGAAGCCTTGATGTAGCCAAACTACTTCTACAGCGCAAAGCTCTGCCCGATGACGCTGGCAAGGTGAGACCAGGATCCATGTGCTTATTTTAATCCTTGGACTGTTGAATGAACTGCAAGTTAGTGGCAAACTTGTTACTCAGCAGTTCTGTTTTGAGACTTCTTTTGATGAGGGTATTTCTGTGACAGAATGGCCTGACTCCGCTCCACGTGGCAGCTCACTATGATAACCAGGATGTTGCTCTGCTTCTGCTGGATAAAGGCGCTTCTCCGCATGCCACAGCCAAGGTGTGAAGATGAGATGTTTTCTGTTAAATCAGTGGTTTTACTCAAATACAATATTAATTGTAATAAGCTGCTACTTTTTTCTCGCAGTCTGAACCCTGTGGTTTACACAGCGACACAGCTAATCTATGGATTTTTACAGAGCGTCATGCTTCCAAAATATTGAGCCTTGTCAGAAAATGTCAACTATGATCCTCAAGTCACATATGTGTTTGCCACTTGAAATAACAAGATTTGTGCCGTCTTCCCTGTGCAGAATGGCTACACACCGCTTCACATTGCAGCCAAAAAGAACCAAACAAACATTGCATTAGCACTGCTACAGTATGGCGCAGAGACTAATGTGCTGACCAAGCAAGGGGTCAGTCCTCTACACCTGGCTGCCCAGGAAGGACATGCAGAGATGGCAGCGCTGCTGCTGGGGAAGGGAGCTCACATCAACACAGCAACCAAGGTCAGGGATCTAAACCGAACTATCATTTACCTCCTAATGGAGCTATAACTCTGTCGTGTGTGTCACAGAGTGGACTGACCCCTCTCCATCTCACCGCACAAGAGGACCGGGTCAATGCAGCTGAGGTTTTGGCCAAAAATGATGCAAACTTGGACCAGCAAACCAAGGTGCGGACATGCAGTCATGCTTTGTCATTATGTTTTACATGTCTAATTGAAATAGAAATGAAAGGTGCCTTCTTTGGGAAGGTTCCATAAATTATTCTAAGGGTAGTCTGAGTCATTGTTACAGAAATCACAGTCTGTTATTTATTCTCATTACAACAGGTGCAATGAAATTATGTTAGTCAAGTTACATCCCTTCCAAGAAACTCGCAAAGATATGACATAGGACAACAGAAGTGGGAGTGGCTTAAGGATAGGGCAGTGGAGGGGCACAGAGTGGGGTTGAAAAGACACTACAACAAACAAATACTGCATAGGAAAGGATGTTGGGAGAGGAGGAGTTGCAGAACTGGTAGCCCATGCTACTCCGTGAGGGAGGAGGGAGGGGATGGTGACAAAAAAGGCCTTGATGTTGAGGATGATGTCAGCAAGTGATGGAAAAAAGAAGGAGCTGCCTCCTGATTCTAGTCTTGATTGTCAGTAACAGACATTTTAGTCTTGTTGTTTGGAGTTCATGAAGGCTTCATGGACCCTTCATGAAGTCATCCTGACACTCTCTGTCTCCTTTAGCTTGGGTACACTCCTCTCATAGTAGCCTGTCACTACGGAAATGCCAAAATGGTGAACTTCCTCCTGCAGCAAGGGGCCAGTGTCAATGCCAAGACCAAGGTAGGACCTTTATTACACCTCAGTAGTCTTTGTCACAGCGTTGACTGTCTGCCTTTTCTCCTTAGAATGGATACACTCCACTTCACCAGGCTGCACAACAAGGGAACACACATATCATCAACGTTTTGCTGCAACACGGGGCCAAACCTAATACCACTACAATGGTGAGCTTCGACCTTGTGTTATTCATGTCCAGTGGCATCTACTAACAAGGTTCACTTCTTCCTGGTAGAATGGGAACACTGCTCTGTCGATTGCGAGGCGCCTGGGCTACATTTCTGTGGTGGACACACTGAAAGTTGTCACAGAGGAAGTCATTACCACAACGACAGTGAGCTCGCAGTGACTACTCACACACATTTGAAATTCAAATCAAACATTTAAAAATATGTGTGTTTTAGACGGTCACAGAAAAACACAAACTGAACGTCCCTGAGACCATGACAGAAATGCTGGACGTGTCCGATGATGAAGGTGAGTCACAGTCGATTCAAAAGTTTTCTTGCCTTTTAAGACTCAACTGAACAGCACAGTGTGAACATGTGAGGGATCGGAGGGTTCTGAGGTTGACCTAGGTCTCAAAGGTTTTTGTTTCCTAGCACTGAGGTGTGACGATGAACCACTCTCTGACCTCCCAGTGGAGCTGGAAGGTATTCAGTGCTGCCTCTCAAACACTGTTTGCTGTGAACCTCTCTGGTGTTGCAGTGCTATCTTCAACAAAACTTTTAACAGTGGATTTCAGTGAATGCCTTTATCTTCTTCATCTAATATTCTTCCTTGTGTGGTATTCAAATCATTGAAGTGAAAGTGTGTTGGTCTAACAAGTGATGTATGTTGGTTGGATCAGAAGTTTATTGTTGTTGTGTACAGTACGTGACATTCCACCCGTCTGTTGAGCAGGTGAGGACACAATGACAGGCGACGGGGGAGAGTACCTGCGAGCAGAGGACCTCCGAGAGCTTGGAGATGATTCACTCCCCGGACATTACTTGGACAGCTTCAGCTACATGAGCCACAACCTGGACAGGTAGGAGTCAGAATAATTCAGGGAGCACAGTGAGACCTCTAACTCTGCGCTTTATCCGCAGGTCTCAACACACACCCATTCACCAGAGCTTTCATCAGAGGGATGGAGTTTTCATTGAGGACATGATTGCAAGCCATCAGGTGATGCATCTGAGATTTTCTCCTACTGCACCAACCATAGTGAAATTTAGTCAGAGAAAGACGGAGACAGAGCAATAGTGATGATTGGGGGTGCTTCAGAGTGTTTGAAAAAAAAACCATCTCATCTCTCAGTCTTTTTTTCAATATTGTTGTTGAGGAATCCAATGTTGCTGTTCTCTGTATTTACATTTTTCACTCCTGATGTTTTAACAGTGCACTGTTATTTTTCTGCAGGTGTCAGTGCTGTCCAAGGAGAACGAGAAGGACTCGTACCGTCTGAGCTGGGGTGCCGAGCACCTCGACAATGTGATGTTGTCCTCCAGTTTGCTGCACTCTGGGTACAAACACACACACAGTCTCCAAACTGGACCTCTCACACAGACTTTGAACAAAGAATTTGCAAGGTTTCCTTTCCAGTCTGTGCTCACTATGCAACTGTGAGGGCCATCACTGATTTCTGTTTTATTTTTCCTCACTTGGTTTTCTAATGTCTCTTTTCTTTCATCACTTTTCTCACCTTGTTTTTTGTTTACTCTCTGTTGTTGCTTCTCTGTGCACTCTGTGATGTGTGATCGTTGTACTCTGCTTCTAGCCGCTCCTCTCCTTGCCTAGACCATGACAACAGCAGGTGAATCTTATACTTTGACTTCTCTGCTTTGTGTCATTGCCTCTCAATCGTTCCTTATGCTACTCCGGGCCGACTAATGCAGTATGGCGTATTTGAGTGTCCCTCCTGATTACATGCATGAGCGCATGCTTCATGTGTTTATTCATTTGATGGATATCTTTTAAAAGAGGTCAGAAGCACTGTAGTTTATATGGGCTTCATTAAATACTGTTTTGGTTTTCCCAAATGAGATAATGCATCTTGACGTGCTAATAACAAGCTTGTGAGCTCAATGCTTGGACTTGGAAAATTAGTGTTGCTTCACTTGGAAATAATTTAATCAAAACAAAAAGTAAAGAGTAATATCAATGAAAAGTAAGTATTGATCAGTAGTAGTAATGTGGATGTGTCTATAAACAATGACTGATGATAAGCATTTGCAAAAATGAAATGAGAATGGATTGAGTGAAAACGAATTTAGGAGAAAGATGATAGTTGTTTTTAATTTTAGAAATTGACACACACAAAAAAAAATCTGGTATAACAGAAGTTACATGTCTGACGAGTCAGTTAACACACTTTTTTTTCGTTTGTTATTGCATATTTAATTTCTCTTTTCCACCAGGTCTTTTTAGTTTATTTAAGCTGTGATTTACTTGAACATTTAATCTTCACCCAGTCACAAATTAGCCATTCTTCTTTATTGCAGGTATTTTAGATGTGTAACTCCAGATAGCTTCTGCTTATTATTCAAGGTTTGCTGCAGTGTAGATTTCATGTTGGTTGTACATTTGAATTTCGATGATTTTTGAATGTACCTTTTGGTGGCCAATACTTCCCAATTCATTCCTGCTTTGCTTGCAACAACAACTTTTAATGGGAAAGACTCTAGCGGAGGAATGACTTGAATGGCAGTAACTGTTGCAGCTTTAACTGACCCGAATTTAGGCCATAACAAATCTCGATCTTGAATATAAACTCTAAATTCTCCCGCAGTTTTCTGGTCAGCTTCATGGTGGACGCACGGGGTGGATCCATGCGTGGCTGCCGCCACAACGGTCTGCGAATCATTGTGCCGCCAAGGAAGTGTTCGGCACCTACGAGGGTCACATGCAGGCTGGTGAAGAGACACCGTCTGGCCTCGATGCCCCCCATGGTGGAGGGGGAGGGTCTGGCTGGGCGCATCATAGAAGTAGGACCTACAGGTGCCCAGTTTCTGGGGTGAGTTTGATTCGACCCACAAGTGTGTGCGGTGGTGTGTATGTGTGCGCATTTATTATCGTACTTTAATTATCTGTCCTTGTGGGGACCAATTCTTGACAAAACACATCTTTGTGGAGACATTACGCCTTTGTGTGGACCTTTTGGCTGGGCCCCACAAATCTAATCCTCAATTTGAGGATGAGGACTTCAATATAACTGGGTCATGATAGGTAGGTTTTAGTTTGGTTCAGAGTTCTGGTTATGGCTAGCTGTTTGTTTTGAGTGGTTTAGGGTGAGAGCCTGGGGAAAGCATTATGGAAATGAGGGGTCCCCACATGGATAGAGATGCAAACGTGAGTGTGTGCGGGTGAGAGGAGGGAGTATGCAGTGAGTTTCCTGTGTGTTCATCCTTTCTTCTTCGCTCCTCTTCTGTGCTGCGTATGGATCAGTAAGCTCCACCTTCCCACTGCTCCTCCTCCTCTGAATGAGGGTGAGAGCTTGGTCAGTCGCATCCTGCAGTTGGGTCCTCCTGGAACCAAGTTCCTCGGGTAGGACCATGAGTGGGACAATGCCTTAATTTGGGGAACCATTTTTCCCTGAGTTACCCACAATTCCCACCAGAGAACATTTTCTTCATTTGTTGTTTGATTTTTTTAGCCAGGAATTATTGAATCCACCTTTCTATATGTTTTCCTGCGTTTTTCATCACAATTCAGTTCGACATTCTGGCTGTTGAGCCGTTACGTTTTTTTTCATGATGTGGTGTTAGTGTGTCTTATTTCCTTTTTTTTTGAGTTTGCTGCTGTTGTTGATCTTTCAATCCACCTTAAGTCCCAAATCTGTGTCTTGTGATTCATTCATGCATTGTTTATGTTTCTCTGCTCTGTACCTGGACCCTTCTCAGACCTGTGATTGTGGAGATCCCTCATTTTGCTGCTCTGCGAGGCACAGAGAGAGAGTTGGTGATCTTGAGGAGTGAAACAGGAGAAAACTGGAGGGAACACCACTGTGACTTCACTGAGGAGGAACTGAACCAGATACTTAATGGCATGGACGAAAGTAAGTCAGTGTTTTGCTCTCTGCAATTTGGGATAGGAATTACCAAGAATGAAGGAGTGATAACTTAACTTGTTCACAATGCTGTTATCAATCATGGTTCTATGATAACAAATATATATCAGATTCCCTTGTCATATGAAGCTGGAGACTCTTAATATCGTATATACACTGGATTAATTCTCAAAGTCTGAAGAGAGTTTTCTATCCTGCACTGTATTCATTCAGGAGCGTGAGTCTTGTGTCTTCGTATGTGCTTGTGTTCCTTCTATCTTTCTCACTGAAATGGCTGTAATGTTGTATCACTACATGATTGCCTCAATGTGGCTAGTTGACAAACATTTTGAAAGAGAAAATATCATGGTGTTGCAAGGCAGAAATATAACATCTACCCGGTACTTATGTGAACGGTACGTACTAACATTTCTTGACATAACAAAATGACAAGTACAAAAGAAAAAAAATCACGTATGACTTCCAACTTATTATCATTAAAAGTCACACCAATACTTATCTATATATGCTACAGTATGTATCTGTCTTCAGGTGGATGATGCGCTATGTGGTTGAGTCTATAAGTGGAGAGACAATACATCGTTTGTATTTTACAGAACTTGACTCTCCTGAAGAGCTTGAGAGGAAAAGGATATGCCGAATCATCACCAGAGACTTCCCGCAGTACTTTGCTGTGGTTTCCAGAATCAAGCAAGACAGTCATCTGATAGGTCCGGAGGGCGGCGTCCTCAGTAGCACACTGGTGCCCCAGGTTCAGGCTGTCTTCCCAGAGGGAGCGCTCACTAAGAAGATCAGAGTCGGGCTACAGGTACACATGCGTGCCGTCTCTTCAGTCGGCCGGTGTCAGTTCTAAAACTGGTATGTCATTCCAACTTGTCTCAGGCTCAGCCCATAGAAGCTGATGTGGTGAAGAAAATCCTCGGCAACAAGGCCACATTCAGCCCAATTGTCACCTTAGAACCGAGGCGCAGGAAGTTTCACAAGCCCATAACCATGACCATCCCTATTCCCAAGAGCTGCAACAATGAAGGACCCAACTCAGTCTACAGTGGCGAGACGCCCACTCTACGTCTCCTCTGCAGCATCACAGGTATTCAGGTGCAGCGACACCGCTGTGTGTGCTTAAACACATACTAATGTAGCGTTGTGTCGCAGGTGGAACCACACCAGCTCAATGGGAAGACATCACCGGCTCAACGCCTTTAACTTTTGTCAATCAGTGTGTCTCCTTTACCACAAATGTGTCGGCGAGGTAAATTAATCAAAATATATTCCCTTAATGGGAAACAAAAAAACATTCTTGAGAACATTCCTGATGCTTTTTGCAAGTCTTCTCTACACTTAAACCCTTCAACCGACCCCTTTTTAGGTTTTGGCTGATTGACTGCAGACAGGTCCAGGACTCTGTCAGCTTTGGCTCCCAGCTCTACAGAGAAATCATCTGCGTCCCGTACATGGCCAAGTTTGTCATTTTTGCCAAGACCCTGGACCCCATAGAAGCCCGGCTGCGGTGCTTCTGCATGACCGACGATAAAATGGACAAGACTCTGGAGCAGCAGGAGAACTTCACAGAAGTCGCCCGCAGTCGGGATGTTGAGGTGAAGGAATGCGGTGTATTTGTCAAAGTGTGCAGGTATAAGTGGGCGATTATTAATGCATGATGCTTTATTTTATTGATGCGCGCAGGTCTTGGAGGGAAAGCCAATATTTGCTGACTGCTTTGGGAATCTAGTGCCTCTCACAAAAAGTGGCCAGCATCATGTATTCAGCTTCTTCGCCTTCAAAGAAAACAGGCTGGCGCTTTTCATTAAGGTCGGGCGATGCAGTCTGAGGTTTTGTCAATGAAGAAGAATGCAACCTGAAAAGTGTATATATCTCTGAACAGATTCGTGACACGGCGCAGGAGCCGTGCGGCCGCCTGTCCTTCACTAAGGAACCACGCACATACCGCAGTCTTAACCACAACGCCATCTGCAACCTTAACATCACTCTGCCAACATATTCCAAGGTCAGTTGGACTGTCAAACTTTCTGGAATGTTCAGTCATTCTCATTGCTCTTCCTCATCCTCTCACCCAGGATTCCGATTCAGAACAGGATGTGGACGAGGAGGTAATTAGCGTTGTTTATTTGGCGCATTGTTTACCTTCTCGAGTTGAATTAATTCTTTCTCTGTTTTGCAGAGCGAGAAAAGTGACAAGAAATGTGAGTGGGAAAATGCTTCCTCTGTGTAATGACTGTAGCCTTTATAGCTTTGTGGTTGGGTATTCTATTTACTGTCACACATAGATTTATATCTGACATGATTTTCATATACGCACGCTTTGTGATGGCTGCTGACTGCGTCCCTCTTTTCTGAACCCCTATTAACTTTCTCAATTCACTCTTTCTATGATGCAGTAAGCCTTTGTTTGCATGGAGTTTTATTAATATACTAATGTCACATCCTTACCTTTTAGTGACATTTGTAGTCTACTGATCCTTCCTGACTGACGCCAGCGCTTTATCTTTTTTGTGTCCTTAAGCTCTTTTTATGCGCCTTTTGTGGATTTATTTCTGATTTAATATATATAGTATTTTTACCATAAAAAGGAAGAGCAATTGCACTTAAAGCTTTCTTTCCAAGGTATAGTTAATAAATCCATTTATTTCCTCAAATATATGTTTATTTTTAAACTGTTTAAATGTATGTGCTTTTTCATTTGGAGCTTTGGTTCATGTGCAGACATAACTTTCCATGTCTGCATCAATCTTGAGATATTTAGTTTGTGTCCTCGCCCGCCTCCATGTTCCTTTGTTTACATCTGTGAACACATTTCTCCTTTATCTGGCGACATATATGTTTTTTTTTATTTTGCTCGTCATTGTGGCCTTGGTTTTTCTATTACTGCCCTAAAATATGTTCTGGATGCCTTTGCCATCTTTTGGTCTCTTCTTCCACACATCTTTTCTTTTCTTTTTACTCTCTGAACTGAAGATGGAATGTAATGGCATTGTCTTGATCACAGTTTTCTGATCTCTTCTCCCCCCACTTCATTTGTCCCCAATGTTTTGTACCTTTTGTTTGCAATACATTTTCGAACCAAAGACGATGAATCTGAATCAATGGACACATTCTCACTGAAAACAAATCAACCTCTTGACCCTGCGATCCTTGCCAGTCCCGACCTCCTGTCAGACATGTCAGACATCAGAGGGTCTCATAGTTTAGCTGTGGAGCAGCTCGATCGCTTTCTCACTGAGGAGAGACGCGGAGATAAAGAGTTTCAAGAGAACAGAACTGTGGCCAGCGTGGAGCATCATAGTAAGATGTTGGGGAAAGACAGTCAATGGATGGATGCCTATAAAGACGAGTGTCATCAGAAACCTAGAGGAAATAACTGGTCAGTCTTAGAGTCACAGCCACCTGAAACTGACCCAGAACCTGTAACAGATGAGCTTATCATCAAGAGCGAGAGTGTTTCCTCAAGAACTACTATCCAAATTTCTGAAGCTATATCAGTCACCATGGACAACAACCAAGACATTAACCCACAGACTGAAGTTCTGAATCTGTCTCAGGAAGACTTGGCTCAAGTTAGCGGAAGTAAGACAAAGAATAATGGAAAACGTCCTCCTGATATCAAGAAACCTATTAGGAAAAAGCTGAGGGACCGACAGCGCTCTGGTTGTAGTAGTTCAGAAGGAGAGCTGGAAAGGATGAGCTCAGAGGAATCTTTAGACGGTGACCTTTTGCTTCAGGAGAGAAGTGCTGACTCAGCAAATCCACCAGCATCCCCCCTCATCGTTGAGACTTCTATTGGGTCAATTAAGGACAGAGTTAAAGCTTTGGAGAGCAAAGTAGAAGAAGAGTCAGCACAAAGAACTAGCCATATATCTATTCAACAATCATGCGTTCCGATAAGAAAGGAGGAGGAGATGCCAGATCTGCCCAAAGTTCCAAAGTCCCCGAGATCTCCCAGATCACAAACAGAACGTTTAGAGGAGACCATGTCTGTGAAGGAGCTCCTGAAAGCATTCCAGACTGGACAGGACCCATCCAAGCACAAATCTGGACTTTTTGAACACAAAGCAATGGTTTCGTCTTCATCTGTGTCAACTCCAGATTCACATAGAACTGAACCAACGATTCAAACTGAAGCCCAGACTCCGACAGTCAGACACGTGGAAATGAGTTGTAGCAGCACTGACTCAGACAATCATCTAGTTGAGGTTACTGAGGGCATTCTAAAGGACTCTCCCTCAGATAATTCACAAGTAGCAAAAACAGTTAAGTTCGCAGAGACAGTCCAATGCTATGATGAAAGTGTCCGTCCGTACACTGAAGAACTTGAATCTTCAGAGAAAGAAACGATGTCAGTGAAGGAACTGATGAAAACATTTCAAACTGGCCAAGACCCATCTAAAATTAAGGCCGGACTGTTTGAGCACAAATCGGCGGCTTCTCTGCAGACTGACGAAAGAGAAAAACTCTCAGTCCAGCGTGATTTCAATCCTCAAGGCCAACATAGTACCATCAATCCTGCGGAAAATGATGACAAAGATGGAGAGGTGGAGTCGGAAATGTGGGAGAGAGAGAAAACTGATTTGCTAAATTCACTTGAAGACATTGCAGATCCAGTTCATGGTACAAGAGAACAGTTGACACCAAAGGCCGTCAGCATGATGCAGTTAGATACACCAGTCACAAGCAGTGGCAAAGGTTTATGTGAGGATTTACAGATCAGCCCTGACCGCAGGCCTTCTGAAGACTTCAGTGCAGACATAAAGGAAGAGCTTGAAGACAGCCCTGAGTATCAGTTGTTTAAAAACAAGACTGAAATCACTAATGCAAGCTGTCAGATGGAGTCATCGGAAGACACACATGTTGACAATCAAAATGACGATGAAGAAATGTCTGGCCATTTCATGGAGGACACAACTGTGGAGTGTCATGTTGAAGAAAACTCAACTCTTTTCATTTCTGAATATGAAAGACTGGCAGATTCAGATGGCAGACATGCAGCAGTGGATGAAACATGTTCTCATACAACTAGAGAAATGTCTGTAGCCCATGCAGAGACATGGAGTGAGGAAAGACAAACAAATACAGAGTTGGAGGTGACAGTCAGGGAGCCAGTGTGTCAGGAAACTCAATTAATCAGAAAAACAGCTGTGAAGAGAGGCACTGCAGAAAAAGACATGGCAGGTATGGTCTCCTTACTAGACACACAGTGGGATCAGTGTCTTAAGTCCACACTCTTAGTGAATCAACAACTGGAGGGATCTGTGGTTGAAGACAAATTTGAAGAAATCATTTTGCCCAAGAAAGAGTACCCTGCAGTGATGACAGATTACGAAAGTGAAGGTGAGCTGGATGATGAATACCATGTCAGGGCAGAAAAGCAGTTCAAATTTGAGATCAAAGAGGGTGAACAACAAGACTCCACTCTAGAAGTGGAAGAAGCAGTGTCTCCTTCAAAAGCTTCTCCTGATTCTGATCAGGCAAATGAGGAGGAGCACACACCGTGTGGTGATCACATGACAACAGAGTTAGTCAGCGTCACACAACAATTAAAGACAGAGTTTAAAGATGAGAAACATATGCGTGAGGAGATCTTGAATAAACAGATTCGACTAGAGCAGGATTGGAATGGAAAAGGCAGTTGCTATGAGCCATTGACAACCTCCACGGAGGTGTCTGCAATGCTTCCATCGCAGAACATTGAAGCTGATTCTCATCTCCTGGAAACAACAGTGATACCTCAACCACTTGCTGAAAATGAGGACACACATCAGGAAGTCGACATCAAACCTTGTACTGAATTCAATTTGACAATCCCTGAGAGTAAACAAGCTGTAATAGCTTATGATGTTGAAGATGAGAGCATTATTCATGCAATGCAGGACTCAGACAGCATTGTTCCATGTAAGGAAATGTCTCAAGTACTGGAGACACCATTCCAGGAAGTTTTGATTGGTCAGAAATCGAACAAGCCACTGTCCACCAGCGAGAAGGATATGTCCGGTATGTTCACACTGCTTTCGAGTGAGTTGGATAAATGTATTGAAGAAGACGCCATGAGAAAAGCAGTCCAACCAAAAGAGGACGAGGAATATATCACATCCCAGCCAAACATAACGGAGCTGCCATTCGAACAAGTTCACATTGAGAGAAGAAGTCAGACTGAGACTGCGACTGTGACTGAGAGGAATGATTCAGGAATAACTTCATGGCTCAGTGTGGACTTGGATAAATGTTTACCAGGGAATTCCGCCACTGTAGTAGTAGAGGAGGCAGAAAACCATGACATAATGGCAACTGTGAGCAAACATCCACAAGACTCTCCTGAAAATGAAGACGACTTTCAAAAGATTTCCAAAAGACACACAGAATTCTCTGGCGATGAAGATGTTTCCCTAAAACCTGTAAATCAGACTTTCCAAACGACAGGCTTCTCAGATGTGTCAGGAAGTTCACTCCCACCTCAGCGACCGACTGAGTTGGAGAGCCTTAAGATGGAGGACTTGGAAGAACAATTTGAAGATTCTTGCCATTTGGACTCTCTCGAAGCAAGTCCTATTATGGAGGACAGATCCTCAAACAAATCTCCTGACTCCATTGAAGCTAGTCCGACTCCGGTGTCCCCTTGTCGAGACTCCCTTGAGTCAAGCCCTACTCAAGATCGGTACGCTGAATTTAAGATGCCAGTGAAGGCTGCTGTGTATGAGGATTATGCCTCCCAGCTTAAAGCTTGTTTTGTGTATGACAACGATATTACTGATGTCGATGAGCCTGTTACACACATGGAAGCTGAGAGCAAGTTAGAAAATGATGACAGTGAAGACGATGCCATTTATAAACAGTTCACACCTGAAGAAAAGATGTTCAAAATGGCAGCGAAAATCAAAATGTTTGATGAGATGGAGCAGGACGCAAAAGCAAAGGCAGGTCTCAAATATGATTCATCAGAAATATTGTCTGCGTCCTATGGAGAGGATTTGCAAGATGAGTATGAACAATATGACAGAAATGTGGAAGAAGATCCTCGAGCTGATAATGCATCTGATGGTAGTGAGGAAAAGACAGCATTTCTGCACTCAGATTCACTGGCTCAATCCTTCCATCAACCAATTGACAACTACCTGACAGTTAGAACTGAAAATCAAATTACATTTCAGACAGAGAGAGTAGAGGTTGTTGATCACAATGAAGATGTGGCTTCTGCGGGCTGTGCTATCAGTCCGCTTGTTCATGAGTCTGTTGACAGCACCATGATGCAAGATTCTAGTGATATCAGGGATAACAATGAAGTAAAGGTAACGTCTCCCTATGAGACTGTTGGGTCACCAGTAGAAGTTGAGAGCAATGTGCCACAAGTGTCTGATATATTACCTGTTCATATTCCAGAGGATGCGAGTACCACACAGTCATTTCACTTTGAAAATGGGAAGATGTTTGAAATGACTCGAGGAGGAGCGATTGATGTGTCAAGGAGAAGCTTTGATGAAGAGAGGGAAACATTATTTCACTTAGAAGAACAATATGCTGAAGATGTGAGCGGGAGCGATATCGAGACGTCGAAGACAAATGATGAACTGGAAATAACAAGTCCATTTTTTACCCAGACTACTGAAGAGGAAAGAACGATCTTTAAACCCGCGGAGTGTGATGAGTCTCTTCATGATGTCGAGCTTGGCAGTTCATTTGATGATGAAATCGGTTCTCCCACTGCCAAAGAGAGTCAAACCACAGCCCTTACTGATATGGCGAGCCTCGGTTTAGGCTCCCTGAACTCAACCATTGCTGATCTTCAGTCAGGGAGAATCCCAATAGAATCTAGATCCTCAAAAACCAGTGAGGTGTCCTCTGACTCGTCCGGTGATGAAGAGGAAGAAGACCAATGCTCCGTTATCGAGATCTCAATTTCTGGAGTAAAGGATTCACACTCGACTTTCAAAAATAAGAAAAAAGAGCAATCCAGAATACATTCACAAACAGAAAACAATCTTGACCAAACACTGAGCAACTCCACATCAGATCGCAGGACCACTTCTGAAGCAGATGCTGTCACCAGTGAGCCAGCAACTAAAGACCACAGAAGTTATTCTGATAGCACCCAACCTCCACTCCAAGGTCATGTGACAGCTCTCTCCGTCCAAATAACTGAATCTCCAATCTCTGAAACTCGGAATGTTCTAACTCGCTCCTCATTGGATACCGATGAGGCGAGCAGTGCCAGTCACCAAAGCCCAAATTCTGCGATATTTACATACAACATCCCTGCTTCCCAGAGCTCAGATTCAGATGAGAACCTTGCAAGTGTCCAACCATCTTCTGGTAGAGAGGATGTGTTTGAAACAAGACCTGCTTGGGACGATACAGTTGTAACTCAGATGCAGGAAATCGTCGATGAACCCACTCCAGAGTGCCTGCGAGGTATGGCGTCACATGCATTTTATAAAGTAGCTCTGGTCCAGGATTATAAGGACTCTTTGTTTTGGTTCTTTCATTTTACATTGTAGTCATGTTGTGAATTCTGTTGTAAGGTGTTGGCTATTTTTTAAGTTTCTCATGTTTCTTTGTTTTGGTTTGTTTTTTGCAATGAAATGGTTGTCATGTTAACGTGCGTTGCTTTCCATCAGTTTGTCATTCAATCTCAAGATTGAAACACTATGTCAGCTTCTTGTGCAGCGGACTACTGCGTTGGGCACATTTTTACGACTACTAACCCCTTTAAAACATCTAGCACTGCAATACAACTAACATCTGAACTAATACTGCTATCTGAGGGTCTCAGAAATATTTTGAAGGATTGTTTTAAATTGTGAGAAACACTGTATATTTTCATTATTACATGTCTATTATAGCCAGAAAAAAAGTCCACAAACACCTCATTGTTGCTCTCGTGATTTTTGCTTAGTGGACTGGAAAGATGACCCTGATAGGAAAGAGGAGACATTAGCTATCATTGCAGATCTACTGGGCTTCAGCTGGACTGGTAAGTCAAGTCTCTTGGTTGCAATTTTTTAAATACCAAAATAAACACTTCATAGGGATCATTAAATAAATGTAAAGGTTTTAAACGCGTGTGTTTTCATCCACCCTCCCAGAGCTGGCACGGGAGCTGGAATTCAGCGAAGATGATATTCAACTGGTTCGATCGGAAAACCCAAATTCCCTCCAAGAACAGAGCCATGCCTTGCTGCAGCGTTGGGTGGAACGGGAAGGCAAACATGCAACAGGTAAACAAGTGTGCTGGACTCACTTCCGAGAATAAAAATGAAATTTGTGTATTTGGGCTAAAGTGGTGCACTTTAGGATGCAAAATGTGTCTTTGTTTTTCCCTGTTGAATGTTAATAAATAATTATTTCACAGAGGACTGTTTGATTAAAAGACTGACCAAGATCAACCGGATGGATATTGTTCATCTTATCGAGACCCAAATGAACAAGTCTATGCAAGACCAAACTTCAAGAACATATGCAGAGATCGAGAAGACACTGGATCAAAGTGAAGGTAACCACTTGACTATTTATGATGCCAATCAGGCTTTTAGCTCGGGAGGCATCTGGGCGTCCTGTGGATACCCTCAACTGCAAAACATGAAAAAATACATAGCCTCCTGCATCCACAGTAGGACGTCCTACATGTCAGACTATTACTCGTAGTCATCACACTGGTTTCCATGAAAAAAAAAAAGTTTTTGCTGGGTAATTTCGTCGAATATGATTGAAATTTGCAGGTTCCCAACCCCTTAGCAGCCGTAGCTTGGTCCTCGTGATCGCCATATTTGTTTTGTTTTGTTATCCATATCTCACGAGTTATTGATGTCTGATGCTGATGAAAGGAGGAAACCACAGAGAAGTTCCAAACTTTAAGCAATCGTTGACAAAAGCTGTAGACACTAAGGTTGTAGTAAGGTTTTTAATGAATCCAGGTCAGCCAAGTAAAACACCTGCCCAGGAGACCCCTGCATCTGAAAGTGTTATCGTGATATCATATCATCTCTTTCGACGATTATTTGACTCAGATGGGTTTTGTTCGTACAAATAGAGTTTCTTTTTTATAAAGCAAGTTTCTTTCAAAGTCCGAGCTAAAAGCCTGATGCCAATGCATGTTCTTTGTCATGTGAGCTGTTGGGTTGATTTCTTGGGGATTTCCCTTCAGTGTCAGTGACACTTTCATTGGTGCAAGAGGATACAGAGAGCCCTAGAGTTGTGAGAATGGTTGAGTCGGACCGCAGACCCCCTCCAGCTGTCTCCGAAGAAGACCTATCAGTAGCTTCTCTCCTGGATATACCATCCTGGGCAGAGCCTGGTGGGCATACTCACTCTGAAAGCATGCATGGTGATCTCTTGGAGGAGCTGGAGATCCCAAGGTAAATTCATACATTTTATCTCACCTTTCTTTCTTTTCAAATTCAATTATGATATCATACGTATTTATATGTCTTTGTAATCATTTTTTCTGTGTGACAGGGAGCTGAACCCCAATCTTTGGACCTCAGAGGATACGATTACTCAGGAGCATGCAAGTTTTCACAACTTGGATCACCAAGTAAGTAAGCTGTCCAGCTCTAAGGATGCTGCACTGGGGAGTCCAAAACCCATGCTATATTGCACCAATTACAAAGTTGAAGATGAAGAAAGTTCCTGCAGTTTTGAAGTTCAGTTCTTCACCTCTGTGGGAGGTGTTCAAGGCCAACTTGAAGATTATTCTGGCCCCATGATGCGGGTGCAATGCGAGGAAGGGAAGTTTCCCAAAATGCAGAGCAGGCCTGCACCAGTTTGCATTAGAGACTTTCATTTGAGCCTTTCCGAGTCAGACCAAGCTGAGACTGACTTCAGTGAGCTACAAGAGGAGTTTGAGAAAATGTCACACATTGGTAGTGAAGCCATAACCAAACGTGTGACTCAAGGACGGTGCGCAAAGAGCCCATGGGTCCTGTTTCCAGATGAACAACAATTAACTTTGGGACTGACTGAAGAAAACACTGAAGTTGAAAGGAGCTCACTCGATGATACAACAACCCATATCGGCAAAACTATCTATGGCCATGGTCAGCTCTCGCAGTGGCCAGTTATGGGTATTCCAACACCAGATAGTTGCCCAATAACAGATGAACACAAGGTTCTTGGAGAAATGTTTTTCATTGATGAGGATGAGGCTGATAACCCTGGTCCTCGTGATCTCTTGAGAACCAGATGTACTCACATGCCCTGTGACTCAACTGAGAAGGATTATGCACATCTCAAAAACAACCATGATCTTTATGGAAGAAATGAAAGGCTACATTCCGTTAATTGTCCGAAAATAGACTTCACCAACTTGTCAGAATCAATGTCAGGAACGTCAGCTCACCAAATGACTATGTTGCCCTCAACTTCAGTTGAACACACTTTGTTGAGCCCCGATTCTGTGGCATCCACGCTCTCCTTTTCAGAAGTCTGTGAGAGGCAAGAAGATGAAGACGCTTGGTTCTTCAATGATCTTACAAATAGACAGTCGTCTCCTGACTCTGTCATGTCAGTTAACGATTACAGGGCTTTGTCACCCGACTCACCAATGGGCACTGAGTGTAGTGGCTGGCACTTCTTATATGGTTTTGACCCCGCTGCTTCTCATTCTGGTTGTAATCTCATCAATTATGTTCCGGAATCTGAATTCCATTTACAAAATACACATTCACTCAACGGGTATGATTCATTGCGGAATGATCTAAAATCCTCTTTTAAAGATTCTTATGAACATCAAATGTTAGATTTTGATGGCCCACCACGTTCTTCTGACTCCCCAACTTCTGAATGCAGTTTTTCATTTCTTGAGCTAATACTTTCTGAAAAATCTCGCGCAACACTTATGGCACAACATTGTGACTACTTTTTACAGTATTCAGGTTATAATCCAACATCATATCCAACAAAAACAGATGAGAATGCTCTGACTTGTGAAACGTCACCATGTCACAAAGGCATTATGCCTCCAAATTTACAGGATTTGAATGAAAAACAAAAAAACCAAACGATGCCAAATGATTTTACAACTTCTGAGAAGTCTTTTACCACAAAAAGGGAACCAGTGTTTGAGGAAATTATTAGCCTCTCGGATGGTCACCCTGCCAAACCATGTAGCAAAACAAAAGAAAATAGCTCAACTTTGGAAATGAACTCAGTAGTTACGTTCAACCTGGTTGAGAGACCTACATATGATTTACATTTTAGAGATGAAATTCATTTGAACATAAAAGCATCTGATCGAACATCGAACACATCATCAGGTATTATTTCAACGCGGAAAGATGATCAGAAGTACAGAGTTGATAATGGAAGCTGTACTGCGACACTGTCCACAAAATTGGACTATACAGGTATGTGTGATTATAAAACAAAGACAACTGCATCAAAACCTCATGATGGAAATTTGACATATGCAGATGTTGTGCGGGGACTTAAGTTACTAAAAGCAGATGAGTGCACTTCGCTTGATACTGAATGTTTTGACACTTCAACAAACATGTCAGTCATAGGCCCGTCCTTATCCACTGGACGAGTGAGAGAGGTGTCACCATATTATCCTGGTTCCACTACCTATCAAAGTCAACTTAATGTTTTACCTCCGTATTCTTCAGTTCCTCAATCCAAGGGGGTCAAAATCATGTGTGAGGCTGAGCCCCTAACATCATCAGGTATTTCAGATTGGGAAGGAACCGATTTGTATCTTGATACCTTTTTCGGTGATACCGCACCAGAGTTTGCCGAGTGTCTCTCTCTAAAGGTGGAGCTCAGACCAAAGTCCCCTGATTCAGTGGTCTCTGAAGAGGAACTGAGGGCCCTGTCTCCGGATTCTCCAGTTCCTCAGTTCAGAGCAGACCACATCATATGTGAGGTTGAGTCATCGAGGGCCACATCATTCACACCCCAATCGAGTATTTCAGATTGGGAAGGGACCGATTTGCATCTTGACACCTTGTTTGATGAAACCAGACCAGAGTCTCCTCATTCTGTCTTGTCAGACGTGGACCTTGAAGTATTGTTCTGCAGCAGGACCTGGTCACCAGAATCTGTTTCTTCCAATTTTGACTCCTCATTGCTCAAGGAATGGTTAGAAGACTTTAGACCCTCTTCTCCGGAATCCCTGTGTTCAGTGGGTGGTGTCTCTTGTCCAGAGATTCAAAATTTGAAGGCTGGAGAGCAACATTGTGACTATTATTTAAAATACTCTGCACAGAGACCAGAATCCACACTGAGCATGTCAGATGGTGAGGATACAGAATGTTGGCTGAGGACTCTTTTTGATGAAAACAGGCCCGATTCACCAGATTCCCTTTCATCAGAACATTTGGTTGAGAGCAGTTGCCAACCCAGATCTGAATCTAAACCCTTCTACGTCTCCAAGAACTTCACGTATGCAGATGTCGTCCGTGGACTAACACAACAAAAAGCAAATGAAGATGTGTTTGAAATGAAGTCAGTTGACACAGCTTGTTCAGAGCTTCTCCAACGCTGGACGGACAATGGCCGACCCTCACCCACAGGACAGTTGGAGGCAGAGGTGGGAGCTAGGTCTCCTGATTCAAATACATGTACTGCTCAAAGTGAACATAGAGCTCTGTCTCCTGATTCTCCTGTTCCTCAATTCACTGTCGACCACATTGTTTGTGAGGAAGAATCGACAAGGCCCACATCATTCACACCCCAATCGAGTCTTTCAGATTGGGAAGAAAACGATTTGTATCTTGATACCTTTTTCAATGAGACCGGACCAGAGTTTGCAGAGTGTCTCTCTCTAAAGGTCGAGCTCAGACCAAAGTCTCCTGATTCAGTGGTCTCTGAAGAGGAACTAAGGGCCCTGTCTCCGGATTCTCCAGTTCCTCAGTTCAGAGCAGACCACATCATATGTGAGGTTGAGTCTTCGAGGGCCACATCATTCACACCCCAATCGAGTATTTCAGATTGGGAAGGGACCGATTTGCATCTTGACACCTTGTTTGATGAAACCAGACCAGAGTCTCCTCATTCTGTCTTGTCAGACGTGGACCTTGAAGTATTGTTCTGCAGCAGGACCTGGTCACCAGAATCTGTTTCTTCCAATTTTGACTCCTCATTGCTCAAGGAATGGTTAGAAGACTTTAGACCCTCTTCTCCGGAATCCCTGTGTTCAGTGGGTGGCGTCTCTTGTCCAGAGATTCAAAATTTGAAGGCTGGAGTTCTACATTGTGACTATTATTTAAAATACTCTGCACAGAGACCAGAATCCACACTGAGCATGTCAGATGGTGAGGATACAGAATGTTGGCTGAGGACTCTTTTTGATGAAAACAGGCCCGATTCACCAGATTCCCTTTCATCAGAACATTTGGTTGAGAGCAGTTGCCAACCCAGATCTGAATCTAAACCCTTCTACGTCTCCAAGAACTTCACGTATGCAGATGTCGTCCGTGGACTAACACAACAAAAAGCAAATGAAGATGTGTTTGAAATGAAGTCAGTTGACACAGCTTGTTCAGAGCTTCCCCAACGCTGTACGGACAATGGCCGACCCTCACCCACAGGACAGTTGGAAGCAGAGGTGGGAGCTAGGTCTCCTGATTCAAATACATGTACTGCTCAAAGTGAACATAGAGCTCTGTCTCCTGATTCTCCTGTTCCTCAATTCACTGTCGACCACATTGTTTGTGAGGAAGAATCGACAAGGCCCATATCATTCACACCCCAATCGAGTATTTCAGATTGGGAAGGAACCGATTTGTATCTTGATACCTTTTTCGGTGATACCGCACCAGAGTTTGCCGAGTGTCTCTCTCTAAAGGTCGAGCTCAGACCAAAGTCCCCTGATTCAGTGGTGTCTGAAGAGGATCTGAGGGCCCTGTCTCCGGATTCTCCAGTTCCTCAGTTCAGAGCAGACCACATCATATGTGAGGTTGAGTCTTCGAGGGCCACATCATTCACACCCCAATCTAGTATTTCAGATTGGGAAGGGACCGATTTGCATCTTGACACCTTGTTTGATGAAACCAGACCAGAGTCTCCTCATTCTGTCTTGTCAGACGTGGACCTTGAAGTATTGTTCTGCAGCAGGACCTGGTCACCAGAATCTGTTTCTTCCAATTTTGACTCCTCATTGCTCAAGGAATGGTTAGAAGACTTTAGACCCTCTTCTCCGGAATCCCTGTGTTCAGTGGGTGGTGTCTCTTGTCCAGAGATTCAAAATTTGAAGGCTGGAGAGCAACATTGTGACTATTATTTAAAATACTCTGCACAGAGACCAGAATCCACACTGAGCATGTCAGATGGTGAGGATACAGAATGTTGGCTGAGGACTCTTTTTGATGAAAACAGGCCCGATTCACCAGATTCCCTTTCATCAGAACATTTGGTTGAGAGCAGTTGCCAACCCAGATCTGAATCTAAACCCTTCTACGTCTCCAAGAACTTCACGTATGCAGATGTCGTCCGTGGACTAACACAACAAAAAGCAAATGAAGATGTGTTTGAAATGAAGTCAGTTGACACAGCTTGTTCAGAGCTTCTCCAACGCTGGACGGACAATGGCCGACCCTCACCCACAGGACAGTTGGAGGCAGAGGTGGGAGCTAGGTCTCCTGATTCAAATACATGTACTGCTCAAAGTGAACATAGAGCTCTGTCTCCTGATTCTCCTGTTCCTCAATTCACTGTCGACCACATTGTTTGTGAGGAAGAATCGACAAGGCCCACATCATTCACACCCCAATCGAGTCTTTCAGATTGGGAAGAAAACGATTTGTATCTTGATACCTTTTTCAATGAGACCGGACCAGAGTTTGCAGAGTGTCTCTCTCTAAAGGTCGAGCTCAGACCAAAGTCTCCTGATTCAGTGGTCTCTGAAGAGGAACTAAGGGCCCTGTCTCCGGATTCTCCAGTTCCTCAGTTCAGAGCAGACCACATCATATGTGAGGTTGAGTCTTCGAGGGCCACATCATTCACACCCCAATCGAGTATTTCAGATTGGGAAGGGACCGATTTGCATCTTGACACCTTGTTTGATGAAACCAGACCAGAGTCTCCTCATTCTGTCTTGTCAGACGTGGACCTTGAAGTATTGTTCTGCAGCAGGACCTGGTCACCAGAATCTGTTTCTTCCAATTTTGACTCCTCATTGCTCAAGGAATGGTTAGAAGACTTTAGACCCTCTTCTCCGGAATCCCTGTGTTCAGTGGGTGGCGTCTCTTGTCCAGAGATTCAAAATTTGAAGGCTGGAGTTCTACATTGTGACTATTATTTAAAATACTCTGCACAGAGACCAGAATCCACACTGAGCATGTCAGATGGTGAGGATACAGAATGTTGGCTGAGGACTCTTTTTGATGAAAACAGGCCCGATTCACCAGATTCCCTTTCATCAGAACATTTGGTTGAGAGCAGTTGCCAACCCAGATCTGAATCTAAACCCTTCTACGTCTCCAAGAACTTCACGTATGCAGATGTCGTCCGTGGACTAACACAACAAAAAGCAAATGAAGATGTGTTTGAAATGAAGTCAGTTGACACAGCTTGTTCAGAGCTTCCCCAACGCTGTACGGACAATGGCCGACCCTCACCCACAGGACAGTTGGAAGCAGAGGTGGGAGCTAGGTCTCCTGATTCAAATACATGTACTGCTCAAAGTGAACATAGAGCTCTGTCTCCTGATTCTCCTGTTCCTCAATTCACTGTCGACCACATTGTTTGTGAGGAAGAATCGACAAGGCCCATATCATTCACACCCCAATCGAGTATTTCAGATTGGGAAGGAACCGATTTGTATCTTGATACCTTTTTCGGTGATACCGCACCAGAGTTTGCCGAGTGTCTCTCTCTAAAGGTCGAGCTCAGACCAAAGTCCCCTGATTCAGTGGTGTCTGAAGAGGATCTGAGGGCCCTGTCTCCGGATTCTCCAGTTCCTCAGTTCAGAGCAGACCACATCATATGTGAGGTTGAGTCTTCGAGGGCCACATCATTCACACCCCAATCTAGTATTTCAGATTGGGAAGGGACCGATTTGCATCTTGACACCTTGTTTGATGAAACCAGACCAGAGTCTCCTCATTCTGTCTTGTCAGACGTGGACCTTGAAGTATTGTTCTGCAGCAGGACCTGGTCACCAGAATCTGTTTCTTCCAATTTTGACTCCTCATTGCTCAAGGAATGGTTAGAAGACTTTAGACCCTCTTCTCCGGAATCCCTGTGTTCAGTGGGTGGTGTCTCTTGTCCAGAGATTCAAAATTTGAAGGCTGGAGAGCAACATTGTGACTATTATTTAAAATACTCTGCACAGAGACCAGAATCCACACTGAGCATGTCAGATGGTGAGGATACAGAATGTTGGCTGAGGACTCTTTTTGATGAAAACAGGCCCGATTCACCAGATTCCCTTTCATCAGAACATTTGGTTGAGAGCAGTTGCCGACCCAGATCTGAATCTAAACCCTTCTACGTCTCCAAGAACTTCACGTATGCAGATGTCGTCCGTGGACATACACAACAAAAAGCAAATGAAGATGTGTTTGAAATTAAGTCAGTTGTCACAGATTGTTCAGAGCTTCCCCAACGCTTGACGGACAATGGCCGACCCTCACCCACAGGACAGTTGGAGGCAGAGGTGGGAGCTAGGTCTCCTGATTCGAATACATGTACTGCTCAAAGTGAACATAGAGCTCTGTCCCCTGATTCTCCTGTTCCTCAATTCACTGTCGACCACATTGTTTGTGAGGAAGAATCGACAAGGCCCACATCATTCACACCCCAGTCGAGTCTTTCAGATTGGGAAGGAACCGATTTGTATCTTGATACCTTTTTCGGTGATACCGCACCAGAGTTTGCCGAGTGTCTCTCTCTAAAGGTGGAGCTCAGACCAAAGTCCCCTGATTCAGTGGTCTCTGAAGAGGAACTGAGGGCCCTGTCTCCGGATTCTCCAGTTCCTCAGTTCAGAGCAGACCACATCATATGTGAGGTTGAGTCATCGAGGGCTACATCATTCACACCCCAATCGAGTATTTCAGATTGGGAAGGGACCGATTTGCATCTTGACACCTTGTTTGATGAAACCAGACCAGAGTCTCCTCATTCTGTCTTGTCAGACGTGGACCTTGAAGTATTGTTCTGCAGCAGGACCTGGTCACCAGAATCTGTTTCTTCCAATTTTGACTCCTCATTGCTCAAGGAATGGTTAGAAGACTTTAGACCCTCTTCTCCGGAATCCCTGTGTTCAGTGGGTGGCGTCTCTTGTCCAGAGATTCAAAATTTGAAGGCTGGAGTTCTACATTGTGACTATTATTTAAAATACTCTGCACAGAGACCAGAATCCACACTGAGCATGTCAGATGGTGAGGATACAGAATGTTGGCTGAGTCCTCTTTTTGATGAAAACAGGCCCGATTCACCAGATTCCCTTTCATCAGAACATTTGGTTGAGAGCAGTTGCCAACCCAGATCTGAATCTAAACCCTTCTACGTCTCCAAGAACTTCACGTATGCAGATGTCGTCCGTGGACATACACAACAAAAAGCAAATGAAGATGTGTTTGAAATTAAGTCAGTTGTCACAGATTGTTCAGAGCTTCCCCAACGCTTGACGGACAATGGCCGACCCTCACCCACAGGACAGTTGGAGGCAGAGGTGGGAGCTAGGTCTCCTGATTCAAATACATGTACTGCTCAAAGTGGAAATAGGGCTCTGTCCCCTGATTCTCCTGTTCCTCAATTCACTGTCGACCACATTGTTTGTGAGGAAGAATCGACAAGGCCCATATCATTCACACCCCAATCGAGTATTTCAGATTGGGAAGGAACCGATTTGTATCTTGATACCTTTTTCGGTGATACCGCACCAGAGTTTGCCGAGTGTCTCTCTCTAAAGGTGGAGCTCAGACCAAAGTCCCCTGATTCAGTGGTCTCTGAAGAGGAACTAAGGGCCCTGTCTCCGGATTCTCCAGTTCCTCAGTTCAGAGCAGACCACATCATATGTGAGGTTGAGTCTTCGAGGGCCACATCATTCACACCCCAATCGAGTATTTCAGATTGGGAAGGGACCGATTTGCATCTTGACACCTTGTTTGATGAAACCAGACCAGAGTCTCCTCATTCTGTCTTGTCAGACGTGGACCTTGAAGTATTGTTCTGCAGCAGGACCTGGTCACCAGAATCTGTTTCTTCCAATTTTGACTCCTCATTGCTCAAGGAATGGTTAGAAGACTTGAGACCCTCTTCTCCGGAATCCCTGTGTTCAGTGGGTGGCGTCTCTTGTCCAGAGATTCAAAATTTGAAGGCTGGAGTTCTACATTGTGACTATTATTTAAAATACTCTGCACAGAGACCAGAATCCACACTGAGCATGTCAGATGGTGAGGATACAAAATGTTGGCTGAGGACTCTTTTTGATGAAAACAGGCCCGATTCACCAGATTCCCTTTCATCAGAACATTTGGTTGAGAGCAGTTGCCAACCCAGATCTGAATCTAAACCCTTCTACGTCTCCAAGAACTTCACGTATGCAGATGTCGTCCGTGGACTAACACAACAAAAAGCAAATGAAGATGTGTTTGAAATGAAGTCAGTTGACACAGCTTGTTCAGAGCTTCCCCAACGCTGGACGGACAATGGCCGACCCTCACCCACAGGACAGTTGGAGGCAGAGGTGGGAGCTAGGTCTCCTGATTCAAATACATGTACTGCTCAAAGTGAACATAGAGCTCTGTCTCCTGATTCTCCTGTTCCTCAATTCACTGTCGACCACATTGTTTGTGAGGAAGAATCGACAAGGCCCACATCATTCACACCCCAATCGAGTCTTTCAGATTGGGAAGAAAACGATTTGTATCTTGATACCTTTTTCAATGAGACCGGACCAGAGTTTGCAGAGTGTCTCTCTCTAAAGGTGGAGCTCAGACCAAAGTCTCCTGATTCAGTGGTCTCTGAAGAGGAACTAAGGGCCCTGTCTCCGGATTCTCCAGTTCCTCAGTTCAGAGCAGACCACATCATATGTGAGGTTGAGTCTTCGAGGGCCACATCATTCACACCCCAATCGAGTATTTCAGATTGGGAAGGGACCGATTTGCATCTTGACACCTTGTTTGATGAAACCAGACCAGAGTCTCCTCATTCTGTCTTGTCAGACGTGGACCTTGAAGTATTGTTCTGCAGCAGGACCTGGTCACCAGAATCTGTTTCTTCCAATTTTGACTCCTCATTGCTCAAGGAATGGTTAGAAGACTTTAGACCCTCTTCTCCGGAATCCCTGTGTTCAGTGGGTGGCGTCTCTTGTCCAGAGATTCAAAATTTGAAGGCTGGAGTTCTACATTGTGACTATTATTTAAAATACTCTGCACAGAGACCAGAATCCACACTGAGCATGTCAGATGGTGAGGATACAGAATGTTGGCTGAGGACTCTTTTTGATGAAAACAGGCCCGATTCACCAGATTCCCTTTCATCAGAACATTTGGTTGAGAGCAGTTGCCAACCCAGATCTGAATCTAAACCCTTCTACGTCTCCAAGAACTTCACGTATGCAGATGTCGTCCGTGGACTTATACCACAAAGAGCAAATGAAGATGTGTTTGAAATGAAGTCAGTTGTCACAGATTGTTCAGAGCTTCCTCAACGCTTGACGGACAATGGCCGAACCTCACCCACAGGACAGTTGGAGGCAGAGGTGGGAGCTAGGTCTCCTGATTCAAATACATGTACTGCTCAAAGTGAACATAGAGCTCTGTCTCCTGATTCTCCTGTTCCTCAATTCACTGTCGACCACATTGTTTGTGAGGAAGAATCGACAAGGCCCACATCATTCACACCCCAATCGAGTCTTTCAGATTGGGAAGGAACCGATTTGTATCTTGATACCTTTTTCAATGAGACCGGACCAGAGTTTGCAGAGTGTCTCTCTCTAAAGGTCGAGCTCAGACCAAAGTCTCCTGATTCAGTGGTCTCTGAAGAGGAACTAAGGGCCCTGTCTCCGGATTCTCCAGTTCCTCAGTTCAGAGCAGACCACATCATATGTGAGGTTGAGTCTTCGAGGGCCACATCATTCACACCCCAGTCGAGTCTTTCAGATTGGGAAGGGACCGATTTGCATCTTGACACCTTGTTTGATGAAACCAGACCAGAGTCTCCTCATTCTGTCTTGTCAGACGTGGACCTTGAAGTATTGTTCTGCAGCAGGACCTGGTCACCAGAATCTGTTGCTTCCAATTTTGACTCCTCAATGCTCAAGGAATGGTTAGAAGACTTGAGACCCTCTTCTCCTGAATCCCTGTGTTCAGTGGGTGGCGTCTCTTGTCCAGAGATTCAAAATTTGAAGGCTGGAGAGCAACATTGTGACTATTATTTAAAATACTCTGCACAGAGACCAGAATCCACACTGAGCATGTCAGATGTTGAGGACACAGAATGTTGGCTGAGGACTCTTTTTGATGAAAACAGGCCCGATTCACCAGATTCCCTTTCATCAGAACATTTGGTTGAGAGCAGTTGCCAACCCAGATCTGAATCTAAACCCTTGTACGTCTCCAAGAACTTCACATATGCAGATGTCGTCCGTGGACTTATACCACAAAGAGCAAATGAAGATGTGTTTGAAATGAAGTCAGTTGACACAGATTGTTCAGAGCTTCCCCAACGCTTGACGGACAATGGCCGACCCTCACCCACAGGACAGTTGGAAGCAGAGGTGGGAGCTAGGTCTCCTGATTCAAATACATGTACTGCTCAAAGTGGAAATAGGGCTCTGTCTCCTGATTCTCCTGTTCCTCAATTCACTGTCAACCACATTGTTTGTGAGGAAGAATCGACAAGGCCCACATCATTCACACCCCAATCGAGTATTTCAGATTGGGAAGGAACCGATTTGTATCTTGATACCTTTTTCGGTGATACCGCACCAGAGTTTGCCGAGTGTCTATCTCTAAAGGTCGAGCTCAGACCAAAGTCTCCTGATTCAGTGGTGTCTGAAGAGGAACTGAGGGCCCTGTCTCCGGATTCTCCAGTTCCTCAGTTCAGAGCAGACCACATCATATGTGAGGTTGAGTCTTCGAGGGCCACATCATTCACACCCCATTCGAGTATTTCAGATTGGGAAGGGACCGATTTGTATCTTGATACCTTTTTCGGTGATACCGCACCAGAGTTTCCCGAGTGTCTATCTCTAAAGGTCATGCTCAGACCAAAGTCCCCTGATTCAGTGGTCTCTGAAGAGGAACTGAGGGCCCTGTCTCCGGATTCTCCAGTTCCTCAGTTCAGAGCAGACCACATCATATGTGAGGTTGAGTCTTCGAGGGCCACATCATTCACACCCCAATCTAGTATTTCAGATTGGGAAGGGACCGATTTGCATCTTGACACCTTGTTTGATGAAACCAGACCAGAGTCTCCTCATTCTGTCTTGTCAGACGTGGACCTTGAAGTATTGTTCTGCAGCAGGACCTGGTCACCAGAATCTGTTTCTTCCAATTTTGACTCCTCATTGCTCAAGGAATGGTTAGAAGACTTTAGACCCTCTTCTCCGGAATCCCTGTGTTCAGTGGGTGACGTCTCTTGTCCAGAGATTCAAAATTTGAAGGCTGGAGAGCAACATTGTGACTATTATTTAAAATACTCTGCACAGAGCCCAGAGTCCACACTGAGCATGTCAGATGGTGAGGATACAGAATGTTGGCTGAGGACTCTTTTTGATGAAAACAGGCCCGATTCACCAGATTCCCTTTCATCAGAACATTTGGTTGAGAGCAGTTGCCAACCCAGAACTGAATCTAAACCCTTCTACGTCTCCAAGAACTTCACATATGCAGATGTCGTCCGTGGACTTACACAACCAAAAGCAAATGAAGATGTGTTTGAAATGAAGTCAGTTGACACAGATTGTTCAGAGCTTCCTCAACGCTTGACGGACAGTGGCCGACCCTCACCCACAGGACAGTTGGAAGCAGAGGTGGGAGCTAGGTCTCCTGATTCAAATACATGTACTGCTCAAAGTGAACATAGAGCTCTGTCTCCTGATTCTCCTGTTCCTCAATTCACTGTCGACCACATTGTTTGTGAGGAAGAATCGACAAGGCCCACATCATTCACACCCCAATCGAGTATTTCAGATTGGGAAGGAACCGATTTGTATCTTGATACCTTTTTCGGTGATACCGCACCAGAGTTTACAGAGTGTCTCTCTCTAAAGGTCGAGCTCAGACCAAAGTCCCCTGATTCAGTGGTGTCTGAAGAGGAACTGAGGGCCCTGTCTCCGGATTCTCCACTTCCTCAGTTCAGAGCAGACCACATCATATGTGAGGTTGAGTCTTCGAGAGCCACATCATTCACACCCCAATCGAGTATTTCAGATTGGGAAGGGACCGATTTGCATCTTGACACCTTGTTTGATGAAACCAGACCAGAGTCTCCTCATTCTGTCTTGTCAGACGTGGAGCTTGAAGTATTGTTCTGCAGCAGGCCTTGGTCACCAGAATCTGTTTCTTCCAATTTTGACTCCTCATTGCTCAAGGAATGGTTAGAAGACTTTAGACCCTCTTCTCCTGAATCCCTGTGTTCAGTGGGTGGCGTCTCTTGTCCAGAGGTTCAAAATTTGAAGGCTGGAGAGCAACATTGTGACTATTATTTAAAATACTCTGCACAGAGCCCAGAGTCCACACTGAGCATGTCAGATGGTGAGGATACAGAATGTTGGCTGAGGACTCTTTTTGATGAAAACAGGCCCGATTCACCAGATTCCCTTTCATCAGAACATTTGGTTGAGAGCAGTTGCCAACCCAGATCTGAATCTAAACCCTTGTACGTGTCCAAGGACTTCACATATGCAGATGTCGTCCGTGGACTAACACAACAAAAAGCAAATGAAGATGTGTTTGAAATTAAGTCAGTTGTCACAGATTGTTCAGAGCTTCCCCAACGCTGGACGGACAATGGCCGACCCTCACCCACAGGACAGTTGGAGGCAGAGGTGGGAGCTAGGTCTCCTGATTCGTATCCTTGTACTGCACAAAGTGAACATAGAGCTCTGTCCCCTGATTCTCCTGTTCCTCTATTCACTGTCGACCACATTGTTTGTGAGGAAGAATCGACAAGGCCCACATCATTCACACCCCAATCGAGTCTTTCAGATTGGGAAGGAACCGATTTGTATCTTGATACCTTTTTCAATGACACCGGACCAGAGTTTGCAAAGTGTCTCTCTCTAAAGGTCGAGCTCAGACCAAAGTCTCCTGATTCAGTGGTCTCTGAAGAGGAACTGAGGGCCCTGTCTCCGGATTCTCCAGTTCCTCAGTACAGAGCAGACCACATCATATGTGAGGTTGAGTCATCGAGGGCCACATCATTCACACCCCAATCTAGTATTTCAGATTGGGAAGGGACCGATTTGCATCTTGACACCTTGTTTGATGAAACCAGACCAGAGTCTCCTCATTCTGTCTTGTCAGACGTGGACCTTGAAGTATTGTTCTGCTGCAGGCCTTGGTCACCAGAATCTGTTTCTTCCAATTTTGACTCCTCATTGCTCAAGGAATGGTTAGAAGACTTTAGACCCTCTTCTCCGGAATCCCTGTGTTCAGTGGGTGGCGTCTCTTGTCCAGAGGTTCAAAATTTGAAGGCTGGAGAGCAACATTGTGACTATTATTTAAAATACTCTGCACAGAGACCAGAATCCACACTGAGCATGTCAGATGTTGAGGACACAGAATGTTGGCTGAGGACTCTTTTTGATGAAAACAGGCCCGATTCACCAGATTCCCTTTCATCAGAACATTACGTTGAGAGCAGTTGCCAACCCAGATCTGAATCTAAACCCTTGTACGTGTCCAAGGACTTCACATATGCAGATGTTGTCCGTGGTCATACACAACCAAAAGCAAATGAAGATGTGTTTGAAATGAAGTCAGTTGACACAGATTGTTCAGAGCTTCCCCAACGCTTGACGGACAATGGCCGACCCTCACCCACAGGACAGTTGGAGGCAGAGGTGGGAGCTAGGTCTCCTGATTCGAATACATGTACTGCTCAAAGTGGAAATAGGGCTCTGTCTCCTGATTCTCCTGTTCCTCAATTCACTGTCAACCACATTGTTTGTGAGGAAGAATCGACAAGGCCCACATCATTCACACCCCAATCGAGTATTTCAGATTGGGAAGGAACCGATTTGTATCTTGATACCTTTTTCGATGAAACCGGACCAGAGTTTGCCGAGTGTCTCTCTCTAAAGGTCGAGCTCAGACCAAAGTCCCCTGATTCAGTGGTCTCTGAAGAGGAACTGAGGGCCCTGTCTCCGGATTCTCCAGTTCCTCAGTTCAGAGCAGACCACATCATATGTGAGGTTGTGTCTTCGAGGGCCACATCATTCACACCCCAATCGAGTATTTCAGATTGGGAAGGAACCGATTTGCATCTTGACACCTTGTTTGATGAAACCAGACCAGAGTCTCCTCATTCTGTCTTGTCAGACGTGGAGCTTGAAGTATTGTTCTGCAGCAGGACCTGGTCACCAGAATCTGTTTCTTCCAATTTTGACTCCTCATTGCTCAAGGAATGGTTAGAAGACTTTAGACCCTCTTCTCCGGAATCCCTGTGTTCAGTGGGTGGCGTCTCTTGTCCAGAGATTCAAAATTTGAAGGCTGGAGTTCTACATTGTGACTATTATTTAAAATACTCTGCACAGAGACCAGATTCCACACTGAGCATGTCAGATGTTGAGGATACAGAATGTTGGCTGAGGACTCTTTTTGATGAAAACAGGCCCGATTCACCAGATTCCCTTTCATCAGAACATTTGGTTGAGAGCAGTTGCCAACCCAGATCTGAATCTAAACCCTTCTTCGTCTCCAAGAACTTCACGTATGCAGATGTCGTCCGTGGACTAACACAACAAAAAGCAAATGAAGATGTGTTTGAAATGAAGTCAGTTGACACAGATTGTTCAGAGCTTCCCCAACGCTTGACGGACAATGGCCGACCCTCACCCACAGGACAGTTGGAAGCAGAGGTGGGAGCTAGGTCTCCTGATTCAAATACATGTACTGCTCAAAGTGAACATAGAGCTCTGTCTCCTGATTCTCCTGTTCCTCAATTCACTGTCGACCACATTGTTTGTGAGGAAGAATCGACAAGGCCCATATCATTCACACCCCAATCGAGTATTTCAGATTGGGAAGGAACCGATTTGTATCTTGATACCTTTTTCGGTGATACCGCACCAGAGTTTCCCGAGTGTCTATCTCTAAAGGTGGAGCTCAGACCAAAGTCCCCTGATTCAGTGGTCTCTGAAGAGGAACTGAGGGCCCTGTCTCCGGATTCTCCACTTCCTCAGTTCAGAGCAGACCACATCATATGTGAGGTTGAGTCATCGAGGGCTACATCATTCACACCCCAATCGAGTATTTCAGATTGGGAAGGAACCGATTTGTATCTTGATACCTTTTTCAATGAAACCGCACCAGAGTTTCCCGAGTGTCTCTCTCTAAAGGTCGAGCTCAGACCAAAGTCCCCTGATTCAGTGGTGTCTGAAGAGGAACTGAGGGCCCTGTCTCCGGATTCTCCACTTCCTCAGTTCAGAGCAGACCACATCATATGTGAGGTTGAGTCTTCGAGGGCCACATCATTCACACCCCAATCGAGTATTTCAGATTGGGAAGGGACCGATTTGCATCTTGACACCTTGTTTGATGAAACCAGACCAGAGTCTCCTCATTCTGTCTTGTCAGACGTGGACCTTGAAGTATTGTTCTGCAGCAGGATCTGGTCACCAGAATCTGTTTCTTCCAATTTTGACTCCTCATTGCTCAAGGAATGGTTAGAAGACTTTAGACCCTCTTCTCCTGAATCCCTGTGTTCAGTGGGTGACGTCTCTTGTCCAGAGATTCAAAATTTGAAGGCTGGAGTTCTACATTGTGACTATTATTTAAAATACTCTGCACAGAGACCAGAATCCACACTGAGCATGTCAGATGGTGAGGATACAGAATGTTGGCTGAGGACTCTTTTTGATGAAAACAGGCCCGATTCACCAGATTCCCTTTCATCAGAACATTTGGTTGAGAGCAGTTGCCAACCCAGATCTGAATCTAAACCCTTGTACGTCTCCAAGAACTTCACATATGCAGATGTCGTCCGTGGACTTATACCACAAAGAGCAAATGAAGATGTGTTTGAAATGAAGTCAGTTGACACAGATTGTTCAGAGCTTCCTCAACGCTTGACGGACAATGGCCGAACCTCACCCACAGGACAGTTGGAAGCAGAGGTGGGAGCTAGGTCTCCTGATTCAAATACATGTACTGCTCAAAGTGGAAATAGGGCTCTGTCTCCTGATTCTCCTGTTCCTCAATTCACTGTCGACCACATTGTTTGTGAGGAAGAATCGACAAGGCCCACATCATTCACACCCCAATCGAGTATTTCAGATTGGGAAGGAACCGATTTGTATCTTGATACCTTTTTCAATGAGACCGGACCAGAGTTTGCAGAGTGTCTCTCTCTAAAGGTGGAGCTCAGACCAAAGTCCCCTGATTCAGTGGTCTCTGAAGAGGACCTGAGGGCCCTGTCTCCGGATTCTCCAGTTCCTCAGTTCAGAGCAGACCACATCATATGTGAGGTTGAGTCATCGAGGGCCACATCATTCACACCCCAGTCGAGTCTTTCAGATTGGGAAGGGACCGATTTGCATCTTGACACCTTGTTTGATGAAACCAGACCAGAGTCTCCTCATTCTGTCTTGTCAGACGTGGACCTTGAAGTATTGTTCTGCAGCAGGACCTGGTCACCAGAATCTGTTTCTTCCAATTTTGACTCCTCATTGCTCAAGGAATGGTTAGAAGACTTTAGACCCTCTTCTCCTGAATCCCTGTGTTCAGTGGGTGGCGTCTCTTGTCCAGAGGTTCAAAATTTGAAGGCTGGAGAGCAACATTTTGACTATTATTTAAAATACTCTGCACAGAGACCAGAATCCACACTGAGCATGTCAGATGTTGAGGACACAGAATGTTGGCTGAGTCCTCTTTTTGATGAAAACAGGCCCGATTCTCCAGATTCCCTTTCATCAGAACATTTGGTTGAGAGCAGTTGCCAACCCAGATCTGAATCTAAACCCTTGTACGTCTCCAAGAACTTCACATATGCAGATGTCGTCCGTGGACTTATACCACAAAGAGCAAATGAAGATGTGTTTGAAATGAAGTCAGTTGACACAGATTGTTCAGAGCTTCCTCAACGCTTGACGGACAATGGCCGAACCTCACCCACAGGACAGTTGGAGGCAGAGGTGGGAGCTAGGTCTCCTGATTCAAATACATGTACTGCTCAAAGTGGAAATAGGGCTCTGTCTCCTGATTCTCCTGTTCCTCAATTCACTGTCGACCACATTGTTTGTGAGGAAGAATCGACAAGGCCCACATCATTCACACCCCAATCGAGTCTTTCAGATTGGGAAGGAACCGATTTGTATCTTGATACCTTTTTCAATGAGACCGGACCAGAGTTTGCAGAGTGTCTCTCTCTAAAGGTCGAGCTCAGACCAAAGTCCCCTGATTCAGTGGTCTCTGAAGAGGACCTGAGGGCCCTGTCTCCGGATTCTCCAGTTCCTCAGTTCAGAGCAGACCACATCAAATGTGAGGTTGAGTCATCGAGGGCCACATCATTCACACCCCAGTCGAGTCTTTCAGATTGGGAAGGGACCGATTTGCATCTTGACACCTTGTTTGATCAAACCAGACCAGAGTCTCCTCATTCTGTCTTGTCAGACGTGGACCTTGAAGTATTGTTCTGCAGCAGGACCTGGTCACCAGAATCTGTTTCTTCCAATTTTGACTCCTCATTGCTCAAGGAATGGTTAGAAGACTTTAGACCCTCTTCTCCTGAATCCCTGTGTTCAGTGGGTGGCGTCTCTTGTCCAGAGGTTCAAAATTTGAAGGCTGGAGAGCAACATTGTGACTATTATTTAAAATACTCTGCACAGAGACCAGAATCCACACTGAGCATGTCAGATGTTGAGGACACAGAATGTTGGCTGAGTCCTCTTTTTGATGAAAACAGGCCCGATTCACCAGATTCCCTTTCATCAGAACATTTGGTTGAGAGCAGTTGCCAACCCAGAACTGAATCTAAACCCTTCTACGTCTCCAAGAACTTCACATATGCAGATGTCGTCCGTGGACTTACACAACCAAAAGCAAATGAAGATGTGTTTGAAATGAAGTCAGTTGACACAGATTGTTCAGAGCTTCCTCAACGCTTGACGGACAGTGGCCGACCCTCACCCACAGGACAGTTGGAAGCAGAGGTGGGAGCTAGGTCTCCTGATTCAAATACATGTACTGCTCAAAGTGAACATAGAGCTCTGTCTCCTGATTCTCCTGTTCCTCAATTCACTGTCGACCACATTGTTTGTGAGGAAGAATCGACAAGGCCCACATCATTCACACCCCAATCGAGTATTTCAGATTGGGAAGGAACCGATTTGTATCTTGATACCTTTTTCGGTGATACCGCACCAGAGTTTGCCGAGTGTCTCTCTCTAAAGGTGGAGCTCAGACCAAAGTCTCCTGATTCAGTGGTCTCTGAAGAGGAACTAAGGGCCCTGTCTCCGGATTCTCCAGTTCCTCAGTTCAGAGCAGACCACATCATATGTGAGGTTGAGTCATCGAGGGCTACATCATTCACACCCCAATCGAGTATTTCAGATTGGGAAGGGACCGATTTGCATCTTGACACCTTGTTTGATGAAACCAGACCAGAGTCTCCTCATTCTGTCTTGTCAGACGTGGACCTTGAAGTATTGTTCTGCAGCAGGACCTGGTCACCAGAATCTGTTTCTTCCAATTTTGACTCCTCATTGCTCAAGGAATGGTTAGAAGACTTTAGACCCTCTTCTCCTGAATCCCTGTGTTCAGTGGGTGACGTCTCTTGTCCAGAGATTCAAAATTTGAAGGCTGGAGAGCAACATTGTGACTATTATTTAAAATACTCTGCACAGAGACCAGAATCCACACTGAGCATGTCAGATGGTGAGGATACAGAATGTTGGCTGAGGACTCTTTTTGATGAAAACAGGCCCGATTCCCCAGATTCCCTTTCATCAGAACATTTGGTTGAGAGCAGTTGCCAACCCAGAACTGAATCTAAACCCTTCTACGTCTCCAAGAACTTAACATATGCAGATGTCGTCCGTGGACTTATACCACAAAGAGCAAATGAAGATGTGTTTGAAATGAAGTCAGTTGTCACAGATTGTTCAGAGCTTCCCCAACGCTTGACGCACAATGGCCGACCCTCACCCACAGGACAGTTGGAGGCAGAGGTGGGAGCTAGGTCTCCTGATTCAAATACATGTACTGCTCAAAGTGGAAATAGGGCTCTGTCTCCTGATTCTCCTGTTCCTCAATTCACTGTCGACCACATTGTTTGTGAGGAAGAATCGACAAGGCCCATATCATTCACACCCCAATCGAGTATTTCAGATTGGGAAGGAACCGATTTGTATCTTGATACCTTTTTCAATGAAACCGCACCAGAGTTTGCCGAGTGTCTCTCTCTAAAGGTGGAGCTCAGACCAAAGTCTCCTGATTCAGTGGTCTCTGAAGAGGAACTAAGGGCCCTGTCTCCGGATTCTCCAGTCCCTCAGTTCAGAGCAGACCACATCATATGTGAGGTTGAGTCTTCGAGGGCCACATCATTCACACCCCAATCGAGTATTTCAGATTGGGAAGGGACCGATTTGCATCTTGACACCTTGTTTGATGAAACCAGACCAGAGTCTCCTCATTCTGTCTTGTCAGACGTGGACCTTGAAGTATTGTTCTGCAGCAGGACCTGGTCACCAGAATCTGTTTCTTCCAATTTTGACTCCTCATTGCTCAAGGAATGGTTAGAAGACTTTAGACCCTCTTCTCCTGAATCCCTGTGTTCAGTGGGTGACGTCTCTTGTCCAGAGATTCAAAATTTGAAGGCTGGAGTTCTACATTGTGACTATTATTTAAAATACTCTGCACAGAGACCAGAATCCACACTGAGCATGTCAGATGGTGAGGATACAGAATGTTGGCTGAGGACTCTTTTTGATGAAAACAGGCCCGATTCACCAGATTCCCTTTCATCAGAACATTTGGTTGAGAGCAGTTGCCAACCCAGAACTGAATCTAAACCCTTGTACGTCTCCAAGAACTTCACATATGCAGATGTCGTCCGTGGACTTATACCACAAAGAGCAAATGAAGATGTGTTTGAAATGAAGTCAGTTGACACAGATTGTTCAGAGCTTCCTCAACGCTTGACGGACAATGGCCGAACCTCACCCACAGGACAGTTGGAAGCAGAGGTGGGAGCTAGGTCTCCTGATTCAAATACATGTACTGCTCAAAGTGGAAATAGGGCTCTGTCTCCTGATTCTCCTGTTCCTCAATTCACTGTCGACCACATTGTTTGTGAGGAAGAATCGACAAGGCCCACATCATTCACACCCCAATCGAGTCTTTCAGATTGGGAAGGAACCGATTTGTATCTTGATACCTTTTTCAATGAGACCGGACCAGAGTTTGCAGAGTGTCTCTCTCTAAAGGTCGAGCTCAGACCAAAGTCTCCTGATTCAGTGGTCTCTGAAGAGGACCTGAGGGCCCTGTCTCCGGATTCTCCACTTCCTCAGTTCAGAGCAGACCACATCATATGTGAGGTTGAGTCATCGAGGGCTACATCATTCACACCCCAATCGAGTATTTCAGATTGGGAAGGGACCGATTTGCATCTTGACACCTTGTTTGATGAAACCAGACCAGAGTCTCCTCATTCTGTCTTGTCAGACGTGGAGCTTGAAGTATTGTTCTGCAGCAGGCCTTGGTCACCAGAATCTGTTTCTTCCACTCTTGAAGGAACCGATTGTAGGGCGCTTGAGGATTTCTTAGAAGAATTTCGGCCATCTTCTCCGGAATCCTCATGTTCTTTTGATCCTATTATTAGTCCTGACATTCACCATGGAAACTTATTGAATCGACATTGTGACTACTACTTACAGTACCCTGAACGATCAGAATCATCGTTTTCAACTTCTTCTGATATAGACACCTCTGACTCCTATTACGAGGAGTCCGTTGACTTCATCCGTGAGCATTCACAGAATTCGGAGGTTTTTTTCCGTGATGATGTTTTGTTCTTTCCTTCTTCAGAAATTTTTCTTGATGCTTTCAACAAAACAGAGTCTCTTTCCATTTCAGATTCATATTCGCCCTCAGACCACGAGAGTTTTTCATCATCTATTGACGAGTCCCCAGTTTTGAAAACACACATCACTCAATTAAAACCTGATCACACACCAAGCTGCTTCATCACCAGTATCCTTGATCCATTGTATAAAGGCGCTGAAATCGAAGGTTTCAGGAGTGCTATGGATAATAAATCGCATCCTGCCTCCAGAGAAAAACAAAATGACGTTACTGTCATAAGCTTTGTACAGAGTCAGCTTCAAAACACTTCCCCAAATCCATCAGTGTTTGGGTTGTCAGATAAAAAGATTTTGAGTTCAGTGAATGTGAAGCATCAGTTGCCTGACAATGTTGGCCCTGAACTCTATAACATCCCTTCTCTTGCTGAAGTAAAACCTGATGAACACCATGGGGACTCAGCCTTTCACAGTCATTTAAATTCTCCAATGCATTTATTGGATCAGCACACTGCCTTATCTCTAAAATCACAAAGCGTGAATATATCAGAAGACTCATGTCGTGCACCAGCATGCGTTGTGTTAGCAACAAACAATGATAGCCCAATATCAACTCATAATCACTTTGAGCTCTGTTCAACATTATCAGTGAGTCATGAGACCCAAGCAGAAGAAGGCCATGTACGTGACTTCCAGTCAGTGCTTCATACTCAAGAGCAGAGATCACGAACTGATGAAAAAACTGTGATAAAGTTGGGTTCCAGGAGGCTGATGTCTCACTTGTTTGATCCCGTCTATAAAGGTAAATGTATTCAACATGGGAACAAATCGCCTGTTGATGCAAATCATTAAACTCAAAACAATGACAAATATTGGGAGACCATTTTATACTCAACGTTTTTACCCAGCACGCCACCATAAATGAAACAAAAGCCAATGCATCATATAGGAATTCTTTTTCTTCCCCAACAATTATCAAGCCCCATGTCCGATTGTTTCGATTGGGCATAGAGCTCCATTATGTTTGTAGTCCAACCACGACTGGCATTGGTGGATACTGAGCATTTCTATCAGGAATGCAAAATGAATTTAGCTGTAATCACCTGTTAAGAGATTGTTATTGTAAGAGACGTGAAAGGCAAGTTACTGCCAGGCCATTATGAACTCAAAAAAGCACTCAGAGAGCGCAACGCCCCTTTAAGCAGCTTCATTCCTCCCCCAACACAGTCTTCTCATGTCAAAATATTCTTCAAGATCCTGGATCCAAACGCCAGTCTGGCACAAATACAGTAAATGGTCCTACAGTATCTCCCAAAGCTAAAGAATCCTTTAAAAAATTCTTGGATCCAGGATCACTCCCAAAATTGATTCATTTCTTCCTTGTCCCGTTTCGCACCTGAAAATTCATTCAAATTCCTCCTTCAACTTTTCAAGTCATTTTGAGCAGAGACAGACAGACAAAGCAACACAGTTGGAAACATAACCTCCTTGGCAGAGGTGCATATATATAGTCACGCCGGCCACATATGCTCTACAGACCCTGAGTTAAACTTGCCAAAGCCAGAAGCAAACCTGCAGAATTGTCAGGTTATACCTTTTAAAATACTTCAGTTGAGTCACAAAGCATTAGAAGTACGTGATTTGACTTTTGGCTGGAGATGAACCTTGAACTGACTCAAGAAAGAAGTTGATCAGTGGCACAAAGGATTACGATTCTTTGACATAAGTGGACAATACCAGAGACATGACAAGGAAATCACCAGAATGTGGACAAGATCAAAGTTTTCTTGGTTCCGGTAAGCTGGCTTGCCCAGTGGTCATGCGGTGCTGGTTGTCCTAATAAATACATTTGGTGCTAAACAGTGTTTGTATGTGGAATTATGCGTTCACTAATGTTCCCTGCTGGTTTGACCGCACAGCTTGGCTTAAATGCATTTGAGCAGATCCAAAAACCTGTGGCAGGAAGCTGCCACACTACTTGCTTTGCTTCTGATTTATGATGCCATTCCTGTTTGTCAATAAAGGAAACGGGTCGTTCAGTATGTTAAAAGGTGTTGGCTTTGCATTTACCTTCACTTTAACCTACTGTCATGATCATTGTTTCTGGTTTCCCTAAATATCAGCAAAACCATGAGGTTTCCCTGAATATGACGTTGGTTATAAGTGAATTTCTGCATTGAAAATCTTCTCAATGCGGTGTTGGCATACGCATGCATCACTATGTTTTTGGGTTTTTTTTCAAAATCATGTTTGTTTTTTCACCTCATCTCATCATTTCTTTCAGGATTTCACATCATCTGAGACTAATGTGTCAGATATTAAACAGCCATACTTGTACGATGAGAGCCAGCTGCCTCACTCAGGTGCAGTGTTGACTGAAAGTACCGAATCTCTAGTCGAACTTGAAGGATTGACCGCTGATGTCAACTCCCCCCTGGAAGCAGAAGACCCATTAGAATCCTCTGAACTAGAAGAACATTCCATAATCTCTCCCTTGAATGCGCCTCCAACTGATGTCCCTGGCCAAGATGCCACCGATGAGAAATGTACCTTGTCCTCTGAGTCTTCTCCGACGCCGTCAGTGTCCGGCTCACCACAGCTGGACAAGTTGATCTGTGACCTTGAGGAGATGAAAGGAATGTTGACTTGTTCAGAGGAACCTGAATCCAGAAATGAAGCGACAGCTATTCTCTTCGACAATGATCTGGCTGATTTTGAATGTCTCACTGAGGAGAAATCTCAAAGACCCAGCACACCGTTTTCACTAGAGGAGGAGGAGGAGGAGACAGAGCAAACCACCGCCTCAGCAGCCGATCAAATCGAATATAAAGAACTGCTGGACACTTCTGCTGTTGCAAACGACATCGAATGTCCCCTGATGAGTGGTAGCAGTGAAGGACATGATTTTGGAAGTGACCGATGCGTCCCATCAGTTGAGGAAAGTCCCTCAAAAGAAACATGTCTGCCTGCAATGTTCCATGAGAATCAGCCTGACACTGATGCAACGTCTCTCCCCGAAGAATCAAGTGAAGTGATCAGTCTGAATGACAGTAGAGGCGACATTCAAGAAGATGACTCGACCTCCTCATTCTCTGATTTAGTGGACATCCACAAAGAAGAATCCACAGCCCAAGAGCCAGGTGAAGGTGCCCCTCTGCATGATGAGGCGTCACTGGACATGAACCAGTCCTGGGATTTGCTTCAGGAGACGGCGTCGCCTGCAGAATATTTCACTTTTGAGGAAATAGTCCCAGACATGTCTTTGTTTGACAAGCAGCCTGATTTTGGCCACTTGCATTCTGAGTCAGTGGATTCCGCTGATTATCATGTCACTCCGCTTGAATCCAAAGCGCAGACTTTGTCAGCCTCTGATGATGACTACAGCTCCCCACCTGCACAACAAAACCTTGTTCCACCAGAATATTCCGAGGTCGTGCAAAGCGGTGCGCATAGTTCAGCCGTGGTTGGAAATGACCCAGAGCTTTTCTTTGACTGCACCCATGGAGCGGCAGCGTCCGAAGAGGCAGCTGGAAGTGTGGAGGAATGTCCTAAACAAGGAAAGAGAGCAGCTGTTCTGTCTTCAGGGAGCGATGAAGACTACGAGGATGCTTCTTTCAGCCATGAAGAACATGGCAAACTGAAACAGTGGGATGATTCCGATGAGGAATTCATCATGTGTGAGGCAGCCATCGCTAGGATGGGGGAGTATGAGGATATCGGTGAAGCGCTGGCGAGGGTAAGATGAACTTACCAGGCAACAACTGCAAGTTTTCCCCTGAGCTGAGCTTAACCACACCAGGCTATGTGACTTAAGGAATGATGGCTACCCTTCTGGTTTTACTCATGGAAGCAGAAACTCCGATTTGTTTTGAAAATTCCTAACTCCGCATGTCAACGGCAGTGTCATTATGGATTTAAATTTGCATGGTTGTTTTGCACATTTGTTTTTGTGAGCGCCGAGTCTTCTGGTGCACTTTTCTCTCAAAAGAATTTGTTTGGAAAGTGCACCGTAGCACCCTGGTTTTCCTCCACCTCTTGCTGCTGCGTATGTCGTCCCAATGCTTGGGTCACTGATGGATTTGTGCTACCTGGTCAGGAAGTCAGCGCGGAGCTGGGACCAGTGTCGGAAAGTTCAGATGACGAGTTCTTGACAACCAGAATAGTGCGAAGGAGAGTTGTCATCAAGGTATCTGATTCAAATGGGCATGATAGACGTGAGATTGGAGCACGACTCTAACCATCTGAGATTCTCAGTCGAAACCACAAATACTAACAAGTGACAATAACAATGAATGATGACAAAGGAGGTGGTGATTCTCCGCGAACCTGGCTGGATTTTTATTTCCCCCGCTACTACTCTATGAGGTTGTTGTTTTTTTTTCTCCTGAGAATGCAGTTGTCCAACTTGAGCGTTTTTTTGGTTCCCTAACTGATGCATTAAGCCAAGTTCATGTTTGGAAAATTTATTTTACTTCCTGTCTTTCAGAGTGATGAAATGCCAGACCTTTCGACTCCATCAGTGACAGAAGAAAAGTACACAGACGAAAATGGACACACCGTTGTCAAGAGGGTATGTCACTCGGTAACTCTGAGTGAGCGTGTGGTTATCTGTCTGTTGGCTTCTGTGTGGCACTGGTGATACGTCCAGAGCTGCCTCTTGTCCTGTGTAGCTGGGATAGCCTCCCGCGACCCCATCTATGACATGAATGAAAGATGAATGTCCATAGTACGGTGGCTGAGAAGTGCAAAACACATTCACAAATTTTTGCAACAAATGTACAAACTCGTGGATCAAATGTACAGATAGTGTTTACAACATTTCAAACAAATTTACAAACTTCTTTAGAAAAAAAAAAGTGTGTTTTCAGAGTTAGTAAATGTGTTTTCAGAGTTTGAAGAATCATATGGACGTGAAGTGGTTTCTGGAATGTTCTACATGTATCAATGGCAGGGGATCGTCATTGGGAGTCAACAAAATGCAGATGCTGAAGTCTGAAAACAAATTTACAAACTCTGAAAACAGATTTATAAACTTGGAAATGCACTTACAAACTCAGGAAAAAATAGTGGCAAATAGTTTGCTAAATAAATTTGTAAACTTCTTTGAAATGCTGTAAATGTGTTTTGCTATTTGCACATTTGTTCCTAGAGTTTGTAAATGTGTTTTGCACATGCAAAAGACAAGGAGGAGGGCTGTCATCCTCCGCCGTGTTCTCCTCCTAGTGTTCAAGAAAGCTTGTTGCACATCAGACAGCGTGAGGCTGCTTCAACTTTCACCCCCGCAAATAACTGCATTGTTGTGTGGCAGAATAAAATCTGCTTAAAACACTAAGCACCATCATCTTTCTCAGGTTACTCGCAAAGTAATTCGAAAGTGTGTTTCTACCGACGGCACTGACCTGGAAGGCTTCCCAGCCGGTGCATCCCAAGGGTCCATTAGTGTTAGAAAAGGAGACGGATACTCCAAGGTTGTCAAGCGGACTGTCCTAAAGAGCGAAGGCGACCACACAGAGGTGTGTTTTCTCTTTCCACCATTCAGTAGCATGTACAATAAAGCCAATCCTTCCAATGCAGGTGACCTTTGACGGGACAGAGAGCCGCCCAGCATCAAAGCAGGCCGCGGTGGGAGGGTACAAGGTCAGTCAGACGGACAGGACCACCGTAGTAAAGGGGGAAAGGACGATGACTCAGCAGGGAGATTCTGCACTGGCATCTGACCTCCCCTCAGCCCGAGAGGACTTCAAACAGGTTTGTGCATTTGTGTGTAATAATAAATGAGCGGTTTGATCTGGTCTGATCAACAAGTCTTTCTCTTCCATGTGTGCCATTAGGCACTGGTTTATTTAAGTGGTTTTACGAAAACAGAGCTCCCCCCTGTGGTGGAGAGAGAGTGTGTTAAAGAAGACGGAACAGTGGTCAGGAGGTGTGTAGGCGGTGGAGTGTGTTGGTGTGCAGTGTTGGGTGGCACTTTTTCTGACTCTTTTTCACTCATGTTTCATGTTGTTTCACTAAGTGCTCGGTGTGTGTTGTGTTTACCTCATGAATGTGTCAGTCGGTCTTGAAAGTAACAATTTCACAATGATGCCCTTTTTTTCCTGCTGTGAAATGATGACCGTTTAAAACTTGTGCTTCAAATGTTTGTTTAATAAAGCATGAGTTGTTTTATACTAATTCTAATCCGCTTTCCAGGACTCATTGTTTGAGGTTGACACCAAACTAAAACAAAAACGAATTTCCCTGTAATAAGCTCGGAAAAAAACATCATTTCAGTTTGGAAACGTTGGTTGAACATAGTGCTTACACTTTAGGGACATAATGGTCAATGGGTCCCCCAATTTTGGATGAAAAAAGGACAGCTAATCTGATCTAATCATCCTTAAGAGAAAGATGAGCCAATGAAAACATTTACCAACAAAGCTGCTGCTCATTTTGCTCACTCCTCCTGAGGAGACCAAAAACAATTCCTCGCAACATCAGGGACTCATCCAGCATCAAGCTCCACATCTGAAAGTGAAGTTCGACATGAGTTTTGAATCAAACAACCCAGAAACAGGGTGGCAGCAGAGAGCTAACACCAGCTCACATGTCCCAAGTGAGATGCATCTTGAATATCAGGACTGGGCCTCTCCGATGAGTCCATTGCGTCTTGACCAGGGCCAGCATGACTCTATTCTTTGCTCACCATGTTCCCCTGTGACCACGCCAAGTTTCTCACTGCCTCATTCGTCTGACCGTAGGGCCCACATGCGTAAAGGTCGGCGCCTCAGAAGAACAGTGGTGAAGGGATCAGGGCAGCGAGATCCAGACCTAGCAGACTGCCTCGGAAAAAGCTCAAAACCCGGAGGTCTTCAGCAGCATCTGCACCAACTCTTCCACCACTACTACGAGAAAGAAACAGACAGCTATGAGGAAGAAGAGGACGAGTAGTCGAATGTCTTACGCTCTCCATGCACTCAATTTCCCTCTAATCCTATGCACTAGCCACACGCAGTCCCAGTGCGCACCTCAAAGCTTCCACTGTCTTCCCACCAAAGTCCCAGAAGATTCACCTTTGTCCACTCTTCTCATGTTCTTCCCTGGTGGCTTTTTAACTTCATGATTTGTTTTGCCTTTCTTTTGTGACCAAAGAGCGCCCCCTTGATTTCCTCTCATGTTGTCTACGTCTTACGTGTTTTCTAAAGGGGAGCAACTAGAGTGATTCACAAGCAACCCACCTTAGATCAGTTGTAGAAAGAAAGAAAAAAAACTTCTTCACTCACAGTTGGTGTCTGGACAATATGTCACACTTCACTGCCTCTCTAAGAAACTCACACTGGACTCTCACTCACTTTACTATTCACTCTTTTAAATCAGGTGGTCACGACGGCCCCAGTGTGCTGACTCTGAATATACTGCTGCTGCTGCTGTGCTTCGCTGTGTGTGTAATCTGTCTTTGGGCATTATATATATATGATGTATAACAATAGACAATACGGACATCTGTAGCCTAGAAATGTATAATCACTCATCCAAAGTAGAGCGGGCATGACTGTCGTTCGGATCATGGCTTCGTAGTTCTGTGTCCCTGGTTCCTTCTCGTGTCTTTCATCTTTCAATGGTACGTTTCTTTATGCCTTTATTTCATTGTGAGTTATGGATGTACGAAAAGAGGAGCGGGAGCGATCAGTTCATCTGTTCTTGCATGTCTCCAAATTAGGTATATTTCATAAACGGCAGCACTGAAGAGGAGATTATCCAAAAGCTAGTAATACTTTTCATGTGAAATTCTTGTCATATTTATCCTTTGAAAGCCAATGACGATGTTCTATTTATTTCAGCGCTCGCTGTGATTGACAACACTGAACATGTGTGGTGTTTTGTGTTGAATTGTATTAGCCTTTATTCATTTAGTCCTACTTTTTTGAGTGTGTGCTTGTGGAAGTGTGACAGTTGTAAGTAGGTATTTAACTCATTTCTGAATGTCTGAACAAATCACCTCTGTTTTATTTTTTTCCAGTGAAAATTTTGTGATTTGAGGCAGAGTTCACATACGAGAGGGAAGCGAAATTCGGCTCACGCGCAGGTTTCAGTATCGCTTCACCATGTATCTGAATATCAAATGTATTCACTAACTCTGTATTATTTTGTGACAATAGAATCTTGTAAATTGCAGACTAGTGGAAGTTCACTGTGACAGGTATATTTTAATTTCAAAAAGTCAGCATCCCTTTTTCTGTTATGATGACAGCTATATAAATATATGACACATACACACACACAAATACAGTCCGCCTGTATTAGTGTGTGTGTGTGTATATAGAAGAAAAGCATGTTACTAATCAGAATTCAAAACAACAAAAACAAAATGGCTGCAGTGTGTCTATCGATGACAGAAAATAAAGGTATACAAATACCGTGGTATCTTTCTTTCTTGTATTTTTGCAGATGATTCCGTTGGCTGTAACCCTCTGCCAGTGTGACAGAGCAAAGAGGGAGAGGCACACCTTAAATATCAGCAGCAAAAAGAAACTGCTATTTCCTTTTGTGGGGTTGTGTGTGCTTCCTGGACATTCTCCAGGCACTCAGGTTTCCTCCCACATTTCCCCTGAAGATTTTGTTTGTGCCACTGCACTTTCATAGTCTGTGTACTACTATATTTGTGCCAAATATAAATTGAGGTTTTAATCATTGAAATGTAGTTTATTATTTATTTTAATCTTTGCCAAATAAAACCTCTTTAACCCTTATTTGATCAAATATCCAATGGTCCAGGTGACAGAGAAAAAAGCCAGAAATTGACTTTTCGCATTCTACAAAGCCAGCTGTTAGCATCCATTAGCATTGGTTAAGTCGAAAATTATTGACTGTGCATCAGAGATCTAACAGGGACTAAAATGAGATGGGGTACGTTTTTTTTTTTTTTTTTCTACTTCAACTGGCATTATTGGAATTTTCAATTACTTGTCTTTGAAGGCCCATATGGAAATGTCCGATGTGTGTCATAGTTATAGCGATAAACAATTAATGTTTTCAGCGATCCTACATGTGGAAAGGGACTAACTTCTATGTTTATGAGGTGAATAACAGTTTTCAGGCTCCTGTTTTTATATCTAATTTCGGAAAGCTGGCATCAAAAACAAGGCAGAAAGCCTTTATTTTGAAATGATTGAACGTTCTGGGTGACTTCCAGGGATGCTCTAGTTCGAGTCTAGACCAGTGGAATAGTGGTCAACCTGAGGGATTCTATAAAATATCATGGTAAATGAATATACATTCATATTAATAAGCATAATATTCAAAGGCCTTTTTTTTTTAAATGACACATGGGATTGAGTTCAAACTTTCAGCGTGACTTCCAGGGATGCTCTAGTTCGAGTCTAGACCAGTGGAATAGTGGTCAACACAATAGTTTGTCCAAAATATAATTTTAAATAAATACGTATTCAACAGGTCACATTTCCTGGGTGACTTCCAAGGGTTCTCCAGTTCAAGTCTATGCCAGTGTGATCATAGGCAACCTGAGGGATTCTACAAAATATCATGATAAATAAATAGTCATGTGTAGCAATGGATGGCATTACCGTAATACTCGCATTACATGAGCACTGTGGCATTGTTTCGTTTTGGTGCAGGCTTGACTCCGTTTCATGTCAGTACATTTGTATCTATGTAGCTGTCGTAGTCATTCCTTGTTTGACTTGAGTGTATTTTAGGTACATTTGAATCTAAAATAAACCCTCATGAGTCCATCCTCACTGCTCATTGGTTTTAATGTCAGCTGTTGTCAATGCAACCTCCTGTAAAACCAGTGAGAGGAAGTCCACGAACAGCAGTCATGTCAACATGGTGAGAGTCAAGAGTGCTGCAGGTTGCCATTCAAAATGGAAGCCCTTTTCCTCAGCAAGCTTTTCTTTGTGGATAGAGAACAGTTGTGCAGAAGTTTGAAACATTTATTTTCCACTGTCTCCTTATTACCAGAGTCAGGATTGAGAAAGAAAACCGTGTTGACCCCTGGGCAGCTGGGACAGAACACCCTGGTGGTAAGGTCACCAGGGATGTTCAAACCCCCCAAAGCCAGGAAAGTTCTGCCAATAGGCAAAGTGCACAAGTAGGTTCTTCTGGCTCTTTAATTCTTGTCAGCGTCTTCGGTGGAAGGGGACATGAGGACACAGATTTTACCTGGACTCACACCTTAACTGGAGACATGTCCATGAACGTGAGACTCAAGAAAACTCACAGAGCCCATTCATTCATTGTCACACCTTGTTGCTGATTTATTTATTTATTACTTAAACATCGTAAGCCATCATTGCCGCCCTGGCAACAGTTACACCATATAAGGAGTGGTGCTTTGAATTGACATCATACGTTTCATCAAAACAAATGTCAGGATTTTATACCCATTAAAAAAAAAGGGAGACAAAAATGAAGCTAAAAGATGACACTGGCTTTGACTGTCACACAGCTCCTCCTCCACCAGCCGGGTTGTCCATCCCTAAACAAAGCCTCCATTGTATTTTAGAACCATTCTCTGTGTCATCGGCAAAGCAACATATTTAAAATGATCCAAAAAAAAAAAGATACATACAGTCCCACAATACAAACATGAAAAAAAAACAAAACGCAGTAAATCAATTGTACAGACTGTAAAGCAACCATGACGATTTTTCTCACCTCTTCCATGTTCAGTTCGAATATTAACCAGCTATTACTTGTGCGCGTGTTATGGTTTTACATTTGAATGATATAGGACAGCAGAAACATCCGGGACAGGACAGATGCACAACATTAACAAATGTAAACAAACAAGTGACTTACAAATCAAATATATTATAGTTCGATATGATCTTGGTCACAATAATTTCCCCCATGCACTACACAATAGTCTTGGTTTTTCATATATTACATATATGCTACATTCTCTTAATTTTCAATTCACTGTTATAAAGGCAAACTTATTTTACTGGTTAGTGAATGCTGCTCTGCTCGTTCGTAACATTTCAGTCAGCATTTTAAGTCAAAGTCAGGCGATGCAAACAACTCAACTTAGCTCATAGCAAACATAAATGTAGCTTAGAAACTCTTAATTCATCCGATAGCAAGAATAGCAATTTCAATTTGTAATCAACAACCACAATGTATATACATCACCAGAACTAAAGCAAGCTCAACTGAACATTCTGATCTCCCAATTGCAGATTTTTTTTTTGTTTTTATTTTGTATTGCACACACATAAGTACACATAAAAATACAGAACTAACTTCCAGGAGAGGTTACAGTAATTTCTATTTTATATTTAAAATGCATACCAAAACACCTTAGAAAACAAACCCAAAAATGCCAATATGCTAATTTTATAATGTCCTAATATAGTGTGCAGCCACCCTGGGTGGTTTTGAATGATGTCCATTGATTTAACACCATAACCATAACAATGTATTAATACTTCGTCCTGTGCAATGTCCATGTAGAGGTTGACCCTAGTAGAGCAGTTGAAGGTTGGCGAGTTAACTGCCCCTGAAGATTCGATGATAGTCTGTCGATCACCCCATTAACTGGAAAAAAAACACAGAGGGGAGAGTTTGAACACATAGTGCTTAACATCGTGGTTTGTGATCATAGAAACGAGAAAATATTTCATCTAAACAAGGAGGACGTTGGCGACTGTCCTTAAATAACAACTGTTAGAGCAGGATTTACCACCACACTGACCAATATCAATTATTATTGGGGATTTTTCGACCAATCTTTTTGACTGAGAGAGCAGAAACCCCCACATATTTTAAAGCGTAATTCCATAATAGACAGTGGAACCTAGGTTTTCGAACGTCCCGGACTTCGAAGAAAAATTTCAAGATTTTTTTGTTTCTGATTTTTGAACGATAATCCAGAACTTGAACGCTCCCGATCAGCTGACCCATGACGCACTTTGTTATTGCCTCTGTATGCAGACGTGTCCCGTTAGCTACATTTTCATATTGAGGTGTAAAACCTTTCCTGTCTCCACACCAGACCGTGGTCACAGGGGAGGTGCTCGCTCTCCACACCTCCGAGGCTGGAGCGCGCACTCCAGGGTTTGACGTCCTGTTGTGGGCTGGAGCTGGGACAGGGATGAGGCGAGTCTGGGACAGAGCGTTACTTGGTTTATGACTTTGTCACAGCCAAACTGCACAGAAGCGCACATTCAGAGCTGGACACGCACCGGGCACCTCTTCACTGTGCACTCTTCTCCGTAATCGATTCAGATTTTGAACAAATGGCTTCTCGGACGGCCGTATGGAGCGGATTGTGGTCAAGAACCGAGGTACCACTCTCTCTCTCTCTCTCTCTCTCTCTCTCTCTCTCTCTCTCTCTCTCTCTATATATATATATATATATATATATATATATATATATATATATATATATATATATGTCTATTAGCATCTGGCAGTACTACAGTGACTACAGTTCAGCATCAGCAATGTGACACAGGGCAGAGCTGCATCGGTCTCATCACTCTCAATAAGAAGCTCAGTAACGTGACCTAAACACTTCCCATGATGCTTTGCAGTCCAATCACAGTGGTTGATCGCTACATCATGGCTCCGCCTCTACAGTAGGAATCCATATGGATTCCTACTGGAAAACGTATGGATGAGAACAGTGCTTTTTACCACTTTAACGTCAACAAAACGCCTATAATTTCTCTCTGATGTCAGAAAGCCAGACTCCTTTGTTGGAAGAGCCACATCTGGCTCGCGAGCCATAGGTTCCCGCCACCTGGACGAGAATATCCCCTGCCAAGTTGAAATCGAAATAAATCACAAATCAAATGGGGCCCTTGTGAAATGAATCAGATCGCTTTGAGAACTTGGAATCACTAGTCAGCTCTAGTAACTGTAGTAGAAGTTCTCAACATGACACGTTTGGAGAGCTGCACCCACCTGATGCCACCTTCACGAAGCTTAAAGGCAGGGTACGACATTTTTACAGTAATGCCTAAAACTCAGCCTGACTGCATAGTAATGTACATGGAATATTACATCACATATTAAAATACAAGTACAGGTCTGCAGCCGTAAAACATTCCACATGATGGAAGCTGTTTGCCTGCACTTCTGCTCAAGCTGAAGCCATTTCAGAAACAGGAAGTTATACAAACTGCCGGCCAAGACCAAACCCCCGAGCAAAGTGGCACAGCCAAACATAGCAGCGGACAGCAAGATATTGGGTGGCACTTCTGACAAAAAAAACTGAGTCGTGAAAGAGTGTACCACGACAACAGTAATGAAGTCATCATCCCTCACTGACACAAGCGGTAGGTGTTTTGTGCGAAGGGAAGGTCTGTCAGTATATAAAGTATTAGAAACAAGGATGAAAAATGTGCGAGTCTTGTGTCCCTCTCACCACAATCGCTGCACATTGACACTGTTTGCTCCTTTGGCTTGCTGTCAGGTTTGATAACTGCACCTGGTGAGCAAAATGATTTGTCGATTCCTCTCCAGAAAAATATTGGATTGTGTATGAAAACCCAAGAGCCCACACTCATTGCAACAAACCGACTAACAGGGCCATTACACACTGTCAAGATGGCTTAGTCTTCTCATAGCGTGAAGAGTTGCTGTAAATGGTGACAATATGATTCAAGCTCAGTGCTATTCCAGTAAGAGTGCAGCTCCTGTACAAGCCACACGATTTCGTAACTTTAAAAAGCAGCCAAGTCCCATAATGCAACAGCTGAAACTCCTGGATATCAAGTGTCAAAAGGTCACCTTCAGAAAATCTTATCTGAATCCCAGGTTGACCTCAACTCTACTGTCTATTTTGATGAAGATTGACACCTCTGTTTATGAATCACATTGATAACAGTATCAGCAATTGTCATGCGCTAGTAAATTTTCAGTTCTTACTGGGAGGGGATGCTGGGTGATCCGGAGCGGTGGAAGTGGATGTTCTGCCACTTGCCATCTCGGCGGTGCCACACACGGGTCTCCTCGGACTGCATGGTGCGGGGCATCCCACTACCATCCATGTACTGGGTCAGTCGAATGTAGGCAATGCACGCTGCATTCTCCCCAATGAGGTGCACGTGTGGGTTTAGAAGGATGGTGTGCACCGGCTTGCTGCCTTTGGAAAGTGCTGAAACAAGCACACAGAAAGTCTGACTATTGGACGCAGTATAGATTCTGTGTGTGCTCATTAAAATACATGTTAAAAACCGCTGCATTGATTCTAACCTACTTAACCGTGAGATAAAAGAGGCTCTATACGTCGATACCGAATGGTTTACAAACATAGGCATGAAATGTGATTGAGGTTTCTAGGACATATCCAGAGTATTTTTGGCCTGGACCAAGGACAGGCTGCCAATTTAATTTTTGCTCCTAGGTTAGGTCCGTAATCCCAAGCACCGTGCTATTTCAGTGTTGCTGCACAAGGAAAGAGTTGGGTGCAAAGTTTCAAACTCACCATTCTCGAAATAAAAGCGGTGAAAGTCATGACCCTCTACCAGGTTTCCCAAAGCTTCAGGCTCAAAGGACGTCAGGCCAGGGTCACATATCTTCCTGCATCGATCAAAGGAAAAGCCAGATGAGCCTTTTTGGACAAAGCCTAAGTCATGTGATGTGACCGAAACTTACGCGTACGCCTCAAAGTCCCCGTTGTTGATAGACTCGATCAGCTGCTCGGTGACTTTGATGATTTCTTGTTTGCGAGCTGCGAACACAAAGCCACAGGATCTCAGCTTCAGCAAGAAATAACAGGATACTTTACTTAGGAACTATCTACGAATCAGCATTATAGTTTGAGGTTATTAGAAATGGACGACCTCAGCTCCGATGACAACATTTTAGTCTGAAAGCTGAAGGTCTCCCATGACTAATAGTGACACAACCAGGCACTGGAATGCAGGATGGCAGAACTGTGACAGATCTCAAAATGGAAAAAGACAAATGTGATGCAGATGTTGGCTACAAAGCACTTTTCAGCTGGTTAGCGCTCAGTATTACCTTTATTGTTATTGGTGCAGGCTGGGGGATATCAGAAATACGGTTTAAAAAGACACATAGATGGGCTGATAATTCCAGAAACACAAGCAGCATCTTCCACTGAAGACACTGAGGGAGCAGGACGACACTTCCTCCTCCACCGAGCGACGACTTACTTTGAAATGAGGAGTTGGGGTTCTGCCTGGACTCAGACATCTGTGAGGAGCGGCTCTTAGAGTTCAACATACAGCTCACTAAGCTGCCCAGACGAAGGGCTGCAGGAGGTTGTATGGCAGGTTTAGAGTCGGAACGTGATAAAGGTGAAGGGTGTCAGATACCAGATGGATGGATAAACGGGAAGGATCAGCCGGGACAATGGATTTTCAAACATCAAAACATTTGAAAGGAAAAAAAAAAAGAGTATCAAATGAGAAATATGAGTTTGCAAAACAAACAAACAAAAGAAACTGAAAAAGCAAAAGAACCTAAAGACAATGTACAAGGCCATGTCGAAAAGTTGTGCGCCTTACACAGAAAGAATATGACAACTGGACTTATACTGCTTTACTTTTCAACATTGTCACGCTGTTCGCTAGTCATTAATTCCCATATGGTGAACTCCTCTTGGTCACTTCACCAACCCTCCACAGCAGCACTAGCTGCTCATCATCATCCTCGGGGCCAGCGCTTTCAGCCTAGAGGTAGAAGTCACTGGGAGCAAGGACTGGAGCCAAGACAACTGCTGCCACCACGACATGAATGAACATCAGGTGTGGTGCGTTGTGCTGTGCTCCTGGAAATAAACGTGTGAGGCTCAAAACTTTTCGATGCTCCTCGTGAATGTGGGGGTCAGAGAGTCCAAGCACCCAAGGGAGATGTTGACATCTGTTTGTTCAGTTTGTCTTTATTAACCGGATGTGTAGCTTTTCTGACCAGTTTGGTGGGCAGGAGGTTTTAGGTGGGACTGAAATACTGGTAGGTTAGATCAAATAAATGCACCTACCTTTCACATCTTCATCCTCTATGGTAGTGTTGGCACTCTCAATGGACTCCTCGAATGGAAACAAAGGCATGATGTTAATGGGTGGCTGGGTTTTTTTTGCCAAAAGAGCTATGAATCCAAGCAACTCAATATATAAATGTGTTGCTCGAAGTGCTATTCTAAAACTGTAGGAACAAATTCAGAACCTCTTCAGGAAGTAAATCAGTTTAGTGTGTGTTCACGCTGCAGGAACTAGGAGCAGGGAGTTGTTCTGTTATTTCCTCTCACCTGATATAAAGCAGTGATGAATCAGACTTGAGATTATTATGATAGTTTCAAACATAAGGAGAGCAGCAGAGCGCATTGTATGTCCATCATGGGTGTCCTCAACAGTCAAAGAGGAGCAGTCCTCCTCGACTGCTTGTGAGGGAGCGCTGCCATTGCAAGGCACACTTGACTGCATCGACAAAAACAGGGGAGCCTCTAAAGCACTGGGGAAAACCCTGCTACAAGTAGTTCAGCCAGGAGATAATTCTAACAAACAACAGCAGAAAAAGAAGTTTGGCCAACGGCTTTTACTCATTTTACTGATTTAACTCACCATTTGATAAATATATGACATATATGAACATCAATGAACCTGATTTTAAGAATCTACTTCACGAGAGTTATAATGTGAATATGTCATTGTAGTTCTATATAATATTTTCTTTCACTGGTGTTGCTAAAATTTAAGTTTGTAACTTGACTAGTTAAAAAAAAATGTTGAAGTTACTTGTTGCGGCACAAAATATGAATGTAGTTTAAGTGCCAGCAAAGTGCTGCAAATTGTAGTTAAACTAATTGAATAACCTAAGTAATATTTAAACACCAAAACACTCCCTCTTGATTTCAGATATTGATTCCATTCAACCACTGTTGTTTGTTCTGTGTGTCTTGACACCCGAAATAACCAAAATATTTTCCATGTGAACGTGAACTCTAAAGGTTTCTGTGGCGAGAATACTTCGAGGACTAAAATAGTGCCTTGCAAAGGAACTTCATTGTGAAAGCAGCACACATTGTACTCTCACCTGTAGAAAACGTAGTCACCCCTTAAACATCTATACGTTTTGGACACGATCTTAAGGAGCACATAGACTGTGCACTTAAAGAAACCATTACTCCAGTTGATGGACCAAAAATGACTCCTGTAAAAGTTAGCAGCTACAAACTGATAATAATAATAACAATAATAATACAAGGAGGAAGAAGAAGAAGAATGTAAGGTTGAGGTGCCAGTGTACATGAGTCTGCAGTACCTTGTTTCCATCCACAGGGTTGTGGATCACTGTTGTCTGTGGTTCCTACAGAAAAGAAAAATACTTTTGTGAGTGTTAAACCAGAAACTGTTTGGACCGATGACTATGACGGTGTGTTCTGTTGCTGTGTGATGCTTCCTTCCTATCTGACGGTGTGCTGCCTGCCTCCGTCAGTAATTCTGTTTGGTATTATGTTGATTTTAATTCCGTTCTCTCCTCATCCCTCGCCACTGTCTGTGATAATCAAGAGTCTGGGCTTTGTCGAATCGATCCTGATGACCTCCCCAGTCCTATAATCACTCTCCCAGATTACACTAGATTATCATGAGCGTGTGTGTGTGTGTGTGTGCGTGGATTTTCTATGCACATGCAGATGATGGATCAAGAGAGACACACAGATAGAGAGCGAGCTGTCATGTTCATGCGTAATCATCCTGACGGCAAATGGGAGAGCAGGAATCCTTTGACATCACGCGGGGCGGCAGAGTCATGTGGTCTGATGTCAACAGCCTGTCAGGAGACACCATGCAGCAGCCAATCGGTGAGGGCCAAGCCGCTGGGGAATATGCAGCATCACACTGACACAACAAGCCACCATCCAAGCACAGACACAGCCACAGCAGCCTTGGTGTCCACAGCTACAGTACAAGCACGGCGGTTCACTGAAGGACATGCACAGTGTTGGTGTGAGAGTTTGATCTGTACTTGTGCAGTCCTGACCTCGAACATGTCTTATGTAAATAAGTAGCCACTTGTTCCAAAATGCCATTTCAAATGCTTCCATGCACAATTTCAGTCAGGGAAAGTTGAAAATTGGAGGCTGATCATCGACATCTCTACTCGGTTTGAGAATAAAGAGCAAAAGGTTTGGTACAAATCCAAGTGTGGTTGACAGCAAGGTGTGGTTGTAAAAGGGGGTGAAGGTGTCAGTGCGGGTGAGTGTGTATACCAGTGCAGGGGCAGGGCCAGTGTCTTTAGGACTGGTCACTGTGTTGGCTTTGTTGTTGACCTGCAGGGGGTAGTGTAGAGCATACACACACTTTTCAACCTTACAGAGGTCAAAGGGATCATTCTGACTCATGTGCTGATGTGCACGTGGACAAGTGTGTGACTTCATACCCTATTCAGCAAACCATCTTTTTCCTCTTTTTTTTTCCACTACAGATAGCGGGTCAACCACAACAGTGACTTTCCAGTATTGTGTAAATCTGAGTCCATGAGGAAACGAAAAATAAAATGATTGCATCGATCGAACGTAGAGACTTGTGTCGTGTCTTTATATTGACTGGCTGGCTCAGGACAACAAATTTAAAGGTTTGTCTCTTACAAAGTTAGCTAACATGAGAGCTTCAGATATTGCAGCGCATGATGGGACTTATAGTGTGAGTCATGGGAGTGCTATTCACCAGCAAGCCATCACTTCTGAGGGGCCAGATACCACAGTATTACACGCCAGATGTGACCTCTGAACACCTCATCCCAGAAGCTGTTTAAGTTTAAAACATACGAAAGATACTTCTTTGGCAAACATTTCATTCACAGAAAAATGAAAAGGCAGATTATGTCTCAAAGCCTTCATCTCTGTGACGCTGAAAATATCATACTGCATCTCCACATGTGAGTGACATCCTCCCAGCTCAGCGCCAGTGGACACCAAAGATTAAGCCTTTAATTGGGCCACGCTTCTCAGTTCTCTGAATTATGACGTCAATTCCCATTAAACATCCGTTACACAAGTTGGCCTCGGCTGGTGGAAGACGTACCAAGCTTCATCACGCCCACCCTGAACCTTTCCTGAACAACATGTGATGTCTACGTGAGCTGAGTGGGTTCACGATTATTGCGGCCGTACACACTAGGAGCCTGTTTCACTGGCGATTTCTAGTGACAGCTGCCATTTTGCTCACATTAAATCAGGTTACTCAAAGTGATACAAGCAGTTCATAACTCCTTATGAGCTCGGGTTCAGTTGCAGTTGTTTATCTATATTTAACTCTCACCTCCACGTTTTTCAGAGACAATGTTGTGATTTGAAACGGAGTAGAAGGGATTGTGTACCGTGTGGGTGAGCCTGCCAGTTTTGCTCTAACTAACATACAGGCACGTAGCTCCAGCAGGCCCCGTCTGAGCCAAAATCCACCCAAAGAAAGCTAAATAAATAAGGGAAGGAACCAACAACACCTGCTGCTTGAAGAGACTGTCCCTGAATGACATTCTAGAGCACAATGCATCATAGTTTCCACCTTAGAAACATGAAAGTAGAAACAGAATAATGCAAGATTCAATTCATTTGATAGTGAAATGAGACTCACCTTAACACCATCTGCCTTCTTGTTCAGTAAACTCTTGGCTGCTGCAGAACAAAGTGAATGAGACAAGAGTCAGGGGGGTGATGCTCAGTCACTGGATAGTTGAACATGCAGCAAGCATCTCAGTCAAAGGTGCTTCTCTTCAAACCCCAGAGCTCAAAGAGAGTGCTGGATCAATAATGTAACACAACAAATGCTGTTAACAGAATTGTTATTATGCAGGGTGGGTCCGAACTCAACCCTTTAGAAGAGGGTTGACTTTAGAAGTCTTGAGTGTTGACTGGTGCCACTAATCTCCTGCAAACTTATGTGCTGAAACATGCACTTATGAGTGTATGACTATCATTTTTAGGCCCTTGTCGTTTAAAACTCCATGCTTTTCTCCTAAGGTTTTCTATGATGTTCTGCAGTTGTCCTTCAGAGCATCATCATGCACTCACTGAACAGGATCATCTCACTTAGTTCCCTCTGTCATACCAAAAACGCTTACCTCCAAGTGATACCATAATCCAAACCAAGGCAAATAAAAATGAAGAAAAGGAAGAAAATTAAAAAAAAAACAATGAGACACAAGTTACGACATCATGAAGGAGAGAGACGGCTCATGCAAGAACTTTAGCACAGGAAGTGAAAGAGTACGGATGTTAACCAAAATTATTCATCCCAGATTTGATAGATTGAAGGAGTGACTCAGTCTGAGTCTCACTCTTTTATATTCTCTCATGAGTCTACAAGAGTCTTGAAACATATTGATGTGGTTTTCAGGATCAGGCGCCAGATAAAAAATCGTACCTGAAAAGTTGCGTGTAACCAGCAAAGTGGTCAAAATGGCTCCCTGAAACAGCAGGGAAGAGCAGGAGAAGTGATGGCAGGAAGGATAGAAAGAATTGGAGAGGTTGATTAAAAGGAAGGTAGGACATCGAGAACAAGGAAAAAAAGATTGATTCAGTACAATGTTAGTGTCCATGTGAGTTGGATGCAGGGAGAGCCATGAAGCCATTGTGGGAAAGCCTCTTCTGTTAGACCTCATTTGACCCTTTTACGCGTGTTTTGTCTTTAGAAGCCCAAATATCTTTTTGAACACACAATATTAAACTATGAGGAGCTCCCAAGCTCAGCCTCCTGACTGTGTGACTTTTTTTAGGTGGTTATTTGCTGTCATATTAATGTATCAGCACCAAGAATACATGTAAAAAACCTGTCTGTCAGACAGGTCCAGTGCGTAAGTCTAAGTCCAGCTTAATAAGACCCCACAAGCATGGTCAACCTGTGAAGTTGCAACGTCACAACGGCAGTGAGGCACAAACAAGCAGCTTTTTTGAAAGCAACGCCCACATACAATAGCAGCGCACCAGAGAAAGGAATGTTTGTTTTGTTAAACTTGGCAGCCAAGTTGTCTCTTCAAGGAGAGTAACGTCTCATTTATCCTTTCTTTCTCACTTGATACTAAGTTCCTGGACCCCTGGGATAAAATTATGAATCTGTTGGCATCACTTCCAGAGATATCTAAACTTGAATTACAAACTAACCAACCATTAAATGTCACTTTCAGGAGAGCCCACTTGCACTATTGCAGTGCATAGGCAGACCTATGTGCCAAAGCTGAGACTCAGGTGAAACTCAACAAGAAACGTCCCGCACATCACAGAAATCGAAGACAAAAGCAGTGCAAAACTGTTGTAAAGTCTAATGTCACATAGGGCAGGCACAGTTTTTTTCATCTTTTGATCGAGTGCTCCAGTTTCCAGGTCCCACTGTATTATCCTTCGGAATTTTACAATGCTACATGTTGAAAATAATGTGAATATATTTATATTTTATTACATAATTTTATATGGCCCTTTCCAGTTTCATAGCCTTCACCAATGCACTGTGGGAGAATTGTAGGAGGAAGAAACTAATATGTATATGTATCTTAGGGGTCACACGGGGGGCTAGTGATTTGCAATTTCGCTGTGCAGCAAGAAGGTTGCGGGTCCGATTCCCGGGACTGGGGGGCTTTCTGCATGGAGTTTGCATGTTCTCCTTGTGGCTGGGTGACGTATGATGCTGACCAGCTGTGTCATAGTTGGCAGAAAGCGCTGTATGATGTGGATCCAGCAGGCAGTTCAGGGCCAGCAGGGAATTAGGCATTATTGATTTCACAATGTGAATATGTTAAATGTTCATAAACGATAAGATTTATCGTTCAGCTCAACGATGAAAATGTCTTGTCTGGATGTGAATTTCACTGGAAGACACTCCCCCATGTAGAGTCATCATTCACAGCATTGTTGCAGACATAAGACAACAACAATCTCACTTTCAGTTTCCTCCTGGCATTGAACTTCTTCAGGCACTCCACTGTCTCCTGTCTGTGCATCATGGACGCCACCGTGGAGCGTTGCTGTAAAGTAATAAGATAAAGCGAATTGAAAATAGCACCGGGGTGAACTAAATTAAATCCCAGACGCTCCTCTGGTGTGTGTGACACATACACAGATCCAGGGGTGTTTAAGAGCCTCGGTGGCAGTGATGCGTTTACTGGGATTGATGGTCAGCATCTTGTTGATCAGATCTTTGGCCTCCGGTGTGACAGTGTCCCACTCTGGCGACGGAAACTGACAAATGATAATAGATTTAGACCGATTCCTCCGGTGAACAACAACTTAATTTAACTCGCCACCACTTGTAATATTGTGCTCCTGGAGAGGGGACACAGACAAACACAAGTGCGGGAAGTGAAATCACTGCAATAAGAGAGCAGCTTCAAAAAGCTGGAGACAACAAAACATTGACGGCTAGTAAAAATACACATCGGAAGTGTGACAGAGTTTCAGCTGAGGCTACTGTCGAGTGACATGTGGTGTTTGTAAACACACAAGGGAAAATGCTTACATCATAGGCCCCAGCCTTGATCTGCTGATAGAGGCGGTGCTGGTCCTCATCCCAAAATGGTGGGTAACCAACAAGGAGAATGTATAAAATAACCCCTGCAATACAATCACGATCCAACAGTCAGAATGTTTTAGCAAATACTTTGTGTTTTCCTCCTTCTGTGTTCCCTCATTTTCATTTGAGCTAAATATCTCCCATCTACCGCCCTTACATCAGCTTCACATTCACACCTGAATTCAGGATTTACTAAATATATTTACCGCACGCCCACATGTCCACTGGCTTCCCATATGGGTCTTTTCGAAGTACCTCCGGAGACAAGTATCCCGGTGTCCCGGCAAAACCTGGAGGATTTGATGAAGGGAGGGAGAAGATGCGGAGTAACAGGTGGGAGTTCAGTTCCCAGGCGGATATTCTTACTTGATCTGCTTTTGAATGACTGGTGGGAATCTTGTCGGCTAAATCCAGGTGGTGCTGAATACTCACCGAACCACGCCTGCTGGTCCCCCTGCACCTCGATTGCCAGCCCAAAGTCAGCCAACTTGACCGCCGCCCCCTTCAGCTTACTGGCCAATAGAAGGTTCTCAGGCTGGGGGGGGCGGAGTCAAACAGGTTAGAGGTGAGAGGTCACACTCTGGGAAAAAGCCACCGACAGACACAGATCTAAAATCAGATTAGCAAAAGCCAAAATCCTAACGGAAACGATTAGGGGTCAACATTGCTAAACTGATCTCAAATCTGTGTCTTGGGCAGCTTCTTTTTTACGCCACACGAATGACAACGTGACACAGACCAAACCCAACTGGAACAAGGTCACAGACGTTTGTCTACTCCAGCAGTGGACTTGTTCCCACAGTGGGTGGATTTAAAGCAGTGGATGGTGTTTATCCGCAGTAACACACACCCACTGTTTAATTTCACGATGAGACACAAAGTGCACACTGCAGGGAGACGGTAACAGGTGTGTGTGTGTGTGTGTGTGTGTGTGTGTGTGTGTGTCAGCCGGTTGAAACAGATGAAATGTGCTCAATCCCGCATTATATTTAAGTCCCCTGTTCCACAAACAGACACACAGAGAGGCGAAGCTGCAGAAAGGTCTTCTGTGACCTCAGGGCAGTCACTGCGTATCTCTGCTGAATAATACATTTCTTAACATTTAGAGACGCAGACAGCCTGTGAAAACTCATTTTATGGCACATAGAAGACACCATAGGATGCCTGCCACAAACAGGTCAATAATTTATACTTTCAGAACAGACAACACTGAACGTAATGAGCCAGATCATCCACCAGATCGGACGGTTCACTTCACAACGTGTGCATTCCTGACATAAGCATGCATTTTTAATGTGTCACTTTGAAGCCGCTTTTTTTTGTACATGACCTCTTTACATTGCCTGCCTACATGTTTCAGATGACAAAAAAATCTTGGCCAAAACTGAAGACTATATCGGGCGAAAATGGTGCTTAATATTAGTTAAGAAACAAGTCAATAAGCTACGTGAGGCATCATCACATGACAAAAAACTAGGAAGTAGAATTTATAATCATCATTAGAAAACCCTTAAAAAAAAGGACAAATGACTATTTGCTTCTGCTGACAATGTTAAATATTTCTCCCAACTTACGAACAACGAATTTCTGAGTAAAGCTTTTTTAACATAGGATTGCCGTTATTTTAGTAATGGAGAGCCATCGTAAATTCACATTACTGCTGTGTTCTTGTTGAATACTGTACCTACAGGGTTATGTGGGCCTCTTCTTTATCCCGAGGATCCCTTGATTTAAGTCTTGTTTTTGACAGTACTTCATGAATGAATGAATTGCATTCCTTTTCCAATGTGTTCTCTCGCCGTAGGTCTGGTTTTAAGTCAGATGCCAAACAGCCCATGACCCCACATTCTCCCTAACAAGGACCCTCTTGACTTATTCCAGTAACATTCGATGAGGAGACAGGTTTCATAGTTGGAAGTGAAAGGCAGGTTTGACAGTTTCCTTCAAACGTCACAGAACCAACACAGTGAGTCGCTGTGAACCGAAGACATCCGAAGGGGAGGTTGAGAACTTGACATCACACCAACATACAAACCTTCAGATCCCTGTGGACGATCCCATTGACATGGCAGTGATGGACGCTCTCCAGAATCTGCTGTATGCAGTGGCTGAGGGCAGGAGAGCAGGGGGCAAGGTTTCAATGCCACGTATGGTGAGATAGGCAGGCAGGGTCAAATACAGCGAAATCAAGCGTCTTAAATTGACTGGAAGTAAAGAGGAAACAATATCCCGGTATGTTTCTTCAGTGAATCACTCGAGTGCAAAGCTGCTCGGCGACTAATGGCTTTAAATAACCGGCCATTTTCCACAACATCTAACATGTCTGAGTGCTTCAGTTGCCTAAACCGAGCAAAGACATGTGCTGACAAGAAAAGACGTCTTGGTCTCTCTCAGGAAAACTGTACAGTTTATGATTAATACACTGGCTATATGTCATTAATCACCTTTATAAATAGCTGCAGGAGATGCCTGAGAGGCCGAGCAGCTGTATCACACCTCTGAGACCATATGTGAAGCTCACAAACGCAGAGGCGCACACATGGCTGTTCTCTCCATGCTGATCTGTGAGTGTATGAAGGATGTGTACTTGCAGTAACACTACCTGGCATCTGCCTCGCTGTAGTACTCTCTGGCCACGATGTCCTCAAACAGCTCGCCACCTGTCACTCTGTCAACAACGGAACGCAACTTTGAATTCAAGTCTTTTTTGGTCTCAAAATGACAGCACTGTTAGCTGCAGACAGAGCGCCAGCGCATAGATGGGGTTGCGTCTCTGAACATGCCGCTTTATGATACTCACAGATCAAACACCAGATAGTGGAAACCTTCCTCTGATATGCTGTCATGCAGCCGCACTGTAACAGAATTTCAGACAAAGGAGACTTTAAAATAAATTGCAGTGTTTTTCTTTCCAAACTGTTCCTGAGTGAAGAGCAAGGACTTGAATCTTGTACCTGAACTCAAAAGAATATATGGTTCAATCCTGTGGTATCTAGACACAATTGGGGGCTTTTTAAATCCTGAAACATTTGTGTGTTTTGATGAACAGAAAATAAACAAACTACAATGAATTATTGCTTAAATTTACAAAAGTTACATTCATATCTCATCTTTCCACCTGTTTTACGGATCAACAACTACCTTAACGTTAATGTTCTGCGACTCAATCTGTCATTACGTTCGGTCAGCATCAAGCTACCCCTGATTTTGACATGTCAAAACACAGACATGCACATACAGTCATTTCTTATCTTAACATAAGATAACTTTCAGACATTCCCAAAGAAAGTCCATCAATTCACAAACTTGAAAAAGAAACCTTGAGCATGAATATATTGTTTTCAAATGCTGCAAGAAAATCTCTGAACGTATCATACAACAACAACAAGACGGCACACAGGCGCATGTTGAATGTGAGCTGGTGAAGTATGACTCTTCCACTAAGAGGGCACCCAGCTAGCTGGGACGGATGCTTGAGTAATGGTGACCTATCAGATGTATGGAGTGTTTCAGTGATAGCAACACCATTTTGTGAACGAGATTTATCAGGTATGAATATTCAACGTCCATAAATGTGACATGTTTGTCATCCACTCATCGAAGTGCAACATCAAAATTTCAAGTGAGAGCAAAACAAACAGTGAGTGTGACACTTCATGTGGGGTGATGGTTGTCTATAATCCAGAGAGCGTTTTTAAGTAAAATGATTTGCAAAGCATGTCATTCGCTGTTCTTATTATGGTCCGCATGAATGCAGCAGAATATCATTTACATCTTCAACATCGTAAAAAAGACCATTCTGAAGACATGGTGGCTTTTTGTTTACATATTGTCTGTTTGTGTCTTTACGTTCCTTGCTCCTAGTAGCTAATGTGTCAGGTCTAAGTCACCTCATTGTCGAGTCATTCCACCTTTGTCGTGTGGATGAGAATGATTAGCCAATGCAGAATATAGAAGAGATGCTCATGCTCCAGTCTGAGATGAGCCTTTACACAGTGACTAAGCTAGTATCGTCGCCAAACGTTCTCACTCTGCACCCCATGTCCAAAAGTTGTTGGACTCAGGCGGCAACAGTGCCATCACCATGTAAACAAGCGTCTGACAGGAAACATTGGCTGGTTCTATGGTTTTCGTCTGTGTGTAGACTGGTCTGTAATTTCTACCAGGGTTCTCTTGTTGTGGTTTTGTTTGTCACCTTTGCTTCCTTTACTCTGGAAAGGTCAGTGTTTGTGGTGAGAGACTACACATGAACACATGTCCTGGACTCACAAAAGCAGTCAGCAGTTTTCGTCGATTCCATTGCTATATACACAGATGTCTCCGGTTTCAAAACTTAATCCGAAATCCTCATCCTGAGTGACTCACACATGGATTTGCGTATGCTATCCAGTGTTCCTTCTAGTACAATAGTTATTGATATGTTAGACATTTCTGGCTGGCCTCAGCAGACATGGCTGTTTACGGCCCACATGCTTATTCGCCTGCGGTCTACTCTTTTGGAAGGCGAAATCACGCTTGAAATGTTGGGATCAGATGTAAAACACTGGGCGTGGTTAAATATATACAATGTAACAATTAGCCGTTTCATCATTTCGCATGTAGAATCGTACAAATAGGCCAAACGTAGTAAAATAAAGATTCCTAAATAATGTGTTATATACATTCATTCATCTACAGAAACTCTCTGGTGCCGAGAATGACACTTTCATTTGCACAGCAGTCGGCTCGCACCAATTGTAACCACTGTTTGACACAGGGCAGATGTAATTACTTTGTCTGAAAAATGTAGATTATCATGACATTTTCAACATAATTAAGTCGCTTTGTTGAAAGAGAATCAGATTATATCTTCATTTACATTTCACGAGCAAAACTCCAAGAATGTCTCTGGAATGTGATCTGAGACTGAAGATGCAGCATCCAAGAAAAGAAGATGTAAAGGAAATGTGTAGGAAAACATTTAAAGACGTTCCATTCTGAGGTCTCCACAAGCTCTGAAGGTTCTAAAAAGTCGGGCTTCGCTGTGTTTGCGATGACTCAGCTGGCAAAGCTAAGATACATCATCATTATACCTGGCTTTACGCACACACAAGTGGCGGCACACGCTCAGTTTCCCTCATTCTCATAACAGTGTCCAGAAGATGAATAGCCGCAGTCGCATTCACCAGAGACCCCTGAGAAAAAGTGTGTGTGTGTTTGTGCGCATTGCAGCTCACCAATGTTGGGGTGTTTCAGAAGGCGACAAATCCTCGCTTCTCTCTCCAGCTTTTGGTGATCTGAAAGAGAGAAAATATTTAAAAACGTGTTGACTGAGAAGAGGAATGATCTGGACGTCAGGAGCTCTCATCTGTGTTTACCTGACGCCGGTACACACAGTCATCATCTTAGCGCTCCTGCTCTGCCTGTTCCAGCTGAAATCTTTGTCGGCCTTAATATGACCTGACAGTTTGCTCCCTGGTGTCATTGTCAGTTTGGCAACACAGGACGTCACGCATGACATTAATTCCGCCTGTCACCACCCAATATGAGCAATTTCAAAATCCAGGCCCTGAAGTCAAATTAGACCCAGCAGCGGCAGATGTTCTGACAAATTCAACATAAAATCAATTGTGGTTTCTTCTAATAAGTCAGAAGTGAAATGTGCAGATTTGTGTTCATGTTCACCACCGTCATATCAGGCAATACATTCCACGGAGGTGAAGACAGAGGAGGGTCAATGATGCCAACCGAAGAAGCAGAACCATAGTTCTTAATGCCTCACCACAGAAGCCACGCCCCCAATAAAGCATACACAACATCTCTGTGTGGAGCCAGCCGTGTTGCTACTGAAGTACAAAGTAGTCACGCAGTAGGTTGAAGCGACCCATTTTACCTTTGCCTCTGAAGCAGGAGAGAAGAAAGCAGCAAGAGCACAGTGTCCTAACGGTTTTCAGGATAAAATAGGACACCTATTATTCATCCACCTAACTGCAGAAAGTGTCAGGCAAAAAAAAAAAGAGAAAAGCAGTCTAAAGTTCAGTGGATTTTTCAAGCTTTCTTTCCAAATCTGTGATATAACCAGGGCGGCCAAAGACGTGCTGATCACCCACCATCGTCCCTTCTGCTGTTCTGTCGGCCACTAAGTTGAAGAAGTGCTCTGTGGAGACTTTGTATCAACACCAGGACTTCATCTCCTTCAAATCCAGCAAGTACAGAATCTGATCCAAGAGCTATTCAACTGATGCACTGCAGCATAATAGCACTATCAATCAAGTAAATATCATATTTGGGTGTAAGACTGAAGACAAAGTCGTTCAGAATAGAGGTGAAAAATTAGGTGCACAATATGTCTGAATGGATCCACATTAGATGCTCTAGCCCAGCCCATGCTTGGACTAGGTTTGAAGTTCATCAACTTTGTCACACGGTGTGACACAGTTTTGACAGCTGTCAATTCAAATTCATCTTGAGGCGACGCTGGGTTTGGTGCAAACTCTGAACCAGCTGTGGTTTCCATCAGTAGCTGACCAAAGGTCACATGAGGTTGTACGTAGCAGGGGTAGGGTCCAGTGCCCAAACCCTGTGGCAGGAATAAGCAGATGGGGGCTCTTCTTATCCATGTCATACAAAATAAGTCATTTTTTTTCTTCCTACAATGCGGAAATATAACCACCACATGTAGATGGGGATGAAGCCCATGGGGAGATTTCCTCTAAAAAGGTCAGGCAATGCAGATTACACTAAGATGGTCTTAGGGTAGTGACAGTATGTGTCATAGGTCCGATGAAGCCCAAGACAAGAGTTTCATTTGCTGATAGTTTCTTCCTTTCCTCCACAGGTAGTTCCTCCTTTAGCTGGACATCTGTTGTCTAGCATCTCCAGCAACGATCAAAGAGACAGCTAAGCCCTCTGTTCTCCTCTGCAGTGAAACCAGTCTTGCATGCAAATGACCGTCACACAGACTTTGCAACTTAACTCTCGAGAAGTGTCGACTTAAAAACATTTGAATCTTATTTCAAAACACAGCGGTCCATCATATTTATTAATCTAGGTGCTTACACTAGATGAAAAATTGTAATAATAAAAATAAATTATTTTTCTATAAATATAAGGGAAACTATTCAAATTTGAAGTTTAAAGATCAAGAGCATATGTTCTTTGCTTAGCAACATTATTTTGTAATGCCGTTGGAGTTGCTATCAGGCCACAAGCTGTAACACAAAAGTTCAAATCTATTTAAAATGTATACAAGAGTCTGAGCACCTGCAAAAGAACATATCACAGGTAATAGTAGCCACGCTAATTTGCTTTGTCATAAGCTGTAAGTCATGTTGTTGTATTATTACTATTAACACATATTAATATATGTTAGTAGAAGACATATGTGTGTATTGAACGACATAACCAACAAAACCAAGGACTTTACCAACTGTACGTGATGAATTGGTTATACACACTGAAACTTTGGTGCGCTCTCTTGGTCGTCTTGTCACTGAAGGCATGCAGCCTTTTAGTAAGCTGGCATTTAAAAAATACCATTATGTTCCTTGGTTGTCAAGGGTTTCAACGTCCAGTGTGTCTTTAAGGATGGCCCTTTTGATGTACAATAAGACACAACAAACTGCGCTTTCCACTGTCGCGATGTCGCTGAGCTTTTTTGCTTATGGTGATAAAAGTGACGGAGGCTTGTTTTTAGGTCACATGTGACCTGATATGATGGTACAGACCATTCTGACGCAACAACAACAGTCAACGGTTATTATTCAGGAAAGGATTTGGCCGCCACTGAGCTGCCTGTCTGTGTCTATGACACTCAGATGCGGTGACAAAATTATGACTCATGTACAGAAAGTCCACAGTGTTCCACCTCCTTGCCTTTTATTCCAGAGTCTGCCACATTCCATGATCCCTTGTCTCACAGCACGTTGCAGTGTCTTGAAAGATTGGCTCCAAAACAATGCACTGTGACGAGTGTTGTCCTTCCCCATCTGTCCAGTCATAAATGATCTAGTCTAGAGCCATCTATTTCTTGGCATTAGCACTTCAGCTATGTGACCCTTCAACAACCAGAGGTTACTCTCTTGCCCTATTTATAAACTAGTTGCCATTGAAACGTCTGTTTTAACTTCTGCTATAAGGAGAACTGATAACCACCAATTTGAGAAAACTGAACTAGCGAAGCCCTCAGACCTCCGCCAAGCTGCTTCCACCCAAACCTTTATCACAGCTACTCAACTAGACACCTGAAATCTCAGTTAAATCTGAACAGTCTAATTCAAACATGCAGACTTGGACAACAGGTGGCAGTAGCGTTCTGGAACTTGTTTACACAGTATTCACTAAGCAAACTAGAAACTTGAAGTGAAGCTGGCACTACAGCAGCAACAGAGGGATGAATCCATCCAAAGGTTTGTGGATCCAGATGGTCACCCTGACCACCACCAAAATTTAACCACCTGTTTTGTCCCATTATCGAGCTCTGTAAACTTATTTTGGGAACATTTGGAGGCCAGGATCTACGAAACACAATCACATTTATAAACATTTCTATATAAGTGAATCATTTTTCACTAGTTGTCATGGAGGTCTAACGAAAGCCAAATTTAAGATGACCTCACTTCAGATTAACACAGTGTAATAAGATCTGCAAGTAGGTGATGAAGGACAAAAACTCAAAAGGATGCAATTTTAGGTCCACAAGCTAGGTTGAGAGGCTTGGAATGGAAACTCAGATTGGATGTGGCCAAAATCATCTTATTCATGGCCCGTGTCCGATGGCTGGTAAAAATAGAATGGCCTTGAAGTAGAGAAGGTGGTAATGCAGAGAAGGGCTCAATGGTGATGATAATTTCACATCAAAACATCCCACTACAACATTTTTCAGGCTTCTACCTCTCACATTTCAAGGCCATTTACAGACAGACCTGGTCCCTCAGTGTAATAGCTTCAGGTTTCTATGATACCAGAACCCTTATTTGAGTGTTTGGTCTTCCTGTGGTGCATATTCAGACAGACTGATCGCACCTTCATCATTACTCATCACGGATAAGCCACGAGATTATGCTGAATAAGCAATGAGGGTGAATTTCAAGCATCAGTTTCCTGGAGCTTTTTCTGTCTTTATATTTTGATTATTATGGGGAGTGTCAACAGAAACATCACTCACGCGTGATGAGCAAAATATTGTTCAAATCCTTGCAGAACATCCCTTCCGGGTGTTCACGTGAGCTGCCACATCATTTCATTGACTTTTCTTTTCTTTTTTCTCGCCTTATCACTCAGTGATATGTGATGTGTGAATGAGTTTGGAAGATAGACGTGAACTTCCTCCCACCATGGGAAGACAGCCTTGGGTCACATGCTTGCCTGAGGTTTCAGCGCCACACTGAAACAATGATAATAATGGAGCATATATGAGACAATTACATGAATGATGTTGTGTATGCCACTATATAATGAGTTACTTATGAAAATGAGTATTTACATAGAGAGGATTTGGGAGTGTTTCCGTATGCATCTGTATGTTTTTCTGTCAGGCAACAAATTGCAGTGTATCTGACCAATGCTATCTGCTTTATCGTGAGGTTGAGTCCCACCCTCCTAAAAAGTGTAATCTCACTGCTCTAAACAATGTTACTGTGCCAGCAGAAGTATTAAATCCAAGTGTACCATGGAGATAAACGTGTTGAGTGAAGTGCAGGTAAAGGGAACATAGGGGGCCTGGACACGCGGCTGGATTACAAGAAAAGAAGGGTCAAGGATTAGATAACAATCGCAGAGGACACTCGCTTGTCAACGTTGATTTTCAAACATGAATAGGGGCCGCCAATATTTGGTCGGCTGAGGTACTGAGATATAATATTTTCAAGAGGCCAGCCTCTTAATGCCTGAATGGGTCATCGTTCTTTTATCCCACTAGGTGAAACAGTTAATGTCACAAAGAATTCCTGGGTTTACAATGTGACCCCGGGATTCCTGGTCATCTTGATACCTTATCCTCACCTTCAGGCAGTCATATCTATCTCTATGTATCAACTGAGTACTTGTACCAAACATTCAGGCTGGCAACAGAACTGAATTTATCATCCCAACAAAAACCTGGCTGCTTTTTTAAGGATTGACAATTTCCACTGCTGCGCATGTGTGTGTGTGTGTGTGTGTGCATGTGCACCAGGGAGAGCAGGAGTGAGCATATCTGCACATATTTTTAGCCTCCAACGGCTAGTGAGTCATGTGATCCTCAGCTCACCTGCTTCCTTTCCTAAAATGACTATAGATGGTGAAATAAAAATAGTTATTGATCCAGATGGAAAATTTAGATCCTCCCTCACTCCAAATGCAATTTTCCTATCTGTCTTGTTGCATCAGATCAGATTGTCAAGCGAAGGACATGGAAAAAAAGGACATGCCTACGAAACAAAACTGCAGGACCAAGAAATGATGTTGTACTTGAACACAAAATATTGTCTATTATTGGGCCTTCACCTGACATCACAACAGAAAAGCAATAAAATCCATGAGACATCAGTACATTTTCCTTTATTAAAACTACATTGACGACAACCTTGCTCCAATGTCAAAGTCTAATAATGAATATCAGCTGAATTAAAAAAGAACTAGACAGTGCTCAGCTCCACCATTATACAAAGCATATGCAACTTCCATAACTGTGTAATCGCCGTAAAAGAAATCAAATTGGCTGGTCACGTGACTGTGCCGCTTCCACAAAGTAAATAAATGGGGGGATTTGTTTGTAGATCCAGGCACCATCCAAAAAGTTAGCCCCATTCCCCCATGAAAGTTTGACTCAAATATGAACGGAGCGTGTCACATAACCTCTGCCGCTCTGTGATGAACACAAACACACGTACAAAACAACAGTGGGAAGAGACGCTCACACACTAACACTTATCAGAAGCTAATGTGAAGGGACAAAGCTAGCAGACAGAGTCACAACGTCAGGATCCTGATGCATGCATGAGCGGAGAGGACAAATATTCCACTGCTGTGAGGGATATGCCAAGCATGCAAATACACACTCCCACACACAGATAGGCTCGCAGTATCTCTTCCACCGCTTCTAACCTTCACTACCACTTCCTCTCCTTCATTGACTCATCTGCCGCTCTTAATGAAGGCTGTGACTGTGGATTGTACCACTGGAGCTGGTCTCCACGCGTGTGTGTGCTGGCACCACCGGATGCACACACAGGGCCTAAGATCATCCTGCATTTCTGCTAGCAATCCTTTCATAAAGCCCTGTCAGTAATATGCACACACTTATACAAGAACACGCGCTTGTATGAGCATGCAAACACACCGTGAGATTGGGTTGGGGGAGGTCATGATCTTGCCACAGAGAGGGGAATCAGAGTTGCAATTCCGGAGCTTATCGCAGAGAGAGGGTAAGACCACATCTGACACGCCAGCATGGCTGCTATTAAACCTCCCAATGTGAGCTTGTGTGAGCGCGCATACATTCACCAGATGCATATGGACGGACTTATTCAGGACTCAGTTGGACGCTGCCGACCGGTCAGCATAAAAAAGAAAATGTAAATGTCAGTTTGCAGAAATTTCTCAAACATGCATGTAACCAGCTATGACAGCTCTTTGTCATTGCTAAACCTGTCACGTTTCATAGCGAGGAAAATGCATTTGATGCACACAAAACTGTTTGCCTGAGCAAATATAAGCCTAATAACATTGATCCACTTGCTCTCAACAATTTATTGTAGGCGTAACTCTCTTATTCAACCAGATATATATATATATATATATATATATATATATATATATATATATATATATATATATATATATATATATATATATATATATATATATATATTATATATATGTTGGAGTGCGAAAACTAACTGAACTCCTTTTCATGCACAAAATATTGCAATGCATTATGTCTCTTATTACAATGTAATGCTTACAATATCGTATATAATGTCAATGTCAATGTCAATCATATACCTTACCGTATCGGGATACGTATCGTATGGCAAGATACCTGCCAATACACAGCCCTTGTGTTCAGGTGAGTTTATGGTGTATTTAAAGCTTGCAGTGTTACTTTGTCATTCACAGTGAGAGTTACATTCAAATAAGTGTATTGTTACACTCCTGACTACAATGACTTGAATCATATCAGCGATCAACATGTGCTGATACAGGTTTCCTGGCACATGTTTTGCCATCCAACGTGAAGCTGCTAACAACTCTCACAGAGCCACAATATAACCCTCCAAAATAAGGCTGAAAACAGTGACATTACGAACCAGTTTTAAACCACTGGTTTGCCAATTTCTAGGCTTATCTAAATGATATTTAAACACATTAAGATTCTATAAAGATTCCATGTCTGGGGACGGTATCCAGTCATGCGGAGAACAAGTACTTACCAGATACTAACTGCTGAGTCAACTTCCCTTATGAAACCAGAATACTGCTTTGTCACAGTAGCAGTAGCTGGCAGGTTTGCACCCACTCCCAGCCAGAAACCTCTGTGTCCTCCTTTGCATTACTTATATATATATATATATGTATACTATTAACTGAAAGACATGTTGCAAAGTGTTTTTTCAAATAATGTACTTTATTTTTTCCTTTTTATTCCCATTCCAATAAACAATTTGATAAGTTATAACTATTTTTTTTCATATAGTTTTTTTGTAGTATTCAGATTTAAAAAGAGCAGTTAGACTTTTTATATTAATACAATATGAACAACTTTATGATACGAATTAATATGCCAAGTATTGAATACAAAAAATGCACTTACTGCAAACGGAAAACAAAAAAAAGCTATTTAAAACAGCATGAGGCAACTGTGAGCACAAATGTTTTCATACAAACAAAAATGGAAAATATTGCCATACAGGGCGAAAGGAAGGAATCTTCATTAAAATACTGCCAAATAAAATAAATATACCTTACTAGTTAATAATAATAATAATAAACAAAATGTGAGATTTAAAATAATATGTGTAATAGCAGTCACAGATATACAGTATATGTATTTTACTATTGTGTGCTGACAGTAATCTCCCACTTCACTGGAGGGGAGGAAGGAAAAACAGCAACACAACAGCGTGCCATTGGTTAGCAGTCACAAATCCGCTGTAGGCTGTTCCTGGGTCATGTGTGCCCGTGCCTGCGCGTGTGTGGGCGACTGAGCGTGCACGTGTGTGTGTGTGTGTGTGTGTAGCAGAAGCCTAAGGCAACCAGGCCAGTGGCTACAATTACAGTGACGGATGTGAAAGAACTGGGTCGGCTTCGCAGGAGTTCTGCCCCTGGGAGGATGAGACCAGCCAGAGTCCTGTATCAATTCGGAACACATGCACAACACGCACACACTTATGTGGCAGTTATGGCATTAAGAAAGGGGAGACAAGAAGGATAGGTAGCACAGAATCATGCACAGCCGCATCGAGACGCACTCTTTGAGGAGGTTCCAGAGACGCCGTGTCCTTGACCAACATGACATGCTGCACCACTTCCTCTTCTGACCAGGAGCAAAGTAAGTATGACAAGCGTCAAGACAAGGTGATTTTGAAAAGAGTTTCCATCCAAACTGGGAGTTAGATCTGCTGCCTGGATAGATTTAGGTGGAAAACTGATTCAACAGAGAGCACTGACCTGAACCAAGCTGCTCATCTCCTCCGAAGTTGTGAGCACCACCTTCAGTGAGTGTCCAACATGACGTTCATCTACATGATTCAGTACGTGATCCAGTGACTCGCTTGACCAGCACACATTAAACAGAGAGCTAGACAGAGCTAGTAGCGCTCGCACTAAGGACTTAAGAGAGTACCAACAGAGTACCTGTTTTGCTAACAAACAGACAGGTGAATACGACTATCACTCCTTCTCTGCGGTGATAAACCCAGCATCTTCGTGGTCCATCAAACATGATTCCACACACTGCCAGGTGTTTGTGCTTCCTACCTCTGGCTGAAAGCTTCTTGGTGTTGATGATTTTGGCTGCATACTCTTGACCGGATGAGATCTTCACACATCGCCTGACCACAGAAAAGGCTCCCCTGGGATAAAAACAGACAATGTTATTCTGTGATTTATGAAACATAACAGACAAATAAGGACATTAGCAGCAGCTCAGTAGGTCCTGGTTCGCACTGTGGCGTCACTGAAAGAAGGTTGTGGGTTCCACTCCGTCTTAAGGCAGCTCATGCAGCAAACATGTGAGTTGAGTTTGAATGTTCTCTCGGGTTTCCTCCAATGGTTGAAAAACATACGGAGGTAAAATGGTGAGCGCCAAAACAGTTTGGTGTTGAAAGTGTGTGTGTGTGGTGGTTGTCTCTCTTGTGACCAGTGATGCACAGCAGACCCATCAAGTAGCTCCAGTCCCGTATGAGCTCGTAGCTTGTGATACCATACTGTTTATCTGTTTTTATACATTTGGGTTGAATCCTACAATCTATCTTGATGGGGATGTTTGCGTTAGCATCATTGGTGAGCAGTCAGATGTGGGCTTCTATGTCTATGTAGTATACAACTGCCAAAAGAAGGAGTGAGAATCGGACTAAACAGAAGACAATTCAAATTCCTGCTCTTATTTGAAGCTGAAGCTTGGTTTATTGTTCACCTTAATACAGCGCTCCCTTATCAGTAAGGTATTAAATCCACCCACCTGATTCAAAAGCCCTTCTGACTGGACCAAGTGTGACACTGAGATGCATTGAAATATGACTGACTCTCTGTCTACACAATGACACAAGACGTTCCCACACATGGACGGCAGGCCAGAAATCTCAATCTCACTCAGTCAAGTGTTTTGTAAGGAAACCTGGAAAAATAGACACACGAAATATAATGTAATATAACAAATGTATTGGTGTCTTTCGGATGTTTTCTATCCTTGTGTTGTTTCTGCCATGTTGGGGATCTTCAGGAAGATAAGAAACTAGGCCAGCTTTGTTTCATGTGGAGGGAAGCCTCATGTTTCATATTTAAATTCAGTCCAAGACGCTGCCTCAGCTCTGTTCGGCTCTGCGGCCGCACATGACATTAGCTATTCAACCTCCATCTCCATCCTTGCACACACTTGCACACTGTCAAAAAAAATCTGTTCTCCTGCAGAGCCGACTCATTTTGGCTGCCGACAGCATCAAAGCTATCAGGAACAGTGAAGCTGGCTCTGATGGAGACGGGCGATTAGGCCTGGAATACACATCATTATCCGCCACAGATCCTGATTGAACAAGGCGCCATTGTAGCGAGCATCAACGTTCTAATATGTAAAATACGTGAGGCTTCAGGACACTGCAGTTGATCACTACTCTCCATGTTATCTAACCTCCTCTGGAGTGAGCAGCTTGCCACTAAAGCTCCTCTCTAATTTATGGGGGATTTGTTGAAGAAATTATCATAGCATAACATGTTACATAAGAATTTCACTTGACTATCCTGGGTTTCTGCAAAGCGGTTCACGCTGAAGTGCATACGTTAATGTGTGTGCTGCTGAGTCGGGTCGCACTTTGACATGGCTGTCACTTGTATTTAAATCTTTTCACAGTCTTGTGATCATTGTGCTCCAACATGGTGGCTCAGCAACAGTAAGAACGTGTCTATAAAGTTAAAACAGGATCATCAATCTAACGTAATACAGGAGTTGTGCACACGTTACTATCATTCGAATGATCAGAAATACAAAAGGATTCCTCACATTCAATTTTAAAGACGTATACTGACGGCAGGAAAAGATTTATGTTGGGAGGTGCTGATGACACTACAGGTGGCTGGACCGATGAGAACTGAACCAAGAACCAAATATATTACTCAAATCTTCATCAGAACTCAGAAAACTTGGTTCCAGGTTCCAATCCTCTCTCTCACAGTCCAACACTCAGGACAGCTGGTGACATGAAATACTCCGAGGGTGTTAATGTGAGTGACCTTGTGACCTTTGCTGGCTTGGAGCTAAGGTAGACAGAGGGGAAATAAGCAGCTGGTGGCGATTTGTGGAGTGTACATTTTTCATTTAAGGATGAAGTAATCCCAATGAACTCGATGAATATTGCTGCATCAGAATGATCATTTAGCAATAGTAACAACATGCCAATAGGGCCATAACAACAAGGCGACTAATAAAGTAATGGCTGATGGGTTTGTTAGTCAACTAGTCATGACGTCATCGTTCTCAGAGAAATGGCTCTACATAACTATCGCGACCACAAACGTTGAAAATGTGGGACTATTTTACAAAGGACACACACCTTTCACACCACATTTTTAAATTTAAATCGAAAGTTTCCACACACCTGTTAACACTATACTAGTGTGGACAACAATGTACATAGATTTTTCTTCATATTTATTTATATATTCTATTTCAAACACTATGATCAGACATGTTGCTGTGTTCACCAACCCTTACATGTCGCAGGCTAACTAGTCAACGAATCGTTTTGCTCTGGCCCTTCTACGATATTCTAGTGTCTTATTCATTATTTTTTTGTTTTGTTTTATTATGCGCATCTAAAAGCTGGTTTATAATATCAATATTAACTCTGTTATTTATAAAAAAAATCAACAAGCCATCAGACAAGTTGACTGCACAGTCTTTTTGTTAGTTGTGTCGTCATATTTCACAAATTGTTTCAGCAGTAATGTCTGGATCATATTCACACGTGATCAAATATTGATCACTTTCATCCTCACCTATCCATCTGTTGTAAGTGTTATGTGTACGACCGAACAAATGTTTTTACAATTGATTTCAGAAGCCAACACAACAAATCTCAGCAGTGACTGAGACATTCCCAGGTCAGAGTGGTAACCTTCTTTCCACCTGCTCCTCAGTCCGCCCACAGTTACACACGCCTGGAAAACCTCCAGAGGCAGCAGATGGCATCCTAATAAGATGCCCGAACCGCCTCAAATGGCTCCTTTATATTGCAGAGACATTACGTCTCTGGCATGTGACTAGGGTCCTCTAACTTTCTCTCAGGGACATGTGACGATTTTGTCATTGGCAGTGTCGTAATGCCTTTGATGAAGGGATGCACCAAAACATTGGGTGGCTGAATAGTGGAAAAAAAGCAGCAGTCACAGAAGCTGAATAGTGGCAAATCAACAACCCAATGCAATAGAAATGAGTGAAACAAGCTCTGCTAATGAAATTCTGGCAACCCACTCCACCATTCTCAGAGACAATCCTCCGCAGCTCACAGCCCAGTTGGCTAGTGACAGAACAGTAGAAGTTCAACACAAGTCGAAATTATTTTGACTTTCTGACTCATGATGTCAAGTATCAAGGGTGGCTGGTTCCCACCATCACCATGGCGACGCTTCAGCGCTGTTGAAGTTTTCGTTCTTTTAAAGAGTTGGGGAGCGATAACAGAATCGCAGATCTAGAGCCTTCTAAAAAACATATTAAAAATATTCAACCATCTAACCATGAACTACCTTTGAAAACATATTTATGTGACATTAAAAAAACAGCAAAAAAAAAACACCTTTGATATTGTATTGTTCAGTATTCATCGTTTTAAATTGTATTCGTTTTCATTTTGGTGTATCCCCACATTGATGTATTTAGACCTCAGTTTTCATGTCAGCAACCACTTCAAAAAGTGGTTGCATGTAATAGTTGAACACGCAGCTCAAGAGTGTGCGGAGAGCAAGAACTCCAACACGAGACACAACAGGTCAGCTGTTTTACATTTGTGCAGTCGATCCCATGGCTGTTGTGTTGCAGCAGCCTATTCTGTCGCTGAGAAATCGCCGAAACAAAGATCTGAAGATGAGATGATATGGAACCATATGAAAGCAAACACATCCCTCCAAGCTGTGCCGTTTATCTCCCATGTCTTCAGCCGTCATGAGAACCTGAGCTGGTGGAGCGACGTTTCCATTTTAGCGGATTTGTCTGTAGGAGGAAGAGGACGTGTGGGAGGAAGATCAGGTGAGCTGGAATGCACTATTAGAGAGCGGAGTGCATTATTAATGCCTGATGAAAACAGAACATCATCACTAATGCAGAAGGTCGATGGTTCAGAGATGTCTTCTCCATAAGACGGGGGCGGTGCTGCAGACCACTGGGACTGTGTGTGTGTGTGTGTGTGTGTGTGTGTGTGTCAGAGAGTGAGGGAGAGGTGAGGGTTTCCCTGCTCGTGTCTATAATTGACCGCAGCTCATTTTGGTGAATGTTGATCAGTATGTCCTGTCGCATTACCGCTGGGTGTATTTCTGTCTCTGGCGGGGGGCGTGGGCTGCTCTGGGGCTGGGCTGCCAAATCTCGCCATTCCACACTTAAAAATGAGAGGTGTTTTCCGTGCAAGCGAGAGATGCGCCAGCCGCAGCAGGGATGGATTAAAAAAACACACACAATTGTTGGAGTGTACCCAGCATTGGTGTCGGCAGCGATACACCGCGTCCTCGCGCCCTTATATAACCGCTTCTCGCAGAGTAACGGTGATCATAAAAAAACATGGTTCCTTACTTCCCCAGCTCCTCGAACAGCTGATATTCGTCCGTAAATCTCGTGCAGATAGTCAACGCCATCCCGACGGAGATGTCAAGGGGTGTGTTCGCTCAGAAACCACCGCGCACAGTCGTCGACAGCGTCCGGTTTTTGTCCAGAACCTGCAGGCGAGGATTCATGCACAAATGGAGCGCATCGGATACGGACGGAGCTCGGTGAGCAGGGATGCTGTCAGAGACCGCGGAGCTTCTGGTGCTTGCGTCCTGGCTTCTCTCAGTTGTAGCGCAAAGTCAGACCTCCCAGACGAGGCATCTTCGACTGGAGTTTCTGTGTTTCTCAGAGCGTGTCCGTTCCGCGCAGCGAGCCTCGTCTGTTTGCTCGCAACAGCGCCGCACTAGCGCACCGACCCCCGGCTGAGCTGCCAGCCCCGCCCCTTCCCCCGCAGCCTCCACACAAGCCCAAAATGATACACTCTGCTGCGCTGCTGCTGGAATGGTCAGTCTGAAGTCAAGTCAGATTTGGAACCTTTTGCAACAGTCCTCTCAGAGTTGAACGGGCTGCTCGAAAATATAGCATGCATTACAGTCAATTTATTTAAGTGCAGATTGAATCGTCCCTGTGAAAAAATAAATAAATAAATAAAAAAAAAAATTATATATATATATATGGCAGTAAAATACAGTAGATATGTGACTCCCATTTTGATGCTGTATTAGAGCAGACAATGAAGCAGTGGGAAGAATAGATGTGTAGCTGTGCCATGACTAACTAAATACCTAAATCATGAAATCAGAAGTGCATATCTTGGGACTGGAATAAAATCTCAGCCAGTATTCACGCTTCACGCCAATTGGTGCCGTGAAAAAATCTACAGACATTGGGCAGGAGCTAGATGCAGACTGAATTTTTCCTACCTGGCAAATCCTGAGCCACATCAAGTGCATGGCCTCCCCAGAATGACCTGTCCTAAAGATTCATCTCAGGTAAGATACCCGTATGAGGCTGTTTTTTCCGCCTCAATGGACAAATGAGTATGTGCAAGCATTACTTGCACTAATCAGAGACAATGATAAAAAGTTAGTTTTACCAGACTGAGTCGCACATAAGACGCGAGTCAGTGGAGCTATGTTTGTGTATAGATGCGGACAGACAGTCAGTGAAATAGTAACCTGTGAAGATGTACCAAAGCTTTTGTCGCCTTGGTAAGATCCCAAAATAGATGTAAATGAAGTGTTTACACACTTTCACGTCTCCTCTAGATGAGAAAAGCAAAGCTGATTGGTGGCTAACCCTTCAAAATACATGACGCACCAACAGTGACCAGCAAATGTTTGAACCTGTAGTTGACACTTGTTAGGGGCACATGTTGACCTTTAGAAACGCAAGCGCTCTGCCCCTTAAGTAACTCTTCATGACTTCTCCGCTTCATTCTCAGCATCTCATCCTCCATTTACCATTTCTTTTGCATTCATTTGACTGCTCCTCTCCAGTCATAGCAAAGAGTCAAAGTAGCATTCTATAAAGGAACGTCACATGCTTCTTCGCAGTTTAATTTGTGGCTACCTGCAGTAGCACATGAAGTTTTGTTTTGGACCATGTTGTCTGTTCATTCAGTCATCACTGTAGCTGGCTTTCACCTTGGTGAAATCTTCAGCATCTACGTTACTACCACCGCAAGGGATGAATGAATTACTACAAAAATAATAATCTATCCACATATCATGAATTGCGTGTAAGCTATCTTTCTCTGGGGACATTTTAAGGTGCACTAATTGCAGCTGCAGTGCATTGATGTCCAGCAGCAGAAGATCTATAATGTTACAGACTGAAAGAGCTCACATTGATGGACAAACTTAAGGAAGGAAAAGTTTACCCTCATGTGTGAGCTTATGTGAAGTCAGATATTAGTCAGATATTAAGATGTGACTTCATGCGATTAATCTGATAAAACCACTACTGATTTTTTTTTTTTTAAATCAAGCCCCACTACTGGTTTAAACACTTTCCATATTGATTTCCACATTTACATCTGGGTTTCATCTGTATAAGGCGCAGTCAAGAAAATGCATCCAGAGTGTTTCAATTCATTTCCTTAATTTATTGGTTTCTTTCAAATATTACCAAGTGCATATACAATGTTGTAAAAGTACAACAATAAATATATTCAACATAAGTTAGAAAACATAAATAAATAACATGTCACAAAACATGAGTTAATACTGTTGGCATTCCATCAGCTGCTTTATAAATATATATAAATATCTCTTCAAAATACTTTTTCAAGTTTATGCAGTTGCTGCAGCACTTTACTTTGTTCAGCGTTTTCGGCTGTTGGGAGAAGAGATGTGGATGTTAGAAAACATATTTCAATTGATGTTCTGAGAATTCAATCTCAAGTTTATCTAAACTTACCTCTCAAGGATTTTGTTTATGACTCTCTTCACCCAGGGAGCTTCGGGGTCCAGGCAGACTTCCTCTCCACTCTTCTTCAGTGTAGCACTGTGAGACCAAGCAAAGTAAACAGTTAGATGCTGGTTTGAGTCTCCGCTGCGCTCCAAAGAGTCTTATGGCCTTACATGATCTCAGTTTCTTCACAGTGAGAGTTGGCAGGGATCAGCTCAACCTTCTCAATGTGGCGCCCGATTGGTGTGCTCTCCGTCTGGATGCAGCGACAGTGCAGCTCCACTCCCAAACTCCGTAGCGTCATTCCTGATAGACACAGAGGTTGGTTAACAACGAAGCCAATGTGTTTGGCATTGCGCAAACACATGAGAAGTGAGAGTAAATGTGCGCTCACCTTCACTGACGACGAGGAATGCCAGAAGAACAAAGGCTGCTGTAGCAAAGTTCCTGCTGCTCACCATGGTGTTGTTTAAATTCAAGCAATTCAAAAGTGCTTCAGAAAGTTCTCAGGTCGCGACGCTCCAGTTGTGTCGTCAGCTCTTCTAGTTCCAGCTGCTTGCCTCTGCTGCTCGAATCTTGTGCTCGCCTTATATCTCCTCAACATGAGTCACTCCCTCTGAGAAGTTGCGCAAGTTTGGATTGTCGGCCCCTGAGTGGGAAATTACCCCTGCAGGGGATTGTCGATTTGAAAGGCTGTAAATTCTCAAGTGGTTCAAATATTTATCAAAGTTTTTATGAGCGGCGCAAAAGGGTGGTGACTCAAGATTAGCAAGGGATGAATGATTAATTGATATTTATTCATCTGCATCTGAGAATTTAGAGAATGCTCGATTGTGCAAAATCCAAAAATGTTGAGTATGTAAAAGACGCGCACACCTTCATATATGAACACAACCAAGCTGAGATAGTTACGAGTAAATGTGGTTTCAAGCAGATGTGGTTCAAGATTTCATAATACGACAAAATTATTTGAAAGAAATTATGATGGTAATATTGTAAATCACCTGACCCTCTCCCCATCTCTACCATAAGGCAACAGTTCAAGATCACGATCGATACACTCTATTGGAAACAAGTCGACTGTGACATCACATCAGTTTCCAAGACATCTTTGGGTACGAGTCATTGAGAGCAGTTCTACGACTCTCACTGGTCACATGGGGGAGCCTGTCAGAGCACGGCATGGTGGGGTAAAGGATGACCTGGCAGGTAAAAACACTGGAGATGACAAACCAGACTGTGAAAGACATAAGGTGGGGCAGGTACCAGAGGACAAAGACAGGAAGATGCAATCAAAACAACACAGGAAATGAGCAAAAATGAAGTAACACGTGTCATGCTTGATTATTGCTACACATTGGATTCAAACAGGAAATGCATATAAACGCTGATGGAACTGCTCATTTCTCAGAATTATAGTCTTTCTCATCTCGCTCGCTCTGTCATTATACCGTTAATATTCTGAATTCTAGTGTGCCAGACCTTCACCTTGATAAGGTCTGATGAAGAGAACTGAGGCTTCTATTTAATGGGTTTTAAGTTGTGTAACTGCGTGACACCATGCGCCATTCAGCAGCACAAATCTCGGGTTCATCTACTTTTCTCTTGTTCTCTGACCCTGCTCCTCATTCTGCCCCCTTTTCCTCCTGCTCATCCGCTTCCTATTCCTCCGACCTCTATTCTAATCATGGACTCTTATCTCTTCACTGAAGTCGTGGATGGTATTGAGGTACTAACCACCAAGCGTCTCTGTTGTGATCTGGCTCCATATGATTATCATCCGACGAGACATTTTAAGAAATTAAGATTTACAACATTTGACAGCCTTTTTGGGTAATAAGTCACAGACAAAATGGCTTGTGAAGCGTATGATGAGGATGCTTCTCAGTCAGATTGATATAAGATTCTCTGTGGAGTAGAACATTTTTTAAAGTAAATAAAGCTCTTCTTACTTGACAGTGAGGAAGATCAGAGTAATACCACATTCATCTTTCACAAGTTTCCATCTGTGACCCATGCTAACAAGCAAGTGTTTCACCTCTTATGTTGAGATCATATCATTAAAGTGGTCATCCTGGAGAGGCTCAGACAAGATCCGCATTCAGGCCTTTCACATCAGAATCAGAATCAGAATTTAATTTATTGCCATGGTCAGTGGGAAGCCCACCAACTAGGAAAGTGTTTTGGAATAAAGTGCTCACAAAAAATAAATAAATAAATAAAATAAAAATAAAATAAGTAAATAAAATAACAACAGGGGTGTTCACGAATTCAACAGTCTGACGGCCGAGGGGAAGAAGCTGTTCCTGTGACGGGAGGTTCTGGTCTGGATTGACCGTAGCCTCCTGCCAGAGGGAAGAGGAACAAACAGTCCATGACCAGGATGAGAAGTGTCGGCTCTGATCCGACCTGCACGTCTCTGGGTCCTAGAGGCATACAGGTCCTAAAGAGGTGGCAGGTTGCAACCGATCACCTTCTCAGCAGAACGTACGATGCGCTGCAGTCTGCTCTTGTCCCTGGAGGTGGCGCTGTTGTACCAGACTGTGATAGAAGAGGTGAGGATGGACTGGATGATGGCCATGTAGAACTCCACCAGCAACTTCATTGGCAGTCGTAGTTTTCGTAGGTGCCTCAGGAAGAACATTCTTTGCTGGGCCTTCCTGATGAGGGACCTGATGGTTGGCTCCCATTTGAGGTCCTCAGTGATGGTGCTTCCTAGGAAGCAGAAGGAGTCTACAATAGGAATAGGTAAACCAGCCAACATGAGAGGGGACATAGAAACTATTACTCTCCTGAAGTCTGTGACCATCTCCACTGTCTTTTGGGGGTTGAGCTCCAGGTTGTTATGGCTGCACCAGCCGACTCTCAGAACCTCTGTGCTTTCTCTCGAACCAGCCGCGTTAGGACTGTTTTACCAAAGTGGGAGGGCTTTAAAAAGTGTCACTCAGGTGGAAGTGAACACAACACTCATAATGACAAGTCACTCCAATATTCTGCAGGAATGCTACACTTCTGTAGTATATCTCAGGGTTGGCATCTTCCCGGCGACGTCTTTTATGCATTTGTTTTCAATTAAAATGAACAAATTTCACCGTGAGCCAGTTTTGAAATATCAACGTACATTTGCAGTGTTTTTTGACAATAATAAAGGTCCTAAGAAAATATATCATGTACTTTCCTCTCCCTGTAAATGGGTCTACTGTACCACCCACATGAAGTCTGACACATTGGCAACTCTGTATTCTGAAGATGTTTGTTGCTCTACTCAGACTATTGGTTTTGTCCCTATAGTCAAGCATGCAATGACTTTTGATGCTGAAGGGGCAGGACGAGTATGTCGGCTACGTCTGGCACAGCATGAATAGGGAACCTCACGGTTCGTGATCCTGAACCAATTTTTTTTCGGATCCAGCCACAAAACCTACTTTTCAGACTTCAAGCCAGTTCTAGTCCCTGAACACGCCGTCCGGTTCAGAATTGTGTTCGGGAACTGGAACCGGCCTCATAGAGGATCCAGTCGTGGAGGCTCTCGTGTCTTATCAGGATGCCTACAAAGACACTTCACCGGTGCAATGCTCCTAACATGGCACGTCTCCAGAGTGAAGGTGGGGTGAGGGAAGCGTGGATCTCTGTGTTAAAGATTCCTAGTTAACTTGCAAAGTTTTTGTTTCAAAGAAGTATTTAGCTTTGAATATTGTACCTTCAAAAAGGAGTGTGTAATAGAAAATAATATGACAGTGAAGGAGCAAAACAAATGACAAAAGAGATAAAAAATAACTGGCTTTTTATTCATTGTTTTTCAGGTTATAAAATAACACATATAAATATTCATAAATACATCAATAAATATGTTCAACAACAGTTTGTCACAACAGAGGGAAACTCAAGCAATGGAAAATTCCAGTGTTGACCATAACAAGCAATCGATGTTTTATAAATTAAAGTGCATTGTCTTTCTCTGTATAAATACTTGTCGGTATTTTCTCCGTTATCTGGAAACACTCAGCGTCTTCTGCTGCGGAAAGAAAATATATGGACATTAGAAATGTAATATTTCCTTAGTATGTGGCCTTTTATGAGCTCCATTTTTATTTCAACTTACCTCTCAAGGATTCTTTTAATGACTCTCTTCACCCAGGGAGCTTCGGGGTCCAGGCAGACTTCCTCTCCACTCTTCTTCAGCGTAGCACTGTGACACCAAGCAAAGGAAACAGTTAGATGCTGGTTTGAGTCTCCGCTGCACTTCCATGAGTCTGATGTCCTCACATGATCTCAGTGTCTTCGCAGTGAGAGTTGGCAGGGATCAGCTCAACCTTCTCAATGTGGCGGCCGATAGGTTTGCTCTCTGTCTGGATGCAGCGACAGTGCAGCTCCACTCCCAAACTCCGTAGAGTCATTCCTGATAGTCACAGATTCATATCCATTAAGTGAATGTGCTCTGCACAGAGGACTAATTCTGAATTACAAGTCAGGGTAAATATGAGCTTACCTTCGCTGATAGTGAGGAATGCAAGAAGGACAAGGGCACTTGTTGCGAGGATCCTGCTGCTCATCATTGTGTCTTCTAGACGTCAGTTCAGCTGCGATGCTTAAATTTTGCTGTTATCGCTCTGCTGTTCTTGTTCCACTTCACTCCGCTGTCTGAGTCTGATGCACAGCACCACAACTCTTTTCCTTATATTCCCTCAAAATGAGTCACTCCCTCTGAGAGGTTGCGCAAGTTTGGACTGCCTGCCCCAGAGTGGGAAATTACCCACAGAGGAGGTTGTCGACTTCAATGGCCGTCCCTAAAACATTATTGGGCAAAGGTTAGTGCTTTCAAATTGGTAATTAATGATTAATTATTGTTATGTTTTGCTGAAACTGGGAAGAGTGTAATTTGTTTTAAAACTCACATATATATATTCATGCTTCCCCTATGAAAAAATTCTGGAGGCGCCACTGCATTTCGACAGTTTACAACAAACCAGATGTATCAGGCAATCTGGCTCCACGATTGTGGCAGCAGTTCCCTTTTTCTTGATCCCTCTTCTCCTTTACTGTGCACCACTTCAATGTTTATACATTCCCTTCCTCTTCAGGGAAAAAGTAATCCACGCGCTTGGTGATGACGAGACTGACTGGACGGTTTATTCGTAGAATGCACGAGGGTTGAGCGATCCACTTTGCAAAGTAGAAGTTGGTTATGTAGAACCACACTGTATTTAACATTTTCTAAATGTTAAGTTGTTCTGAACCAGGACTCAGCAATAGAAATGAAGGATGCATCGTGGCAAGTTACTTAAATTATGTATCATCCCATCACACCCGGAGCCCCTGAAGCCCAGTCAATGCCCAAGGGGTATTTTTTTTCATCATGATGTGTAATTAAACAATTAAATAACAAATAAACTGCAAGTATAGAAACGTTCTAACAACAGGAATTGAAATGTGTTGAAAGAAAGTTCTCAGGAAATGCACTGAGTGGGTGTTGATCATGAAAAACGAGTTGGGAGTGATAGGGGCTTAAACAATACAGTACCTTTGTTGTATCATGTTTGTTGAAAAAAACTAGCAAACGTGAACTAGCAAGAGCAATGTTGACACTGAGACGTCAATGACATCTTTAGTATGGTGAGAAAAGTATTTACACTTGGCACTTAGAAGGAAGAGAACTGGTCCGTACGTGTCTACTGTAATCCATTCAATGCTACAGTCACCACAGGCTGTAACCCTGGAGCAAACACCGTCTTTGGTTGCTTCCTTTTCTATTAGAGTTGATCCAAAAAACTGATTTGAAGCAGTGGTAGTTCATGTGGATTAATGAGCTTTTGAACTTAATCCACTCCTGCAGCCCTTCTCTGTACAATTCCACTGTTGAGCAAGTTCATTTCACACATGAGCCACACACACCAGAGCATCTCACACAAGGGTACGACTGCCTGATGGCCCTGTGACAAGAGAGAGTTCCAGGTGATCAGATATGACTGCGTGGTGACCCAAACGGTGTTCGGGTAATTGCTCAGGGGCACCTCTGAACGGCACCTAAACTTTCACCTTCTTAAATCCACACGTTCATTCTCACATTACTCACCGTGAGTTTAGCAAGATATTGTACAACAGTAGATGATAGGTTGTGTTACGGTTGCATGATCTGATGAACACATAGGAGCGGAATCTGAGAGCTGAATTTGAAAGGTCATCCATTTATACAGAGGTACAATATGTACATTTACATTACAATACATTTAGTCACTTGAATTTAAGGCAAAAAAAACAGACATATGTGCTCAGCATCCTCATAGACTTCTGCCTGCATTTGTGCTCCAGATGCTATTTCTTTCTTTTATTTATTCAAGTATTTATTTTGTAACTTTGTTATTTCGTAATAATAATATATGATTTTGGATATTTTTGAATAGACAATATATGCCATAGAACATTTGTCTGGAGGCTGTCTTGGACAACATATTGTCTTTATAATCCCACACAGATGCCCTCACAATTTATAGTCACCAGTCAACATCAATAATATAGTGTACTGTGAACTTTTAGTTCTCCATCCTTTCCATAGACAAAAAATGGAATATGGCCATAAATGTGTAGGAAGCGTGCTGTGTTGCGGCAGTTGTTGCGAGCTCACATGGATTTTAGCTGAACATGTGACTCCCGGAGGAAAGCTCAGTTTTGCGCATATATGAGGCAGATTCATACCTTGGACTTCCCAGATAGTTTCCAATGGTTTCCAAGTGAAAAAAAAATAACTATTTACTCAGACTGTGTAATATAAGGCAGGACTCACAATTGGCTCGCACCTAAGAGTCCAACATCAAGGTTGGTATTGGTAACAAGAAACTATATCTGAAAAACACACACATGCATGCTACATGCCAAAGAGAGTTGTGCTAAATAATCAATAAAACATCCATGATCTGTCAAAGTGAGGTAGTACATTGTCTAAAGTTGTTGCTCATCACTTGTGCATACTAAAGGGACTGTTGGGTGACGTGCCAAAAACTTTCAAATGACTGGAGTCTGACACACAACGCCAGCGTGTCCGCACATGCCCCGGGACACGCGCAGCACGTCACCTTCGCTCACCACAGGAACAGGAAGTATGAAGAAATAGTGGGTTCATATTGTGGTTTTGACACAATCATTGTTCATCATTCCTCAAATGACTGTATTTGATGACAGCCACTGTTGGACAGGTGAAACTGGTGTCGGTAGGTTGATTCATTTGAGGTTATATAACACTTTCCGAACCTGCTGAGAAGAAGTAGTCTTTTGTAGACGACTGTGAAACTGAAGTCATTTCATAAAAGTGCGTCATTTAAAGCTGTTTTTGCTGAATTGAGTATTGGCTCATCTTTTTTTTTTTTTTTTTTTTTTTTTTTTTTCACCAGAATCACACATGGAACAGAGGAAACAGGCCAGGCTGTTTCACAAGCCCATCAAGGAAGTATTATGAAAGCTTTCATGGCTGACGTTCCTCAAAAAATCCCTGTTGCACTTTGGAAAGTAATGGAAAGCACTTTTTCTGTAGAATCATGTGTGATATGTGTAATCATAGAGAAATTATGAATGTGGTGCTGGGTCTGAGCAGTGGCCTCCCACCAGCTCCGAAACATTTGTCAATACTGAACCAGCGTCTCTTGTGTAGGTCTCATGAGAGCAGCTGTATCTGTGTCTGCGGTTGTGTCTTCTCCTGAGGCTCCGATCAAGCTCCAATACTGTGATACACACACATAAATTCAGACTTAAATATCACCGACGTTGGGTATTTTTTTACATGATAAATACATTCTTGTCATTAAAAGAATTACTACCAAATCTAATCATCATTTTTACATCATAGAAATTTGATTCCTTTGATGTAACATCCTACATTTGTCTTGTTTATGTTGTTGTTTAGGCTGCTTAAAGGCAGTGGGTGCCTTTTATGCAGCATGAACAGCTGTATAAAATGGAACTTGTACAGACAACAAGGCTATGTACTATAGTGTATATACTGCTGTCCATTCAAAGGAACACAATTTAACCCTTATATTATGTTGAAAAATAAATGACATTGATTATGTTGCGGTTTGACCCGCACTGTGTAAATCCACTCAAAACAGTCAAAAAACCAGATTGAGCCAATAACATCTTTATTTTAGATTATATAAACATTTGAATAAGAGACATACAACACATTTTCAATTTCAACACTATATTTGAGAACAACTTAAGTTTTTCCCTCCTCACGAACACTTTTATTTTCATTTAAGGAATTAATACAAACAGAAGTTCAATTTGTCACTTGATCCTTTTGAATTGAGCATTGATTTAATTTTAATGGTCCAATTAATATTGTAACTTGCCAAAGTTGATTTAAAGCTGAGGAATTGTGTTATTATATAGATTTCCTTGTGGAGTAATCAAAAGACTCAATGGAGATTGTTTATCCTATTCCATTTTAGTAGCATCATGGCAACGTTCAAGAGTTAAAAGAAACAGGTTTGAATTGCATGTTGATGCTCCTGATCATGGAGAAACATCCAGCTTCAAAACAGCACAACTGCAAGTGACAGAGCCAGAGCGTCCCTGTTTCCTTGGTGTGCTCAGTTTATAGAGCCTCTTCTCTGGGAGCCTCGGTCAGAGTGGACGGGTCTCTGGTCTTGGAAAGAAAGCCAGCTTGTAAATATTTAGCCACACTAGCGGGAATTTCCCATGTGATTTGTCTGTAAACAAAGTGTCCATTACACTGGCTACAGACCTCAGAGTTCATGCTGATAAACATGATGATAGCAGACTTGAATTGACAATGCCAATGAGGAATGAGGGGCAGTGATGATGCAGCAATGGAGAGAAAATAACAAAGTTGTTCACCCTGAATTATGAAATAGGGGGTGACCAGCATGACCAATGCCACTCACTTGAATCTTGTGGCTCCACCTGTGACACTGGAACTCCTCACACTTCAGCAGTGGCTGGACCGGGACCCAGAAGCTCTGAGGTTTGTTGCATCATTCTGATCAAGCTCAGATATTGTGATACATCTAAATCTAGAAGTTGTTCCAATTGAGAGCAAACTTAGTTTCAATTGTAAATCTGGTCACCCAGTCTTTGTAGGAGCTTTCTCCTTTGACTTATATAAATGTACAGTTCATTCAGATTAATATGACAGTAAGGAGTCTTCTATCACAGGCAGTATTTGGCACCGACAACAACGTGAAGAGTAAAATCAAAAGAGAAAACAGTTTTGACACAAGGAAGGAGCTCTGAAAACATGACACCGCAGCGTCAAGTTTCAGCGATACTCTGGCCTGTTGTTTGCTGCTCAGGTAAGGCGTAGATAACAGACACTCAACAGCGAGGAGGTGGAAACCAGGCGCTGGGAAAGTCAGGAGTGAATCATGGCCTGCTCACAATCTTGCTGCTGGGTTTTTTTATGCTCGAGCAGTAACATGAGAAACTGGAACTACTCAGCAGTCTACAGTAGCATCCATGTGACCACAGCGTTTAGGTGAGGCCACCCCAGATTGTTGAAATACAGGAAGTGCAGGAGGGAGAAAGTCTCTAACAACTTCTGGGAAGTGTCAGGAAAGTTGGAACACGCATGGGGAAGTAGGAGGAGCACAAGTGCGGATCCTTTTTTTTTGCCTCTTACGCATGTCTTTTGTGAGAAGTTGTGACTGCATTTACATTCTACTTGCATATTATAGCTTCCGGTGACGTTCCTTGTCAAGCCTCTACAAGCCTGCTGGATTTACTCTCACCTGTGTCTGTACTGCAACTCTGGAAGGTCTCCTCAGAATCGAATCACACACACTGCCTCACATAGTTTGGCTTGACATTTAGAGCTTTTCACTTTTTCTTTGGGTAACTGGTTCATACAGAATAGATCATACAGAATAGAGCCCCACTATGCATTCACTGAGAGAGACAACAACAAAAACATGAATTAGATTGTTTGCTATTTGAGTCTACAAAGGAGCGCTGTGTTATAACTGTCTTATATGTCTTCTTTTGAGACAAAAGCGCTTCATTTGATCGTAGAGAAGCCTCTCCTAACGAATATCTGCCGTCTGTGACGGCACGTGTGTGAAGACTTTGCAACACTCCCATCTGCTGACTAAAATAGATATTGCAAGTTCAAAGTGAACAATGAATAATTATAGCACGATGCCCAATCGACAAACATCATCGTTTATTTCTGGAGCAAACACTTCAAGTTAAATAATTCATTTTTTGTTTTCGTTCTACTTTATTCTATTCTGAGCACACGCGCACACATCATTGATGTTTATTACAATTTTAGGGAAAATATATGTCAGTATTCTGTGTCTCACTTTCCCCCGGATATAGACAAAAAGCTCTCTTATTGTGAAGTGTCGACTTCCGTCATCACCCTCATCGACGAAATATGAGTGTGCTGATTATGGAGTGCGTCTCCGCGGTTTTACAATGTTTACACGACGGACTGACTTGTGCTCCGTCGTCGCTTGGGTTTGGCATCTAGACAGTAGCGATATGACGTCACCGCTACCAATATTTAGCCCATGATGCTAACTTGATCATCCAGCTACACAGATGAGAGGTAAGGGTCGTGCTGGCGTCATGCTGCTGTGTTGCTCACAAGCCTCGAAACACATATCTAGTTGTTGTAAAAAGTGTTTTCATACGATGGTATACTAAAATCACGAGGGTTGGTTTTCATTGGTTCGCAGTTATATGACTGAGGAGGTGGTTAGAAGGATGCTTGAGATGGTGAACGACAAGTTTCCCTGCACTGGTGTGTTTTATAAACAAGCTAGGTTTGTTTTGCTGTCTTGTTTATTCGGCTTTAAATGGTTGCAGCTCACAGTTACTGTTTCTTTAACTCGTCCAGGTTCCCCTCCCACCGCGGACTTCCCAGTTCTCGCTGTTGCCATGGAGGTGGGCTGCCTGCCTGTGGAGCTGTGGAGGGTGATCTTGGCCTATCTCCCCCTCCCTGATCTGGGTCGATGCTGCCAGGTGTGTAGGTCCTGGAGGGAACTGGTCCTCTCCCTGGACAACACGCGTTGGAGACAACTCTGCCTGCGATGCCCTGAGTGCAGACATCCCAACTGGCCCAGTCAGCCTGAACAGGAGCCCCCTTCCTGGAGGGAGGCCCTCAAACTGCACACCATGGTAACCCGCACTTGGACTCAAAATGGACCCGATCACCAGGCGTCTGCCTGTCTACACCTTTTCAAACGTAGAAAGAATCGCAGAGTTTGGCATGTTGGTCCGGGGTGCGAGTATGAAACTGTGCGAGGTGCTCTTGGTATGGTCGGGCCGTATGACCGCCTGGTCCTCCATCCGGGGGTGTATGAGGAGCCTGCCGAAATCTTTCTGAAGGTGCCTGTGGAGCTGGTTGGGCTGGGGTCTCTTGGTGAAGTGTCTCTCCTGGTGTGCATGGAGCAACAATGCCCAACAGCCCGGCTGTGTAATCTGGTCTTTATGCCACCCTGGTTCTCAACTGTGGTCTACAAGGTAAAGTAATGACAAGCAAACGCATTCCCTCAATGAAGTCGAGGAACCTTTGGTTACTTCTAGTCAACCACATTTACTACATTTACTATTTACTATCAACAGATAGATTTTTTTGTGGAGTAATTTTATGAATCAACTGTCTCACTGCAAAAAATGTGTGATTTGAATGTTAAATGCTTCTGTTTCAGACATCATGGGGTCACGTCCAGCTTGATAACTGCAACTTCGAAGGGGCCCAACTGCAAGTCCGAGGGCCAGGAACCTGCCAGGCCCGCTTCTGCTCCTTCTCCCAGGGCAGCTCCGTTCATTTAGCCGGTGTTGTCCTCAGTTTATTCGACAGCTGCGACTTCTCTGGAAGTGACACAGCCTCCATTACCGTGGAGGGTCCTCTTGTTTCTGAAAGAAATTGGGCTTGTAAATATTTGGCCGCACTGGTGCGGAATTTCCCATGTGATTTGTCTGTAAACAAACCTCTCCGACACACTGGCCTGCAGGCTCAAGTTACCGCGGACCCTGAAGTTCATGGTGATAAAAAGGCTGATAGTAAAATCGAAGTCTGGCAGGGGAGGAATGACGCTGCGGGACAGTGCACGGTGATCGAAGACAGATGTAGCGATGGAGAGAAAAGTCTGGAGGAGGAAGACAGGGAGAAAATAAAGAAGTCGGTTACACTGAATTATAAAATACAGTGCGACCAGCATGGCCTATCCCACTTACTCAAGCCTGCCTCGGATGGCTCCTTACCTGTTGCCTCAACCCCTGAGCCCCCATCTGTGACACTGGAACTCCTCACACTCCAGCAGGAACTAGACAGGGACCCAGAAGCTCTGCGGTTTGTTACCTCAGTTCTCGGCTGCATCGTCCGCCGCTCTCTTTTCAGAGATGGAAAAGGTGGTGTCTATCTCTCCAACTACGCACAGGCACGACTGGAGGACAATATTTTCCGTGGACTGAACTACGGCGTCCGCTGTATACAGAACTCTGTTGTAAATATCTCTTCCTCCAATAGTTGGTCTCTAAAGGTTTTCATGTTATTCAAGGACATGTGTTTTTCCCCCTCAGATTGTGATGCTTAGAAATGAAGTGTGCAAGTGCCGAGCATCGGGCGTCTTCCTGCGACTCTCTGCTCAAGGATTCATCGCTGAAAATGACATCCACTCCAACGGGGAGGCGGGACTTGACATCCGCAAGGGGGCGAACCCTATCATCGTGGTGGGTAACCACTATCAAACGCGTGTGTGATTCAGAACATTGGCGACATAACACAAGATTCAAGAGGTCTGACGACAAATGACTGTGTCCAACATCTGTGTCCCAATGTTCCACTTGTTCCACAAAAGTGATAACAATAATAATTTAGCTCTGTAATTTTACTCATATAACATAATTTTCCTTCCTCAGTGTAACAAAATCCACAGTGGGCTACGATCCGGTGTTGTTGTCCTCGGCAATGGAAAGGGCTCAGTTCGGAGCAATCGCATTTACAACAATAAGGAGGCTGGAGTATACATTCTCTTCGGTGGGAATCCTGTTGTCAGGTAAGTCAAGGAGTCCTTTGCTTTCAGGCTCATTGTGCGGAGCGGCTTTGTGGAATGGTGAGCAGATCACAAGTTATTAACCAGGCTCTCTTCACATGCTTGACTAAGTGATATCTTTGATGGGGTGTTTGTGTGGTGTCAGGTTTGTGCTTGTCTTTGTCTCATCTGACTGAGGCATCTGAAGACCTCTCCAGTCTCATCCGCCTTGTGTTGCTCTCTCTCCTTGTCCTTCATGGATAATATATAAATCAAGTAGTTGATGGCAACCTTCTCCTCTGAGAAGCAGTGGCTTTACTCCTCGACTCCTCAGTTTTGTACGCCACCCAAGCAAGCACTGCTGGTTCACTTCATCCTATTTTTGGCTGCAAAGGCACCTCTATTTAATGTTTTTACACAAATTGTCCAATACAATTATCACATTACATGTAGGGCAGTGCAGTTATGGCAAAAATCATAGTCAGGAATAGTTTGATTCAAATTGAAATCGCCGTTATTTTTAACTTTATTGAATATTAAATCAAATAAATGACATAAAAATGACAACATATGAAAAAAAAACTTTTTTTTTTGTGCCTTTGAGGGTTAAAGGAGTCACAAAAACTAGGGATGGGACTTTAGGAGATAAATTTTGATTAATTACAGAAAAGAATAGTAACTGATGTAAATAACAGATTCATTGTGTGTGGACTACTACGAAAACATCAAAACAGCCATGATGATGGACAGTAAACTAGACTGCATTGATGGATGAAGAAAGTAAGTTTACTTCAGCATAGAGGATAGCACACGTCAAGGAACGTAGAGCTTTATCACTGCAGCACTTCCACTCTGATGTTGACGCGTGTGCTCACAGCTTCAACTTCATTTTGATCAGTCTTGTAATAAATATTGGAATGTGATTATAAAACCTCTATTTTCCAATGGAGTCCAACAAAGCCCTATGACACATGTGGAACATCAAGCTGCTTTTGAAGATAGAAGCTGTGCTGCCTCACCATCTCAGCTCTGTGGAGCGGCCGCTACTGTCCGTCCTGTTAGAATGTCGAATGGTGAAAGTGAGTGTTTGGCTGATGTCCACTTATCTACGCACGTGTGATTAAATACAAAACAACTGTTGGTGTCGGGGGGTGGGCCGGAGCACCACAGGGGAGATTGTAAGCAATACGTGAGTGGGGTGTGCAGGACATCAATCATTTTATAACAGTCATCTCGATTCATAATCCAGGGAAGCCATCATCCATATCGCTTTTCGATGAATTGCACGGCCTTAGTTTCCTGCCGGCAGAGCTTTGCGTAGCATTTATTAATGGCTGTGTTTTCGTTTTTTTGTTTTGTTTTTCATTGAAGTGGAAACCATATCTCTCAAGGCCTGGCCGCAGGTATTGCCATAAACGAGAATGGAAGAGGAATAATAGTAGGTGTGTGACTTGGTATTTAAAATGATAATACTTTTGAAGATTGAAGAAGAGCACCACTTGTGAGTATCTGATGCACATTTTTGTTGTAGAGAATGTCATCAAAAAGAACCAGTGGGGTGGCGTGGACATCCGTCGAGGGGGAGACCCCATCCTGAGGAACAACTACATCTGTAACGGATACTCAGATGGTGTTGTGGTGGGAGAGCGAGGCCGTGGGCTGATAGAAGGCAACCACGTGTACTGTATGACGCGTTTCAGTATTTGTTCATACTGCTTTTGAATTTATTTGTAATTCCTGCTTTTATTGTTGTGAAGGCAACAAAGGCTGTGGCGTGTGGGTGATGTCCTCCAGCCTTCCACAGCTCCTGGGAAACTTCATCACCCATAACTGCATGTATGGATTGGCAGTGTTCTGCAGGAAGGACATGGAGAACATTGAGGCTCGGGAGGGGAACTGGAATGGCCAGGAATGGATAGGAAGAGATGAAATTGGAGTGGAAGAAGAAGGACGAGAAGAACAAGAAAATATGCATGAGGAGAGGGAACTGTTCGCCTGGGAGAATGATGAGGACAGTGAGGATGAGCACAACTCAAGCAGCCGTTCTGTCAGTGTGGCCCTGGTCGAGAACAACTGCCTGAGTTACAACGGCGGTGAGAGACTCTGCTGATTTTGACTCTGATCCTGAATTTGAACTTGATGTTTGAAACTGATGGTCTCTTTGTATTTCTAATCTGAACAATATGTGCAGCAGTCGGGCTTTATGTGAAGAGCAGTGAACCACTCAACGTGTTTGCCAACATGGTGAACAACAATCGGGGGACTGGCATCGGAGTGCTGCAGAGCTGCCAGCTGACCCGACTGGTTACCAACTGCATCCTCAAGAATGGCAGAGGTGGCGTGACAGTGGAGAAGGACTGCCGTGTGGAACTGCGTGGTAATGGCGTTTATGATAACAGCAACCACGGCATTCACTTCCTTGGCAACGGGCAGATTGTGGAGAATGATGTCATTGGAAACGGTGGCTGTGGTATTCAAGTGGCTGGAAATATTGATGTTAAGGTGAGGCACGCTGACTTACAATTCTTTATAGTGTCAAGGAATGTGCCTTATGGGGATGACATGACAGGTGTAACCAGATATGTGCAGTAAAGAGTTCTGCTTTGACTGGTCAAAGCCTGCCGCAATGTGAACAAGTAACATCATGCTTACAGCCGGGATCCAACCAACCGGTCGTAAGTCAGATTGGACGTAAGTGGAATGCCATTCAAAATAGCCGACGCAAGGCTTATAGCTACTACTGTAGTGGTAGATGGCTGTGTGAGAGTGAGATGCTGGGATACTGTGCTGCCCTAACTGTTGTACGCGGTACCGGGCTGCTACTTGCTGCAGTGCCAGACATTGAATTAAAAAAAAAAATCATCTGCTGGCCGTAGTCGTAAGTTTGATGTTACTTCTACTAATAACTAACTTGTAGCGCCTTGTTATTGTATCTATGGTTGAGTGTCTGCTGAAAAGATGTGGTGTAATGCTATGAACCACATAGATCACGGATACAGGCGAGGGGAATCAGTTTCTGCCGGGAGTATTAAGCTCTCTGCATTGAGAGGAGCCAGATGCCTCCTGCAATCTCCCTGAGGAGGAGTTTGAAACATGTCAATGTGGGGGGAGGCCATGGCACAGACCCAGGACGCAATGAAGAGATTATATACCACCTGTGTGGACTCCTCCAGTATCTGAGACTTGTGTTCAGTACCACACATTTTCATACGGGAAACTGATAAGAAATGATATTAGAAGTTACTCGGTACTCAATTACAGCTAAAACTAAGGATGCAAATAAATCTGTACTTTGATTTTCTGAGGGAAAAAAACTATTGATCAATCATGATGAAGCTCTCCAAAGATTTCAGACTTCCCGTTCATATTTTGACATAGTTGGGGAGAGGGTTACGCAAAGCTGTGTATGGATGAAGAGGTGGAACTGTACATGGCATCATTTTATTTTTAAGGCATTAAAAAGCCCAGTAGTGAGTGGAATTTGAAGGAGAAAACTACCTGACAAGATTCTCAGTAGACAGTGTTGACGCATTAGGCTTTCTCTTGGATCCAATGTTGCCCCTGCCTGTGGCAGTATTTCCAGATCTTCCAAAAGAATGATTGGGATTGGGATGAGGACACGCTGGCGTGGCTATCATTAGCTCTTTTTGTTTCCCCACTGGTGGTGTTATTTGGAAGACATAGACCTGCTCAGTTACTACAGTAATGAATTAACAATAATGAATAACTGTGGCGTAGTACAGTTTTTTGTCAAAACACCTAGGAAGGCTACAAACAAAACATTGTGAATTTTATCTCCAGAAAGTCACCCTGGCGGCTCCAGGCAGGGATTTAGTCCTGGTTAGAAAACTGGTTCTGACAATCAATCAATCATGCAAGGCCCGGACTTATTCACTATTGAAACAGATTTTCTAACCAGTGTTAGAAAGACATGAACGGCATATTTTTTGTTGACTGTACATGGAACAATCTGTCATTGTTGCTGGGTGTTTTAATGAGTGAGGATAAGCACAGAAGCTTCTTCCCTCTTCGATATTAACATCTGGAGCGTCAAAAACATTTGTATTGAACGTGGCCATTCTGTTGTCATAACCCTGTACGGTGTACTCTGTGAATTACACTGTGAGCATAAAGTGATCGAAATGGTCTTTTGCTATTATTCCAGCTTCTGCGTAACCGTGTGCAACCATGTCAAGGCTGTGGCGTCTCTGTTTCCGGGCCAGTTAAGGGAGCTGTTCGTGACAATCAACTATTCCAAGGTCATCCAGGACACAAAAACAATCTTCTGCTGGCTGATCCTGCAAATGATACCTGTGTCATACGCAACAACAGTATTTTCACGCACGACAGTAGGTCAGTCATCTCCTTCAACTTTTCTTTTCCCCACTCCATTTCAATGTCTGTCCACCAGCCAAGGCCTTTTCCATCTTAAGCCTCAACAGTGGATCAGACCGATCACTTTTCGAAGCACATTCTTAGGAATTTGCTTGCATGCAGTCTGTCTGTCTGTCCCTCTCTATCATGTAATGGAAACAGTCTTTAAGTATCCGTTACTACTTAAAAAACAGTTGTATGTGCTAAAATGTTTACAAAACACTTCCTCAGCACATGCAGACTGTTGAATTTCTGGAAGGCGCTTTCTTCCAGTTCATAAACTTTAAATGAAGAGCCGGAGTAATGAGTCGACCAAACTCGCGCAGCTTTTATGAAAAGGAGAGAATTGAGTGAAAACTGAATGTGGGAGTTGGAATGAGATGAGGAGGGCTTATGTTGTTGTGCTGAGCAAAACTACAGGCATCCACTGAGGCTGTAGTTGAGGGTGGGTTTGTTTCGCCAATGCTAGTCAAATGTTTCTATAAGGCAAAATTTGACTGGTGAATTTAATTAGCCTTTTTCATAACATGCTAGTGGCTAATATTCAATCTACATGCTGCACAGGTTTCAGATGCTTTAGATACACCAGCAGCCATGATAGTATGTGCTATAATAGTAATGCGTTGTTGGACATCTGTATAGACACGTCTTGAAGTGGGTGGTTAAAATAATTCAAGCCCTTTTTCCCTGTCTCATTTTCTGTTATATTTTATGTCCAACATTATGAAACAAAGTTGCAACTTTCATTCCTGCGTGGTGTGTGTTTTGCAGCTGTGCATCTGCTCCTGCCTGGATTTTGAAAAACCCTCTTCCTCGCCCCCTGCCTAGTTCCATGGCTGGCCTCTCCTCTTCTCAATATCCTTCCCGACTTGGCAACTCTGTGACAAACCGCATCAGTGCGACGGTGGAGAGTGGTTGCCATGGCGGCAGTGTATTCTGCTGCATTCTATGAGAACAAAAGCACCTAAACATACAGTGAGACTTCGCCTTAAGGTCAACACGATTACGAAAATACTCACACGATACCTCTTTGACCTGATCGGACAAATGAGTTCAAAAAGAAATGAATGTGCCAATTAGAAATACTGCAGGGAGCTAGTTCTCGTTTGAGAAGTTTTTATTGTTTAACTGCCACATCACTGATCAGTGTGAGCTTTAGAATGAATGTCCTCTGAGTGGTATTAACAAAAGCTTTAATCATCTTCTCCTGCATGCACTTTTACTGGGCCTAATAGTCAAAGGCATCAAAATGTCTGCTCCCTCTGTGCTACTAAGTATAACTGTGCCTTTCATGGACTTTTTGTGTATATGCAACAGAGCAGAGCCAAACTTTTTCTACCCCAAACATTTTCCATTCGAGTGTAAAGATAAAGTCTGAACTTTTAATGGAGGAATTTCAGCATATTTATTCCAAAACCGCACATACTCAGTGGAATAGTGTCAGTGTGCAATATGTGACGTGTACAGATAAGCGTGGATGTTTCACTGCTTTGCTGAGAGTCCTGTCATTTGAATGTTGGTAGCTTTATTGGGTGAAGAACCTCCAGATGTGTCACCTTTTTATTTCTTTAATAAAGGTGTGATTCAACTTTGTCTTTCTTTACAGAACCACAAGTTCCTCTAGGACATCTTTTTGCGTTTTCGTCCCTCCTTGAAATGGTCGTATTTAAGCAGAGGTAAAACTAGTGAGGCCGTCCTGTGTTCTGCCAGCCTTTCCTCTCCTGTTTTGTGAGACATTTTGTTGAGAGTCAGGCCCATTGATTTCGCCATTTCAACTAGCCTGGAAGAAAAGCAAAGATCTGTTATAACGCCACTATTTCATGTGAACTGGCTCGACGGAAAGAGAACTTTATTTCTTACTTGGTCTCGCTGATTCCCAAGTCACAGTGCAGTAAGGTGAGATCTGCAGTCATGTGACCCATGTGCAGCAAGAGAGCCAGACAGAACGTTGCCAACTTGGACTGCATTGTGGAAGACACCATGTTCTGGACTCTGAATGGCACATAAGAAAGTGTCATCAAAAAAAAAGCCTCTTAACTCCATATCACAAATGACAAACCTTAAACTTAAGTTGTCAAACCAAAACAATACTCCGATTGTTTGTCTACAAACTTCAGTTTATGAGGAGGCATATCAAACTCAAGGCCTTGGGGCCACATTCAGACGTGATAAAATATACATGCATCAAATCTTGTCTCCTGCCACTCATACTACATGTCCCACAATACAGTACAACAACTGAATCTTTCGAATGTAAATAAAATGAGAAAATGGTTTATATTATGTCTAAAGACAGCAAGCACCAATGTAAATTCAACAACTCTAAAATGTTGAGTGAACGCCAAGTCCCCACAGTGAGCTAAGAAAGGATATATATACTAGTTACATGGATGTTCATTGATGTTCTATGAGTACATGCAGATCCCTGTAAGAGACTTGGCTCTTGGTTTAACTCTTTCAGGCATCAAATCTTCACCAAAAGATCTTTATAGCCCAACTGGGGGAAGGGCTAGCTGCCTATAAAAAGCTGGGGCACAGAAACTTCGCTCCGTCACCATAAGGATTTGAGTTTGATAACCTTACCTTCCATTCTTAAAGGATTCCACGGTGAAATTCCTTAGAATTTTGTTCTGGATGATGCGAGGGCAGCCCTCCTCCTGACCGACTGTCAAAACACATTCATTGTAAATATCTTGACCGTGTTCTGAGGTTATCATTCATCTGACGTCGACTCACATTTGCGGCTAATGCTTTTCTGTCGCGACAGTTTGAGCAGCAGAGACAGGTAAAAGGAACAGCGGGATATTCTCTCCTGGGCTTTAGTGGCTGTAGGGAGGTTCTCCAAGTGGGCCACAACACTGAGGCAACTGAACACATACAGCTTTAAAAACGAGAAACGCATCAGAGGAAACGTATTGAGTTGGTCAGGCCTCTCACTTTCGTTCATCCTTCATCTTCTGCAGCTCTTCAGGGGTGAGTGACAGCAGCTTTGATCCAGCTTGTTCAAGAGCTTCAAACTCAGCGGGACTCAGAACTGACACCAGCATTAAGGTTCAACTTCGTTCTTCAAGTCTTGTTTTAACTCTAAATGACTGTAGAATCCAGACTTTTAGCAAAAGCCCATCACGTTTACCCTCGTGTGACTGAGCCCTCAGTGCCATTTGGCTCAGCACACTTTGATCACTACCTTCTTTTTCTTTTGGCTCCTCAGTGCCACCGTTTCCAAACCATACAACATTACTGGCCTGACCACCGTTTTGTACACCTTTCCTTTCATCATTGCCGACACCCTTTTGTTAGACAGCGCACCTGACACTTTTCTCCAATGATTCCATCCTGCCTGCACCCGCTTCCTCACATCTTTCTCACACTCTCCATCGCCCTGGACAGTTGAGCCTAAGTACTTAAAATCCACCACCTTCTTTATCTCTGCATCCTGTAACTTCACCTGTCCACTTGGGTCCCTCTCATTCACACACATGTATTCCGTCTTACTGCGACTAACCTTCATTTCTCTCCTTCAAGGCACACCGTCACCTCTCTGACTTATCTTACACTTGCTCTCTGCTCTCACCACAAATCACAATGTCATCTGCAAACATCATCATCCAAGGGGCTTCTTATCTAACCTCATCTGTCAACCTGTCCATCACCATGGGAAACAAGAAGGGGCTCAGAGCCAAGCCTTGGTGCAGTCCCACCTCCACCTTGAACTCCTCTGTGTCACCTGCAGCACCGTCTTACATCTGGCATACATATCCTGCACCACTCGAACATACAATATTTAGTGCGAAACCACCCGGGGTCTTCTGATATCCCCAGACTGAGGGAAGGATACGCTCGTCGAAATCGTAGACATCCTCGGGTTTCTCTGCGTCAGCATTGCAGGGAGGCAGGTGGAGCAGGTGGTCAGCCTGAGACTCGGAGTCAGCCACTTCCTGCCTCAAAACTAAAGGAGACACAAACAAGAGCTCACACTGACATGAAACCAACAACTGCACTACAGAATATAAAACTTGCCTTCCAAGCCCCTCTCGCTGATCACCGTGTTCGCAGCCTTGGTCACTGCATGCTGTAGAGTTTCATTGCCTACCCTGTTCAGCCTCCGCGAGCTCAGCGCTCTCTTCTGCTTGGTGGTGCCAAATGCCTCAATAAGAGAGTCCACCTAGAGGGAATGCAATACATTAGCTTTGCTTATTGCTTGTATTTCACCTTATTTACCAGGCATCAGCTTGACTCATTTGCATAAGAGAACCTTGCCCCTACAGTTCACTGAAACCTGCCCCACCTTTGTGGCATTAAGGTATTACAGTAAACAGTATGACAGTTACAGACTTCTGTTATCATTATTGAAGCTATGGAGAGAGAATCACTTCATTTTGAATTGTTCAACCATTTCTGCTGTGATTTATAAACATAAAACTGACATGTCTTGGTCAAAAACCTGACTTAAGAGTTAGAAGGGCATTTTGTGCATGAACTAGGATGTGACAAAACACTAAAATGTAAAATATGGTCCGCACAAAACCATCGTGAGGACTGTATGACTTTGTGGAGACATTTGGCTGGTCCCCATGAGGTGAAGCCTTAATTTGAGGATGAAAGACTTCAAAATAACTCATTATAATTGGTTTCAGTTTGGTTCAGAGTTCTGGTTAAGGTGAGCCATTTGTTTTGGATGGTTAGGTTTATGGGGAGAGGATGGGAAATGTCCCCACACAGCATAAAAACAAGATATGTGTGCGTTCATACCTTGTCTCTGTAAGACCTTGTCTCGTCCTTGTTCTTCTCTGTCTGGGTCGTCTCTCCTGAGGGAGTGAAAGTTATTGCATGTGACACCTTGAAGCTGAACATTCGCAGAGTACATTGTCAAAAATGGTCTTGTCCAACACAAGTCAGAATGTCTGCTCAACAATACCTAATGTAAATTTTTCAATTCATAGGAAGCAAACAGACAGATGTGTTGTCATAAATGTGTTTAACATGGGTCTTTAAATAATTCTAAAAAGCTTTTAACTCTAAATGTCACTTTGGTTGGGACAATTGAGTCAGCTTGGTTAAGTGTTGTCCACTAGTGTACTAATGTGACACTGTTGTTCCGTTCTATTAGTTTAAACTCACACAGAAGCAAGAAGGTCATCCTCTGTTTTCACTTAACGTGAAGAACACTACAGTGTGTTAAACCCAAGGTCATGCTCGAAGAACACTTGGTGTTCTAGATGCAGATTGTTGCAGCCGTATCTCATCATCTAATGGGAATTGTGCATTTATAATACATTATTAATATTATTCATTGTTTGTGCTACCATTAAAGAAGTTATTTACAGATGCAGGAATGCTGAATAAGGGAGTGTGAGGTGTATTTCCAACACATCTCACCTGGTATGACTGGGCACATGTTGAATATCTGGGCATTGTGCAGCTCCATCGTCATGGTCTTTTTGTTCAACACCCCAACATAGTACCTGAAACAGAAACAGTCTTCATTTAGTTTTCTTTTATTACTTTAAAAAGTTCAATAAGACATGTACACATACTTGCAGAGATTGTTGCACTTTAGTTCTGCTGTTCCAAAATTCTGTCCAGCATATGCTAATCTGTCTGTTTCAGCAACCTAGCCAGGAAAAGCAAGCAAACATTTAGAGTCGTCTCAATGTTAGGTTATATGAAAACCTAAAAATATGAAAAACCTAAAGATACTATTGGTCATTTGCTGTCATCATTCAACTCATTAACATTTAAGTGTGCTTTTGTTTGAGTGCGTGTGTATACCAGGATTCTCCTGCGCTTTTTTCTGGGGTTGGTCTCATCCGTGTCCTTGTAAAAGGAAAACGCCAGTTTCTCTGCATTTTTGACGTTGCCATTTGAAAAGCGAACTGAAAAGTAATGACAAGAAAGGATTACTGAATTCGAACGGCGAATATATTGACAACGTGGGCATACTTTTGTTCTGTTTAAAACGTATTTATGAGCACGTGTTTCATATATGTGGCCTCCGATAATAACGTGGTAACGGTAGCGCAGAGTTTTGATATCTAAGTATTCGTCTTGGCGTTATTTATGCCGTCAACACGTTCATGAAGTTACCTATAGCTGCTTTTTCGGTCTCAGTTTCTTCCTTACAGCACATGAGCGAGCAGGAGGCAGCCATGCTTGTTGACATGTGTAGCGACACACAGGAAGTGCTCTAAGACGCTTCCGTCATACACTTAGGACGCTTCCTAACCAAATAAAGAAAATCAAAGCTAAAGAGAATCTAGATCACCCATTGAGGTGCTATTGATCTTGCGTTTTTTTTTCTTAGTAATATGAAAGTCGAGATTCATACTCACTATTGAGCAGTGTGTATCATGCATGCAACTTCCGGTTTGCCCTTTCTAAGTAAAACATGACGCGCGGTGACTCGTGTTGCTTCAGCAAATCTGCTCTACATGGTAACTTGACCACCAGCATTGTATTATGTGTTGCATTTCAAGTTTTTTAAGCTGAGAAATAAAGAAATCTAGTCCCGTTGAATGGGGATTAGCCATCAGATGAATGATTAAGGTAGTTTTTTTTGTGTTTAAAAAAACACATTAATGATTCACATCTGAAAGTCCAACTACTTTGTCTTGTTGGTGGTGTCCTCACCCCACACTCACCACCTTGTCTTATTAGAGTATAGAAGATGTTTACCAGTCTTTGTTACTGTGTAATACACGGCACCACCACCTTGCAGCTCTTCACCTCGGACAGGTCACGGACGACAAAAGTAAACACAGCGCCATCTTGTGAGTCTGCACGGTAAACCCCGTGTCTGAGAGCTGTTACAGGGTCGTCTATGTGTGACTTCCAACAACCCACTTCTGTCGCCAGAATCGAACATATTCGACTGTTTTCTGACGCCGAAGGTGACCGAGGAGTTTCTCTGGCGATTTACAACGAGAAAATCGCTCGATTGTTCAGTGCGACGAGATGGCTGGCGACCCGGTGTGACTGCTAGTGGCTAAGTGGCAGGTTACTAGCCGCTAACTTCTTCGTTTCCTCCGGGGCGGGCGATTTTTTTCAACGACGCTTTTGAAGAAGGAGAAGGTATCAGTTCAACGTGTTCTTCAAATTAATAAGCGTTTACATGTCAAATGTCATATTTGCTTTACATTGAAAAGGAAAGGAAATGTCATGCTAGCACCTGGCTAGCTGTTTCAGTTTGGCTGTGACTGCGGCAAAGCTCCCTTTCTACCCACAAACTCGAGCCGTTTTGGGATGTGTCTTGTCGACAACTGCCCGTATCTGTCAAAAGTCACCCACAGAGTTAAGTTTTAATATGTGTTCGACTTGTTCCCTTAGGGAGTGATATTTGTGAATAGCATGAAAGCACAACCAGTTGCTTGCAGTGTCTCAAACTAGTTGTTGTCAACATACTAGTCAGCCGCTCTATTTGGAATCCCTGTCTTGATAAGAGTGGTTTTCTATTTTGCGTTTTTATTGTGAATCTTAACGTTTGTTTTTCAGTGTCATGGACTTCCCGGGCCACTTTGAGCAGATCTTTCAGCAGCTCAACTACCAGCGTGTTCATGGTCAACTGTGTGACTGTGTGATCGTGGTGGGCAGCCGCCACTTCAAGGCCCACCGCTCGGTGCTGGCAGCCTGCAGCACCCACTTCAGAGCTCTGTTTACTGTTGCAGAAGGCGATTCCAGTATGAATATGATCCAGCTTGACAGCGAGGTACGTGTTTTTGTAAAGAACAAAACAAACATGCTTGTGGTCTGAGGGGTGGTGTATTATAATCTTATTTCTCTGCACTCGGGTGTTGAATCAGTACTGATCTTTAGAATGAGCGATGAAATGGCTGCTGTGGATTGGAGTGAAGAAAGACTAAACTTTTTTTTATGTCTCTCAGGTGGTGACGGCTGAGGCTTTTGCTGCACTGGTTGACATGATGTACACCTCAACACTGATGCTGGGAGAGAGCAACGTGATGGACATTCTTCTCGCAGCTTCCCATCTCCATCTGAATAATGTAGTCAAAGCGTGCAAGCATTACCTAACCACGAGAACGTTGCCCTTGTCCCCATCCTGTGAAAGACCGACTCATCACCCATCGCAGCAGGAGCAGCAAAGGCACCGCCATCAACAGGCAGAGTTAGCCGTGAACAATTCCATGGCAGCTAATGCTAATTTGGCTAATGCCGCCACATCCAAGTTGCAACGTTCGTTTTTGCTTCAACAGCTGGGACTCAGTTTGGTGAGCTCTGCTTTAGGTGGGATGGAGGACGAGGCTGTGGGCAGTCGAGTGGAACAAAGAGCCTCCTTCCCGATTCGACGCTTCCATAAACGCAAACCCAACTTAGGGTTGTCAGAGGAGAGACCCCGGCAGAGGCCACGCCCCTCAGGCGCCAACTTGGGTCTCCTGGCAGAAGGAGTGCACAGGGAACAGAAGGATGGAGCGCTGCTGTCCCCAGACTCGCACAAAATGGGTGATGACTCCAAATTGGATGCTGGGATTTCTGACCTGGTCGGAATGTCTCAGGACGACCCCCAGATGCCCAGCCAGTCAGACAGCGGGCGCTGTGAGAGAGAGGACTTCGGGAGGCTGGAGGGAGGAGTGGGCAAGGAGGAGGACATGGACGACGGGGATGAGCATGACAGGACAGGCCTGAAGATCAAATCGGGATCAGAGTTGGAGGAGACGGAGGAGCAGGAGCAGAAGGTAATTACATAGTGATATTCAGCCTTGGATATGAATGGACTGCGTGTGTGGGTCTAAAATAGTCATATTTCATGAATAAGTTTGATTTGAATAAGTTTGAATTGCGTGGTGACATGATCATCCTGCGACAGCACAGCAACTTTATCATTGAGTTTTCTTGTTCTTCTGAGAAAGAACATGTTTAGTTTGCAGTCATAAATGTGCCACATTTTTTTTCTTCCAGGTCGTGGTTAAATGTGAGCCCCTGAGCTCCCCTGAGCCAACTGATGAAATTAGCGACGTGACATCACAGGCAGAGGGCAGCGACAGAGCAGAGCCTGGAGGGCAAGAGGAGGAGGAAAAGGTTGAGCTGAGCCCCGAGAGCAGTGACCGCAGCTTCAACTCTGAACCGCAGTCCAGTTCCCAGCTCCTTCTCAAGACTAGTATCGGAGTAGGCTCTGGAGCCTTCGGGTGTAGCAGCGGGCTCACGCCCAAGCCTGGTTTCAGTATTTCTAACTTCCTTGGATCCAAGGATTTTGGAAATGCTGGCAAGGGGATGATCACAGGCGAGGATGAACTTCCTAACACGACGACTGGAGAGGCAGTATCTCATCATTTTCTTCTGAGGCAAGATGCGTCCACTTCTCCTGGCTCTGCTTCTTCTTCACTGATGCAGTCACACTCACACAGCGGAGAGAGCCGCAGCAGTTTCAGTGAAAACCTGCAGACGGACTCTCTCTTCATCCCCCCGTTACATGACAGTTTGGGCAGCCCCAGAGGAAACAGGGGAGTGAATAACCCCAGTCACGCAGCTGTGGATCCATTCAGCTTGGACTTCCAGCGCTCCAGTTTAGGGCTGCACTCTCTCGGACGTCCATCCCGAGGGGCGGGAGGTGGGACTCCTGCGGCTCTTGGTTATCCTTGTTTCAGGCGTATTGCTCCAAAAATGGCCAGCAGCATGGGGGGCGAAGAGGGCGTGGCTAGCGCACACCAAGATGCTGCATCTTCCTCTGCTAGCATAACTAGTCCCTTGTTGCTAAATGAGAGTGGGGGGTATGAGATGAACAATGGGAGGCCCACCTCTCTTCCCCCGCAGCTGACCAGGGCGTCTGCAGATGTCCTGTCTAAGTGCAAAAAAGCCCTGTCTGAGCACAACGTCCTGGTGGTGGAAGGAGCTCGGAAATACGCTTGCAAAATCTGCTGCAAAACCTTCCTGACGTTGACTGACTGCAAGAAGCACATCAGAGTTCACACCGGGGAGAAACCCTACGCTTGTCTGAAGTGCGGGAAACGTTTCAGCCAGTCATCGCACTTATACAAGCACTCCAAGACCACGTGCCTGCGCTGGCAGAACACTAACATGCCCAACTCTCTACTGTAGGACACCTTCCCAAGGTCACGTAAGAGCCCGGGTCTGTTGGTGTCTATCATTTATCTCATGATTGCAGACCAAGGAAGGAAGAATGTTGCGCTCACTTGTTTTCTAATGGACTCGCTTTGCTTTAAAAGGAACCTTGAACTGACTCTGAACTCATTGTCTAGTCTCTTGTTTCACTTGGTTGAGGAAAATGAATCTTTGAGATTACAGATGCCATCCGATGGTGCGTAGCACTCTTGACAGTGTCAAAGTCGGCACTTGCTATTGTGTACACAGCATCAATGCCTGTTTTCCACAGCCAAGTGCTAAGATGCAGATGACAGTTATTCTAATGTGATGTAATGTAAAGAGTTTTAAACTGGTGCCTTTCTCTGCGCGGGGTGAAGAACAAAACAAAGGTGGGCGTCAAAAAACGTAACCCCCAAATCAGAGGTCTTTGTTAGTGTAAGATAAAGTTTAGGTTGATGTGATTACACGTTTTACCAACTGGATTTGGTAAGAAAAGTGAAGCTAGCCAGTTCAAAGTGACGGTAGGGAGTGTGCTCTTGTTGCTCCAAAGGTTGTGGCTGCCGATTGTCACAATATTGACACTGCAGTAGCTGTGCAGCTCACACACACTCTGCTACTATGTCCAATAGGTGCTGCAGTGAAAACTATTGAAGCCAGTTTTATGGTTAGACTTGTAACATAAACGTTGCCTCAATCTGTCCAGCGTTTTTCGTTCCTGTGAAATGTTAAACCTGCAACCAGCGACAAGTCATTTTAGGTAAGACTGTGAGACCTGGAAACAATTCTGTCAATGGTGCCTCAATTGCAGTCCAAAAGTCAGCCATAACATGTTGTGAAACTATCAGAATGGGCGAAGAATGACAGAGAGTGAAACTCACAGATGAATGTAGGATCAGGATAGTTACCATTGGCGTACAGTTAATAAAACTGTCACGCCTTATTAGCACCTGCCGTGTCAGCGGTGGGCCAGTTCATTTATAATCCACTCCAAAGATCAAACAGCATTGTCAACACTGAAGTGTAACACGTGATGCTAATGCACATTTCTAACTGCAAAAGATGAAATATTTTTAACGTTGTGATAGGTAATGAAGCCTGAGGAGTTTCAGGTATGTAAATATTGCTTTAGATGTCTTCATGAAAGTCATCATTGTGCATTGGTTTTTAACAGGATACTCATCAGTAGTAGAAAATACCTCGTTTTAACTGAGGAATAGTTTTTATTCTTAAACAAATTCATCCTCTATAATGTAGAAATCGTAGTCTCTGTCACGCTTCATCTGGCTCGTGTAACTGCAACACTCAGAGGACACGATTATGACCTTCATTTCTCTGTCAGATATTGAACTGCATATCAATACTGTAAATACATACGGCATCAATGGTAGATGGTTGACATTAATCTTAAACCAATGTTGTTCAGTGCTGTATAAGTCAAGCAAATTGTTGATACTGTTTTAATCTGTGGTTGCTTCCTCTGTATGCTGGCTTCTATTGTGTCACTAACACCGCTGAAAAGAAAATTCGGCGCCTTATCCTACTGTACGGTCACCCCACTCTACAGGTCAACAGGATATGTTTGGACCCAATTTATAATCCTAAATTTGTATGTATTTGATGGTAGCTATTATTTCTTATTTCAACAGCACACACATACAGTTGGCTTCTTCCTTCTGTGCTGAGAATTGGGCCAGTTGTTGTAACAGTGCTGTCGTCTAACATCATTCTTCTAAATCTAAAGTCATGAATCATGCCAAAATAGTGAAACCTCTTAGAAGGAAGACCAAGGAAGTAACTGCCTTACGCCTTTTAGCTTACAAAGCAGGGCTTTTGTTGATGCCTAAGTGAAATATTTTGTGTTGTTTTCATGTTAAAACTAACAGTGTATCTACAAATATAAAGTGTTAGTGTTGTCAAGCACGTTCAGTTGTTGTTTAGACTGAATAAAAAGACCACAAAGCTCATCTCTGTTGTAAGTTTTTTTTTCCTTCTTCAAAATCACTAGTTGAACAGTTTATTTGGATTTTTCTCACAGTTTTAGTTCCTTGATCATTGGCTGCCCTTTCAATCCAAGAAGCAAGTTGTTGGCTGCCAGGGCGGACATTGCATTGCGGGTTGTATAAGAGGCGCTAGCAATGTGAGGCAGGATCACTGTGGAGGCAGAGGCAGGGGTGAAAAACTTCATCATGCAAGGAGCCAACATTTCAAAACCCCGTGCAAGTCACGGGCCAAACTGAATTCACATTTACTGAATCTGTAAATGTCGTTCTTTGACAGGAAATCTAAAGTGAACTGGTTATCAGTGTCCCTTTACATTACTCAGGGTTCATTTTAACATAAGTTTAGCTTCAGTACACATTTGTGCTCCTCCACCTCGCTTGACTTGCTACAAAGGAGACACTTTTGCTTCTTGTCAAAGGACTAACTTGCATCCACTTTCCCCTCTTACAATTTTCTTCTACCTGCTTCTTGTTCAGGCGTTTTCCAGCTAAATTGTAGACATTTATAGTCTCCACTTGCTAGCCTGTCGAAGCACCAAGTTTGAACAGTGACGGTCTAGTGATCTAGTTTGATGCTTCAACAGCATTTTGTATTATCAACATTATGACTCCACGCCTGGTTTCTTTTCTTTAAGACCGACAAAGAAAAATTGGATGGTTGCATTCAAGGGCAAACTCAATCCATCAATATTGTAGCCAGATTAAATAATATATTCCTATCTAATCCATTTCCATCCAATAAATAAAAAATAAATTTCTGCACTCAAAAGCACATTTAAACGCATTGGAAAGATGAACTCCATAACGCTCCCTTGAGCGGCTGACAGGCCATTGTGGTGAGTGACAACAGTAGCTGCAGTTTTGGAAATAATGGAGGCACATACTCCCAGTGATATAAATCAGATCTTCAGCTTTATAAGTTTGCAGTATGGAGAACTCACCACAGTTCTTAAGGGTGAAGAGTGGGTGACTGGTGGGTAGTGGTTCAGGGACTGTGACATCAAGACCCGCCGCTGCAATTTGGCCAGTGGAGAGTGCTTCATACAGGTCATCCTGGTTCACCACCCCACCTCTGGGAATTGAGACATATTATGGAAATGTGACACAACATGTGGTGGTTTTTGTTTCCTTGAACCCAGTACACTTGAGCGCAGGACATGGCTGTGATCACTCTTCTGTCTCTGTTCTCTGAAAACTAAACTGAAAAGAACCTGACTAAATAAGTGACCTAGCGCTCCCCTGTGACCCTTGGATCGCCCCTGTACAATTGCAAACATGCTTGTTCGCGGTGGGTCCACCTGCTCGTGTTGATGAAGATGGAGGTCTTCTTCATCTTTGAGAAGAGGTCCTTGTTGCAGATCTTCTCTGTCTCCGGTGTTAAAGCGCAGCACATGGTTAGGAAGTCCGACTGCCGGGCAAGCTCGTCCATAGACACTATAACAGAGCATCAACAGAGGATGAACGCTGTTGGATGTTTGTGTAGAGTACTGACTTTCTACTCTTCTGTTCAGAGATGTTCCCCCATCATCACAGTCTGTTGGGTCATTCATTATCAGTGCATTTTCCTTCATACTATCATGTATTATTATTAACAATTGAGCTGCCAATTTATAAAGCTTCACTGTGGTGAATGTATCACCCATCGTTGCTGACATAACACCAAGTGTTCCGGCTGGGCTCTCACCAAACTCTGCATTGATGGCGCTGGCCAGCTCCGGTCTGGGTTCTATGTCTGTGTAGATGAACTTTTTGACCTTAAAGGGAGCTAGACGCTCCGCGATGGCCACACCTGAAAGCAAACAAATGCACCGTGAGGCACTGAAGGTTTTGTAGGTTCAGCCATCATCTCACCAATTCTCCCCAGGCCGAAAATGCCCACCGTGCTGTTGGCTAGTTCGTAACCACACAACCACAGAGTCCTCCAGGTGCCCCACCCACCGCTGCAGAGAGTCAACCATACAATCAGACCACACCTGTTCAGTATTGAATTCCTAACTGCTTGTCATGAACTTTACGTCTTGGCTTCATGTGTGGCTTCGATGAGCCTCCTGGAGGTGGTGAGCAGAAGAGCAACAGTGAGTTCAGCCACAGCATCAGTCAGCACTTCAGGGGTGTAGCCCACACGGATCCCCCTGAGACGAGACACAAGAGCAGCAGCAAGTGACATGTTTGCTCTCTCTGTGGACTCATTATGTTATATTATCCTCTTGGTATTTCATGAAAGATATTTTTCATCACTCTCTCTTCTCACTCACATCTTGTTTGTCTTTTCACGGATTGTTGAATGCAATATAATTTTCATCAAACATCTTCTGTCATGTTAAATTTTAATTTTAGACTCATACAATTTGTGACTAATATGACTTGTACACAAAATCTCTGTACTTTTAATCTTTAATTGTTTAGCCAAATTGAGTCAAACTGTCTCACAATCATCCCTTATTCTTGTTCAGCATTGTGTCTGCAAATCAAGCTAAGCTGAATAATCTTAAAAAACAAGTCATTCAAATCACCTTTTCTTCAGCTCCTCCAAACTGAGATGGTCAAACCCCACAGACATCGTGCTGAGCACCTTCAAGTTCGGTCCTGTAGTTAAAATCACGCCAACTTCAAAACCAATTCTACTTGCAGATATTTATATTTGGGGCTTTGAAAACCTGCTGCATCCAACAGCTCCGCGTCAATCTTCTCTGTGAGCACGCAGAGCAAAGCATCCACGCCTTTCACTTTCTCAAGAAGCTCCTTTCTGGGGACAGGGACGTCGTCCGAGTCCCACAGCTCAAACTGGACCCTGCAAAGAATGATGACATTCATAGGTTTCATCTGAAATGCATCCTCGGCAGCCATCGCTCGATCCCCTCAAACACATAGATTTGGTATTGAATTAAATATTTTGATATTTTGTGCGGAGGAAATAATGGGTTCATCAACACAATCATGTAAGGTAGGGGAAATGTTTTACAATGCAAAAGATGTATCTGATGAAGTCAACTTTATCTAATTTTATCACAAATGATTGCTCATTCATGAAACTTCGTAAGTCAAGATCAAACGCAAGAATAATAAACCATTTTTCACATTGAAATTAAATTTCTTCATAGATAAACGCTATCATAACACGATCGACTGATAAATAATATTATATATAATAATAATATAATATTTAAATAGTAATGCAATAAGAAATTATAAGTAAAAGAAATACCGCAATATATCTATCATTCACTAAGCTAAAATACATCACATTGGGGATTTTTCCTCACAAGCAAATCGTCAAGTTACATCTCGCGAAATCAACTTCCGGAAAGCACTTGAACGCACCTTGGAATCACCTTTGCTCGTGTCCCACTGATAATATGGACTAGCTGACCAGTTATCCAAATAAGGGAATTACTACATGGATGTTTCTGGATCATATTTACTGTAAATAACGACGACGACTTGAAACTATTCCACGCAATTTTGGAGCAAGTCAAGATTAGGCAGAAAAATAAACGTCAACATTGGCTCAAACAAAATGTGTGGAGTGAAATAAACGCTCACTGTCCAGATTCCCGGAGGATCTTCAGACCGTCAGGAGGAATCTGTCGGGTGACGTACACCCGAGGAAGCGTGGACATCTCCCGCTGCACCAGGTTGGAGAGGCCCCCGGCACTGAGAGGCGTTTGGAGGAGCTTCGGCAGGCGCCACAGCGTCACACAGCCGCGAAACATTTCCACCAGTTAGTTAAATATGAGGACAGAGGATGGCAAAACGTCAACCAGGTATGAAGTTCAGACTATGTTGACAGAAATGATTTGGTTCTGACTTGCGTTCAGAGGGAGGGCCTTCATGGACCCTGGCCAATGGGGTCAGAGGGAGGGAGTCTGAGGGTCCAAGTATCAAAACCAAAATAAGTCACAGGATTTAAAATCTCTTACATCCGTTTGCCTATAGGCGATAGTCCTCCTGCAAGATCATTGCTATAATAGCAATAATAGATGTACATGTCGGTCCACAATATCCTACTAAGAGTCGTGTCGCTTTATCAACTTGGTAGGGGGGCGTAAATGTTTCACTTGGCTGTTGAACTTTGCTTGTTCAAACAGAAAAAAACACTGATTTCTATAACCAAACTCAAACATTCTGGTTGGGACTGGTTCTCTAATCGTTCTCTAGATCCATAATTTCATATGGGACGTGTCATAACGGGTTGAACAGACATTAAAGGGACTGTTTTAAAAAACGACGTAAGCAAACTTTTGACAGTTAAACCAGTTCTGTTCTTGAGCGTATGCTTTAAACCGCTGGCAAATGTGTGTAAGAGTCCCCGTTATGTGCCACTAAATAAGTTTTATTGTTTTTTGGTAGTATCGGTGGTATAGAAAATGTCCATCTGTAGATACGTATTTCAATGAATTGGGTTTATTTATATTCCTGACGCCTGTCGTCAACGCGATGACGTCTGAACACGTGACTGCGAAAACCCGGAAATACTCAACCATTCATTCACTGCAGCTCATCGCCCTCACTGACAGGTTAATACGCATGATTATTTTCCCTTTGATAGCGTTATTACTCAACATTTCTTTGCTTGGTCCAAGAGCTATTTCCCCACAGTGGTCTGGGCCAGCCCTTTAGACGCTGTATTGTGTCTGTGACATGACTTTTAACTTGTGAGCGTGACCGGCATACGCACCACCGGCATCAGTCGAACCAGTTAGCTTCTTATGCTAATGTTGTCAGCTGAAGACTCATGCCTTTCGTGTTTACAGAATCCAGCTAGTGCGTCTGCTCTGTTTACCTAGCCAACTTTTAAGTTCAGCACCATTTGCGGATTTGCTTTAAAACTTTCCTCTGTCATGCTGACCACATGTTTTGCTAGCCGACTGTTGTTAGCCTGGATGCTACGTTCTTGGTTGTAGGCAGCAAACTCTAGTTAACTTATCAAAGAGCTTATCGTTGGCTTTTTGCTGTTTTTACCGATTTATGTTTTGGATATTTATTTGCAGAGTCCTTGATCAACACAGTTAGACCCCCTCCCAGCATGGCTGCAGACTCGATGGAAATTGATGATTCTCTCTATAGGTAAGATTTGAAGTGGATTACTAAGGGTTATTGTTTAATCCACCAGTAGAATAAAGGCAATCTAATCTAAGCGTCTGTCTAAACCAATTTAATGTCAAGTGACCAAGTATTATTTGGCCTGATTGCTGATGGTGTTGCCTGCATCTTGACATATTACAATATGTTGTTTCCTCTAACGAAAACTACCGGGTGAGATACAAGACTTTTATGAGTATATTGAGATTTATTTATGTATGTATGTATGCATTTATGTATTTATTTAATTATTTATTATTGTCAATGCTACTGATTTCTGTTAGCTGAGCGTTCACTGTTGTACTGACTCGTTTTTCATACGTATTTGGACCCTGTTCTGTAGTGTTTATATATTCAATACTTACAGCTGTCCTAATATGAATTTAAAATGTGACCTGCCTCCCTTATGACTGGCCACAAAAACACAAAACTGAATGTGTACTAAAAATTGATGACAATCTTATGAATGTCTATTTTTGGAGCGCTGGAAGGTGCTGCAGGAGCCTATGCAAAAACAAATAAGCGATTTGTGGGATGAAATCTAAAATGAGGGAAAAATGCAATGACATCCTTTCATACAATTGCAGAGGGAGCATGAAAGTAGAAATGGTGCAGAGGAAAGCAGAGAAATCACAGATTGCCACTATTATGGAAATAACATGGAATAAGAGGAAGGAAGAAATGGACATAGTGACAAAACACAGCAGGATCTAAAACCTTAATGAAATGGACTGCTCTTGGTTGAAACGTAGTCAAACATGAAGTGCGACACAATGGGAAGTCGTGCACGCGGCATGACGTCGTCGTCTCGAGGAGAGAGTCCACAACCTATTCTAGTCGCACTATTCTATCAAGTTTGAAAGAAGTAGTGGCAATAAAGATGTTGCCTGAAGTGAAGGCAGATGCCTAAATTCTTCTTCCCAACAAACTCAGCTCATTTTCAAGATGACACAGAATCTATGCTGCCTGGAGGCGGAGGATGCTGATCAGCGCGTCTACGGGACAAATTACTGAGATTGATGAAACAACCAGTCAAAATCTGACGGTTACATTTTGTTTGGTTTTGGCTTTTAACTAATAGCGCTGCACAAATTTCATTGAAGGAATTCTTTAAGTATAATGGCAATGCTACCTTCTCAACTGCATATTCTGTGTTCTTGACAAATTCAACCGCCAGATTCTTTGCTGAATAATAAAATTTATGTGCTTTTTAGTCAATATATTGCAAGTCTGCTATATTTTTCTTACACTCTTTCCGGCCATCACAAATCATCTTAGAGTTCCAAACTAAACACACATTGCTTTGCTGAAATACATGTTCACTGACCAGGTTAAACATTTTTTGTGTCGTTTTTTTCCTATGAAGTTGTGACTTAATATTCTGTTTTACGTTACATCCATTTATTTTCAAAAAAATGAAAGCTTTGATCTTCTCTTCCATTCCTCTCCCCAGTCGTCAGCGTTATGTGTTGGGAGACAGTGCCATGCACCAGATGGCTCAGTCCTCTGTGTTTCTCAGTGGATTGGGAGGACTTGGAATTGAAATAGGTGGTGAATTGTGCCAATATCATTCTCAACCTCTGCATTTTTATGTGACTTTTTAAATGAAATCTGTATGTTCACAGCAAAGAATATTGTCCTGGCTGGTGTAAAGGTAAATCCTCAATTAATACTGTTGTTTACAACGCTCCTGCATCTCACTAAACAAGCATTGCTTCATGTTGTAGGCTGTCACTCTGCATGACCTGAAGAAATGTGACACGTGTGATCTGGGATCCAACTTCTTCATCTTTCAACAGGATGTGTTGAGACAGAAAACTAGGTTGGATTGTAGCACTGATTTGATACCACTTAATGAATAACTGATCAACTTTTTCTCCAGGGCCGAGGCAGTGTGTCCGCGGGTCGCAGAGTTAAATCCTTATGTCCAAGTGGACATGTGTTTCTCAGCCTTGGATGTCAACACAGATCTCGCCTTTCTCAGAAATTATCAGGTAAGATATCACCAAGTTATGAATTAAACTCAGTCATAATGTTGCACTTGTAGTGATTCCTGAACATCTGACAAGGTCTTTTTCTCTCTATGTTCCAGTGTGTAATTCTTACTGAAGCCTCCATCAGTCTCCAAAAGAGAGTGAATGACTTCTGCCATCAACAGAAGCCACCGATCAGAGTACGACAGTGCTTGCAGTTATTGTATTTAACCTAATTGAAATGGATGATTACCTTCAACCTTCTCCCATTTCCTCTGCAGTTTATTGGCTGTGATGCTTTTGGTATATGTGTCCGGGTGTTCTGCGATTTTGGAGAGGAGTTTGAAGTGTCAGATCCCACTGGAGAGGAACCGAAGGAGGTTTTTATCCAGAGTATCACTCAGGTAGCCAGAACATGTAAACATCCCATTTTTCATTTTCAGTGTCAAACATGTCTCATTTTGTTGCTGCTAGTAAAAAATAAAATAAAATGTTTTTTCTTTTTGTCCTCGGGTGATTTTTTTTTGTAACCCTTTTAGGATAACCCTGGTGTTGTCACCTGCCTAGACAACCAACCACATCGCCTGCAGACAGGTCAGAGTGTGGTCTTTAGGGAGGTGAACGGCATGGTGGAACTCAACAGCGCTGTGCAACAAATTTCAGGTATTATGATGATAAATATTTCCGTTCTATAATATTCACTTAAACCACTCCACATATGAGGTTATGCGGCACATTATTACTCATTTATGGTGTATATTCACTTCATGTGTTACAGTATTTCTGTCTGTGTGGTGTTAGTTCTGTCCCCTTACAGCTTCTCTATTGGAGACACGTCTCAACTCCAAACCTATACCCATGGAGGCTTCTTCGTCCTGGTGAAAACCCCCAGGACATTCTCTTTTGTGAGTTGTAGTTAATGTAATGCATTAAAATACTGTGCTTGTGTAAATGTCATTCATGTCCTTCAGGAAACCATAGAGAAGCAGTTATGTGATCCTCAAATTCTGACTCCAGACTTCAGTAAACCGGAGGTGAGTAACCGTGAGGTTCATCTAGATGCATATAAGTCAGGTTTGAGGGGAGAATTCACTTTTATTTGAAATGTCCTTCTGTCCCAGGCCCCTCTGCAGATCCACGTGGCCATGTTGGCCTTGGATACGTTTCAGGAGCAGAACAGAAGGCTTCCTCACATTGGGTAATTAAACCTGGAGGCTGATTTTCTACTGTATTTAGAATGTTCAGTCTTAAAAGTTTGACTCTAATGTGTCAACACTGTATTTTATTCATGACAGTTGTTTAAAAGATGCCGAGGCTTTGCTCAAGCTCACAGAGGAAGTCAGTGCAACACTCAAAAACAAGGTGAGTAATGGTTCCAAACATATGTAACCCTGAACTAAGGAGTGATCTTTGACTTGCAAACACTTTTCATGACCATAGCTCTGTAGTGTTCTGCAATAATGGAGTCAAATGCCATATGTCTGAAAGTTCCACCAGTCAACATCAATTTAGACACTTTGGTCGACTTTCCTGTTCCTAGATCAAAGCTTAAGTCGACCCAGGTCTGATTCCAAAGTTTGTATTTTGTCATGTTGAACCAGAATCAACTGTGTACTTGTCTGCGTGCTGTTCCTTTAATGAGCAGCTGAACCCATTGATGGCAATCTAAAGGTTCCAGTGAATATAAAACCACTCCACTTCCATAGGTTGCTGTGAACACAGAGTTGGTTCGCTGCCTGTCCAGAACAGCCAGAGGTGTTCTCCCTCCATTAACAGCTGCTGCAGGAGGTCTTGCTAGTCAGGAGGTTCTGAAGGCCATCACTGGAAAGTTTGCTCCTTTGCAGCAGTGGGTAGGTAGTTGCCTTGTTATGAATCAAGTCTGAAAATGGATCCAAATCTACAGGGGTTTCTGCTTTCGTCACATAGAAAAACTGTTTTACAGATTTTTTTTTTAATTCTCTCCACCTTTCTGTTCTTCAATTTTAGTTCTATCTTGATGCCATTGAGGTCGTGAAACCTCTACAGTCCTTACCTGCTGAGGAGTTTGCTCCAAGGGGCGACCGCTATGATGGGTTAAGAGCTTGTGTTGGGGAATCACTGTGTATGGAACTGCATAAGCTCAGGGTCTTCATGGTAAGTCTTTGTAATAGGTTTGACTTCTCTCCTGCTTCATTCTAATTGGACTTTACGTGGACTTTGTTCTCTAGGTTGGCTGTGGTGCTATAGGCTGTGAGATGTTGAAAAACTTTGCTCTGCTAGGAGTTGGATTGACCAAGAACTCAGGGGAGGTATGTTGTGCTTCTCCTTTGGCTTTAGTCCAATAGTTTATTCACATTTGAAAGTGTTAAGTGTTTATGCAGATCAACTTCCACCTGCTGCTTAACGTTGTGTTCACGTTGTGTTCACTGTTAGTGCCGGCAGAACTTTAGGTGTTTGAAGTTTGAACCTTCAAGTTCATGAATGCATATTGGAGGCAAAGTAGATGATGAACTTGGTTTACCACCAGCTGTCACATTGTTTTGTTTAACACGTATCATCTCTCCATCATGGCTGCTCAGGTTTGCATCACTGATCCAGACCTCATTGAAAAGTCCAACCTTAATCGTCAGTTTCTTTTCCGACCTCATCATATACAGGTGAATATGCATTTCTCTGCTCTGTTCTTCCATCCTGTTTTGTTGCTGACTGTCATCTGTCACAGAAACCAAAGAGCACCACCGCAGCAGAAGCCACTTTACAGATCAACCCAGAGCTGCAGGTGGACGCTCATCTGAACAAGGTTTGTCCCGCTACAGAGGGCATCTACAGCGACTCCTTCTACTCGCGTGTGAACCTTGTGGTAACTGCGCTGGACAATGTGGAAGCTCGCAGATACGTCGACAGGTCAGTTATTGCTTTATGTTTCCGTGAACACTCTGAACCCAGTTCTTACACGTTTCCTTCCGTGCAGCCGCTGCGTCTCTAATCTGAGGCCACTCTTGGACTCGGGAACCATGGGAACTAAAGGACACACTGAAATTATCGTGCCAAACCTGACCGAGTCATACAACAGCCATGTGAGTGTTTCATGTTCAGTCAGTGCCCAGTGTGGTTCTACTCTTTTGTTTTCTCATCAGAGGGACCCACCGGAGGAGGAAATCCCATTCTGCACTCTCAAGTCCTTCCCTTCGGTCATTGAACACACCATCCAGTGGGCCAGAGACAAGGTGAGTCTCAGCCCATTCAACTCATGACCGGTCTGATGTAGTGTTTTTGCCTCTTCTGGGAGTGTAGTTCGAGAACGCATTCACCCACAAGCCCTCCATGTACAACTCATTCTGGCAGACACACTCGACAGCCGACGTGGTCCTCCAGGTGAAGTACATGGTAGTGTTCCAACTATGCTTGTGTAACAACGTGTCTTCAAATGTGCTTCAGCGGATGCAGTCGGGCGAGAGTTTGGAGGGCTCTTTCCAGGTCATCAAGCTGCTGAGCCGGTGGCCAGGATCGTGGGAGCAGTGCGTCAGTTTTGCTCGTTTGAAATTTGAAAAGTATTTCACCAGGAAGGTAATGAAACTCCGTTACGATGCTGAAGGAGAAGTGCGTCCTGACTCTGGTTTCCCACAGGCTCTTCAGCTGCTACATTCCTTCCCTCTGGACACCAGATTAAAGGATGGAAGTGGGTCACTCACAGCAAACATTCTTCCTAAAATGGACTGTGAAGTCTGAAGCCTCTGTGTGTCGCCTGTGTTTCAGGTTTGTTCTGGCAGTCCCCGAAAAGACCACCAACTCCTATTGAGTTTGATATAAAGGACTCACTGTAAGTTTGTCTACCAAATATGAGAAACAAAATTATAATATGTGGATTTTAAATGTGGCCTCTCATGCATTCACAATCTATCTATCAATTTCTATTTCTGTTTCGTTTGTTACCGAAAGAGGTTTTTTGTTATTTGAAGTGAAGCAACAAATATCGAGATGTTTTGCTGAAGTGAGTCCTGATGACAGTTGTGATCGTACCAAAATGCTAAACAGGACATTAGCTTGAGTCTTTTACCGGGCCGCTGGTCTGGTTGAATTTGAAGAACAAGACATTGAACACTGTGTGATAGATTTCAGGATCTTGGTTTAGAATCACAAGCTCATTCTAAAGCTTGTTTGTGGTGAGAAAACTGCATAAAGAAGTCTTTCTCGAAGGCAAAACGTGTTTGAATGCTTTGTTGAATAAGGAGTTTTGACCTTTCCTTCCAGTCACCTCAACTTCATCATCAGCACGGCTCGGCTTTTCGCTGAGATTTACAACATCCCTTATACAGACACAGTAAGTGACTACGGCCTTTCCTCACAGTGCCATACAGACCTTCAGCCTCACTCTCGACCTCTTCCCTTCAGGACCTGGTAGAAGAAAGGGTCACAAAGATCCTCTCTAATATCACAATTCCTGCATATCAGCCGTCAGAAAAAGTATGAGTCCTCACCTTGTGTTTTCCATTGTTTGCGAGCCTTTAATTTACGTGTGAATTTTTGTGTAAGAATATCGTGACAGACGAAGCAGCAAAGAAGCCTGATCAGATCAAGATGCCGGTCAGTAGTGAGGAGGAGCGTGAAGCCATCACGCAGCTGGAGCAGGCCATTGCTGCAGACGGGGTCACTCCAGGTGCGTTGGATGAGTCTTCACCTCCTGGATCAGGGAAGTGGCGTCACGTCTGGGTTCTTCCTGGTTCTGTTGACAGAGCGGCTGAAGATGTGTCCGCTGCACTTTGAAAAGGACGACGACAGCAACGCTCACATGGACTTCATCACCTCAGCGTCGTCACTCAGAGCCATCATGTACTCCATAGAACCGGCCGACCGCTTCAAGACCAAGCGGATCGCTGGGAAGATCATCCCTGCCATCGCCACGTCGACGGCCGCCGTGGCTGGACTGGTGAGTTGACCGAGCGAGTGACCGACATTCACTGACTCAATGGCGGAGTGAGCTGGATCGATGCACACTTTACCAGGTCGCTCTGGAGATGATCAAGATAGTTGCAGGTTACGGGTTTGAGTCTTTAAGAAACTGCTTCTTCAACTTGGCCATCCCTGTCGTGGTGCTCACCGAGCCGGCGCCGGTCAAACGGACACTCATCAGGTTGGCTCACTCGCTCTCTGAATATTCAACGCCGTTGTTGAGTGTTTCAGTCAACCTCTGCTCTGTTCGTGGAACTTCAAGGGACAACATCTACTTTTCCATCTGGGACTGCTGGACCATCTTTGGCCACGAGGACTTCACTCTGTCCGACTTCATGAATGCAGTGAAGGTGAGACTTCTGCACTCGACCCTCACATCAGTTTCACTCACAAGCAAATGACTCATGTGTTCATACTCCTGTCTCTCGCTCAGAACCTTCGTACTGTCTGAAATGTCACTTCACTTAAATCCATTCTGTGTCAGCAAAATAACATCATCATAGTTCTACCTACATACTCTATGGGTGGTGACCCTCTTCATGCTTCCCAGTGACCTCTGCTTGTTTGCTTTTGGTGCTTTATTTGCTCTCATGTTCTCTTCGTGTCGACGGTTGCCTCCAGGAAAAGTATGGAATCGAACCTGCCATGGTGGTCCACGGTGTGAAGATGCTGTACGTGCCTGTGATGCCCGGCCACTCAAAGAGACTGAAGTTGACGTGAGCACATCGATCCGGCCCACTTCTCGCAGGCTGCAGAAGCAGAGATGAGGGTTGATGTGCGCTCTCTGTTTGCAGAATGCAGAAGCTGATCAAGCCGCCAACAGGTCGCCACTACACAGACCTAATAGTGTCATTTAGCGCGGAGTCGGATGGAGACGAGGACTTGGCAGGGCCTCCTGTCAGATATTACTTCAGTCGTGATGGGGAGGCCCCCTGACGCGCCAGTGACGGGCGGCCGAGCACCAGGACCTTCATTCAGAGCAGAAATCTTCCCCAAGGCTCTGGGCTTCGACACCAACCTTCGCGGAAGGTCCCGGAGCAGGAACGTCCGGTGGGCTTCAGTAGCACTCCAGTGTACTCTGGTACATTTCCCTTGTTGTTTGGAGAGAGACTCACAACGGCGACTGTCTTTATGCCTTAATCATGTGTATTCGTTGCTGACTGAAACGTCTGAATAGCGCCCCCTTTGTCACATGTGATGCACCTGTCAGGCCGTGAGACAAAGTTGGAGAAATGCGTGTAATTTATTCTTCCTCTCAGAATATTGCCAAACTCAATTAATTCCTGATTGGTGACGACGAATCCAGCCAGCCAGAGTTTGTCTGCTCCTGCAACACCAAAGATTTGACTCCTCTCTGTTTCACCTACACATACTTGTTATTATTCATCATAACAAAAGAATCTAATTCTCAATTCACTTGAGTGGTGCAGCAGCGACAGCGTCACACTCCGGCAGGGTTTGGATTCTGCAGCAGTCGTGGAAGGACTTGGAGGCTTGAGAATCATGTTTCCTCTCGACTTCAGCCGAACATGATGCACCGGCCAATTGTAATCCTGAAATAAAAATCATGACTCAGCGCTTTCCTGCCGAGATATTTGAGAGCTGTTTATCAACTGTGATGAAGAATTGTGATAAAGAAACATTAGCCACTTGATGCCTGGGTCTCTTTTACAGCCTAGACCGGCCAGAAGAGGTCTGATGAGAATTCACTGTGAAAGCTTCCTGGAGTGTTGTCAGTCTGCACATTCAGTCATTGTGGGAATGTGCTGGCCATTTTGGCTGATCACAGTTCAATGGCCAGTGGGCACAAGGCATCCAATAATAAGTACATCTAAGGTGTAATTGTCACGCTTCGATAGGGCAGAATATATAACACAGGAATTATTTTAAAGACCTTCATTATAGATCTACAAATATGAAACATATTCTACATGAATGTGATCAATATGCACAATGTTGAACAACGACATTCATTTTTGTGAACATAAAATAAGGAGAAAATATGAAAAAGGTCTATGCCATGATACTGACAAACATATTCTCATTTCATTTTATGTATATTTGATCCAAGATTGTCAATATAAATCATAAATATTGGAATATCTTTTTAAGTGATGAATATCTTTGCAAAATAACTGAGGGTAATATAATATACAAAAGTGCTTTATTACTAGGTATTTCATGTAAATTTTCTTTTGTTGTTGGTAGTGGAGTTACAGTCCATTCATGTTGAATGTCTTATAGAACTCTTATAAACAAACTATGAAGCACGCGGAATTGGCGCCTCTAAATAACTGTATCAGGGAGCAGATATGGCCCACAGGCTTCCAGTTTGACACACCTGTAATGAAGAAATTCACTTTTCACAGTTGAGATTTGAGTTTATTTTGATACATAAGCAGCATGTGCCACTAAATTCATATTTCCATTTGTGTTTTATAAATATATAAATACATCAAGTTCATCTTAACATCCATGTCGTTTCACCTAGCATTTCATAAAGTATTAAAAAGGTCAGCAGTTGTTCCAACAGCGACATCATAGTTCCAAGTCCTGCAGGTTCCCCCAGCTGGGTCCCACTTTAACTTTGGCCTTCAGCTTGACGTAGAGCTTCACTGCTGTCTCCATCTCTCGCTTCACGATCTGAGCCACCTGAGGAGCGGCGTGAGCGAATCAGCTTGATAAACAGCTTTGTGAATCTTACATTTCATTTGCGTTTTTATAATGGCAACAAAAATCTCACTTGTTTTTCATTCCTCCTCTCTAATCTGGTTCTCCGACTTGACGGTGTCGCGTCACTCACCTGCAGGAGATTTTCTTCTGTGGTCTCATAGATGAGTTCGTCGTGGAGCTGCAGGACGAAGTAGGCGCCTCCCGGCGGAGTGGTCCGGCTACGTCCATCGTCTGTGAACATGACTGACCTTAAACACACTGCTCCTCCCTGTCGATGCTGTCATGACATGTTAAGTGCTTTTTAAATGTGAATAAAAAAATACAGAGAGCAGGAAACCAAACTGAAGTGGAAAAAAAAGATGCGGATCAAGTCAATAATAAAACTCATGAGGAAATCGTAAACTTGCTACAGTAAAATTGTAGGACCACTCTCAAGTCAGGTGACTGGGTTACCTGAATGTGTGTGCTCATGAGACGGTGGCGCTGCTGAGTAAGCCCTGTGCAGTCGCTTCTGAATGTTGACCGTGGCCAGTTTCACGATGTCTGCAGCAGATCCCTGGACCGTGGTGTTGACAGCCTGACGCTCCGCCTGAGAAGAACAATGAACAAAGTCGTGAGGACGTCTGTCCGCCAGCCCGTCCGGGGCACCTCACTTACATGAGCTTTGACGTGCGGGTTTGTGTCTGTGATCCCTGGCAGGTATCGTCGACGGCCCATCAGAGTCTGAACAAAACCGTTCTGCACACACTTCCTCACCGTCTCTTTGAGGAACAAGTTGATACCTGAAGAGAGTGGAATCCTTTTTTAACATCCATCTGACTCTCACTTGAGATGGACTGGTGTCCAGTGTGGACAAGTCAGCCGCACTGACCGGGCTCGACCCGACCGACTCCCAACTCCTTCACCTTTGTATCTGGACTTGAAGCTTTCTATGTAGCAGGCAGCATCGTTCTCCTCCACGCCCATCTGCTCGCCCAGAGACTTGGCTCCCATCCCATAAATGATGCCGTAGCATATCTGCAAAGACACAGAGACGGTAAACAGAAGAACCATGTGAAGAGAGTCTTCTCGGCTTCATGGGGACCTGTTTGGCCTGCTGACGGAGGCTGTCGTTCACACTCGCCGCCTCCATGCCTTTCCACTCAGCAGCGATGCAGCGGAACACGTCTGCGCCTCCGTTCAGCACCTGCCGCACAGGAATCGTTCATATCTGAAACTTAGCCAATCCATCCAAGGATCATTCTCACCTGCAGGAGGCGCTGATCCTTCGACAGGTGAGCCAATACTCTCAGCTCCAACTGAGAATAATCGGCTGCCAATATCATCCCACCTACAGAAGACAGGCATACGCTTCATACTCACAACTACAACATTCAACAATTAGGATAATTGATAATTTAATAATAAATAAATAATAATAATAATTCTACGTAGTGTGATGTTAAAAATCACCTGGAAAAGGGATGAATGCGTGTCTCATGCTGACGGAGAAACTCGGGCCTTTATCGTCACCGCTAACTGGAGGAGCAACTGAGGAGCGTCTCCTCTTCCTGCGAGGAGATGAGCCTGGTTATTCAACATTTCATGACCGACCCTCAGACACACACATGCAGACCTCGGCTCTCTGTGTGGATTCTGTCCTTTAATGGACCCATGTCCCATGTAGTAGCTTCCACTGTCCAAACATTTGCTCGCATGAGATGTTCGGAGCAATTGAATGGATGAGTTTGTCTTCTCAGTTGTACACTTTTGAGAGGAGAATAGAAGTGCAACAAGCAAATATCTGCACTGCACATCTACACTGAGGCAGGTTCCCTTTCAAAACAATGTCATGAAAGCTTGGTGTGTGTCTGACGTTAGGGAAGACAGAGCCAGTAATAATCAGGACATAGTCTTATGAAATTATTATTATTATTGTCATCATGTTTATTGTCCTTATTATTAATGTCAAAACACTAACAGGAATAATGACCATGATGTTCGACACATATCTAAATCAATAATCTGACAAAACATTTTCCAAGAAAATTACAACGCAAAAATATACTTCAAATATATTTTAATCGTAATTCAATGTAAAGCATGAAAACAACGGCATCCAGTTTCTGACACAGGATTTATGCGACCGCGTGTTTACGTCCACTCGGACTTCCGGGTCTGTAGCTGTAGGTCTAGAGCGGCGGCGCGGCAGCTTGCGGAGAGGGTCCGAATTTTTATTGCCTTACTGGGTTTGAACGGAGCCGTTTCACATGCTGGACACTCCGAGCGTGTGTGCGGGGAAACATCGTGGCCTCTCGAAAGCATTGCAATTCAACCGAAGCGTCACGTCAAACTTCTGGCGGCTGCGCCACGCCAGAAGGGGGTCTCCCTCCGCCAAGTGAAGTGCTTTCTGTAAAGACTGCGGCTGACCCTTTGGGACCGTTTGACTTCAGGAGTGACGCTTTCTTGTTATGCCATTTCCCACTGGAGGGACGGTTTGATTTCCCTGTTTCCAGCGCGACCTCTCAGCAGCAGCGCTGATCCGAGCGCCTCCGCAGTGGAGACGCAAGGCTTCCATTTTTGTCGCAGGCGGAGCACGAACGCAACAGCCCAGCGAAGCTCGAGCGGGAGAGGAAGCTGAGCGCGGTGGCAAGTTATCCTTCAAAATAAAACAAGCTCGGTCCGTCAAGCGCTCGCATTGTTGGCCACATCATGGATGAAGAGCGGCTCATCGAGGAGGTGGAAAGCCACAGCATCCTTTATGACACTACACACCCGTTTTATAAAGACAACGGTCGAAAGGAAAAAGCCTGGGCCGCCATAGCAGAAGTAATGGATGTGGATCGTAAGTTAATTATAAGTTAATGTAATTTCGAATGTAACTTTCACATGTTGAATCCATAAAAAAGGAGAAAAAAAATGCATTTACGTTTATAAGACCAGGAAACTCGCTTGTGGGTGTTCATGACCTTATCGCCATGGCTACGCTGGGTCTGACTTTCACACCAGGGGCAGACAAGAAGCGGCCCAGCAAGATATTTTTGGCACATTTTATTTTCAATTACAATTGTTTTGACATCGATACAAAAGACTTCAAATGTAGTCTTTATTAATAATTGTATCATGTCTTGTATTATGCACCATGTGAAGTTAGTACTGCCGTGTGACCAAGCCAGTAGCCAAATAAGTCCCCAGTAGTCCCTGTCAGAGTTGAAGTACCTGTCAAGATAAAGAAACACATCATTAATATGGCTCTCTTTTCTGCAGCTGACCTTTGCAAGGCAAAATGGCGGACACTGAGAGACGGCTTTGTCAAAAGTAGGAAAAAAGCTTCTTCCAACGGCTTGCACAGAGAGTGGAAATTTAAGGACATAATGGCCTTTCTGTCGCCCTACATACTGCCGAGAAGGTGAGTGTGGGACTGTCACCCGTTATTTGTGCCGAGTTTGCGTTCAATATGGCAACAAAAGTGTGTTTTTAGTTCAAAAGGCAGTCTGGGCGGCTCCTGTGCGGATGAGGAGAGATCAGCGACTCCAGTGTCACTGAGTGGAATGGAGGAGCAGGCCCCTGTTACACCAAGCACACAGACACTTTCTACGGCGCCCCCCGCGGAACCCCCAAGATCTAGTAGGAGAGACAGGCGTCGGAGGTCCCGCAGCCCGAGGGATAGGGAGCGGAGTGAAACCAGGAGGCGAGGACTGCATACCAGCATAGAGGAGCAGTTTCTCTCAATCTTACAGGAGTCGGATGCCAAACCCGAAACTGAGACCGACGAGTGCTATCATTTCGCACTTAGTCTGGTGCCACTTTTGGTCAAACTGGACCCAAATCAGAGGCATTGGGCGAAAATAGAAATGTTGAACACCTTACACAAACTCAAGAGCTCAGCTCCGGGACAGGCCCAAATGGAGAGCAGTCACGGTCACACACCCCACCATTTGACACCGCCAATGGACCACCACCTGGACGTGGAGCTTTCTGGCCATGTGACAATCCCCCAGGACCAAACCCCATCAGGCCATTCACCCAGATCAACAACTCCCACTGAGAAAATGCTCCTCCCTTAGTAAATAGATTTCTGTGTGTTACGATGTTTTTTTACAAACCAGTTATGGCTGTACTGACAACATACTTGCAGTATGGGACTATTTTACAGCGCGTTTCATCTGTACAATTTAGATATGCCTCTCAATAAATGTTCAACCACAGCATTGGGATCAGTGGTTCACTGTGGATAGAAGTTCAAGCTCACCTCAATGCGACAGCCAGTCTTTGCTCCGGTTCTATCCTTAACGTTTTGCCAGATAAGTTCAAGGCCAACGAGTGAGATCCACTCTTCACTTCAGAAAGCAGTCGCAATGATGTTAACTTCTGAAGCACGGGTCAGCAGCAAGATGATTCAAAAGTGATGGTGCCTGGTAGGGTGAGGTTAGGCCAAGCCAGCGCCTTCTCATCTCACCTCTGCAGCCCTGTCTGTGGAAGTTAGAGAGCAATAGACCACCTCCTTGTTAAAAAAAACACTGATGGTCAAAGCACAATATTACTGATGAAGAGATTCAATTCCTCTAAAAATCTTTCAGTGATGGTAACGTTACGATGTGTTAGCTAGTTGTTAGTGTCTTGTTGCATTTATAGCTTTGTTGACAATAACTTAGATTCCACATCCTCTCTCTTGCAGAGTGACTACAAGTTGTAAAGCTATTTATAAATTAAATTTTTTACTTACCTTGGTAGAAACAGAAAGCTCCACAAAAGAAATATTGAAGGGTCACTCCTTCCTCAGCTCGTCCGTGATACGCGCCATGTGCTGATCAAATGCAACTCGACTCAGACGGACGGATGTGGAGGGCGTTAAAAGAAGGCGGCGCGGGGACAGAAGGCGCAACCGGTGGATTATACGATTGATTTTCAACAGTTACTTTCCATATTTCCATTTGTTTGTTGTTCGTTGTGCGTTATGTTTATGTGTCCTCTTGTCATCTGTCAACATATTAATCAACCAATCCCAGCTCTTTTGCATCTGAAGAATCCACTATTCCCACACAAAAAGAAAAGATACTTGCATGTGTTTGGCATCCATGCCGTGGCCGTCTTGCGAGGGGGGGCTCTCTCCAACCTCGGTGGGCATGAAAATCTCAAAGTCTTTGGGGACATTTTGGATGTTTGGTTCCGTGAAACTGACCCTCCCTGGAATAAAATAAGTATTAATAGCGCCAACACATTTCCAGGCGAGTGAGGGGCAAGTGCTGGACCTGTAGCGGTGTGCGTCTGGGCGATGGGGTAAATTCTGTCCATGCCTAGTGTGGGGTGGTATTTCTTCTCTCTCTGCAGTGGAAACACCACTTTGGTGAGGGCGCAGGTGATCCGCCTCCACTCCAGAATCACCCCTGGCAAAGGATGGAGCGGCCTGAGCTTCTCCAGAACATCCTGGAAGCACCAGAGTGTCTCATTCAAGTCACTTCAGTTCAGCGACAATTATTTTAAATTAATAATAAAAAAAGAAACAAGCTGGCAGAAAATGTAGCACCATAATGGTGTGAATTGGGTTGTTTATTCTCCCAATCTACACTTGACATTTGCGTTCTTACATGAACCAACTATTTCCTGGTGTTTCAGCTTCCATGTGAACATGAATGCTTTTTAATATGTGAAAAAGAACAGCTAACTTGTGCTTCACCTTGGTAGTGCTGAACTGCTTTCCCAGTCGAACCCTGCCACCTCCTCTCCGGGTGTAACCAAGTGTCTTCTTACTCTTTGAGCCTCCGATCTCTCCGTTAGGTGGCAGGTGAAGCTCGAGGAACAAGACCTACAGAAGAAACCCTGGTTAATGACCCACGTCTCGCATGCAACTGAGAGCGAGAGAGAGAAAGAAAGAACCGGACTTGGGCGATGTCATCGATGCTTGTTAGAGAGAAGCTGTGTCCTGCAAGGTCGTAGGCCTGTGACTCCAGCGCTGAGAGTTTGGCTTGCATCACATGTTTTTGCCTTTCACATTCCTCCACACTGAAGCCCACGCCGTTCAGTTCCAGCAGTGCCAAGCACACCTGAGAAGGCATCTCAACGTTCCTGAAGAAGTCTGAGCGGAGAAATGAAGAGAAATCATCATGAAACTAAAATAAGCCTGTTTAAGCTTGTTGAGGTCAAAACAGCTTCTCAAAAGGAGGTACCCAGAATGCTGACTTTCTCCAGCAGACCAGACAGATGGTTCATGACGGCGAGCACGAGAACACTGGTGGTGGCTGCTCTCACTCTGGGACAGTACACACTACCATTACCAAGCCCCTCCACCAGGGGGAGCTCTTCAGGGCAATAAACAGTCACCATGTTGGCGAGAGTTCTCTCTTCACTACTGGGGTCCACCAGCCAGCACGCCACCTGCGGTCAGGAAGTGTCACTTAACAACTGTGGCGGTGTCTCAAAAGAAAGAAAATGGATGTCACCTTTGGATCTTCACAATGTCCCTCCAAACTGACGCCACAGCTGAGAATTAGCATCTTGTACACCTTGATAATGTCGTATGTGATGACCACTCCATCAGCACGGCTGGATGACATTCTGCTGAGACACAACTTGACCTTCTCCAGCCTCTCCCTCACTGACAAGTCTTCATCCAGGGCAGGAGGAGCCAGACTGGAGCTCAACCCTGAAAACAGAAACATCTTCATCATGGACCATCGAGCTCCCTCTTGCTCTGACAGCTGTGTCACCACCTTTGCTCTGCTCCTCCTGCAGAGAGATGAAGTAAGCGTCTCGGCCTCCCCAGCAGACAGACAGGCCGACCAGCACGGCTCCATCACTGCTCCTTATTGGGAAACCGTCCGCTCTGTGCAGCACCTGATGGGCTTTAGAAGCTGCTTCAGAGGAGACGGCAGAGAATTAGGCAAAGATTTAAAACAGGAACATGTCAATCAACCAGAAGAACTCTCACCACGCTCCTGTTTGGCCTCCTTCTTCTCACAAGCCAAAGCCAATGAGAATCGTTCTTTAGTTTTCCACTCATTTATAAAAGTGTCAAACAGGCCTCTGTCACTGGCCACGTCGATGATGCTGAAGGCTCCAGGGTAGCCAGAACACAGAGACGCGTCTTGGGAAAGCTGCAGACTGAAGTCTTTGTGAGTCTGTGGAGAGGAGTGGTCTTCCTGGTTGTCATGTTGTGTTGTTGACAGTGATGCAGGCTTTGCTTTGTTGACATGCTCAGATTCAGGCTGGGGTTTTGCATCTTGCCCATGTTTGTGCGTCTGGATGAATTTTTCTGAAGCCAGTTGATTTGCCACGGAAACCAGACGGCAGGGAGTGGTCCGACTGTCCCGCTGAGCAGTGAGGGGAGACTGGACAGACGAGGTGGTCAGTTTTATCCTCGGTGTCACAGGAGGGGTTTGTTGCGTCGGGGGAACCAAGTCGGCAGCCAAGTCTGCTTTATCATTTTCCACATTCTCAGTGGAGCTGGGCTTATCTGAGAGGTTGGTTCCGAGTGCGGGAACTGACCCAGTGTCTGCATGGCCCGTTTGCCAGTTCTGATCAGACATGCTTGGCCACCGATCGAAGATTTCTTGCAGGCCAGGACTGCAGCACAAGCCGTCCGTTAACTTGTCAATAAGTGGAGAGTCCTTCACCAAGTTCTTCTCAGCATCAACAGCTGGCTTTCCATCGCTTTGAGCCTCTGAATTACCTTGACTTACATTGAAATTGTCTCTTGAGTCACATTTAACCAACATTGAAGTAACTGATGAAAGGGCTGGCTCAATATGAGCAGGGTCTCCATGAGAATTTAGCGGTTCTTCAAGGACATCTGTAATAATGCGAAGCTCCTCCCGATGGCTCGTCTGCTCCTCCATAAGATGACTTTTCTTCTCCAAGAAGTGGTGGCCCACCAGCAGAGTGTCCCCCCACTCAGACAGGTTGAAGGAAGACTCTCCCCACTGGATCGCTTCAAGTTCTTCTGCCTCCTGGTTCATAAGTATTTCACTGCGCTGTTGTGCCTGAACGTTGACAAGAGGAGACCCACTGGAGTCTTCCAGATCTGATGGGCATGAGTCTTGGCATGAGTTCAGCCCAGCAAGCAGGGCGCTGTCATACAGGCTGTCGAACAGGAAGCTGCTACTTCTGTTCACGTTTTCACCACCCACCCCCTCATTATCATCACCATCATCATCACAGCCACCGGCATTTTCATTTCCGTCAGCAGAACTGAGTGCATGGCCTGCAGAACTCTGGTGGCTGATGTCAAGGATATGCTCCATCTGACTGTCAGTTAAAGAAATGTTGAATTTGAGCTGAGGATTATTTGCATTTTCAAGAACTGTCTCATCCTCGACCGGCTTAAAATCGCCCACTAACTGGCCCCCTTGTCTACTTTCTGACCCCACTATAAGATTGCAGCTTTCATTTCTGGGCTCAGAAGCTGGTTTCACAATGATGTTTTCAGTCTGTGTGTCCAATTCAAAGCTGTCACCAAACGTTTCCTCTTTCTTCTTCTCCCCTTCTTGCACATCTTTTTCATCACCCGAGTACAAATCGGGAGAAGAGAATGCGTCCACACCTCTGCTCTCTATACGTCGCCGTTTGGCCTCTGGGGACAGTGAAGGGAAGGATGAAGGGGAGGCATTAACCAAGTTTGCATTAGCAGGTGTGGAAACTCTGGGGTGATTTTCCAGGACAGGAGTCGCAGCCACTTCAGCGTGAGGCACAGAAAAAGCAGCTTCCTCCGTAGGACCAGGAGGACGAGAGCTTTCCGAAGTGGAGTCAGTTCTAATAGAGTTGAGAACTTTGCTGAGTATTCTTGAGTGTTTCAGTTTGCCCGGCAGCACAGGTGAACCTCCAAACTCTAGCTGTATGGTCTCTCTGGGTGAGACAACAGTTTGTTCTGCCCTTGAAATTGGGCCTCTAAACCAAGGTGGCGGAGGCCTTGGGGTCAAACCGTGTTCAGGTGGTAGCTGGGGGTAGGACAAAGGGCTTGATACAATCTCAGCCAGCTCCTGGGTCAAGCTTCTACTGGGATTTTTAGATGAGTTTGCATCAGGATGAGTCGAACGTTTGCTTGCTACTTCCAGATCCTCAGCACTTATTTTGTCAACATTGGAGGTTCCAGGTTCCACAGAGGAGGCTGTGATGCCTTCCATCTCTTCAGTTGGGTTTCTACTATTTACTACGATTCCTCGAAGACATTTGCCCACCAACTGCGTATTTTCACCGACTTCTTGAGTGAGCCGCTCCAGTCTGTTCGCTCCCTCAGCTTTATTCCTCTCTTTGGGGTCTTCTACTTTACAGTCTGCCTCATGCTTCTCCTGAATGTGTGTTGCCACGTCTCTCTCTGGCTGGTTCTGACTACATGCCGTCTTTGTTTGCTCCAAGCTCAAATCTGGACGAGAAGACGTGTCTTTGCACAGATTTCCGCCCGCACAGTTGACGTCAATCAGCCCTTGAGGGAACATTGTCGGGTTCCAGTGAACTCCGAGCTGAGCAAGGTCTTCCTGGAGAAGGAGTCTCGCCTCTGACACAATCTCAACAGCTGCTTCCCGCTCAGTCAGAGCCCTTCCGCCGGCGACCCAAACACAGCGGAGATTCCGTCGCTCTGCAGCTTCTGTCTCACACTCATCCACGGCACGCTTCGAGCTGAGAAGAGAATACAGTTAGCAGCATGCTAACACACAACTGTCCCCACAAAGATTAGCATTCTTCCTGCAACTAGACTCATTTTAGACTCAAAAATCTGCCATTGTTCTTGATCTTATTGATAGTCAAATTCTTCACTCTTCCAAGCAACCATAAAAGCCAGCAATTAATCATCAACAAAAGCTCCAGCTCCCTATATCAGCATCAAAAAATGAACTCTAGTTGAACTTAGATGTGAATCATAGACTATGGGTGTTTTATGTTGCGCAATAAGGATGTGAATGGAATTTGATTGGCCCACGAACAGCCAACAAGCAAGTTGAGTCTGGTGTAGGAGAGCAAAAAAATTCTTGTTACCACAGGCAAGATTGGACAGTGTTGTAGATTAATATCAGCGTCACAAACTGGTGAACTCTCTTCTACTAACCTGTTCGTATTGTTAGAGGCCCATTTTACCCGTGAATAAAAGTATTGTTTTGGAATCATCAAGTTACTGGTCTGTTGCACTCCTTTCATCAAGTTCTGTTATACAGAGTTTATGAAGAAAATCTGTCTATACAAGTCTGACATTGTGATTCCCACAGTGCACTTCTTTAGTAGGCATCTAGCTCCAACAGGAGCACAGACCTCTTAAAAGGCACAGCGTTCCTCAAGGCTTTCTCCACATCATCAACTGATGCACGGGCCAGCTCAGCAACAGTGCACAGCCCTTGGGCATACAGCGCTCTAGCTCTCGCTGCACTCAGGAGGGACACCCGGACGAGGTCTACCAGCTCTTTCTGGACCCCAAAGCTGAGCCTTGTCTGGTACTGGGACAACAGCAGCTCCATGTTGTTCCAGCCCAGACGTCTGCAGAACACGGTCACCATTCCTGCAAGGTGGGAATGTGTCAGACCTCATTTCTGGTTTTCTTCAATACCAACATAAACTGTGAGCAATACACACTCTGGTCATACAGAAAGTGAACTACAATACTGTCATTTCCCTTCATTTAGCCTCTGAGGAACATCTAAATAGGTGGCCTTGCAAAATCGCTACCAAAAATTTAGTCCAGCTTCAATAGTCAACCTGGATTTTTAAATTGACATTCTTTTTTCAATAGATTTTTCAGAGATTGATTCATTCTTCATTCAATTCATTTTACTTAGAGGTATATTAGTATTTTCAAAACAAAAGCAGTACACTTCCTTGAGTATAGAAAACAGTGAAAAATAAACCAAAGAACAAAGGAAATTGATACAAACTAAAGTGATATTATGCGAAAGGTCCTTTAGTCTTGGTTAGGGTTAGGGTAAGGTACTACCACGCCATTTCTCATGTCCAATGAAGTGTCCTTTTCAAAGTACTTGGGCCATCTTTTCCATGGTGTTTATTTCCTTCAGAATATTTATACACTCCTTCAAAGATGACGCTTTTGCTTTGTACCGCTTTCTTGTTATTGCTTCCTTGCTCACAATCAATAACACACTAAAAAGATACACTTCTTTATAATCAGCATTTCACAAAACTATACTGCCCCAGGGTCTGTCATTTCCAGTTTAATTCTTAACATATTTTCACCCTGCCTCAGAACATATCCAGTGTTTCACATTATCAAAACATGTTCGTGGTTAGCCTCCGTGATTCCACACATTCTCCAGCATGCAACCTGTGAGTGTCTTTGTTTGCTCTTAGCTTTGGGTATGAAGGAAATATTTGTGACCTTTCCACCAAAACTCTCACCACACTTTTGAGTTTCTTGTATTGAGCGGGTTTTAATAATTGATCAAAAACACTACTTGCTTGTCATCTCAATTTTCATTCCTCCCCCCATTTTTTTCTTAAAATACACTGAGTATTTAGGTCCCTGTCTGAGACTGTGACCCCCTCACTTAAGTACCTAAAATTAGTCCATAGGATGGTTTTTAAAATTCATTAAAAAAATCTGTGTCAAATCTAATTGTGTTTCCATACTTCATTCCAGAGAATGCTTATTTTAAAAAAAAAGTACCTGCATATGTAGCAGCTGACTGCTGGAGAGACTGCAACTGTCCACGATTGCACTTGTACTTGGACGCTACATTTCCTAAAGGCACCTCGTTCACCAGATCCTGCAGCACAAGTGTTGTAAAGAACCTACAGAGAAAACAAACAATATATTGATATTTTTCTCTGTATCTTATCTGCGTACAGGGCACATTTCTATGAACAAACATTAGGTACAAAAAAACACATCTGAAAAGGTCATCAAGATGGTGGACATGACAAAACATGCAGTTGGAAATACTTCTAAGTTACATTTAGAACAGATATAAAATGTGTGATTAATTTGCAGTTAATCGCAAGATAACTCAGCTTCAGTGCAATTGACAATAACATTTTTAATCTATTGACAGCCATAATAAAGAGCTTTTTCAACTTGAGTATTTTTGTTATTTTTCATGAGAAACTATCATGAGTAAACAACTTAAAAATGGATGTTTTTATTGTCTCCCGCTAGAGAAGATTCCCTTTTCTTCTGCTGACTGAAGAAGGGTTCGTTCAGGTGTCTTCCTGGCAGCAAACTCATGAAGCCTTTCATTACCCTGCTCAATTCCAGAGAGCACTGATCAAACCAAACACTAACCGTTTATGAATGGCCATTTGTCTTCGCTGCTTTTCTGTCTTGGCGACAAGTTTGCCACTGACTGACCGAGCCAGAAAGCCCTCCTGAACACCAACCAGCTCCGCCACTCGCTTCATGGAGGACGGTAGCTGCTCCCACAGGCAGAAGAACTGATACCAGTCAATGGTTGTCCACTCAGCATACAGCGGGGTGATCTGATGGAGATTCATGGGTCAACCCCATACACTGAGCACAACAGTAACTCTGGTTTAACTCTCATGAGTATTTACCAGAAAAAGAATGTGCAGGTCGTTTTCCAGGACAAATCCTTTCATCGCTCGCTGGAGGTCTGCGAATATTTCGAGGGCCTCCGGCGGGGATAGAGAGGAGGAGAGAGTGGCAGCACCAAGGAGAGTGGGACAGTAACGCTCCTCTGGAAACACAGAGAAAAAAGAACAATGTAAGATAAGGATGGTTCCAAAGAAAATATCAACTTTTAATGCATACATCTGCTCATATACAGATTACCTTGCTCATTTTTTTCAATGCTGATGAATTCATTGTCCATCAACCATTCCACACAAGCCTCAATAGCTCCCTTGTTGGTCTCTTCTTTGCCAGTCGCTTTCATGCTGGCAGCCAATAAAGAGCAGGCGGCGTACAACCGCACATCCTCTGGTCTGCTGGCAACACCTCCGACAATGATCTGAAGCGGTGACAAATATCAAGTTTGGTTTCGAGGAGTGAGTGATTTAAGAAAACATTACCTCTAATATCGCTCGCAGCATGCTGGTAGACACACCCTCTCCTTCTCGTCTCACTAAGCAACTGCTGATTGGTTGAAGAGTTCCGCTGAGTAGCTTCATTCCTTTCTGGCGCTCTGCCGGTTTGCAGACCAAAACACTTTCACCTACAAGAGAATAAAAATAATTGTTTAAGCCTCACCAGATCAGTTTGTGAAATTGAACACAGTTATGACATTCCAGTACGCTGAACTCTTCATTCTCATAACACACCTGTTGTGTCGACTCCTTTCCTGCCGGCTCGTCCAGCCATCTGTTTGTATGTCAGCGGATCCAACAGGTGCCCATTAAAAGTTGGTGTTCGAATGATGACCCTGCGAGCGGGAAGGTTAACACCAGAGGACAGTGTGGAGGTGGCAGCGAGGACCTTCACCATCCCCTGACGAAATGCTCCCTCCAACACGTCACGCTCATCAAAAGTAAGACCTGAAAAGTTACGTTTTAATGACACAACCAGGAAGCTGTATGAATGAAGTGAGGCTGAAGAGTGGAGCTTGCCAGCATGATGGAAGGCCACACCCCAGGGCACGGCACGCTGCAGAATCGGATCTAATCCGGCAGGAGTTCGGCTCAACTGTGCGAGGACATCCACGAGCCCATCCTGATCCAGAGACACTGGCTGGAGCCCTGATTCGCCATGTACGCCTGAAAATAGTGTGTTGAAGTGACAATATAAATCTACATGACAAGAACAAAACAAGCTCCATGTCAAGAGGAGACATGGTTTTGTGATACTGGAAGAGGGTTTAAATCCACGTACTTGTGCGTTTCAAGTTGTAGAATTCTCGTGCAATGCTGTCAGCTAGTTTCTCACACCAGTTCTTCGAAGGACAGAACAGTAAGACAGAATGTCCTTCTATCACTGTCTCATAGCACAGACTGACAATGTGGTCATCATCACCCTGCGGAAGAAATATGCAACTATCACCAGACAGCATCACTAATCTGGCCACAAACATCGGCCTCATTACGAAGAACATATTCCCGGTACCACAGCCACAATAGCAGGCAGGCACGTTTACATCACCTATTTCCTTACCTTTACTTGTAGTGGAGGCGTGAACTGTCGCACCACAGACAGGCTGTTGTCATAGATTTCGCTGCCGACCTTGAGATGCTCCTGCAAGGGTACAGGTCTGTAGTCAGTCTGGTAAAGCTCAGCATCTAACCAGCAGGCCAGCAGGGAAAGGTTCGGCAAGGTGGCACTCATACCTACTATCTGCACACCCTCAGAGAGAGACCTGCGGAAACGCAAATATGGATGTATAAAATATAAATAATCCACAACAGCAACATCACTTGCTGTTTAATGAATAATAATAATAACACCAACAACATCAATAAGAATAATAATAACGTAGGAGATGTTTGCACATCACTCCAACCACACTTATCATCATCATCTAAACAGAAAATGAACACACACGAACCCAGTGGTCTGTTTCAGTGCAATGTAGCGGATTTTGGTTAGGAGAAGTTCAAGCAGGTATCCTCTTCCAGAATCTCCAACCATATGCAACTCATCAACCACGACCATACCTGATGGGACAAGCACGCTGTTAACACATCTACTCTAGTAAAACCTTTAGCTCGCAGATCTATTACCCAATGTTGCCATATTTTCCTCTTCGATCAGCCTGTTGATGAGGGAATTGGCCTTTTCAATGGTGCAAACCGCAATGTCCAGCGCAGCAAATCCTCCAGCAGCAGAGGTGCTTCCCATATATCCCTCCACACGCACACCAGCTTCTTCAAACACGCTCTGTAGGACCAGAGCTGTATTATACACACAGTACACAACGGCAGACTGACATCCCAATGTCTTACCTGAAGGTAAAGCATTTTCTCTTTGGCCACAGAAACAAATGGAAGAATGAAGAGAGCCTTTCTTTTAGTTTCCAACACCCGCTTCAGCATCAGCAGCTCCGACACCAGAGTTTTTCCAGCACTTGTAGGGGCTGAAATAGAAATACATTCATGTAAGGAAATGTATGGCATCGATTATCGAGATGAGAAAAAGAAACGCTTCAGTGTATAGAACTAGTAATGTATGCATAGCTGAATATATAGCTCCACTTTGTCTACAGAGGAAACCAGACTGTAAATGTTAATACAAATCATTCCATAATGACGCTACACCATGATACAGTGGCCAATGTGAAATGTACTTTCCTCTGAAACTGTTTCTTACCAGAGTACACCAAATTCCCTCCCTGTAGAACCTTTCCAACAGCAAGACACTGAGCCTGCCACTCAAACATGTGAGTCACTTTGTGCTTTCGGTAGCACTCAAAAACAGGACTTGGTAGGCCCCAGTTGGACAACAGGAGCTTGTCAGTCTGATCAACAGGAGCGTGAAGAGCCATTCCTTAAATGAGTCACATGAAATCAGTAGGAAATATTCAAGGGAGAAAATGTAAACATTGACTTATTTTAAATAAAAAGGATAACAGTTACTTGTTGTGATGCATTTCATTAAGATCATAATAAATACATTAATAGGGTGAATAATTAAAATGATATTTTCCTGCAGTTCCTGAAGATGTATTTGTCACTCTTTTATGGTTCCACAACATATTGTACAATATCGCACTTCCAGCTAGTCTGAAAGGGTATTTTGGGAATCCCTTTGTGGAAAGCCTATATTCATAGATGACCGTCATCAACAATAAGAGAGAAGAGATGGCCATAAATACCGACAATAATAATCAAAATAAAGTACAATCAAAACATCCCTGCTAAGATGTTATACTATAATAATAATTTGCTGGTGTATTGTGAGATTAAATGAAGAACCAAATACCTGGCTGAGGTAAAGTGTCTGCTAGCGTGCTGACATCTAAACCACTGGGGACAGTAAGCACTGATGCCGAGTGATTCTGCAATGACTGTTGGAGCTTGGCCTTCTTCAAAGCTTCTGCAAGGCGCGTAGGACTGAATAAGATGTAGTCTTTCGATGTATTTTGAAGACGATTTTCATTTCTATTTTTGACGCATCGAGGGTCCTTTCTTCTCAATTCAGATGTCTCCCTGCACAAAGCACACATTAGGAAGGATTCCTCTTTGTAGAAGAATGTAGAAGATTAACGTACCAGTTTTCTGATTGCTGTGTGTTTTTCACTTCCTTACTTGGCTGCCCATTGCTAGACTGTAGCACTGATGGGTACTTGGTCTGACCTGCCTCTGAATCTTCGCTGAAAAGTAGACGCTGAGCAAGGTCTTTGCAGTCTTCTCTCAGTGATGTGTTTTTCACATTTCTCTTCCAAGCTCTGTCATGTGCCAACTTGCCATTGGTTGAGTTTGATTCATCTGAGATGACAGTTGTGCGACAAACGTTGCTGGCTGTTGTATTGCGGGGATCAATGACATCTGCCGCCATCAGCATTTCCTCATCCAATGCTAATGTGGATTGTCCTAGTTGTGAACCTTCTTTCACACCCTAAAAGCAAATGTATAGATTATGATGAGAGTTCATACAAAACAAACGGATTGGTGTCACACTCACCACATTTCTGCCTTCGTTTGACGCTTCTGATCGGTCTGCTTTGACAGCATGTTTCATCATGTCGTCTCTGTTTAAGGGCTCGTTGGCGTGTTGAACGCTGGCAGAATGAAAATTATGGCAATCAATTATATAAAATAAGTATAGTCGGTTAAATTGACACATTGTTATTACCTCGTGGCCTTTTTTATTTGGTGCTGCCCAAGGTAGCTTTTCTTCTTTGCGGTTGGACCCGGGGCATTCATGCTGGGGGTTTGTAGCGATCAATATTATCCCCAAAAGAATGTGGTTCAACATGACATCACCTTGAGAGCGCCCTACAATACAAACGAGACCGCATTTTGGAGAAAACAATTAATAAAAACTATTTTTATCGGGGCGATTGAACGTTTCTGAAGTATCAAACGTCCACCAAACTCCCGCTCTGACTTTCTCTGTGTCTCACAAAAAACAGTCCGGCGAAACAACGTGAATTTACAAAGGTTCCTATATGAAGTTGGTACAAGTTCTTACTTATATAAATATTTATGAACGAATGATAAAGGCTTTTTCATTGGCTATTAAATGCAAGTGATGCTTGCAAGTATTACATACAGACGAATTGTAATACAATCGTGATGCTATGGTTGTGAAAGTGGAATCAAGACAAGGGGAAAAAGACCAATTAAAATACATGTGCTTTGTTTTCATATATATACTTTGTTAGTATCTAATGGGGAACTGAATCACAAGGTTTTCTTGCTGAAATCTGATCTGATCTGCTGCTTTGTCAAGACTACCAGGAATCGCAACTTTCCCTAAGTACAGTGAATTACCTAGAAATGAATCATCGACAAGTTCAAATGAAGTGTAAGGTAAGGTGTATGTCAAAGTGTAAGATCAAGCAATTTTCTCTGGAAACTAAAATAAATGAAGTTTGAATGTAGTCTTTGTGTATCCACTCCACAAATAGACTACTTATGATGATTATCTTAATGATATCCCCGTCACATTTCTCTCATTACATTGACCTTAATACATTATACATGTACATGATATGCATTACTGTATGTCATGTGACAATTGCTATTAAATTAGAAGCACAGATTCCTCTTTCTCCAGCCATGTTGGTCAGCGCTGCATGATGGTTCACAGTGTGAATATATTAATCTGATCATCTTTCTGCAAACACTATCTGGTTGTTCACCATCACATCACTCAGCGGCATCCTCTTATCTCTCTCCTCTAAAAGTGGGCTTCCAACTGTTGGGATCTGTGGCTGATATGTACAAAGGTGACTACAATCATTGATTCAATCATAGTGCGTAAATATAAAAAAGAGAAAAAACTGAATGACTGTATAGGGACAGCTGGGAAGTATGGGCCACTCTTCTGAAAAAAAATGTGAAGGATTATGACGGCGAATAATATGGCATCCGTTAATTGTATTGCCGCAAGCTGTTTTTCGCGAGTTGTGGAAAATTGCCATTGATGTGGATGAACGTCTGTGTGAATGGGAGTGGGCGCGGCCTCGCTCCTGTCTCGAGGAGTTGGGCGTGAGCGAGCAGCTGGTGGGCGCGCCCGCTGCGACGTTGCCGAGGCTTCAAGATGGCGGAAGCCCTAACACCTCAGGAACAGCTGGTAAGGCTTTTAACCCGTTTAATAACGTTTAACGCAACATACATTTAAAGACGTATCTACACCTGAACTGTACTGTGTCTGCTCTGATCCCCACGAAGGCCGGCGGCAGAGAAGACTTACTTGTTTCAGCATCACCGGCCCTTTCGCACCACATGTAACTTAGCATAAAGCTAATGCTAATTGCTATTGTTGACCACCAGATTCCTCGACATTTATCCCATGAAGTCATCTTGAAAACAAAGCGTTTTTGTTCATGTAAAAGCATTAGTTTGTTTTCGGTGTTGTTTCGAATACCACAATATATCGTGACAAAGGCGTGACGACAAACGTGAAAGTTTGTTTTCCGTCGGGCACGTCGTTCTTTTTTTTTTGGCTGCGAGCTAACGGTGTCAGATTTACGGGCGAAAACTCACGGTGGCGCTCCCTTCGGTTCTGATGACTGTGGATTCTGAGAAAACCGGACTGACGATGGGTGGTATTAGCGGTGTCACTGGCGTTTGGTTTATTTGCAGTTGCAGCATGCGAAACAAGAACTCTGACATGCAGTTGCTCATCCCTCCAGTTACTCTATTATATATATATTACACTAACTGAATTGGTGGAACTCCTGTTGAGGGGAGACATACACGCCAATATCATATATGTCGATATCATATGTCAATGTCATTTCATATCCTTTTATTTACTGCGTGATTGATTAAAATTATTTTTCCAAGGTCGATGATCTTTACTACAAATAAGAAAACGAAATAACTTTCACTCACAACTAGGGTAGAAAGCAGGTTCTATTTACACTTTAAATTACGGCTTTTACATATATCATCTGGTCATGATATTAGAACTGGAAAATGTGTAATATACAAACTTTTCAGGCTTCTGTTCTGCATCACACAAATAAAAGTGCCTAGTCAGCGGGTAAGGCTTTATGTTCCCACTCAGATCAATAAGTTATGATTAAATGTGAACTAGGAAATTTGCATTCAAATTTGGGTTCACACGTGGCCTTTTGATTTGGGATGTTGTCATGATCTCGTGTAAAGTAATGTCTATGAAGATTCATGTGAAAGCTCAGTCATCTGTGAAATGTGACTGATGAATGACCTGCATCTTAGTTGAATGGTTCTCTGAAATTAGAGACATCACTTGATGGCTCTGGCCTGTCAGAAAGTTTGCATACCGATGAGATGAATGAGGAGATAAATTCCCTATCTGCTGAGGACCTGACAGTGTGGGAAGGATTGTCTCATAGATCATGTTGTTGTTGCTGCTGTTGTGTTGTTTGCACTTCTGCCACAGCCATCTTCCCTTTTATCCTACTCTTGTGAGATCTGGTGACTGAAGATCAACTGTCTTCAGGGTTTTTTTTTTGACAAACACTATCACAGCATGGAAATACAACATTGTTCTGCTGGTTCGTGGGTCTGCTCCGTTTCGTATCTTGCTGTTGTACATGTTTTTTTAGGAGAGGAATTCTCATCTTGGGCTTGTTCCCCAAGCACTGTCTGGCCTTCTGTATCTATTCTTCTGCTACACTGCTTCTCATTGCTCTTATCAGTCATTAAAGCACATGTCTCATTTGTCTGATCATGGCTTCTCTATTGGCCATCAGGCTGTGGAGGAGTTCCTGATTGAGGTGCGCAGCAGGGAGCAGCCTCACAGTGCTGGGCTCGTCTCCCAACCCACAGCTGTCAAGTTTCTTATGGCCCGGAAGTTTGATGTCTACAGAGCCATTGACCTCTTCCAAGCGTACAAGGTAAATTAAAAATTATCTGTTTATGGTAAAAAGTGAAAGAAATATCTTGACAGATGTCTAATGTTTTGCTCATTATGTTGTGTTTATTTGCTGAAACCTCAATCCTATCTGTATCAAAGATGAAGCGTTTGAGGGGACAAAAGATGCACATCAGCCACACACGTTTATGGTGAAAGAAGTACTCACTTTAATGTATGTGAGATCGCTGTGGAACCGTATGCGGGTCATTAGACCCACATGCTGAGGGCAAAAGTAAAGAAGAGCTTCAACACGAGTGCTGGTGTTACCTAAATCAGGATATATTGAAGTCAAAATGAATTGTCCCGAACCCCTCCTCCCGCTCCTGTTGTCATTAGTTTTTTAACCTTTTCCACGCTGATAATAGAGTAGTGTTCTTGTTCTTCTTAACATCTAATCTTCATGTATTTCTGAAATCGGAGCCAAGGAAGTTCCACATTATCGCTGCCATCGTCACATGGTGAGGCTGTTATCAGCGTATTATCATTAGCGTCAGCTGCTTTTTAATGTTTAAACAATGATTAGCTTTGTTAACATATCTATTAATGATATACTCATTTCAAATATTGACATATGCATTTATGATGATTATAGTATTCTAAACATCAACAGTATGTATTTTTTCTGTTTTGCCTCCAAAAACCTTGATATCATTGATATAGTGGTTTGCACTTTTTAAGGCTGTAGCATATGCTGTCGTTCTGAGGTTTATTGAGTCGTAATAGAATCCATAATCTGACAACAGCATGCCTGAAGTAAATGAAATGAAATGAAAACGCCCGCCATCTTGGTAATGTAAATGTTTCTAAGATGGAAACCCACTAGTCATTTGACCCGGTCTCTGTGAGGTTTCAGGTCGGGGCTATTAACACCCAGCAAAGGAAGGGTTCTTGCGGTTAATAGACTCAGTTAAATATTTCTCGGAATTATTGAGCCCTAGCTTCTGACAACAGCCAGCTGAGATCACTGCTATGTGACAGGAAGTGGCGTACATGCATCCAGTCTGTCTTCTCTGTAACTCTGGAAAGTCTTTTGTAGAAAAGCTAAACCAATTTACTGCAAAATCAGGATTGGCCATGACAGGAATTTTTTTTCAGATACAGATAAAGTAGAGCTACTATAACATTGTCGTTCTGAATCCGTGAATCTTGCTTGAAATTATAATTTTGTAGGTCCATGAGTGTGTATTAAATCCAATATTGCCATTTAAAACAATGTTGTGAATACGCTAGAAATCTCTTGTATGGTTTCGTAGGTGTGTTCCAAATGATTTCAGTGACCTTTTGATTCTCATTCTTGCTTGCTATGTCTTACTTGCTCCATTTTCGTCTTTGGTGGATGAACATCAGAACACAAGAATCAAAGAAGGGATCATCAATATCATCCCTGACGAGGAGCCGCTCCGCTCCGAGTTGCTGAGTGGGAAATTCACAGTCTTGGTAACTTCTGACCGACTGGTTCATTCCGTTCTGTTCACGAAGATTAACACAATTTGATCCGTGTGTCCAACATCCAGCCGGGGCGTGACACTAATGGTGCTGCTCTGGCTCTCTTCACTGCACGTCTGCATCGACCCGACGTCACCACTCATAAGGCCGTGCTGCAGGCCATCATCTATCAGCTGGACAAAGCTATCGAGAGGTTCTTATTTCATTACATTTATTTTATTTGGTGGGTGTTTTAGTCTACTTCCTTTTTTTCAGATATGTCAAGTGATAATAATGACCAATATGTCACGTGTGAAGCCTAACTCATCTACTCATGCTACTCTTTGATCAAAGCAACTCCTAAGCATTTGGGCATTCAGGTGGCCTCCACCCACTAGAAAACCAGGCATCTGCTGAAGCTCATGAAAAGAAAGTGGATAATGTGACCGTCAGGGGTGGATGGGAGAAGTGCACTATAGCTCTTCTTTGAGTTCCTGGTCAATGACTTGCATTACACTTTCTACACCTGCGATTTTAGCTTGTTGGGGGAACGCGTGAGTGTGACTGAGAGAAGAAACAAAAATTGATTGTTTTTTACTTTTTTTTACAAAGGTATTAACCAAACCATTTTAATGGTTGCAGGGTTGATCTGTTTTAATAAACGCCGCAGATGTGATAATCTCCTGGCAATTACAAGACCATGTTCATGTTGGTATGCAACACCACAATGACATGGAATTCTGTTTCATGTTAACCTTGTCTTGAGGTTGTTGCCAAGTGACCGTGGCAGGAAACAGTGGTATCAGATTAAAGCTACTGAAATGGCAAATAGAAAATTTGTGGTACTGCTTTGCAAATTATGTGCAAAAATGTGTAGCGAGAAAAAAGGGTTACCTCACGAAATGATACAAAAGACAAAACAAGGTCCATGGTACGATAGATTTAAAGAATATATTCATCAAATGAAGTGAACAAATTTGATCGAAAATGATATGACTCCATAAAAATGGGCACAGTGTAACTTTGTGTTTTGCTGTGCAAATAAAATAATGAAAACAAAATTTATTTTAATTAATTATTTTGTGGACATTAATGCCATGAAAAGTCTAGGCTCAAATTTAGTCAGGCTAAAGGTAAATAGCAAATTGGACGTCTGCACATAAATCTGGGCTCCATTTTAACACACAATACAATTTAAGACCTATAATCCAGGACAGTGGTGGCGTTTCCGTATTTACTATTTATTATTTCATCTGCTATATTTTTAAAAAAATGTTTAAATTCAAGAGTTACTCACTGCCCTACAAACTACACAGTAAAATACTCATTAAATGTGAATAATCCATTTTTAATGATAATTTATCATGAGTTTGGACAATTGATACATTTGCATACATTTTGGCTTCAACTCAAAGTCCAAGAGGCCATCAGAATAATTTAGAGTATTTTAGTACGAAAGAAATTACAGAGAAAGAGCTTTAAATTCCCAGAAAATCTGTAAAAGGGATTATTTACTGTCATTTAATTCCAGTTGTGGTCTCACAGACATCTATTCTAACACGACCGTTTCCAAAAACTGGTAGGAGAAACAGCTTGAAACTATGAAGGAAGCGAAACAGCAGATCAGCGCCTTGTGACTCGTCATGATTGTGACGAAAAAGCTAACTGCAGTGGAGAGTCCAACTCTCTGACAGTGACCTGGAACGAAACGCAGTGGAAGAGATCATGGAATTCTCTGCAACAGTGGTGTCAGCGTCAATGGTGAAAATAGGTGGATGCATTGTTAATGCAATGATGCAAAACATTGTCAGTATTAACCATGCAAAGTCAAAATGGAGCTATGGAATTTCTAGTGTTTTAGTTGCACCAACTTGAGTGTTTTTTATCGCAGCACCTTTTTTCCCCCAATTTCCTAAAATGACCATGAAGTCCCTGTGTTGCTCTTCAGTGTGCAGACTCAGAGGGACGGGCTCATATTCATCTACGATATGACCAACTCCAGCTATGGGAATTTTGACTACGAGCTCTGTGTCAAGATTCTAAATTTACTCAAGGTAAACGCCACAGTTTTCTGTGTTGATTTTTTTTCCATCACGCATGCAATAAATCTTTGTTCTCATTTTGCTTCTTTCATCAGGGGGCTTTCCCAGCTCGTTTAAAATGCGTATTTATTGTGTCATCACCTCTGTGGTTTCGGGCACCCTTTGCTGTTCTTCGCCTCTTTGTGCGTGAGAAGCTAAGAGAGCGGGTCGGTACATTTTTTGGTGACGTCAGCTTTTGCTAAATGTTCATACTATTAAACTCTTGCTCATCCGCAGGTTTGCACAGTGAAAGCTCATGAGCTACCCAATCACATCCCAGTGTCATCACTCCCTGAACACCTGGGAGGAACGTCCCAGTACAGCCACGTGGCATGGATCCAGTCGTGTGTGAATGTACACACAAACACAGTTCCTGGTGACACCCAAGTAGAGGACACTCATGATTGTGTTGGAAACCTTCTACGGTCCTACAGCTTAGAGTGCAGCAACAAAGATTCCAAAATCACCCATGCTCATATCAACACACATTTAGGCTCAGAAATGGCCGCTGCTAACTGCTATGATGATAGCAATGCTAACCACCACAACCACTGCGTTACAGTGGAGGAACGGACTCGAGGAAGTGCGGCCCAGCAGAGCCCATATTCTGGGGTGCACAAGTCCCTGGGAAATCACCAACATTGGAACGGTTCTGCCGGCACCAACATGAGTGTCAGCCCCAACGCCAATGTGAATGGTCGAGGTCGTCTAGCTCCTCCCCAGTCAGACACGCCTCCTGAGACCCCATATGCTCACAGTGGTGGGCAAGACAAAGATGGCAAAAGTAAGGAAGGAGATGATGAAGAGGATGGCGTGCCGCCCTTGCCACAGAAGGCCTTGCCCCGGCCGCCCCACCAAGCTTACTCCCAGTCACCGCCCCTGTCCTCCTCCTGGGGTCCTGAGGACGAAGACTGCTGCATGGAGCTGTCGGTTCACATGCCAGAGCAGGGAGGACTGTCGGTGCACGACCTAGTGGAGCACGTCAAGAGAAAGAAGAAAAAGGGCATCTATCAGGAATACGAGGAAATACGTAAGGAGCCGCCTGCAGGAACCTTCGATTACTCCAAGTAAGAGATTCTGTCAATGACTATATCCAATTCAGTCCTCCTGTTGTGTCCAAGACAGGTTCTTTGTGTCTTTGGTGGATGTGATAACACCCTTTTTGCATGTGTGCAGAAAACTTTCCAACCAGATAAAGAACCGGTACAGCGACGTTCTTTGTCTGGACCAGTCTCGTGTACGCCTCTGTCAGCTCTGTGATGACGAGGACGAGGTAAAACGCTAGATCTTGATATGGAGCTTTTCAGCTGAAGAAAGATCTTTCAAGTCTGGAGGTGGGTTTCATTTTTTCAGCCTCTTTTGTCGGTTTCAGACATCAGATTACATCAATGCCAGTTTCATGGACGGGTACAAGAGGAGCAATGCCTACATCGCCACTCAGGGTAAGAGATTTCACAACATATTTTGAAAAGAAATGTCTTAAACACTTTTTCTAAATGTTGTCCAGGTCCTTTGCCAAAAACATTTGCTGACTTTTGGCGCATGGTTTGGGAACAGATGGTACTAATTATAGTCATGACCACCAGGTAAGGGCAGCACTGTAGACCGTTCTGATGGTATTATTGCATCGGTGTGTTTATCAGCCGTGTCTGTGTGTCAGGGTGGTGGAGCGAGGTCGGGTCAAGTGTGGTCAGTACTGGCCTCTGGAAGAAGGCAGGACAGAACAGCATGGACACTTTTTGATCAGAAACACACACATTCAGGTGTTCCAGGACTTTAAACTCTCGTTTCTTGAGCTCTATAACACTCAAGTAAGTGAAGCCAGTTCCTCAGTCAGGTGGTTTGGCCTGTATGAATAACAGATGTCCCTGTCTCCTTCTTCACACAGTCTGGAGAGAAGCGGGATGTATGCCACTACCTCTATGTCAGCTGGCCAGACTTTGGCGTGCCCAAAAGCGCTTCAGCCATGCTAGACTTCCGTGAGCATGTCCTCCAAAGACGTGACGCTGCGGTTAAGAGTCTGGGTTCCAGTTGGACGGGCCCTGCTGGGGGCCCCCCTGTGATTGTACACTGCAGTGCGGGCATTGGCAGGACAGGTAAAAACACACAAGTCGTGGATTTCTGAAATGGTCTTGAACTCCTGAACTGTCTCTCTGCCCTCAGGTACTTTCTGTACACTGGACATTTGTCTGTCCCGGTTGGAAGACATTGGCACAGTAGACGTCTTTCAGACTGTGCGGCGAATGCGCACTCAGAGAGCTTTCAGCATCCAGACGTGGGATCAGTACTACTTCTGCTACACTGCCATCATCGAGTACGCTCAGCGCCACGGGAAATTAAGCCCGGTGCAGTGGTCTGACTCAGACTTGGAGACAGACAGTGAGTAAGGCTACAGTGGGGACACATTGTTGGAAAACAAAATGTATCGTGGAAAACAAATCAGGAGCCGTTTGTAACAGCCAGGGGATCTTTGAACAAGTTGATTGGTTCCTGAGGAATTTATGCAAGTTCCTGTCGCGGTTTGTCCTTGTGTAAAAGGACGCGACACATGGAGAAGTTAAGGGCTTCATCATAACAAAAGACATGGAGAACAAGTTGTCATGCCATTTTTTGGCCCCATTGAGTCGAGCAGTCTGCAGAGGCGTAGCCCGCCCAAAGCCCGTTCCGTTATCAACAGCGTTGTAGCATTTTACTCTTGACTTGCACAGGTAGAACAACAAACTCGAACCTCTCATTTTCAACCCTCTGAGCCTTCGGTCTTTTTTACATGGTAAACTATTCAACCCAAATTCATGTTTGATTGCGGCTCAAACGCATGGGTTAAGGGGCAGGATTTTAATCATTGAGTGTGTTGTCGGCGATCACAAGGATGAACATGGCAGTAGATCTGCGTGTGAGCCACTCAGTCTGTTTTTATTTTGCCATTTTAAGTGTGTTCCATGTCTGTGCGTATGTAGACTAACTCTTAAAAGCCAAAGTTGTTACTCTGAATGCTTGGATTTATTGTTAGCTGTGATATACCATAGACTAGTCCCTGTGTATATTCCTGTAACATACATTTATAAGTTTGGTGCATATTATTTTCTTGAACAGGAGTTAAGTTAAGACAGAGTTACGCAGCGTGAATAGCTATGAAATTAAAGGTCCGGTATTATGCTAAGGTGGTGCTTCAGCAGGGAGCGTGTCAGACTAGGTGAGGTGAGGTCCTCAAGTTCTCCTCCTCAGATGCTCAGAAGAGGACTGATTTGATCACCTGCAGCCTCTCAGCTCAACACTGCCAAGTAGTGCTGCTGAGTCATGTGGCAGACTGAGAGGTGAAAGAGGCCCCCATCTAAATGTGCCTGTGGTAGGAGGTGGATAATTGGACCCAAACGTATGTACAAGCCAAAGCCACGCTTGTGTATATTATGGGACCTTAGGCAAATCGACTGGATCCACTTCAAATATCCTGTTTACTGACTGGATGATCTGAAAGTTTGGCCTTAAGTCTCTTAAATGCCTCATTGCTCCCTCACTCACACACCTGGAACTGTCTCCTCTTCACCTTGATTTCTCTAGCTCTGAAGGCTCTGCGGCTTCAGATAATTGTGCCTTCAACTTCTTACTTGTTGTTTGACTGTCCCACAAAAATGGCCGCACAGAGGGTGAAAAGATTCTGCCAAACACAGGTGACTCCATTTGGCAAACGTTGGGAGAACTCTGGGACTTATAAGACTATATAAGAGTTATTATTTATCATTTGACCCGAGGAGGCAAGTCTGCTCAATATCAGTAACTAAGATTGCCTCTGGTCAGTTATCATTTAAAAAGCCTTTATTTTGTATACATTATCGTTATCATGCTATTTACATTTCTTTGTTACACTTTTACAACAGTGAAAATTGGTGAATGTTGGTACGATGCAACGAAAGAAAACAAACTTTGCTTTTTATAAGCTGAACAAATCAGATGGGAGTGAGATATATTTTTGTTGTCCACAGTCGACTTTGATGGAATATATCACTTGCTATGGTATTTTTAAAACTGACTTGTATAAATTGTTTGTGTTCATTTATATCGACCATCTTGTTTACAAAGAGTTACAATAATAATGTCTTAAAGTCTCACACCCAATGCTAGGAACAAAGTCACTATTATCATATATATATATATATATATATATATATATATATATATATATATATATATATATATATATATATATAAAAATGTCCTTGAATGTGTTTGGGATCATGTAACTGAGGCAGTTTTTGTTGTTCATGAATGTTGATACTTTCGTCCTCAATGCCAAAGTCACTGACTCACTATTTTTGTGCATCATACCCTCCCATTGAGCATGGACCTACTGTACTGGTGCAGCCTTGTATCTGTGGATGGTGGACTGGTGAATGTTTGGATGTACAGTTACAACACAGGAGAAAGTTTGTGAACAAAATTTGGTCCCAATGACAGTTTGGAATTTGTTGAAAGAAAAAAAACCATAAACACAACAAGTGGTGTTTTGTCTCCTTGTTCGTCCTGGTCCATATGAAAATGTTCTATTCCTCTTGTCAGTAGTTTCTCTCCTTGCTCCTGAATCAGTCACTATCATGACTTTGGGGACAAGAAGAATGATGGCACAAGTGAATGGAAGGTGCTATTACTCACTCTAGTTGGATGTATTGATTCATCAGAGCAGCCTCAAGACACATGCTTGCCTGACGTATACATCTGGTTGTCGGCCAGATATTGTAAATTATCATATGAACATTATAGATGAGTGTGTATAACCAATTTTGCAATGTTTACCTCTATAAAATGGTATTATTTTAAATAGAATAAAAGTAAGTGCCAATGCTGCTGAGCTTTTTTAAATTCTAGTAATTTCATTCCATATTCTTGCAAGTCATCTTGGGAAGTGCGCGTTCTAAATGCAGACAATTCCTTGAAAATAGATGCTGGTGTCTGTATCAGCTCAAAGCAAAGACTTCCTGTAGGCTATGTTGGTCTGGATTCAACTAAAATGTGATTTTATTCACAAGTGACATGTCTTGTTCCTTTGTCATATTTAATCAGACTATTCTAAAAGTAAGTAAATGCAAATTAGCAATCAGATTCAGAAAGTATCACAAATAAAAATGCTTTAATTTTGATGGGATAAATAATTTAGTTTTATGAGAATTTGGCTGAAAAATATTTATCGTTTCCGGATTTCAAATGCATCCAAGTAGCTTGATGTTTCTGTTTCGGTGGAACCTCCATGCATCACCTGCGGATGTGGTTTTTCTGCGAGGAGTAGGGGTAAGCTTTCTGGGCTTTGGCACAGGAGGCACAGCAAATGCTCCTGTAGTAGTTGTAAACACACAGTCGCGCCTGGACCACCACCACACAGTTGTGGTTCTGGTCACTGCAGGATGGAGCTGGGAAGAAGGAACGGGATGATGTCAACATTGACTATTTTGCTGGTCAGAGTCAAGCATTTTTATCCTCAGTGCAAAGTACATAGATATTCAGATAGATCTTTCTTAGAATTACTTATGCAGCAGTGGCACAAAAATAATCATACTTACTGATCTCTGCTTTACAAGGATGAGTGTTGCATTCTTCCCGATTGCCTGGTATTATGTTGGCGTCACAAAGGTCACTGGGGGCAAAGCTGTCCGTGAGACATCGCACCTCTCGGACCCGAAAACCTCCACCGCATGGAAGGGAACACTGGACGGGAGGGAGAAAACAGCGCCACAAAGCATCTGTCTTTTGTACTGCAAATGTTTGACATCGTAATTTTTGACTTCGTTTATCGGTTTGTATACATCATTCTATATTTGTTTATTTTCTTTAAAAAAAAATCATTAACCGTTGCCTCCAAAAATGTTATATGTAAAGCGTTTGACTGTCTGCACATTGACGCAAAAATGGACGAATGGCTCTCATTTTTCCTTTCATTTTGATGGCGTTCTGGTTTTCCCATCTGGATGCTCGTAGATTCCAAGCGGTTGGCGGCGGATCGGCGTCACTATGGCAACCCCAACGTTCCACGTTCTTGCTCGCTACGACAATGTGTCATGTGTGCCCGTGTGTCCCACACCGCTACTGCCACCTGCTGTCCAAATGAGCTCATTCTAATTCGAGTAGTGGTGCTCGATGCAATGGGGGATGCTAAAAAGCTACCTCATTGAATGGATAACATAATGGTAGCTCAATAATAGTCGGTGAAAATAAGTCTCATTCTTATTCGTAACACGAGGGAGATGGCTACAGGCACCTGTATTTATTATTATGACTGGCTTATTTATTGCGTTTGTGGATTAACAGTTCTTTGTTCCCCAGTGTTTCCATTCAGTGCATAGCAGATTCCCATGTCTTCCACTATTCTGAACCATCTTCAATCCCAAGGATCAGTCGCAGGTTCGGGGCACTGACCTCACTCCACTCTGTGACGTACCACTGGACCCCACACGGCTTCAACATGCAGGGCTGAACTGTAACCTCCTGCGGAAGATGTGAACATCTGGAATGGTCCACCACCTCCATAAGACTGTTGTTGTTAAGGATGCAAGCCAGAGTCCGCGTCTGCGTGCCATTCCCACACTCTGCAGAGCACTGAATGCCACACGTGTCAGACGATTGCTCAGAAACATGTATTTAAATTTGTAAAAATGCTACCTGACTCCAAGGCCCAGAGTACCACTCGAGACGCTTCTGACATGGACCTGAGTCACATGGCTTCTCTTCCAAGGGGCGCTCGCCGTCACAGCTGTCCAGCGGAAGATCACTCACATGATTCCTCAGACACACAGCTCTCCGGGTTTGTGCACCTTTGCCACACGTTGCTGAGCACTGAGAGAAGCAATAAAAACACACAGGCTTGCACATTTGTCTGAACCCCAGCTTCATCATTTTTGCAAGCCAAAACTTGAACCTGACGATTGGGATGGAAGATTAGCCTGGAGATCAGTCATCTTGAGCTATTGACTGTATAATATCAGATGTACGTGCATTCCCAAAATATAGATCTGTTGAACATGTTGCAACCCGCCTCTTAGAGTTTTGCTACTAATCCTCAGTTTCCCAGGAGCCGACACAGAATCCCACCCCATTCCTGCTTCATCCCACATCTGTTACCTTCTCACTCCAGAGCGAGGTGAACCAGCTCCGGGCACACGCACCCATGTCGCAGTTCTCAAGAGCGTCCGGTTTGAGGTTCATGTTGCACTCCTGGTCCTCCTCCACCTCGCCCTGGTTGCTCACACAGACCACCTGCCTGCTCCGCTGGCCCAGTCCACACGGCACTGAACACTAGTGAGAGATGGGAAAGCATTCACAGTGAGATGTGTTTTTGCATTTGATGCTCCTTTACATTTTTCAACCTTGGATGAAGGCTGTCCCTGTTACAGAGGAGAGACGGCCTCTGGGATCACTTAACTCCAGACACATTTACTCATTTCTATCACATGAAAAGTCTAGATACTAGTTTTAATTTTGGTGATAGCGACTATTTTCTGACTGTAAGCTATGACTGAAGCAGCTTGTGTGTGTGTGTCATCTCTCACTGCGCTCCACTCCGAGCGGATTTCCCACTGGCTGCAGATCTTCATCTGACAGGTAGATGAGGTAGCAGGTCGATCTGTTGTCCCACACAGTTCTGATTCCACAGTGACCGAGTTTTCGGTCCCATTTTTCTGGACGCTGGTGACCTGGCGGCAGATGACTTGTCGGAGCTGAGTTCCTGGTCCACACCTCTTGCTGCACTCAGACCACTCGCCAACATCCCAGCTGAGGCAACAGATACACATCATTAGAATTGTATTTTTCAAGGAAAATGACATACTTAAGGTAAGCGTAAATAAGCACTACAGCAGACATGAGGGTGCTGTTGAAGTGAAGACAGAGCTGAGCCAAGACAAGACAGAAATGCTTTGGGATTTAAAAGTGAATAGAGGCAACAGATTGGCGTGTTGCTCACTACGCTGGACAGGGCTCAGTGTTGCACACTTCCTCCTGGCTGGTTGGTTGTTGTCCAGCATCACAGAAGTGTGCACTGACGGTCATCATGGAGTCTTTGGCGACACACTGGAGAATCATTTGTCGCCAGCCTAGATGTACAAAAACACAGGGAAAATTTAAATATATATCATGTGTGTCCAATATTTTTGTCTGACTTGTCTATGCTGACTGAACATCAGGCATATCTCTTCACCTGTGCCACATGATGAGCTGCACTCCGTATATCCAGCCTTGATCCAGATGTAGGTGGGTAGGGGGGAGGGGACCACTTTCAGAGTCTCACTCAAGATCTCATTGCCATTCACTCCCTTGTCAACCGTGCATGCTGCAGTGCTGGCTTCAGGATAGCGCGATGCAAAAGAAAAGCAAGAGTTATATGTGTCCTGCAACAGGCTGCTGACTTTTCCAGGGTGTCCCGAGCCTTTCACTCCTAGGTCAGAATCAGCTTTATTGCCAGGGTCAGTGAGGATCCTACCAACTAGGATAAGGAGGACAGTGCACGACATATACAGGAAGTGTAGCCAACAACTATTCAGTCTTCCAAATCTCTGGATTCAGAATGTCAGGAACATGTAATCACTCATTCCCTCTTTCATTATTCACATTTCCCGAAGATGTCATTGAAATCTGTTAGCTATTTAGCAAGCTGTCAGATAAATGCCAACAGCCACGTAGCTTCCTTGGCAGAGGTGATAACAACCAAGAACCATGATGATCCAGATTCAATTCTGAAACCCAGAATCATATGACTAAAGAAAGATTCTTCTTAAATAAGTCAGATTTTGGCTGTGATTTATATTTTGGACACTGAAAGGAAGCGTGCTGGAGACAGCAACACCCATAATAGTTATGGTGTGAGGGACATTTAGCAAACGCTGGCACACATTGTTTTGGTACTAATGGAGAGGTGGAGTTTGTTGAGAGTGAGGTGAAGGGTAGAGTCCCATAGGTATTTGCTGCTGGGGTTTGCTTCTCATCACATGGTGAGAGGAAACTGGTGAGAATTACGCTGTATTAAAACAACTCACGATCATTTCTGTTTGTCACAGAGAGAGTTTATGCTTTGTGTGACTCACTTTGAGGAATTGCAGCAAAGGGTGTGGTGGTCTGTGGAGGTGGCCTGGTGGTCTTCAAAGGCATCAAGTACTCATAGTACACTCTGACACCTGGTTGCTGGTAGATCAACTGCAAACAAGAACAAAAATTCATGATGATGGACCCATGTTTGTAGATGAAGGCTGACACTCACATAAACATGCAAGTCGTCTGTCAGAGGTCCGGTAGCGCTGATGGATTCTCCAGTCCGAGAGCGGATTTCATTGGGTCGCCGGTAAGTGAACTGTGTGCCCAAAGCTGCGAAGATTCCCGGCTTGTCAATCACCCAGTTGCCATTGATGATGGAGTCACCAGTGTGCGTCTTCAAGGCTGAAGGGAAACAAAGTCACCTCTATCACGCAAACAGAACCGGTCTCAAAGAATGTGTCTTGTCGGGTTGATGTTGGTACCGATGTAGTTTCGTGTTTTGACTGCCTCCTTGATGCTAATGTTGCAGGCTCCTGCAGGAATCACTGTCACCTTGTGGTAGCCAACACGGAGGAACGTTCGGGAGAAGTTCCCCTTCAGCACGTCAAAACCCTTTGGACATAGGAACATACAGACATGAAATATGAATCAGGCTAAACTATGACATTATCAAGGAGCAGTTAATGAGGAGCACCACATTATGGTATGTGATGTCATCACCCAAACATGGCTTAGTCTTTGAGACAAGCATATGTTACTGGCAGGATCCACCAGGTAACCTCAGTTTTCAAAACTCTGCTGTTGTTTTCTGGCTGCGAGGAGCAATTGCAAGGGTGTGAGATGTGTTGTGTTTCACCAAAGTTAAAGGTACAGCATAACTTTACCTGGATGTGGAACCAAATAAATGAACCAAAATAAAGGATGAAGATGAAGATTAATACATGAAAGGGATATGTAACATTTTAGCAATTTAAAGCTCAAATATTGAATAGACATTTACTTATAGTAAAATCAAATGAAATATAAAAACAATGACAAGCAATACAGTGCGTCTCACTGTCCGTATAGTTTGAATGTATATGAAGTTGATCAGATTTCGACACGCTCTCTCTGCCATGAATGAAATATTTTGTGACCTCATTTGAGCTCAAGGCCTCACAAATAACACCACCACACATGTAAAGCTTTCAGAAATGTTTTCTCTCATTTTGGTGTTGTACTTCGATATGAACTTCTCATGAGAAAACTCTTGGTATTGTCTGATTCCATAGTTGTTCATTTAAAATGAAGTTCAGATTTCTCAGACGGCTTTTTTAATTCCATATGACCCACAGATGCAAAAGATAGTTATATCGACTTCCTGATTAAAACACAATGCTATTTGTGATCATCATGCTGATGTGTCCGGGTCAGTAAACATTATGCAAAATATTGAGAATATCATTGTCTTACCAGTGAAGAAGAAGAGCTCACCTTTGTCTCTGAGAGGAAAGCATTCGATGGAGGACAGAGACCACAAACGAGAAAGTGAGCGAGGCAGACGGAGACAAGCGGCTGCCACCATGCAGCCATGGTGTGAGTGAGGGGAGAGGAGACTGACACACACAGAGACAGCGCTTTGGTGGGGTCCTCCTCTGGGGTAGGCGTGAGTTGGAGGCTGGCTCCATAGAAAGTTGTGGTTACACCCACGTAGTACTGCGGGACTGTTGTGACAGGTTATGATTTATGTGTTTACAGTTGAATGTGAGCACCAAGTTCATGATCACAAGAGTCAGGTCACAAGCAGAAGAGTTTTATGAATGTAAAACGCACCAAAGGTTGTGGTGTCTTGCGTAAAATACATCATTTTTAATGGCTGACACCCAGAGGTCTGGCTCTGGGCAAACAATTTCAAATATTTAGACAATTGCTTGACACCATGTTTTCATTTTTGTAGCATTCAAGAATACAGTTGGAGACAATATAATATCTTGTAGGTGAAGCCAAAAATGTGTTTGAACACACTTGGAATTGAGCTGAGGTTAGTAATAATAAACAGAGAAGGCTCCATGGTTTATTTGATCAGAACCGCATTTTGCCGGTGCATAATTATTAATTTATTTTTTTTATTATTTGGTTTTGATAATCCAGAATGTAATTTCACAGACATTCTCTGGTGAATCGTTGTGAAACAGAAGATCAATTGGATCTAGTTTCTGTGATGCGAAGTCACACTACGGTGTTCTTCTCCTTCTCATCTTTGGGGTGTAATGTTTGGCTCAGTAAGTAGCACCCTCACATCCACGTTTTGAACATCCCCGCGCTCTTCTTCACACTGTCTTGTACAGTCTGGATCCCAGGCAGCTGGAAGACGCCGCTCCCCCGCAGTGAGGGTTTGGTAGTCACAGTGCGATGACACGGGCATCGGAGAGCGTCTGCGAGTCTGCAGGGGAAACTGGAGCTCTGTCCGAGTGAGGCGCTGCAAGGTCGGTTTCTAGTTAACATCCTCAGAGACGTCACGTCAGATTACATGTACGCATGGTGCAGTGTTTGGAGAACAACAGGACGAAAGATCAAGCAGAAAACTGCAGCAGCTATTATGATGTGATCATCGACACGGCTGCTTCCAACAGACCTCATTGTTGGGGAACTTCAGATTGCATTCTGCAGGACTGGCATGTCAAGCAGCACGACCATCTGTCAAACAAACTCCTGGCCTTTTGGCGACTTGTTTTGTCCTATCATATATTTTAAACAAGACTAGATTTAACTGCACAATAAAGGACACTTTCACTGTTAGTCTGAACTTCTCTCTTACACCTAGTGGCAGCTGCAGGTTATTTGGTGCCGGTGTACCACATTTTTGTCCAGCTGCCCCAGAATCTAAATGATGGGTTCCTCCATCCTTGCTGACACCTGGATATGCTCCTAACCACCAGGTTCCCTCCTAACAACCATGAGAATCACCACCAATCAATCTCAGAGATTCCTTCATCCTATGGTCTCAGCCTGGAATCTCAGGTACTGGTCCCAATCCAGGAGGAAGATTTCACTTATTGCTTATACCTTTGTGATGACCTCTGTGTCAAGCTCAAGTTTAGCAATATCCTTGCTTAAAATGTGACCCATGATGGACACCGTGACTGAGGGCTGCCTCAGTGAGAGGGGTCATTACCGATGGTTGGCATGCAGACTGAGGTCTGGTACATTCACCTTTCACCCTCTCATAATTGCAGGTTTGTGACTTGGACAGGTGAAGGCACAAACACCTCCTGACACCTGTAAAAACCTGTTGGCCATTGAGGTCGCATACCTGCAGGATCACGTAGGTTCATTCATCTTCAACCAAACTACCATGCCATACCAAGATGCAGCACTGAAACATTGTTTCATTTTGGGGTGGCTTTTCTTTCTCACATTCTCACGACGTTCTGCAAGACATCTTTTAACACTTTGGTTTTCGGTGGCTCCTGCACTGCCTTAGGAGGAATCAATAACAGTCCATATCCTCATTAAAGCTATTAAAAATATTTGTCGATGAGCAGCCAACTTAGTGACAAACTGCCTGACTTGTGTCAAATATACTCAAGTATATTTGGTTTTCAAGAATTTTAAATACGTATGTCAGCTCCAAATTTAATACAGTTTGTCAACAAAAACTACATTATTACGTTATTGTCGCTCATGTTTAGCCATTCAACAGCAGACTTTAAAAAAGATTAAATTATAAATTATAAATGCATGGTAGATGTGGACATTTAGGATGTGTGTGTTATGAAAAATGTGTTATGTATTGGACCTGATGATTCATGTATTTTGACAGTGCTTTGCACAGACTGTTAAAGCAATGCTACAACTGTACATTAATGTAGCTGGTTTTTATTGATTTTCATCTATCTTTTAAGTGAGGTACAGTATGTGCAGTTGTTTTTAAGGATGCTTTGGAGTTGATTGGTCTAAAGTTTATTGCCTTTGTGACGCTTCGAGCCTTTATGACGTCGACGCTGTGTAGTGCCGCCCCCTGCATCACAGGGGCGGAGCCACAAGCGGAAACAGGAAATGCGTCAGAGTGCGGCCAAATTTAAACTGCTGAAAGAAAACAAGCTGCACACAGACTGAGAGCTTCTTGTCACCACCGCAAAACTCCTACTCTTCCTTTACTTTTGAGGTAAATCATTGACTTTTGTTTGCACGTATCTATTTTACTTTCAACGAGAAAAAAAAGGTTCGAATCGAAGACTTTCAAATGTGATGTGCTTCGTCAGCTGTCGACTGTTTAACCGTTGTTGTCAACACAAGTGAATGCGTTTGCTTTTAATTTAGCATCTGTTTTATTACACGTAAGCTAATTTCCCCGACTATCCTGTGGATTTGAATTCCAGTGGAACGGGGAGGATGCCAATGGAGAAAACATGGGTACGCGGAGCCGACGGGCTCTACAAATACTATGAAGTGTACGACACTATTGGATCAGGTGAAGTGTGGTTCTTCTTTTAACAACCGCGTCAAGTTTTACGTTCTAGATCATGTCACTGTTTTTCGTTCAACATAGGTGGCTTTGGCAAAGTGAAATTGGGGCGACACCTCTTGACAGGAGAAAAAGTGGCCATCAAAATCATGAGCAAGAAAGATCTAGGGGTGAGTCCTTTAACTGGACAAAATATGATTTCGCTATTAGCTCTGAAAAGAGAACAGACATCAAATAATACATAAAAGAGGTTTTGGCAGTGAAACATGTCGGTGTATCCTTTGTTTCCAGGCGGACTTGCCCCGTGTGAAGCTTGAGATTGAGGCCATGATGAACCTCTGTCACCAGCACATTTGCCGTCTCTACCAGGTCATTGAGACTTCCACACAAATCTTCATGATCATGGAGGTGCGAGTACATCCTCACGATTCCTGTGTGTGATGTTGGCAGACACTGAATCTTTGCCTCTTTCTTCTCTTACTTTGTCAGTACTGTCCTGGAGGAGAGTTGTTTGATTACATCATCTCCAAGGACCGGCTCTCCGAGGAGGAGACCAGAGTGTTTTTCAGGCAGATTGTGTCTGCGCTGGCCTACGTCCACAGCCAAGGTTACGCTCACAGGGATCTTAAACCGGTAATTATATCCAATGTGGTCATTTGTTTTCTACAAATGCCTCTTGTGACGTTGGCTTTTTTTATTTAGGAAAATTTGCTGATTGATGCGGACCACAATCTGAAACTCATAGACTTCGGCCTGTGTGCCAAACCCGTGGTAAGTCATTGATGGTTTCCTATTTTGTCTATAGAGTGTATAATGTTTCACCAAGACAACACCTCCTCAAAAAGCTCAAGGTCCATCTCTTCCGTTGAGTTTTTTTCCCTGCAGACTCTGTTGTATTAATTGGTGTGTCTTTTGAAATGTCATCTTAGCAGACCTCTTTTGTCCATTCTAAGGGAGGTCTGGGCTGTGAACTCCACACCTGTTGTGGAAGTCCTGTCTACGCTGCTCCAGAGCTCCTTCAGGGAAAGCCGTACATTGGTTCAGAGGTGAGATGCTTGCGATTGTATCTGTAGCATTTTATACATCCGAAACACTTTTGTGGTGCACATCCATTTTGTGTGGCTGCTCGTGTACGGATTCTGTATTATACAGTACATAGCTTGTTGTTTCCCATGCAGGCTGACGTTTGGAGCCTGGGGGTGCTGCTCTACGCCCTGCTCTGTGGATACCTGCCGTTTGACGATGATAACGCCATGGTGCTCTACAAGAAGATAACAGTAAGACCGGTTATTTTATAGGACTAGCTTTTATCATAACTGTTGAACTCAATGATCGTTTGTTTTTTACATTTTCAGGCAGGAAGATATGACAACCCGTCGTGGCTCTCTCCTGGTAGCGTTCTGCTCCTCAACCAGATGCTGCAGGTGAATATACAGTATTTTTTTTCCCTTCTTGTCATCTGCGTCTTATTTTAAATTCAATTAATTGGCATTTCGTCTCTTCAGTCACTTCTCTCAAGAGTTATGTTGATGAATATAGAATGCCTCTTCACACATGAGAATTTGTTGAGTTTTACATAAATATGGGATGACCTAGATGCAGTACTAACTTTGTCTCCTATGGGAAGTTATTGTTTTGCAAAAAACAATGTCCTTGTTTGTGGACAATTATTATCAGCAATGATGCTGCAGTCACAAAAAATGTCAGATTCCATGTCATATAACGCTTGAGACTTAATTGAGTAAACATCCACTGCATTCATTCTCTCTGTTTTCTTTCAGGAGTGTGTTTGTGTACACTTGCGTGCCTTCCTTCTTTTTTCTCACTGGAATGACTTGTAATGTTGTTTCATGATCAAGATGGTGTGGGTAGTGTCCCTAAATGTGGCTAAGTGGCTAATAGATTTCTTTTTTCTTTAAAAATTATTAAAAAAAAAAAAAAAAAAAGAAGTAGCAGCATGGTGCTGAATGGCATCAGTGATAGTCAAATTAAGTTGTAGTTTTGCTGTTTGCCCTGCAGGTGGACCCCAAGAAGCGTCTGACCGTGCCGCAGATGCTGGATCATCCCTGGGTGATGAAGGACTACAACACTCCTGTGGAATGGCACACACGGCAGACAGTACTTTCACAATAACGTTTACCTTCCTACCCAAGTCTACAGGGTGACACGAAAAGAAATATTTTTCGATGTCACATTTTCTTTTCTTTCAGCTTGGACACATTGACGAGGACTGCATCACTGAGATGGCAGTGAACATGAAGCGTTCCCGAGAGAGCACAGCAGCGTTGGTAAATGAGGTGAGGTTCTGCTGTTCAGTGGTAGATTTTAAGCCTTAATTGCTTGTTTGACTGATGAACGGTCTGCGTCTTTGTGTCTTCCTCCAGTGGCGCTATGATCACACCACAGCCACCTACCTCCTGCTGCTGTCCAAGAAGCAGAGGGGCAAGCCTGTCCGTCTGTACATGAGGGCAGTCTACCGTGTGGCCTGTTCACCTGGATTTCAGGTCAGACTGCGGCATTCTAAATCCCTCAATTCCTTGCCTTCACCTCAAACCTCTACTACTAGCACTACCACTAACCAGGATAGCATGTTGAGCCGATAAAACAGCTCCAACAGCCTCATGCCCCTTTTGTGCAATACAACTTTATGCACTTTTTATATTATTTTATATTCTCAATGACTGCAAAGGGAGTGTAGAGCAAGGAGCTTTATTTTATGTCCTTCTGTCAGTGGTGTGTATTTCTGAAACATGAATTATTTCTGTATATTTTCCTGTGTGACTCTAATAAATGAGTTAAATGTTCCTGCTGTGTATGATGTTAACATGTTTGCTCGTAAGGGTCACATTACTGTTAGCAGCACCTGTTTTTACTCGTGAATTTGAGAGCCATCTGGTTCGCAGTGATATCAAAAGACCAGCACACTACATGCGATCCACTAGAAGACGCAGCAGCGGGTACATTTTAGTGAAAGGCAATATATTATTTCATGAGTGAAGCTTAATTCTGAGGCGTTTGTTAGTTAAGATAGTAGGTTGATCGGCTGTGCATCCATTTGTGGAACCTTTCTTGCCAAAGGCAAGAAAGTTTTTACGCCCAATTCTTGTGAGCTCATTTTCACTATTTCACCAAGAGCTGAATTCAGCTGTAGCTGAATCATCTAAGAAGCAGACTGCAACAGTTAAGGCCACTGAATTTACACCCCTTTGAACCTGACTGCTGAAATGTCAGAGCCTCGACCACCCACGAATGTGACTTGAATAAGTACACAGGAGGATTCTGAAGACACGAAGACACTTGACTTGGAAGTGGAAAGTGAGGAAGTGAGGAATCTCGTCATAAGCAGCGACCACGACATCGTGGTAGGCGTCATAGTTTTCCATGTTCCGGACAGAAAGCAACCATTTGAGGAACGGAGAGAGAGAGTTTTTGCAGCGCAGGGTGAGATTTGGTCGACCAAGTCCTCTTGAAGGACCACTTGACCGAAGAGGAAGATTAGTCCTTTCTTCTGGTAGTCAGCCACTCGGGCTACCTCAGGTAGGCAGCAACTGACTTACTGACTGACCTGAAAAACCTGGCAGCTTTGAGCTCATACAACAAACAAGCTTGTGGTCCGTGGTACCTGAATTGTTCCTCTTTTGTTCTCCAGTCACAGGAGGCTATTCACTATGCTGATGATGAAGACGCAGTGATTGTGGGTTCACTGGACTTTTGCAATGAATACATAGATGACTGTCCATGGGATTCTGTAGCACACCACACACCACCAAGAGTTCGGGGTCGCACAGAGAAAACCACCTATGATACGGTAAAGTAAAGTCAAAATTGCTCTTTAGCAACTTGCGTTTACACGGACGCGTTTGCTTCTGCAGAAATTCCTGTCCCCATCGGTGCCGAGTAGGAATGGTCACAGTCCAACACCGGAGAAGAGACACACACCAGCCCAGCGGAAGGCCAATGACAAGACCTCAGAGGACAAGGAGAACATCGCCCGGCAGGAGAAAGATGTGGAAATCTTCGCTCTGCCTCTACCTCTGACTCCCGTTTCCAATAAGAAGCAACCGCGGAGCACCAAGAATGTGCTGACTCCACCCAATAAAAATGTTAATGGCCACAAACCCAAAGCAGCTACTCCGAAAGGTGAGAATAATCATTACCTGTTGTAATTGTTTTGTCCAGTGGCGAGCTTCAAGTGCCAACTCTATTAGATTAATTGCACGAGCCGAGCGGCCCTTGCTATCCATCTGCCCCGCGCTCGCCCCCTCTGTGAAGCTGTCATAATCACAAGTGCCACCTCCACATGGTCCACATTTGCAAGTAAATTGTCTTCAGCTAATAAGGCTTTTATTAGTTCTGTTTTTCCTCCCAAAGCCGCTCATATTTTTATGCCACCAGAATCCACCCGCGCCGCTGTCAGTTAGCAGCTGATGTGGTTATCTGAAGCTAATTGTTTTCCCACGTCTAGGATTGAAGGACACGGACATGATTCATAAAAACAGCCTATTTGTCAGCAGACTTTCAATAACCAGTGGGTTAGTGGCAGTCATGGGGACACTGACCCTTTTTTGCCTCATGTGGTGTAGTGTTTATGAAGCCATTGCCTTAACACATAGGAAAGCCAACATGATGGCTATGTGTTAAGTGACATTTATCCCCACTTAAAGATGCACACACATTCACAGTCGCTACACAGAGCCGCTGCAGAGGCTTGTTGATCCCAGAGGTTGGTCGTGTGACAGGTGTAGTTGTCGTATCCTTTCCGTCCCAGGTGTGCAGTGGTGACATGTGTTCTCCTGCCTCTTGCTCTTTCTTCTCTGTCACACTCTCCGCTGAGACACGCACGCACGCGCACATACAGTACGTATTCCCTTAAAGAGCAACCAACTTTCCTGACTGCCTTTGATGTTATTTCTTTATAAAGTGAACAAGCGGTTAGGAGAGAGAAGCGCCTTGTTACGTCACAAAGAGCTTCGCTCTGCCTCCTGCGCGGCTCTGAACTCGCGAAGTTCTTTTTGAGACCAAGTCGTGGCTGAGGCCGCGTTGCTTCAGATCAGGGATGTAATGTGGATGTACCAAAAAGTCCAAGAATCCTGAGTCTCATTTGCAACGACTCGTTTTAAAATGTACCAAAATCGACGTTTAAAAAACAAAACAGAACAGACATTTTGTGGCAGCGCGCGACGACGTGATGTCATCGCGCAGCCCGTTCTGGACGCGCGGAAAATACCAAAACTATGATGGGAATGGGGTGATCGTACCAGCTTCGTGTTATCTAAAGGCTCGAGTTTGGTGTCATTTCGGGTTTTACTAAATGCCTGGAAACACGTAGCTGGACGTCACGCACGCAGTGTGCAAGCGTCGCAAAACTAAACTCAGGCAGTTAGGCGGCGCAACGGCACCTATTTCCCGGAGGCTTTGGCTGCAAGAGATTTTAACCTCCAAGTGAGACCTTTTATGGAGTTTGATGGAGGTGTTCGTCCGTGACTGGCGGGTGCTCTTGAAGCGACGCGTTTTCGATGGGCGGGGCTTGATTTTAATCTGAATATTTCAAATCATAGGAGCTATCTGCGAACAGACATGCAGTGCTGTGTGTCATAGGGGCGCGATATCCTCTGAAAAGACATGCCAGATCACTACCTCCTCTGGATGAAGTGACACATGCAATATTTAACACTTTCAATCCTTCCAACCTAAATCATGGTGTTGTCCCAATCATTGTAGTCTTGCTGTCTACCTATTGCATTTTAGTAAAAATATATAACATATTAGAGTGCACTCAAACAAGGGTAGAAAAGTAAGTAATAAATCGCCGAATGATGAGTGGAAGTACAGCACAGCTTGTTTCTGACTTGCAAAGTACAAAGGTCATCTCTACTTCGTTATCGCATTTTTATACGTTTAACATCCACCTGGAGATGCGAGTAAAGAAGAGAAGACAAAGTTGGCTTCAGAAACACCATATATGTCCTTAAACCACTTGTTTATAAGCTGACTGAAATGTCCTCACTGCTGAGATGTAAATGTGTTTAAAAATGTTCTACTCTTGTTCTATTTTGTTATGCAATCGTCGCTGTTCTTTCATGGCACTCTGAAAGCTTGTTGTCGTCTCAATATATCTACAAGGTTGGGGTATTTCCAAAGTCGCGACTTAAGTCATTTCATGTACGTCAACTTTCCGGGTGAGAGGCAGTAAACGGCACTCAGTGGGATCTGCACTGACCCGCTTCCCACTGAGGGATGTTGACTTGAAATGTTCACGTTTCAGATGCAAATCGTCATGGTGCTGTTTATATAGTTCAATACGTCCCTCTGAATGAAGACTGTAACTTTCGATTTGTCACAGATGGAGGCACCGCGTCCAAAGAGCCCCACAAGAAGAAAACAGCTGAGCTCAAAGAGATTTGTGACATTGAGATTATGGCCTTGAGTCCAGAGCGAAGGTGAGCGAGGTTGACTCTTATTTTAGGTTAGAGTATTCATAGTACCAGATTATCTTCATGTGCATTTGTAATTTTCCTGTTTTGGTTTTTGTACTGACCAGAATAGAGGTTTGGTGCTAACATGAAGAGATAAAACGTGATGGCCATGCATGAGGGGTTTAGATAAAGAGAAACCATCATTTGGTTCTAAACACTTGTATTTTGAGGGGTTCTTATGGAAACAAATCTGTCCCACCAGATTGAATGAGTTTCAAAAAACATTCATGTGAAACATTTGGGACTTTATAGAATAGCAAAGGAATGGGAACTCAGCCAATGAGATTTTGGCTTGCAGGTCTCATGCCAATGATGGGCTTTGTACCATGTGAGCAACCAACCAGAGTGATGCCTTTTATTTTATTTTTTGTGGCGTTTGTCCTGTGCTAATAGCTGAAAACGTCTCACAATAACAGGTTTTAGTTGAGTTGAGAGTAGCCTCTGTTGTGTGTGTATATATATATATATATATATATATATATATATATATATATATATATATATATATATATATATATATGATACACATTTGCGTCCATAAGTTCTTGTTATTCCACCAACTTCTTTGCTGCCAAAAAGGCGTTCTATTGCCTGACTTTTGAAGCTCACAAACATGGTTCATGGTGCAGGTTCAGCTTGTTGTCCGTATTACACAGCACTCACCAAATGTTCTACTGCGCAGGTCCCGGTCTCTAGATATGGCTGGGACAGACAGTGGTAAGAAGAAGCGAGGGGGGAAGGTGTTTGGTTCTTTGGAGAGAGGTCTGGACAAGATGATCACCATGCTGACCCCCAACAAGAAGAGAGCTCTTCGAGATGGCCCACGAAAGATTAAGGTCAGGGCGTCCCTTTCCTCTTCTTTGCTGGTGGTGCACACTTTTCATTTGTCATTCCGCTTTCATGTGCTGGAAAACTTGAACTGTGGAAGGTTCTATGTGATTCTAGAATGTTTCCATATCTAAACAGGTCGGAAGAGAAATCCTTTTGCTCAAGTGTGTCTCCCTCTACAGGCGCAGTACAACGTGACACTGACTAATCAGACCAACCCAGTCCAGGTTCTCAACCAGATCCTTGCCATCCTGCCTGAGAGGCATGTGGACTTCAAACAGAAGGGGTAAGAACTTTGCCGTTCACATGTTAGAGTTGTGCTTGTTGTATTGAGGCCACTACGTTTTTTATGCCTGATTTTTTTTTTTTTTTTTTTTTTTTTTTTTTTTTTTTTAAATCTTCTTCTTCTTCCTGCCCTAGATACACCCTGAAATGTCGAACCTGGGACGACTTTGGGAAGGTGACCATGGTGTTCGAACTGGAGGTGTGTATGCTGCAGAGGCTGGAGGTGGTGGGAGTCCGACGCCAGAGGGTGAAGGGAGACGCCTGGGTCTACAAGAAGCTGGTGGAAAGCATCCTCACCTCCTCGGCCATCTGAGCACTTTTGCCCAAACGTAACACGATCCACTCGTCAAAATCCCAAAACAGACTGATGACGACGACCGCTGAGTCTCCAAAAACTCAACAGGATCCTGTTTTAATGTAAAGTAGATGTTTTAATTTTCCTCACAAATGATTCTCAGAAATGGATTTCTGTCAATCCGCAGCAAGAGAGATAATGATGTTTACAAGATAGCTTCTAGCTACTCCTTATCATATTTATGTGTCTGTGTTCCTCAGATCCCTGTAGGTGCAACTCTTTCATCAACAAGTCTGCTAATGAACTGCCTTTGTGTGTTTCCTGTCTCTGTTTTCATTTCTGTGTTGTCTGCCCTCCATTTCCTGTTTATCTGTTGTTTGTACTGACTGTAAAATAAATGGCTCGTATGTAGCAAGAGTGGGTTTGTGCGGGACAATGTTTTGAGGGTAATGTGATCCTCATGTTACTGACCTAAATGTAGAGATGCGAGGGGTTGAAAGATGGCTTTTCATGTCATTTCATCTGTGCCCAGCTCAGATTCAGCAGAACTCAATGTGTTCAGACCATGTTCATCATGCTCGTGGTTTAGTAGCTGTTGGAGCAAGCTTTTAATGTAGCTTTAGAAATGGGGAAAATAAATGTCCAGGGTTCCTGGAGTATATTGGTAATGCAGTCAGAGTTGGAATACGTTTGCTATTTTCAGTGATGCCAGTAACACATTACTTAGTAATGCGTTACTCTTATATCACAGCCTTTTTCGGTAACCAGTAATCTAACGCGTTACTATTTCAAGCAAAGTAATCAAATTAAAGTTACTTATCTAAGTCAGGGGGCGTTACTATTGTTGCCATTGTCGGGAAGCGAAATATTATCATCCTACAACTGCGTCTTTGGGCATGACGTCATGTGCGGGACACGGCATTCGTGTTTTCAACACGCGGGCAGCTCACGTGTCAAGCTGCCGGCTACATGGCAATAAATAACAGGCGTGAGGAGAGATGCACATTTCTAGCTCAAAATACAGCCACTACTTTGAATTAGTGTCTGCTATAGATGACAGTATTAACCCTGCAAGGTCCACCAACGCGCAGAAGTCACCGGTTAAAGAGTGCGAAATAAAGTAGCCTTGCAAATGTCTCGAAAGTGCGGACTGAAAAACCTTTGACTGTACATTCATATTACTGAGATTGTGCTAAAAAAATGACCCCAAACATGGAAAAACACTGGACCCCCAAGAACTCCAACCTCAAAATGGACATAAAAGATATTGTTTAGGCAGTGAGAGCTGTCGTCATCTGCCAAATGTAACTTGACAAGTAACTTATAATCTGAGTTACTTTTAAATTCAAGTAATCAGTAAAGTAACTATGTTACTTTTTGAGGGAGTAATCAGTAGTCAGATTACTTTTTCAAAGTAACTATGGCAACACGCAACACTTGCTATATATATATATATATATATATATATATATATATATATATATATATATATATATATATGCTAAAAATATTTATGGGCAAACCAGGCACATGTACAAGTAACATCCGACTTACGGCCGGGATCAGTTCTGACCAACCGGTCATAAGCCAGATTGGACGTAAGTCAAATGCCATTCAAAATAGCCGACGTGAGGGTTATAGCAACTACTGTAGTGGTAGATCACTGAGTGATGTGCAGCTGAGATACTGTGCTGCCGTAACTGTTGTACGCGATGCCGGGTTGCTACGTGCTGCGGTGCCAGACATTGAATTAAAAATAAATAAGCATCTGCTGGCCGTTGTTAGTATGGGTGGATGTAAGTAGAGCAGGTCGTAAGTCAGATGTTACTTGTACACAAGTGAATACAACCAATGTCGTGGAAGCTGAATAAATGAAGCACTGAAATGGCTTCCCTACGTCCAGATCAAAGTTGTAGTGTGCATCAAAGCACCACACTAGTTCTGTATATTGTCTCAGGACGACAATATAAACTCGATGGAGACACTGGCAGCCTTGGTGACTGCAGCTCACATGGCTGTTGCACTGTCATGTGTTTATTCTCCATCTGATTTTCTCTGTCATTTTAAAGAAGCACATCAAGAGAATACATGGATCGTGTTAATGTTTCTTGGGGGGCTAACGTTACCGCTTCATCTCTGCCACAACCTAAATCCATGCCACAGATGGAGCCCTCCAGGTAGTAAACTGAAGGCACACAGAAGAGGTGGGAAACATGCTGGGGACTGCACATGTCAGGAATAGAGGGCTCACTCACTAGCAGCCGTCATCTGCGACACAGTATATACATTAGAACCAAGGGGAAAAACTACAAACCTCTAGTTACTGTCATGCTTTCACCATGTGAGCAGAGTATTTGCCAAGTGAATCAGCAGGACGGCGAGATGATGGTGGAAGATGATGGTGATGGTGGAGCTGCCGACAGGGGTGTGATTGTAATTGCTGACTGGATAATGATCTTTGACTCAACGTCACGACACCTGATCAGAATTAAGCAGGAGAGAGCGACGGCTCCTGCCAGCTTCTCCTTCATGTCTCAGCAGGGTGGCGAAGCATAATGGCCGACTGAAGTGGGGGGTCAATGGCGTGACGTGACGGTGAGGGGCAGGTTGATCATTTCATGGGTGAAGCTTGGGGTTTTGTTGTCCATTGCCCCATCGGTCTGGAGCTCGGCTGGGCCAAGGCTACACAGTTGTTCTCAGTTGGGAAAAAACAGATTCTGCTTGGTGTGGGTCACAGAGAAATGTTCATTTCAACCTGTTTTGGAGGCTGAATTGAGAATCTTTTAAGGTTTATAGTACTGTATCTGTAATAAAATGAGAGTTTTCCCCTGTGATCTTCCAACCAAATGATTCATCTAGAGGTTTAAACACATTTTCTAGTTTGTAAAGAACTGAAAATAGTAATTTGTTGAATTTACAGCAATATAAGGTCATGTTTACTAAAATAAAAAGCTATTACAATCCAAAACATCTTAACAGGTCAAGCTACGTTAATGTTAACATAGGACCCCTTGTTTGATAGCAGCTTCACAATCCTTGCATCCATAGAACTTGTGGGTTTATGGACAGTTTCTGCTTGAATGTCTTTGCAGGATGTCAGAACAGCCTCCCAGAGTTGCTGTTTGGATGTGAACTGCCTCCCACCCTCATAGATCTTTTGCTTGAGGATGCTCCAGAGATTCTCAATAGGACTGAGGTCAGGGGAGGATGGGGGCCACACCATGAGGTTCTCCCCTTTTATGCCCATGGCAGCCAATGAAGCAGAGGTATTCCTTGCAGCATGAGATGGTGCATTGTCGTGCATGAAGATGATTTTGTTTCGGAAAGCACGATTTTTCCTTTTGTACCATGGAAGAAAGTGGTCAGTCAGAAACTCAACATACTTTGCAGAAGTCATTTTCACACCTTCAGGGACCCTAAAGGGCCCGACCAGATCTTTCCCTAGGATTCCAGCCCAAAACATGACTCCGTCACCTCCTTGCTGACGTCGCAGCCTTGTTGGGACATGGTGGCCAAGCACCAACCATCCACTACTCCATCCATCTGGACCATCCAGGGTTGCACGGCACTCATCAGTGAACAACACTGTTTGAAAATTGGTCCTCATGTATCTCTGGGCCCACTGCAGTCGTTTCTGCTTGTGAGCGTTGTTTAGGGGTGGTCGAATAGAAGGTTTATGCATAACTGCAACCCTCTGGAGGATCCTCAAGCAAAAGATCTATGAGGGTGGGAGGCAGTTCACATCCAAACAGCAACTCTGGGAGGCTGTTCTGACATCCTGCAAAGACATTCAAGCAGAAACTCTCCATAAACTCACAGGTTCTATGGATGCAAGGATTGTGAAGCTGCTATCAAACAAGGGGTCCTATGTTAACATGTAACTTGACCTGTTAAGATGTTTTGGATTGTAATAGCTTTTTATTTTAGTAAACATGACCTTATATTGCTGTAAATTCAACAAATTACTATTTTCAGTTCTTTACAAACTAGAAAATGTCTTGAAACTATGTTGTGCATAATAATTTGGAACAGTGCGTTTTAAGTTTTTTATTTATTTTTTAAATACTGTTTTCATTAGGAGTTTTGTTCAATAACTTTTGAAATACATTTCGACAGCTGACCTGAAAATTATGTTGATCGTTATTTGCATCAAGTATTTTGGAAAATCAAACAAAAACATCATTTGCATAATAATTTGGAACGCAGTGTATAGAATTGAACTACAGCGTTGCTCTCTTTTACTGAGCCTGGAACTTATTCCTTGCTCTATTGTTTCAGGTGAGCGAATGATTTTGCTTTACAACATTGAAGTTTGAGTGACATGCATTTCCATGCATTCCCATTGACGTACTTATATATTTCTATTTATGTTATTGTTTCCTCTTTGTTTCTTCTCATAAACGTTCCAACGTTCCCCGCACAGTTTTCCCCTATGAATTTCCTCAGCTGACACTGTTGCTTCAGTCTCAGAAGAATCACCACGCCATAATTAACTCACAGATTTGTACCCTTTTCTGCTTGACTTCGATTGGGTAAGTTGCGAGATAAAGGCCCTCTCAGGTAAAATTACTTTATGTTACTTTAAAGACTCTGAATGTCTGCATAGTAATGAGTGTGTTTTTGGTAGGACTGCAGGATGAAATAATCCTTACTGACCTGAGTGGTGGATGTCACTTGTAATAATCTAAACACAGGTATATGATAAATACCAATAACAAATAAATTAATTAGAAATGTTTAAAAAGAACCTTCACTCTGATGTTTGCCCCTGATGCAGTTCACAGATAAGAATGTTCAAGAAAATCCATTTTATTTGTCATTGTTTTGTTGAATATTTATGTGGTTGAATGTTTTATTTTTCAGTGTGAACCTCCGTCTGGCAGACAGGTTCAACCTCCCAGCCAAACCCAGAGTTGCACAAAAGGATTAAACTAGCTTTTCAGAATTTAGCACGGCGACGTGAGACCAGGGCAGCAACTGATTTAGGTCATTGGAGCAGCAGTGTTTTGTTAGTGACGATATCTGGACACTGCAATTGCAGCAAAATGAGGTTTCTTCTGGCAACAAGTATGGTCCTCCTCCTCTCATGTGAGTGCCGTCTTCAGTAATATGTTTGTTTTTTGAGACGTTCCATGAGCTTGTTTGTTTGGTCCTCCAGGGCTGTACTCAGCTCACATAGATGATGGCAGAGTGGATGAAGATCTGTGCAAGGTAAGAAGGTGTTGCCACTATAGTTGGCCGAGAGGCTGGTTATAAGGAAGAGAAGAGTGAAGGGAGCAGTGTTGGATAGGGAAGATGCAAACATTACAACAAGCACTGGCCTCAAAACAAGAGCGGAGTGTGTTCAAGTGTCACCAAAGTTAAGATGCTTAAAGGAGAATACTTTCCTTGGCTCTTCCAAGTTGACTTATTTCAAAAACACATGCACTAGATGTTTGTCGTAGATGGTGATTTCTGTGACGTCTCTGTTCCTGTTTTAAAGGCTTGCCATTGTGTGTGACCCCATATTGGCTCTGCGCACTACTGACTGACACAATTTGACACATTAAAATTATCCTCGCTCCTCGAAGGCTTATTAAAAAGTATTTAAACACCATGTGAGAGAAGAGGGTTCATATACAGTAACTGTCATGATGGTAGACCCGTAGCACCTATGCAGTGGGACTCTCTGACCCCTGAGGGGATTTACAGGTGTCGTCCCACCTTATAGTCGACCAGATAGGCTGAGGTCAGCGGTAATAACTCCTGAGTCACTGGTGCGATCAAAAATGTTCAAGCAATTCCTGAAAGAAGGACGTGAAAGCTTTCCAACAATGTGATTGTGTAACATGCATATTGGAGCTGCAGCCATGAGTTTACTTTGAGGGAGCCAGACATGGAGCAGCGTTGCAGTTTTCAATGTCTATTATGACATTGATATGTTATTATGTACACCAAACATTGCATTTATAAATCGGATAATAATTGTGTATTTGTGAATACGTAGAAGCTCAAAGTGTGACTGTGTAGAAGTTCAAAGTTTAGATTCACCATCTCACTTTGCTTACTTGTGTCATTTTAGAGTGTTTAGTATCTTGTGAAGCTGAAAAATCCAGCTCTGCTTTAGCTCCATTTTCCGTTGAATCTGCTAGTATGCAGCCAGTAAAACTGATTTCATACCTGAAATTGAAATTGTAACTTTTCTCAAAAAAGTAAGACAGAAGCACTTATTCATTTTTTAATTCATTTTGCAAACAATTCTATAGCTTGAAATCATAATGAATACATTAATAAAAATGTATTTAAAGAAATTTAATTTACAGGTTTTTTTTAAAACAGAGCTAACACATGCCAGTAATGAATCAGGAAAATACAGATGTCTGACAGTTTGTTCTTCACAGAATCTCATGTTTTCAGTCTGTGCTCAAGGAGGATCATTTTTCTACTTTGATAACAACAGACTGAACACAGGTTGTTTAAACTGTTATTCCCTGTTGTAAAAATTCTTCTCTAAATGTGTTGCTTGGGTGCAACTTCTGACGCCACATGATTTTGCTTCATTACGTCTGCCTCCTCTTTCAGGCCACATCCCTGCAGGAGGCCACAGTGAAGCTGCTCGTGTCCCCTCTGTCCCTCTACTGCTGGCTGAGCTCCACTCTGGTCACGCTGCTCCGGTCCCTCCCAGCTCTTCTTTGCAGCGCCCTCCACCACACTCTTGTGCTGTGCCTAGTGGGCCCATGGTGTGTGGCCACTGTCTGCCTGTCGCTGCTGTGCACCTGTCTCCGAGTGGTCCTCTACCTGCTGCACCTGCTGCTTCTGGTCGGCCTGGCCTTGCTCATCTGCTCCACACAGCACTCACCTGACGCTGAGCGGGGCCGGCGTAAGACCTCGGTTAGGAGATCCATCAGGACCAGACTCTGTTGGTCAAGCTGAGCCGTAACCTAATGACGATGGAAATACGGACACGTCACCCTCCATCGAGTCAGCGGTTAAATTGGCTTTTGAAAATGTTGCAGGGAAGCAGAAAACAAAACCCTGATTAGCGAGCGTCCTCGTGGCCTAAATGAGGGTGAAAATACAGCCAGCCCTTGTCCACTTCTCCGTCTCTTTGATATTTCTCTTTCAGCTGCGGGCCTCCAATTATCCAGACTGTTTTCCCTCCATCTGCAAATATTGTCATTAGAAGTGTCCGTCAAAGGAGATGAGCCGATGAGAGCGAGGGAAAGAGGGATGAGGGTGAATTTTCTGCATTGGTTGTGTCAGCGCCTTTAAATGTTTGTGTGTTTATACTGTGCAAAAGTTTTGCAGAATCGTGAAGAAAAAACACTAATAAAGGGAGCAGGCGCGAGAACCGGTGCCTCGGCAAGAAGGCGGCTGCACAGTGTGTGTCTCGAGTGTGTGTGTGTGAGTGTGTGGTGCTGCTCACAAACAATTGTATTAAAAACTATTAGCACTTCTGCCAGTGGGTGAAGCCGTAAAAATGTGTTTGTGTGTGAGACAGACAGAAAGACAGAGGGGAAATGAGGCTGGATCATAGAGATTTATTACATGGCCGTGGCGTCCTAATTAGCATAAAGACTGGACCGGCCCACTCAAGCAGAGAATTAAAAACCTTAATTGTGCTGTCAGCCTTCCTCTCTCTTTCTCAGTGTTGACTCTGCTTCACCCCACTCGCCGTGCTCCATCCACGCCGGCTCCTTGTTGGTGATAAATGGGAAACGGGCTTCTTTTTCTAATTGTCTGCGAGACGGGAGGACAACAACAGAGCAGGGCTCCTCTTCAGGACGTGGAAATGCTTTTCATTAAATGTTTGTTTCACGATGGAAAATGGGTTTTTGTGTTCCATCCCAAAGCACTTGAAAATGTTCTTCACGACAGAGCACCATCAGACTGTGAGAGGATTCATAGAAGAAATGACAACCTCCAACACACAAGTCATTCACTACAATGTCAATTCTTTATATGTCATGTTTTGGTCTCCTAAACAATATTGTGTGTGGATAGAAGTGATTGACAGTCCCACGTGGACTCAGGTATGTTTCACCGCTCACTTGTATGGCTTCTCTTTTGGGTGCTGCTCACGTACCCAGCCACATTCAGAACTAGTTAAAAACTTGACTTCATAAAACTCAGGATCCGATCGAATCACAAAAATGAATTGCCGGGCAGGCAGCTGTGGTGACAACTGTGGGGTGGAGGGAACTGGCATGAACCTGGATTTTTAAACCTTCATTATTTCATTTGAGGTCAACAAAGAGTGCTCGAACGTTAATTCACTAGATGAAGAAGTTGACAGAAGAGAAGTGGAATTGAAACGCTGTGGGATGGAATGATTAGAATTGAGGTTGGTTGGTGTAAAGAAGGTGGAATCTGGGTGCAACATGGATCCACTCAATATACTTTTAAATCACGCAAATGTGGCTTCAAGTTAAGAGGAAACATCACACTTCATCAAAAGGTCAAAGGGGATGACCTGGAATTATTCAGGTGGCCTCCAGGAGGCACTGCGCCAGTTTCACATTCAAGCGTCTCAATGCAAATACATTAATCCCAACAAAAGAATAGCAATGCTCTGTTTATGAGCATTCATGACAGTGCCAATAATAATCATAATTTATGGGGAGTTTTATTCACTGCTCAACAGAGCCCCTCAGGCACATTTGTCCAGCGCCTCACAAGCAGAGGAATCTGGGTTTTTTTTTTTCATCACAGGGATGTTGCTGCTGATGACCATTGATACTGACAATAATACATAAAATGCTCCTTTGAAAAGCACAAAAAAGTGGAGCAAATTCCTTTTACATGTAGTTTGAGCCGCAGCGCCCCCTTCTGCGTCTGCCAACCTAATTTATCTAGGGAACTGCTTTTCACTTCTCTAGTGTGTGAGGATCTACCTGTTCTCCTCACCAGCCAAAGCACTTACCAACTGCCTTTCACTCAAGTGTGCGCGCTCAGTCACATACAGTAAAAATGAACTGTATGAAATTAAGATAACATATTGTGGCACACGTACCTGTTCAGTGTTGAAAGGATTTAGAACAGGGACTCGAACTGAAGCACACACAAGGCCAAAACGCAGCCAGAGAGGTAGAACAATGTAAATCTACATTTAGCATTATTATTGAATCACTCAATGAACAGGAATTATGAATTAAATATCATCCTACCGATTATCAGAAGCTAGTTTTAGCATTTTCCCTTCAATTCATCTTCATCTGCATCATTTTATTTGAGTTTTGGAAAGTTTCTTGATCATATCTCAACATTCATGATCTTATCTTGCTTCATAAGACCCTGTAATAAATTCAGATATTTGTTTATATACATTTTGTCTGCGCAGTTATTTGATATTGCATTTATTTTTAAGACAACTATGAGACAACTGGAAATGAAACTGATGACTAAACAACCATATTAACATCATGTTTTTTGAACATTTATTTGGTGGATGATTGAAGGATGATTTTGTAAGGGACGACCTGTGTTAAATTAAATAAGAGGGAAAAAGTTTTCTTTGAGAGGATGGGAGTCAGGTGATAAAGACAGAAAGAATAAGTTGACAGGAATTTGGAGGATTAATTTTTTGCTTGTTTAGTTCTGAAAATGTGATTTTGATTGACTCCTTCATTGTTTACAGCATTTTTAAACTCTTTAAATTAAACTAAGAAAAAAAACATAACTGTGGACGTCAAATCTAGAGGACTATGTTTTTGCCTAGACAACTTGTTTTATTGATTTCATTGGCTGGATGTTTACTGTCATGTGACATCAGCTTGGCAGAGGTATGTGCAGTCTCAGTACCTTTCTAGCAACCACTGCAGTCATTTTGTGCAGCGTATTCCCCCTCTGGGTTCACAGGTGCTTGGGTCAGTCCCAGCTACATGGGACCAGGACAAGCTCAAACCGAAAGCAAACACAATGTTCACAGACCAGGACCGTTCCAGGAGGAGGGCACCGCTGATGGCATAGTTGTTGAACAGCCTTTAAATTGTAGCGGCAGGAGAACGTGTGAACTCCAGACATTTTAGGGACAAGCCAGAGGAGGAGGATGCATGGGTCCTGTTTGTGCATCTCTGCTGTCAAAGCTCTTCTGCAGCAGAAGACGAGGTTAAGACTTCAGAGGCCAGACCCTCCCATCACCTCCTCCTCGGCACTGACAGCCCGCACACCCACACACACACACTTCACTTCTGAACTCCCACCATGCATTGTCTTAAACTTCCCACTTTACCCTCCAATCCTCCTACCTCCTTTTTAACCTATCTGCCCTTCCTTTCCATCTCTCGTTTGCCTCCCTGTCTCTTGTCCTCCCCTGGCTTCAGTTTCCCTCATTGTTTTTCACTTTCTATATTTCTTCTTCTCCTTCTTCCTCTTTAATTGGTCTCCGCTAGGTTAGCTGAGACAGGCCTATTCATCATAGCACCATCCTCAGAGACAAACCCTGAGGGAGCGCGGGGAGATAGACAGAGTCAGACGGGAGGGCGAGAGGGTCTGCCGCTTGTCAACTGCCTCTTCTCCTTCTTTTTTCTGCCTTCCTCTTTTCTCCTCTCCTCCTCCAACATGGGTTCTCACATGTCATTCCTGCAGTGGAATAAGGAGCGGATACATTAGTTGGCCTATTAGTTGAACGAGCCGCCTCCATGCCTGTCGATGGTCCAGCACACACGCACGCACGCCGCTGACATTTGTTACATGGAGTATCTGTGAGGGAGCGATGGTGAGTGACAGGCAGAGCTGGTGAAATAAAACTTTACATGGAACTCCGTGTCTGGTTATGTCTGGTGCCTTGGGGTTGTTAATGAGTGAATCACTGCACATGAACAAGCCGCGCTCATTGCTCTCGCTGTAAAGCAAATGCGTGAACATGGACGCCGCTGAAAAGGGCAACTAGAAGCATGTGAGGAATCATTTCTGGAAAAGGTCACCCCGAAGTTTTTCACCCGTTGAGTTCATCTGAGATCTTGTTTTGATTTGCTCGCTTCACCTGTTCTTTAAAATGGCTGGGCTTGTTATTTTCCCCGCTGATAATAGCGCCATTTGTTCATTTCATTGATGGTTCATCGATGGTGGAAGGCACCGCAGCCTCATCTTCCATGAGAAAAGCCTGGACAAGAACATTTGCCATGTCTAACTTAGGAACTTGAACCAAACAAGCTTCAACATAAATCGACATGATGGACTCGGAGATCTAGTCAGTCAGGAGCAGTTAGTTTTCAACTTTATTGCCACGGTTCTTAGAGGACACTGTGGAGTTTCAGGATCTTGGTAAGCTCCTCTGTCATGTCCAGGTCGGGTGGCCCACGCTCAACCTCATGGGGTAATATATTGATGTTAGGAAAGCAGACTTTTGCGTCCTGTACTGAGCTTGCATAACTGTTTCATTGGAGCACAAAACTAGTGGATCACGCCAAAGCACGAGGGAGGAAGACATGGGGACGTTCAGAAGCTCTCTTCTCGAAATTAGATGTCAGTTGCGATACATAACTCCTTATGGGGTCACGTTCAAATTGTGGGGCTTTAAATAGGAACTGATTGTTCTGAAAAGAGCGCCATCCCATGGCTTACCAAACCAAACCTTTTTTTTATTTTTTTAAAGCTTACGTTGCTCACGGCGTCAGAATATGTTGCAGAAGGCAGAGCATATGCTTCAACTGAAAGTCTACATCAACATGTAACGCTGGCGGTGCCTTTGGCGTCAGCATCATTCCCAACACTAATATATTACACCATGAGGATGTGCTGCTCCTGTTTGGCCTCCTTTTTGGTGGAGCACCTGAATGTTACACAGCATATCACTCATCACCCTAACACATCCATTCCAACAAAAGATAAAGAACAGTTGGCTGAAAGTGATGTCAAGTGGAAAACTGATATACTAACATTAACAAGCTCCTTAACATGTACTCTTTGCATGTTACCATGTAAGGAGTACATCAGCATGCTGAAAACACAGACCAGAGTTTAGAGTTTGTTGTCCCGGGTTGTAAAACTGGTGAAATTAATTTGATGGTTGTTACGTAATCCGGCTCCAACATTTGGCGGTGATGGCGCAAGCTCTCAATCATTGAAACAGTTTTGTTGCCCTGTGACACAAAGTGTTCTTGCACCATGTTACTGCACATCAAGTGCACCGTGTATTTATAAAGAGTAAATCATACTCACTCTTTAAAGTCTCTACATTCATGTTAATGTATTGGTATTTAAACTCAGTTTGAATCTTAAGACCATGAAAGTACTGCCTTCCCAAAACAGGTAAATCTTAGCTCTCACAGTTTCAGTCAGACACCCATGTGCTGAATAAATACAAAGTTTGGGCCACAAACATTCTGAGGTCTCAGGACTATTTTCCTTCTTCGTCTGTCTTCTTTAGCGCGTATTTCATGATTTATCATGGATTAGAAATTGTCTTTGTATGAAAATAATATCTCAAAATCATGTTGTCATGTGCTCACGTAATTCCGTCCCTGGGTTACTTTGAATGGTCAGGACCATCTAGTGTTTACAGTATCAGACAGATTTGTCTCATAGGCTGGGAAACATTAGCTCTCTGTCCACTCTCCTCTCAGGTGACAGGGTCTAGCTCCCGTGCCTTCAAAGGGACGAGGCAGACGGACACCAGGATTCATAGTTCCTCCTGATGCTGATCCGTCAGGAGGCTGACACTTCTGCCTGCTCACTACTTCTGCTCTTCCTTCTGTTTCCTATCAAATTCATTCTCGAATCTAATATCTAGGTTTTCTTCGTCGTGGACTGAGATGCCCCACCAACATGAAGGCAAACAGAAGAAGAGCTCAGAACAAGTCCGACTCTATTCTCCACAAGTGCCTGGCACTCTCACTCACCTCTTTCTTCAGGGTCATCCTGAGTCTCTGGTTTCATTCACTTGCTGCTGCTCCTTGTTAATCAGCTGAGGTCCAATTATACTAAGTTGGCCCCTCACCACCTCCCTCCCTCCTTAGGGCTCCGAAGGGCCAAAGAAGAGCAATGCTGACTGACGTTAATTTGCATGACTTCTTGGCCTCCATGAGTGCGCTGTTGTCTGTCTTTTTCTTCCACTAAAGGAAGTTGGGAAAGAGAGAGTCAGAGTTTTGTTAAGTTATGTAACATGGGACACCGAGAGGAGGACTGAACCAAAAAGCTCTCTCAACAAACCATCGCCTTCATTTTACATCTTGAGGGCTGCAGCTCCTCTGAGTCGGAGACCATGGTCTCATTCAAGCTTAGCGTCCTGTTGAGGCTGGAAATAAGATTGTATTGTGAGCAGGGGGGTTCAAGTATTCTTCTCTTAAGTGAGGGGTGGATGGAGCCAGACAACTGAGAGGAGCCAAGAACATGGATAGAGTGCAAAGGTGACCATGGTTTTGTTTAGTGAGCAAACATTTTAAGGCCAAATTGAGCATCTTCGCTTGTGTTTAGGGCATCCAAGGTTACCATGGTGATATAGCAGAGTTTTAGCTACAAACCATCCCACTCCATTCGCTGGCATTGAATCAAATAAAAATGTGTGTACACACACTCGCACTGTGCCGGTGCGGGGTCCTGGGCAGACACCCAAGCTGTGGACAGGTCGCTCCATGTCTCAAGCTGGATATCTGCTGTTTTCAGTGTTTGTGGTGTGTAGTCGCCATGTCAACGCTTGTGTACTTATTATCAGCCCCCTTCTTCAGAGCGTGTGTGTGCGAGCGTGTGTGTGTGCGCTCGGCCAGGAGCCAAGACTGCAGCAGTGGGACCCTGGATTCACTCGCGTGGGCCAGGTTGGGAGCAGGAGGGGCTCTTTCAAGTCGCCCAAGCCTTTGACTTTAAATGCTTGACAAGGTGACGAGTGTCCCGGCGGGAGAGCAGCAGTGAGATAAAGGTCTGTGCCAGAGTCAGGAGAGGTTATGAAATCAAACGCAGCCTTTCACCACAGGATGTGAACCTAAAGAAAACAATGATGCCACTCGCTGGAATGAGTAGAAGACAGTGAACTGAGTGCTGATGAGAGAATTGGAAGGGAACTGGATGAACCATCCGTGATGCCCATGTTGAGAGCTCACTGTTAAGGTGAGGCAGTGCACGGCTGAAATGGAGCAAAGTCCATGTATAAAAAGTACAGCTGGGACATTAATGTTAATGTGTTTTTTTTAACTGTGTCAGACTAAACACTAAAATGATGAATGCAGATGCGTACGTAGCACAGAGAGTGGCTTGCCTACAGTCTACTTGCCACTAGGGGGCATACTTTATCAAAAGTAGCGTACAGTAATGAATGTTAAAATGCAACTTAGGTAGTAAAAAAAAACAACATATTTTTGATTAATAGCTTAATATCAAATGTAAATCTTAATTATAATTTAAAAACATTGAAAATGTATATGTTTATTATAGTCTATTGTTTTAGGTTTTAGATCATGTAAAATGAGTTTGATATTCCGTGCTGCATTTGTCATTTCTATTGATATAAATAGAAATATTGCTTCATTAGCCTATTGTTTGCTTGGCAGCCATTTTGTCACTCTTCACTCTTACCCTGAATGACTGAATGCAAGTGTTTTTTTTTCCAGTTTATCCCCTCCTGACTGTCGATCAACATGGTCAGTGATTTGAAAAAGTCTTCCCTTCTCTTCAAATCTTTCTCGGGCAGGCAGGCATGAGCAACGACAAAGTCTTCACTTCCAAAAAATTATGTTTTTATTCTGAAGGACCAATAAAATTATGGCAAATATTTACAAATAATTACTTCTTAGCTTCACATTACAGGTACATAAATTGTATAATTCACCAACAACAGTCACTCAGATGGAAACAGGTGTACACGGTATGAAGATCAGCAAACGGCAATTTCACAGTAAACTCCAGGAAATAAAAATAATATCAACAATAGAAATGCCTGGAAAATAAGCAACATATCAAAACGCCATTTGTATCTTGTTGAATTAACAAGATTGGCAAGTTGGGGGAACAAATAAAAACTAGAGGGGAAAAAAAAGATAATTCTGGTGACATGATATCTTTGGCAAATTCGCACAGCAGAAAAATACATTCAAATATAAAGACAACACACAACACACAAGGAGAAAAAACACCAAGTTTTGTTCAGAACTACTAAAAAATTGAATAAAAAACATACACATTTTCTTAAAGATGCTTTTCTTTTTTTTCCCAGGAATATGCTGAAGGCAAAATTATTTTCATTTGTACCTTTTTTTTCAAATTTGCTGATGTTTGTACATGAATTGGTCTTTTCAAACAGGCATCGCAGGCTTTGGTGAATGTTAAAGATATGTCTTTTGGATTTTTTAATCTAATTTGTTGTGTTTCCCTCTGACCTTAACACCACAGTCGCTTCACCACCCCGAATAAAGGAGACATAAACTCTGGTTTGTCACATGGAAAGGCCACAGTAAGGTGAAAAATCATGTACATTTTTCATTTGATTGAAACATCTGCTTTAAAAAGGACGCTCATTTTTTTTTCAGCTGTGTTTTGAATAATTCTCTCTTCCACAGTTGAATAATATTAAGACGTGGAGAACATTGTAACACTTGAGTATGAGATCTGTCCAGAGTCTAGTTATAACAGCGAGCATGAAACAGATTGTGCCACTAATTGCTGTCAAGATGTGATGCAGAAATCCCCTCAGGTTTAAAGAAGCCAGCAGCCATCTTTATGTATTGAGAAACACTCGGCACGCTGGCTGAGAAATCAAAAATAATGACAAAACTCATTTGCATTATTTCCTGTTTGAGTCAGAGATGGAATCGAAACCACGACACCGGTCCATACCAAGAAAAAGACGGTGAGTTTTCTTTGCCAAATACAGACGACGGCAGTGAAATTGCCATTGAAATGACCTCACTCAGGCACGTAACGCTTCATTCCTATGCAGGGGTCCTGACAGAACAGAGGGCAGAGTGATCTGAGAGAAGTAGCAAAGAAAAAGGATGGAATCAGGTATTTGAGCTTTAATATACCTAATTCTATAGGTGTGGCAGTGCTACAGAAGAAGGGGGGGAGAAAGGGGTCAAGTGTTTGAGATGTGATGAGATTAGAGCTAAGTGAGGGACAGGATGAGCTTCTGATGGCACAGCAGGTTTGGCCTCCCTAGAGGAACATGGGGGCACACAAGGAGGGGCCCACACCACCCGGAAAGGACAAAGGGAGGGAGTGCGTGTCTGTTCCTAAAGTCTTTTATGCGGTCGTGTGCGTGTGATGGCTAAGCTCCCCGCATTTCCGTACAGTACCACCCACAATGACATCGCTGCAGTCAATGTCATGGCTGTCAATCAGAACGACTGGATCTCCGTGAGAACCATGCAGGTCAAAGCAGTGGCGAGGAAGCTCCATCGCTGTGAGATGCAGAGTTAACAACTAATCCTGTTAACGCGCCGCCGGACTCTTGGCTTTGACCGGCAACAAGAATTTGGCTTGTTTGGTTCCTGAGTGAAGGAGAGTCAACTGGGATCACCTCCTCAAGGAGAGCCGCGATCAATATCTGCTCAGATGAACCTCCGATCATCCAAGACAAATACAGAAATCTGGAGACGTTTGTGGAGAGTTCTCAGGTTGAATAATGACACAAAAACATGTCCACGTGCCAAGTATATTGCCTGGATGGCCATTTTGCAGTCATTACTTCAACCATAGATTCATCACTCCTCTGGATTTGGACCACTCTAAACCTTTTAAGACTCTGAGGGGCAGCAATGTGAATAGACAAACAGATCTAGGATGCCATGGCCTTCTATTTTAAATACGATCCATCACAAAATGACACCCCATCATTTAATTCACTAACAACCCATATCTTAAAAAACAAAATCAATAAATGTGGGATTTGGCTTCTTTTTAGTTTCATTGCAATATTTTATCCAGTGGGTGGCGGATCTTGTTTCAGTTGAGGGTGATGCATTTAAAACAGTTCCGTTACTGCAAATATGCCTGGCAGTGAAGGCTGCGCTTAACGTATTGCAACGTAACGGCTTTTATTCGATCCACTTAAACGGTAATATACCTTGTGGAGTGTTTGCGTGACGGGAGAGAGCGAAATAAACAACAAGCTAGCCAGAATGGAAGTTAAAAAACGATGGCGCATGGTGATGACGCATGCAATGCGTGTCATCAGATGCAAGAATATGCGTATTTTAGATAAGGTGTTTTGCAAATGCCTGAAAATGTAGTTTCAGTCATAAGGAAGATGTTTACAACCGCGTGACAATTTCTCTTTCACTGTGTTGCGGGCACATGAAGACACAGAACTGTGTGGCATCATCCACTATTGGAAAAAAAAACACAGCAAAGGTGTTTTTTTTTCAGTTTTCTCCTGCCACATAAAGATCTGTTGTACATACTGAGGCACTTAAGTATCTGAAGTACATATGGATTAAAGAATGCTGTGTAACTTTTGATAACAGGATGAACTTTGACAACGGATGAATTAAATGTTATTTTTCATTCTTTTCGGTATTGGGAAGAATATGCGAAGAACTCTTCCACTACTGAAGTTAATGATGTGACGTCCACCCCCAGAGGTTGCTCCTCCAAATGTTTCCCTTTACCAACATTCTCTTTTTCTGTGATCATAAAGCTCTAACGTGTTAAATTACTACTTTAGAATCGATTAAATGAATGGCCCATCTCAGCCCTTCCCCTGATGCGGTCTTAAATTGAGAGTTTGTAAACTGCATTTTTTTGAGTTCTTTTAATTCTGCACGATGATCACACTTTGCTGAGTTTGCTGTCTTATTCCGACCCTTTGATATGGAGGGAGAGTTATCCGGACAGTGTACCGCCACTGAAAGCTGGCTTTCACCGACTGAAGTGTCTGAAGTAGAGGTGCTGGGTGACAAGTGACTAAGCTTTAATCATGAGAACAGAGCAGTAAATGTATGTGAGCTGGTTTAATACATATGCTTTTTCTCAGTTGGATTATTGTTTTTGTTAGCAACAGCCAGTCCCTGACTGGGGTCTAAATCTGTGGAAGGATACTTAAGAGATGTGCTGTCAGTCGTCGGGGTTATTGACATAAAAAACTAAAGGCACTGTCCTTGTATTCGGCTGGTGTGGTTCAGGTTCAATAATGCCTCTGAAATCATCAAGAGAAAAAGAGAAACTTTTCTAAAGGCCAGCGTTATGCAGCACACGGAGAGCATGTCGATGCATGCCACGGGACTCTTCTTTAGAGTTGTTAACACAACTTTTAAGGACTTCATATCTGGAAAGATTTGTGTTTTAAATCCGACAAACAATAAAGATGGAGGTCAGGAGCAGTTGAACTATAGTTTAGATCACTCACACACAGACATTGTGCCTCGCAAGGAGCTCGGCTTATCCCACAAATATTGTAAAGAAAATACCACTAGCAGTCAATGGCTAGAAACGACACCACAAATTCTTATCATAAAGTATGCTTCATAGCTAGTCTAATGATAAATGACGTATTGAAATCAACTTTGACTTCTCTTCGCTAATTACTGTACAAATTCAGAGTGGATGGTGATAGGTTGAGAGACTCAAATGGCAGCAGTTTTACTCTCTTGTTTTGGATCCGTGCCCAAAGGTGAATCTCCAAACTCTGCACTTTGAACGGGTAAGGCCTCGACCCTGGTGTCATGCATTGTCATAGCGCAGAACTGATGAAGTCAAACAGAAGAAACTGTTGTTTTTCTTAAAAAAGCAATGCCTTTATAGAAACAATATCATGTCAAACAGCACAAAGACAGATTACTCATAAAAGGGGGAGAGCAAAGAAATGTTACTTCACTTTTCTTGAGAAAGAAGAAAAGTCGCATTAGAAACAATGATTGAGTCTCTTTGTGCTTCAGTAGTTAGTCAGCCGATCCACTAAGGGGGGCCCGTCTTTGGGGAGTTTATAGAGAGACATAGAAAGAGATCGATAGAGAAATATTTCGCCGCCACTTTGAGGATGTGATTCAGAACGGATTATCCAACGGCACCACAGTTAGCCGACACCACCAAACTATGAACAGGAAACTTGCAGTCGGTCCACATTTATAAACAAAGATTTCTCTTCTTATTGAAAAAAATGTCATCAATATCATCACTATTCTAGCACGACAGCGTGACACATATAAATCATTACAGGCATTCACTCTCATGGCAGAGTGCAGCGCAGAAAAGCTTCTCAATATATTACTCTGTCTTCTCCATTATAAATAGCTCTTGATGCGGGGAGGCTGGATAGCACCGTCCTGGACAGCGAGATGCCCTGCTTGGCCTGCTTGATCTGGCCGGGGTTTTTGGACCGGAGGAGGAGGAGGAGGAGGGCTGTGCTTTGTTCGAAAAGCCTGGTCGCGTTTTAGGTACAAAGTAAGGTGGGAATAAATGTTGCATCACCTTCAGTCATTGGGAATTATGTGAACTGGATTGTCTTTACAGTAAAATGGCATAGAGATTTGATTAATTCCTTGAAAGAAAACTCATCAAAGTTGGTACCAAACTACAGCCAAAAGGAGTCCCATCATGACGGTGTTGAGATCACACTGCTCTGACCCGACACGCTTCAGAAAGCTCTGTAAGAATGAACATAAAAAAAAAACAAAAAACACATACTCATGTTTGTGGTGGCGTAAACGTCGATCGGAAGGAAATTCTAACTGGACTGAAGTCCGCCCTCGTTGGTGCGTGTGCGTAGGGCAGGTTTCTACCGAGCATTGCTGGTGCTATCCGTCCCTCCCTCTTTCTCTCTTTTTTGTCATCCATTTGTGGGGGGGTGCTGTCAGTGACGGTCATAGGCTGAGGCTGTTGCTGTGGCAGCTGGACCTGCACCCCGCGATGTTGCGCCGTAATAGTATGGTGACCCTGCAAGTGAGAAGGAAACGATCAAGTCAAACATTACACATCTCCGTATGGTGACTAAATCCACACTCAACCGTATGCTTTGATGCACACGTTTTATTTATAGTAAAATCATTTAATTACAAAAATGATCTTTACTGTTGACCAGCCTTGGTGAGTGCATTTTACAGACCCATACATTAGTTACTATTGTATAACTACAACTCATCTCAATTGTCTTTCATGGAATTGAACTGTCATGTATACGTATTAGGGCTGGGACTCCATTAAAATAATAATCTAATTAATCACAGGCTTTGTGATGCATTAATCACAATTAATCACATTTTAATATTTGACACCAGAATGAGCAAATTTAAGTTGAATCTGTACACAGACACTTAAACCTCAGAGTAAAAGTGGTCCATTAGTGAGTGAAACATTTGCTGCATAAAGTGCACAGAACCTTTTTCTGTACTTCTATGCTAAAGTTTTTTTTTTTTTTCGAATTTTTTTAATTATTCAGTGCAATATCATTTATCGTCCTTCATCGTGGTGGTATTGGTTATGACATCACATTGTATAATGTGGCGCACTTGGAGTTGGTGAACAGAAAAATATCCCATTATTTTCCTCTGTAATAAATGGATCTAAATTAATCTCTTCAAGTCCCAGCCCTGGATTAAAACAGACGTCATTTCCACTGAAAATCTGAGTCAAAGCAGAGTTTAAACATTTCAGGTGATCACAAATGGCCAGATGTGAAGTAAAAAATGTAAAATCAGGAGCCTGGGTTTTCAGTTCATTCATCAGGTGACGTCTACACAGGGCTGTGATGGGATGACACGAGCTGATCAAATGTCAGAATGAAACTTGGGTTCGCTTTGAAATAATGAAATAGACACTGTATCACTTCTTCCACGCACTTTCAGCAACGATCTAAGATGACACAGTAAGTACAGCTCCACCACAACTTATCCCTCGAGTCTATTCTCTCCTCTGGGAAGAGGTCAATGCAACACTGTAACCCCACAGACACACGACAACACCCACACACTGACGTGCACACAGCAAAAGCCCCTCTAAACACGCACGTTCTCTCTTTCCCCCCCACACACACGCGCACACACACACACACGCACACTTGTCTCCGCTACTATCCATCAATCAGCCCAGCTATGTGGCGACGGCCAGGCTCTGTCCACAGTCCAGGTAATCTCAGGAGGCTCTTTGGGGAAGTGAGGCATTAAGCCGATCTGACAAACTATTTAGTCTCACTCAAGACAGAACACACCCCTCCTCCTGCACCACTGTTGTCTCTTACTTTTAGCTCTCCATCCTTTCATTTGTCAAGTTTACTCTCATCCTCCCCCTCATTTCCTCTGTAGCGCACTCTCCTCGCTCACCCGTCACCAAACTGAAGCCATTCAGGGTCACTTATGGTGCATCAAGTCCGCTCAGCTGTGCTCCTCTGCCTATTCTTCTTCACACTTGCCGTCACGTTAGTCTGCCTCCTTCATTTCATTCCTACCTTGCATCTGTCCGGCCTGGCTGGTGAAGAGACTGGAGGAGCAGCCGATTTCCGTCCCCAGGAGAGGCCCATAATCCTGCTGGAACACTGGGGACAAAACAAAACAAAGTGTGAGGTGGCTGGATGGGCCACAAAAAGGTCACTACCACCTGACCCCTCTTGCTCATTGACCTTTACACCGTCCGCCATTGACCAGTTCACCTTTAAACACCACCACTGAAATGGCTCCCTTGACAATGAATTTGACTCTGAGACCCCTGAGTTCCGGACTAGTTAGCTCATTTGGCTGGGAAATTATTGTGCATGCGGTTGACAATAATAAAAAAATGTATTATCAGATAATGGAGTTTAAGGGTGTCTTTTATGACAATTATCAAAAATATTCATCTTAGCACTGACCAAGGAAATGTATTATTTTTAATGGTCTATGGTTAATAACACAATACTATGCCGTTACTTTTGCTTCATCTGCGATTGAAATCAAAATAATTTTCACTTTTGGTCACACGTTACATTACGTATTATGTATTACCTTAAATAAGCAACTTATTCATTTGTGTATCTGCAGCATATTAGTTAGCAATTAATCATTATAAAGTATACATTAGTGTCTTGTTAAGACTGACTAGATTTTACCCTGGAGAAGTCACCAAAAGTGTCACAACATGTTTCAATTATTTAAATAGAATCCTGCAATCCATATAAATAACAATAAGATGAGATAGTAAACAGTGAACCACGGTCCAGAGAGGGATTTCTGGACATTTGAGCTCCCAAAATGTATTCTTTCTGTGCCATAAAGTCACATTTTTATTAATTTTACTGAAAGATAAATAGTCTGAAAAAAAACTGAGACTTATTGACAGTGTTTTTGATAAGACTGGAAGTAAAAAGGAAACAATTTAGAACACAAATATTTCACATCTCTGTATGGTGACTAAATCTACTGTTAACTGTAGGCTTTGATGCATATGTTTTATTTATCGTAAATTGCTAACCCTTTTGACAGAATTGGAATTTACTCACCAAGTAAACTGGGGTTTGGGAATCTCCAAGACTCATTATACGTGGAATACTGTGGATGGGAATATGGACTTCCAGAGAAATCTCCACCTGGGGCGGCAGCAAAACAGCAAAACACAATTTAGTGTTGATGTCTTGAAAGTTCAAGTCACAATTTGCATTTAAATATTCATCATTTAAAATGAATCCACATCAGCCATGAGAGATTTCGAACCAGAAGAAAAAGCTTCATCAACTCGGTTGCATATATACACCTCCTTCATCTTCAGCGATTATCTTCATCACTGTACAAGTCCCTCTCACCCTTCCACCAGGCTCAATATGAAAGGTAACACTGCCTTTGCTGAAGAGTTCTAAACTACTCTGCTGAAGTGGACTGATCTGAGGTCAGTGAAATGGTTCTGGTCCTGCTGAACAGCGAATGATAGTCTAGCTTTTCTCCCTCATTTACTACTCACTGTCTGGGGTTTACTCTTTCACACGTCCTCCATCACTTCTCCCTTCATCCATCTCTCTGTATTTTTCTCTCCTAGGTCGTCGACTGCCGTCCACCCGTCACCCTTCATATCAAAACACCCCTCCTCCAATTTCATCTCTCTTTCTTTTTCATGCCAATGCTGACTTGCTGGGGTTTTTTTTTTACACTTTGGCTCTTTCTTTTCTCTTGAACATTTACTCCTCCCAGGGGATCCCTCTCCCATCGCTGACAGTCACAGACCCTGGTGCCCCTCTTCCGCCTTCCCCCATTCCTCCTCTCTCCCTCTCGTTCTGTCGGTTCTGCCTCACTGCTCTCCTACACCCCCTCTGAGTGTCAGCCCCCCTGCTGCAGAGAGAGGGAGACTGAGAAGGAGTAGAAAAGGAGTTGCTTGCTTAATGAAGGTATAATACTAGACAGAGCGGACAGAAAAGGGGATAATTTGCTTGAAAAGTGCTGAGATAAAACATGGTAAAGTAGCAAGTTGAGAGATGATCTCCGCAGTTCATTTAACTTGTAAGACGCAGCAGTGAAGGCGCGTGACTCGGGTGTGAGTTTTACGGTGCGCGTGTGTGTAGGAGTGTGCATCTGTCAGGTGGGGTCGGGATGCGGTCTCCATGGCATCCCTGGGTACGAACATCCTCCCCTTGTCATCGTCGTGGTGACGGCAATGTGTCAGGTTGTTTAGGAGACAAGGAGGGAGGTGGGACTCAGGGGTCCCCCTTGTGTAACTCAGTGTCAAGGTCACACTCAAACACACTGTCAAAAACAAACACACACTTCCTCATAAACAACTGCACACAAGCCAAGCCGACACACACAAATATGCTGTCAAACCTGAGGACAGTTTGGGGTGCACGCAGGGGAGCAGGGCGACAGGGTTACCCGTCTTTAGATGTGCTGTTCCTACATGCCCGCTGAGAGTGTGTGTGACACTGTGTGAATGATTGGGAATACAGAGTGACCTGCCAACGTTAACTCTGTTTGTGAGCTGCTGTTTTGTTTATTGCTCCGTATCGTCCACTTCCTGGTCCAGCGATGGGAGGAGGAAGAATGGCGGTCCGGGATTAAAACACAAAAGCAGCAGAAAAGGCAGAGTGGAAGGGAATGAATGAATTAGTCGTGGGTCACTGGTGATTCTCATTAAAAACAAATTACTAATGTTGAGGAGGGACAGCTGTGCTACTGTGGCTGGTTTATAATGACACACACACACACACTCACACAAAGATAGATGCACACAGAAGCCCCCCCTGGGAGCACTGTCAGCGGCGGTGTAGTCTGACGGTAAAGAGGAAGTGGCAACGCAAGCTACACTCTTTAAAGGCTCCCACAAACACGGCCATCCGCGGGGAGTTCCACAGTTTGGCACAGTTTAAAAAAGAAAAAAAACGGTTCATTTACTGTAAACGGAGACTATACCCACCAGGTACCATGCCAGTGAGGGAGGGGGTGGAATAGCTGCCCTGTCCAGTGGGAGGAACATGTGGAGGATATCCTGGTAGAGTGGTGCTGGCCAGGTCGCGACCTAAAATCAAGCACAGTCAACAAAAGACTCTTCACAATTGCACTGAACAAACAGTAATGGGCCTTAACATTATGAGCACTTGCACTAAACTTCAAAGGATATTCTGTCCCTCCAGATCAGCCCTGGCCTGTTGGGCGATTAAGCACAAGACCACCAGCTGAGGTGCGTTGCGATGCACCAAAACTTCATCCACTGAAGAGCCCTGTTTCCTGCTTACTAAACATCTGCCAGCCATTGAACATTATTATAGCCATACACATACATAATATAATACTACTACTACTACTACTACTACTAATAATAATAATAATAATAATAATAATGTTTTAAAACCATTGTTGTTGGGTTACATTTGTCAATAACATGCAAAGCACTGTTTACGGTTTACTGTTGCCTGGTTTTAGCTGAACTGTATGCTCAAAGGTTGAATGCTTCAACTTCACAGGCAGGACAGTTAGTGAAATTGATACAGTTGATTCAGTCATCTTGAATGATCAATGATAGATAGATAGACTGCTCATTTAACACCTTAAGAGCTGTGACTGATTTACTAACTCTCATACAAAAGACACATCACCATTACATGTACTATCATATGCATATTATTCATGACACCCTCTTTTGTTTCTTTCATCCACATGAAAAACATTTTCCGATCAGGTTTTCTATCTGCAGGCATCTATTCATTTACATCCTGCCCCCTCCTGCTCTCTGTCTGTCACCTGCTAGAGAGGATATATAACTGCATTAGACTACATGACAGTGTGTCAGCCCAAATCATTTCTCTATGTTTGCCTGCAGTAGACATTGGATGTGCGTGGAAAAGGGCCGATCCATTCATCATCATCACACACACACACAAACGCAAGCTCCTTTGTCGACACCCACCATGTCTCCCCCCCCGTGCACACATTTATCATCATCGTAAACTGCTCAGAAGCTAACACCATCAATCCCATTCACTTCCCCACCACTTAACCACCACCAACTGGGAGGAGGAGTGAGATAGAAACAGGAGCTACGGAGAAAACAAGGTCGAGCTAATATGAATGAGAGGAAGTTCAGGTGGTGCATTTTCTTATTTTATTAATTTTCTGACTGACTAAAGAGAAGTGATTTTCACTTTTTCTAAGGGAGTTGTGGGTTTGACAGATTTAACTTCTCTGATTCACCAAGTTAAATGACCCAGGTGTCATTTTTGCAGGGTCACCTGACATACAAAAGACGCTTTGAAATCAAAAAGAGTCTTGCCTATGTGTGTGACTTACTGTGATACACATATACCATGTGTTTGGACATCCAGCACATATTTGCATGACTATTTACAGAGTTGAGGAAACATAACTCACAGTTTGAAATTAACAACCAGCTCGCTCAGTGGACTGCAACATTGATCATTTTGTAACTATACTGTAACACAACAATAATAAGCGTCAACTTGATATAACTCCTCTGAAAGAGCTGTCCTGTCCCTCTGAATCTCCTCTCCACTGCTGCTGTGTAGTGAAGTTTTTCTCTGTGTTTGATGCGACAGCGAGGCATTAGTGCAGACGGGCTACTCATCCGCTCAGGGTCAGTGAACAGGGCAGCGAGGAGAAGGAGGAGAGGGAGGTGAGGGTGAAAGAGAGGAGAGATGGACTCTCCACAGCACAAGTTAGAAGGGGCAGACAGGGCCAGCTCCTTTGAGGTGCGTGTCCATGTGTGGTTGTTTCTGTGTCTGTGCATATGTATGCCGGTGGTGTTGATGTGTCTGTTCTCCACAGTAGAGGTCAGCGAACAAGTGCACGTCTTTTCAGGGCCTGGCTGCAGATCAGCACACTCACATGCTCCGTTTTTGCAAAAAATGTATTGAACTCCAGTGTTTCATTCGGACACGTCAGAGCGAGGTCATTCGCGTGTGCTCCCATGTACGTGTGCGTGCTTGTGTAGGAGGAAGATATATTAAATGTTTCCTCACTTCAAAGGTGCCGCACACATTGGACATCTGATCCCCTAGAGGGAGCACTGTTTGAGGAAAAGACAGGCAAGGAATGCATGCAAAACACTCTGGAAGTGTGTGGGAGTGAATATGAACGTGTGTGTTTGCATGCATAAGCAGAAATGGAAATTTTATCTCTCACTCATTCTCTCCGCCAGCATCTGCAGGTAATATTCCTCAGTGGTTAGGGAGGGCAGACAGGAGCCAGTACCAAGCCCTCCCAAATTCCCAGCTCTATGATTCCCTTCATTACAGTTGGGAGGGCTAAAGCCTTGTCCAAGGGCTCCCCGGTCTGCTCTTAATTAACCACCACCTCACCCACCGCTCCCTTAAATGGAGACAGAGGGTGAGATGAGGTTTTCACTCTCCCTCTATTCTTCCACCTTTCTTTTTGTTCTCTCCTTTGGGCTTCCTGCCTCTCAAGAGATCTAAAGTACTGAGCTCTTCAAACTGGTTAAATCACTGCAATCTATGTAGTCGGTCCCAGAGCAGCAGTGGACCACTGTGGCTTTTGTGTATTTATATTCCACAGGAATACAGTGGTTTTTCTGTCAAGTTAATTAATATACAGACTGTTTTACTGTATTTTGCGCATCAATTTATTGACTGTTCATAGAAGAAAATACCGGTAGTTTACCTCAGGTTTTTCAATAGGGTCTCCTCTAGATGGTATTGTTTTAAAACATTAATAATGCTGTTTACCATTGTCATCATCCAACTGAATATGAATATGTGGACAAAACACGGATAAACTAAAACTGCAAATGGGGATTTTGTGGGGTTGAAGATATGGTTTGGCTGGAAAGTGTGAAAAAGTAGGCGTAGCTTTAGAACTTTGCTAGTCAGGACCATCTCTTGTTTGCATACTTTGGTTTTTGAAGTTCAACTTGGATCAAATGGGTTTGTGACTAATTACTGTGTATGGAAATGTATTTCTCAGTCACCACTGCATCATGGTATTTGTGTCCCACATGAGAGATGGAACTAGTTTGAATGGGAGCTGTTTGGGGGCGTTGGTGAGTTCTTACCTGGGACCAGTGAGTAAGACTGTGGGCCGGACACGCTGGCTCCTAACTCCGCTCCTGTGCCAGGATTAGCCAAACTGTTCTTCATTTCATCAAGTCCACCAGCTAATGAGGCCATGGAGGAATAATCCGATGTCTGGGGAGAAGTCAGAAAGAAAGAGTCAGAGTTATGAATATGCAGAATTCTGACAAATTTGAGTGAAAATGAATGCTATTTATTTGTTCCTTTCTTGTGACAATGACCACATACTCAGAACTTGTGGACAAATAGTGTCAGCTGCAGGCCGACACACATGCGCAGACTCACACCTGCAAACCCCAAACTAAGCCAGTACTGAGACAAAGCTTTCTGTCTCCAGAGACACCAACAACAATAAGAAGAGTGATCATCTTGGAAGATTTACACCAGCACCCCATGACCTCAGCACACGCACTTCACCACACGCAACACACAGCTACTAATAACACAGAGGAAGCAAGAGTAAAGCATCAAGGCAATATCCGACAGTTGTACTTAACTTTTATTGGTAGCACGTGCTGCAGTTTTATTGCAAAGAGAAATCACTGAAGACCATGTCTTGTTTATATGTATGTTGTATTTTAGATTTGCTTTTAATGTCCACCTACAGTATTGTACAAATACCACAGTGATCAACATCAAAGGCCAAAAGTATGGACACCCATCCGTATTCTTTGCCTATTATTAAATCCATATTTTGTAAGGCAGTCCGCTCTCAGGTGGAGTTAAAAACATTTTATTTTGGACGGTTGATTCACAATTGCAACCCCTCATGAGTGTGTGACACTCAGGTCGGGTGTGCGTGCGTCTGTGTGCACACACTAATGAAAGCAGTCCGAATTTCCTTTAGGTGATGAGGTGAGAGTTTTGCACTGACCCCTTTAATACCTCTGCAACTGTGTGTGAGAAGCTGTACATGCAGCCGTGTGTTTGTGCTCACTGACCTCTTAAACACCCCTGTGCTCGTCCACGCAAAGCACAACCACTGGACTGTGACCTGCCAAATAAGAGCTTACCTTGTACACTACACTTCCAACACACACACACACACACAGACCCACACCTCTCCTTGGTCTTCAGGCACATTTTAAACCCACTTTTCTCTCCTAACGACTCCTCTTGTCTCCCCTGTGGCCCGTCACACCTGTATTTTTCACCCACTCCCACGCAAAATAAAACACCCCCTCACTCGCTGTTTCCTGGCTAATCTCCATCTTATTAGGTAGTGTCTAATGTGCCCGATGGAGATGGGGGCCAGGCAGCCGCAGAGGTATTGAAGAAGGGGTCTGTCGTGGTAATTGGCCATGATGAAGTTTGGCCATTGGGGTGACAGGCCCGCTAAGGAAGATGGATCATTCCCATTCGCACCCGTAAATGTTGTCACTTCCACTGCTCATACAGCCATACCAGTCCTTATCGAAGGGTGGGGACACAGCTGCGGAGCCAGGGGTGTTTGGGGGTTGGTTGTGGGTGGAGTCGAAGCGGGTGGATGGATGAATGGATGAGTTTGGACTTGATTTAATACTAGCGTGGTGATAGAAAGTACATTTTAAATTTAAAAATAATGATCAGAATATAGTGCATCTTTTAAATATTAATGCATCTTGTTGTCTTCTTAGGGCCATCAGGACTTTTTCTAAAGGAACTGGTCAGTGCTCTAAATGACCTGAAGCTGGGCCTAAACTGTTTGTAAAACAGCTCAGTTATCACATAACAAAAGGTAACTGATCGATGCTTGAACTCCAACCCAGCTCCCCACAAGTGATGAAGCCATCTGCATTGTAGGTGAAGCTTTTTCTTCAACTATTACCTGGTCCGGTTGCCATATTCAAACCATTTGTTATGCAATAAAAATATTTTTTCTCTTCGAGAGACGCATGTTCAACAATTGTCAGCCGACATATTCTTGTGCCATTAAGCTTGTCGTTCTTCTCAGCCAGAGAGGAAACCAGCTTCCTCCACATAGTAAGTGCTTCCAAAATTCTGACAGACACAAAGCTATCATCAAATCCTGTGCTGTCGCTCAGTTTTGTCTTCAGTTAGAACCCAAAACACAGAGGAACACAACAGAACGGTAAGAGACTATAACTTGTAACTTCAAAGGTCATGACATTTTCAGTATTATTCAAAGTATTTTCAAATTGCTTGCATAGAAAGAGAGACAATAAACAGGACAACGTGGGCAAAAATAAACAATCCTGAAGTCAGAGCGCATCTTTTTTTTCAATCTCTGTGGCAGCAGCAAAAATCTGCCTGGGCCACTTACAGAGAGCAGGTTGATCTAACCAGTCTGATATGGGGAAGTAATGGTTTGGTCCAAATCTCACATCACTAACAGATGAGCCCTAATCGGTTCACTGACACACATGCAACTGGGCCGTGTTCGCGCGCTGCATTTGCATAATAGTATTTCCCGTTCTCTCAATTTCCCAAATGGACCCCAATTTCTCCATCCCCGTCTCCCTCGCCACACATTCCTGAGCCGTTCTGATGGGAAAAGGCTTGAATATAAACAGATAGAATTCCTCCAGAGGCCGACACTCTGACACTGAGTCCGGGGCTGGAATCATTTGCACTCACAATAACATGGCCGCGATGTGCTGACTACTAAAAAAGTTAATATACGTAAAATATGGACATGCTTTTAAAACTGATTTAAATTATTTCAACTGTTAATAGAACACATGTTGAAATAGCAATAGGCAGTAGGGATCATGATCCCTGTTTGGACACATTACATTGCATGCACAGTTTAGAGGTTTCCATGGAGAGCGGAACAACAGTTTGTGTCAAAATTCACTAAGACTGCATGTGCAATCTAAGGCAAGAGAAATGTGTCAGCAACACACCAGCATAAATCGGTCCTGGTTTGCTGCAGGGCCAACACATCCTCATTTCTAAGGCACCACATATTGGTTGTCAAGTGGGTTTTCAGCGTTTCTCATGGAAGTCCACTTGAGTCCATTCAACAATTTCATCAGTATGTGATGCCGTAGGAGTGAGAGCACGGTGGCAGGGCATGTACGGAGAGACAGAGGTGCATGGAGCCACCTCACACAGCACAGGACCATGGACAGAGCCTAGACAATATTATTTACTCCAGAATCCAGTGTAATTTGACAAGGCAGGATTTTTTTCAAGACGTGTGGTCACCAAAATCGCATTATTAAGTGAAGATCAGCCTGTCATTCGTCCACTTACAATTGTCACTGGCACAAATGTCCACACTGTCAACAAACATGCTGACGCAGAGACAATTCAAGAGCTTTATTACACACACCAGTGGCTAGAAGTTCAGCACTCTAATGGGACCTGTCTCTGTGCTAGTCCTTCTGTGAACCCAAGACTCTATTTCACAGAAGCAAAAGCATGATATTTCAGATTGCAACTGGTAAACATCTGCATTTTTTCTGACGTGAAAACAGTAAATTATGTGTAAACGCCTTAAATTCTAGCAAAAGCAGGACACAGGTATTCTTGTGTCAATTTTTAATAGTATGCAAACATGTGCAAACCATTTATTGAAGAAAAGAGATTATCTTTGTGTATAATAAAAGCACTTGAAGATGTTTCGCGGGTATCAGAATACCTGAAGTTCATTGAAAATGAACCCCTGGTTTTGCTGTAAAAGCAGATAAGAATAATGCCTCACTTAAATATCACATCATTTCCCTAAATGTTTAAAAGCCCATCCAAGTCCTTTATTGTGTCGCACAAAGAATGAGGAAATGGTATCCTCTCGCCGCTGGACAGGCGGGTGAGTGGGGGTCCCATCAGTAGCTTGATTTATCACCTGAGTAATAGGAAGTGATTGAAGGGGAATTCAAATGAACTGTCCCTGACAGACACACGCACACACACAAATTAATACAGTGGAATAATGGGCCACATGTGAGGAAGGGACGAGGAGAAGACATTAATAAAGGATTTGAGACAAGCGGGAGGACGCAGGCAGTACTGCTGTAGATGATGAAAGATGTGAAGAATATGAGCAATTTATTGTCTATCTTTGAGTGAAAAATGACAGAAGCAATAATGACTGAGGTTCATGTTCCACTGTTTAACATGTCACAGATAATGAAGCCTGTAAATGAACCGCCTTAATGACCACAAATTAGAATATTTTACCGGAGTACATGGAGCACCTTAAAGCAAGCAATTCTTCCCCTGGTGCTGCAGAGTGACTCCTGTGACAACGTTTCTTACTAAAGTTTAGACCAGTCAGTCATCTACTTTGATCAAAAGCTACTCAAACACAGTGATAGTAGAGGAAACTGTGGGCAACATCTTGGTGGTTATGTCTTAATTTACAAGGTGAACTATATTCTACTGCCGTTCAGTGGTGCTTTGTATTATCAGGCTCTTTTTTATTGTTTTGGATATGCAATCCAACACATGCTCTTTTGGCTCACACTGCCTTTCTGCTGAAACAGCCCAGGAAAACTGAACCATTCACCCTTTGTTTCTGCTTCTGTCTCAGATATCCTTACTTCTGTATTCAATAAAGAAATTGAGAATTATTCAGGTGCCCAAAGATGTCAATCTCAGCCCTTTACTCTGCAGCAGCAGCAGCAGCAGCAGGTCCAGGACCATGAAACGCTTTTTATGACTGTCAGTCACAACACAGCATGACCCTCCTTGACCATAACCTCACCGTTGCCGGCTCACACAAACAGCCACACACAATCGCACCTCATACCAAAGAGGCAGAGCAGTCGCTGTCAGAGTGTCAGTGGTAAGGGTGTGACTGTCAATCATTCCCTCTGGGAAATTTAGTTGAGGAAAAAGGGGGGGCTGCTAACGAGACAAGATGATAGAAAGGACAGAGGTGGACAGATAGCGACGCGGGGTTGTGTGCGTGCGTGTGTGTTTTAGTGCGCCAGCACAAGAGCCTGAACCCCTTTGTAATCACAATGCAACCCCTAAAGCCAGTTTGACCCCCAGGGCGATCTGGAGTTTAATACTCCTTTTTGCGCCCCAAACCCAGTGGCTTGACCGAGCTCACAGGGGACACTGACCTATGAATCACGGGTATTAAAGGCTTGAGCCGTAGTCTATAGAGCCAGCATAGCCAATCCCTGTCGACCTCTCGCCCTGGACCACTCCATTCTCCATGTCGGTCAGGAGGGATAGAATGGTCTAAAAAGGCAAACTCTGCCCTAGAGGTCTAAGGCTGTAGCCTCTCTGCACCACGACTTCACCACTGTTTGTTTGTCCTCTGGCCCTTGACATTGACTAAATACATGGAACCAAAGCAGACAAATCATTAAAGGTAACAGGAACTACTGTCGACACTATTCTACTTCCTCAGTGTTGACCTGAAGGGCAAGTCAGACGCCTGGCGAGGGAATACTAATGCTCGAGTTTCACCCAAATTTGCCGTCCCTTAATGTGACAGGTAAACCACTTAAGGGAGTCAATTGGGCCATTTAAAGGAGCTCTTTCATCGTGCACTTGCAGCTACAGCTACAATTTGTCAGACTTTGTAAAATGCTGCAATGCTAACAGACATGTGCCACTCAAGTGGAGCCTGGACTGACTTCTCCTGACAGTTAGTAGTAGTAGCGGATGTGTAGAATATCGTTGTACAGCTGAAGCACATCTGAAATCTTGGGTCATTTTTAAAAGACTTGTTAATATTGATGCTGCAATTCTTATTCTTATTCTTATTCTTATTCTTATTCTTATTCTTATTCTTATTCTTATTCTTATTCTTATTCTTATTCTTATTCTTATTCTTATTCTTATTCTTATTCTTATTCTTATTCTTATTCTTATTCTTATTCTTATTCTTATTCTTATTCTTATTCTTATTCTTTGAAAGCATTGATCTACTCAAATTTCTAACTCAAAAATAGTCAGTATTGTGTTTTTTTCCCCAAATTTCATTAATAATCCTCTAAGACCTTTAGAACAGTGTTTCTTATCGTGAGTTTACTTCCATTTAACACACACAGCATCACTATGCAGACAGCTCTGTCACTGTCCCTGAGCAGCAGGAAGTGAGGTCATAATAAGAGCTGGGTCAATATGCCCATTAACCCCTGCAGTGACTTTGATTATAGGAACATCAATAGGCCAAGCCTGACTGAATCGAGGTTTTACTCGATCTAGACTGATGGAATGGAGCTCACAAGACGATTCTGACATCTCGTCTGGATTTTCAAGGGCATAACCAACATGATGTGACTCGTAGGGTCACTGGTCATTGCTGATAAAGTCATGGAGGCGTGGTGTGGGTCACCACCAGTCAATCACTCAACTGACATTTTTCCAACAGTCATTCACACATACAATCATCTGAGGCAGGTGCTAGCCGAAGTTCTCACCACTACCACTGACTTTCTCACAACTCAAACACAGTAAGAATTCATCCTTGTGGTCCAGGTTTCTTGGTTATGCTTCGAGTGACACTAGGATTCTCTATTACACATTTCCATTGAAATTTTCAACGACTTTTCCAAAAAGAAATTATTATTCATTATTGTTATCAATAAAGAACATCATATGCAACAAATGAATACTTGTATCCACTAAAATCTGCACCAAACAAAATCTCATCACATCAATTCACAACAGCACTGTAACCAATCTCAAGGCCATGAGATGCAAAGAGAATGCTTGATAAAATTACCGTTCATAAATAACTACTTGGGCTACATGGCTACCGTACCATTTAAAATGATGTAATTTTACAGTAGTGGTTGTCTAAGGTATCATTTGTCTCTAACTTCCACAATGCTGCATATTTTTGCGGGGAGATGCCCAGGGTCTGCAGTCTGCCAGGCCCTTACCTTGCCAGGGCTCACATAGAAGTCAGAGCTGGATTGGACTGGACATGATGGCTGTCTGTCAAACAGGTGACCCAATACCTCGATCTGCTGCTGCGAGAACAGCTCCCCTCTCATCTGCTTCCTGAGGAAGTCCCGCCCACTGTGGCTGTGCCCGTTGGCTAGTGGCGACTCCTGCATACCTACACATGAAATAGAAATAAGAAGATAGTCATGAGTACAGGTGTTTTCTGGTCACACAGCCGATGAACAGCCCCATTCCCATTAACAAACGTAAACATCGAACCCTCACTTGAGCGTGTGAAAAGATACAAGCACGTATTTTTCTCTCGCGTTCTGGGTACCTCTGGAAGAGGCACAAAAATATATATTGCAGCGGTATCAGCGCTAAGAGTGTGAGCGCTTGTATCCTACAGATATTGCAAAGCTGAGGGACCAAATGAGACGATTATGGGAACCCAGAAGAGGAGCGCCCTCAAATGAATAGAAAAAGAGGAGCCAGTGAGACAGATAAGGGAAAGGGCAAGGAGGGTGCACATTCTGCTACATATACCCTGCTATGAAGTAGATTCCTGGCTCCTGAGAAGCAGCGTTCAAGTCATGTGTGCCTCGCTGCCTTTGTATTTTCGATGAGCTGCTGTTAAGTAGATAAGATGATATAATATTGTTTGATGGTCAGCAAAAAAAAATTGATGAGGTGGCGTTTTTTTTTTTTTGTTGTTTTTCCTGAGCAAACTGTAATGACACTGAAGACCATGGTGAGTTCAGGTAGTAGAATCAATCAGCCTTAGGACCTGTATGAAGATGCGGATAGATTATCTTCACCCACAACAGGTTCTTCCGGGCAACGCTAGATGCCACATTCTGTCTTCAAATTCCATCAACACAGCATCGTGGAACCTATCTCGTCCAACTGCAAAACCCCCTCACCATACCTTCTCAGTACACAAAACCTCTTTTAACCAGCTCTTACTCCGACAAACACCGCTTGATCTTAATCTCTGCTTCTCTCTATATAGTGTCGCACAAACACACAGAAGCCTGGCTTCAGTGTGAGTAGATGCTCCAAGTCTCTGGTGGCAGACCCAATCGTGGGGGAGATAAAGCAGGTATGATGCTTTAGCCTGGTAACCCACGGCGACCCATTTAATCTCACCAGCCAGTCCTCATGATGGAATTCAATTGATCAATCATGTAGCTGTGATGGCACCATTTCAGCTAGCTTATTGCTTTCTGCTTTCTTTCTGTCGCACAAATACACACAGACAAATACACACTCGGAGACTGACCCCCTGACTGTAACTTCAGGACCACAACAGAAAAATCAGCCACAGACAGAGACCTTGAAAAACAGATGTGACCAGTGGTCTGACTTTTATGCATGGTAATCAATATGGTCCAGTTGTGTATTTGAACGTGTGTGTCGACGTGGATCAAGTTGTGGGCGGGTCATTTGATATCCAGCTGGTCTCATTGTATGGATGGGTAAAGAAAGTCATTGCTGTGACGGGTTAAATCCTATTCACTGCTGGATACACACACACACGCACGCACGCACACTAGCACACAAACACACACAGCTGCCCCAATCTCCGTGAGTCAGTCTCAGAAGGGAAGCGCTTCTCTTCCCTCTTTTTCAGAGGAGAACAAAACAAACAATGAGCCCTCATTGTTCCTCTCCCTTCCGCCTCTCTTTTTCCAAGCCTTGCCCTTGCTCGTCATCACCATTGCACTTACATGGTCTTGCCATTTATGAGACTGAATTTTGAGAGATTGTTAGGTGCTCTGATGAACATTCCCTTCATCAAACAGCGAAATGAAATGGTAGCACAGGGTTATGTTTTGTTTTTGGTAAATATGGCCCCATTTATTCATCGAAAAATCTTGCTTTTCATTAGAACAGTGTTGCTGTGGTCTTGTCAACACATTCTAACTCCTATTTTGAGGTGCTTTTTGTGTAATGCTAGGGTAGTCCATCTGGCCACATTGACTTTGGACACTGTATATGTAGGTTGCTGACCGTCAAGGTAGTTGTTTTGGTGTAGTTGGCCTTGAGCTCATAAACCAGACTAACTAAGAAGTTTGGGACAATTTCAGTGTGATATCATATCAAGCATCCAAACCACGATCAAAGGCTTCTGGCTACAGGAATGATTCGGGCTGCAGAGTGAATGGTCGACAGTTCCCTCCTCCATTCCTCTTCACTTCTCTTCCTCATCACTTGTTCAACCCAGGGTTCTTTATCTGGTTAGATGCAGAATGTCACAGTGGAAGCACAGGGGGGTTAAAGGTCAACTTACAAGGTTTGACCCACCAACTAAAATTTATTTCAATTTTGTCAAAGTTATTTTAGTCGCCCACATAATGTTTCAATCTACATGTTGTTATGTGGAGTTGGAAAGTACAACAGTCCGTGTATATATGTGTATGTACAGACACACACCTCTACATATGCTAATAGGTCAAGAGACAAAAGTCCCCTTTTGGCCCCACAAGTCAAGTTCTTCCATTCAGCCCAATTCATCGACATTCTGCAGCCAGTCACCCCCTCACTTCCCCTTGCTTTGGCTGGGGTCACAGGTCACCACAGGGCTTAACATCGCACAGATCCATACATATGAACTTACATCCATCATGATGCATTCCCAGGCCCCTCACTATAACCAGCACTACAAAATACCTGCCACTATTTTTCACCCCTAACACACTGCAAAGATACCCTCAAGTCTGTTAACAGCCAGAACCTCCTTTGTGACCTTTAGATTAAATTAGATTAGCTGGCCTTTATGTTGCATGCATTGAATACCTAGTCAACTGGAAAAGTCAAATATAAACACAGAAACAAACAAATATTTATGTCCAGTAATTTGTGGTACAACCAAAAATCTGTTGTATTGGGTAACAAGGAAGTTGTTATTGAAGCAGAACTAGGGTCTGTTTGTGTGGAGCTTGTATGATCTACCTGCCATTGAGAAGCCTCCCTTCAGCTCACCAATCCCACGCTGGTCCAGAACATACAGAGGTCAGTAGTGACTGCAGGTGATATTCCGGTCATTTCTTTCAATATGTGCTCATTTGCCTAGAGCCAAACAAGCCGCAAGTCTTCAACATCGGATCAAGAGCCTTCCAAATCTGGTTGCTGTGTGTCGCTATTTTAGAATATGAAACTAAAGTACTCCCACTTACTGTCAATAATGTTTTAGATATGTTTATTTTCCCAAATGGGAGTAAAACTGAGCACACTCTAGTAGCATTTTACAGCAAACTAACTGCCTAAATGTTTTCCAGAAACATATTTAATGGGAAAAAAATCAAAGTATATACCCAAGTTTCTCCTAGCTAAATCTTATTGTTTGTAATGGTGAGTGTTTGTATGCTCAATCCCGTAGATATGTCTCTAAGAGTGTGTTGAGACAAGCATATGGATGTACGAGGACAGGCTTTTTTCCGGCATTGGTGTTTGTGTCTGTCCATATCAGCGCATGCTGTTCCTCATGTCGCCCCTCGCTGTGTGTGTGTGTCATTATCCAGCGGGGGATGCTCTAATGGAAGCTGTGATTAGCAATGCTGTTAATTAGACCACAGAGCCAGCCATGCAGACCTGGGCTACGTAGACACCACGGATAAAGCCAAGCAAGAAACACAAAGCTCAATTACACTGTGAACGCTTCAGTGAAACGTGAAGTGATACGCTGTTTTGGAGTTGGAATGAAACACCAAGTTGGAACGCGGAAGCACAACTGAGGACACAAGTGGTGCGGGTGGCACAGCACTGTTTATAAGTTACAACAAGAAAATACAGCCAATTACGTGACTGAGGTCACGTTTGGCTCGAATGCTTCTTATTTTACATCCTACTCTATATAATGTGAGTGAAGCCATAATGAACTTTCTGTTACTGCAGACATTTTGACATGGGTTGCCAGAACATGACAAGTGTAACTAATAGGATTAATGATGATGGCTGTGTTTGGCTGCCAGTGATGTCACTGGACTTTTACAGAAGAAACAATTAAACGTCCTATAATGCAGCACTTTCAAAGGTCAACTTCAGCTGGAATTAATAATTCACAACTCATTCTGTCAGTCTGACATTATGTCTGAAACAAACTTCAAAACGAAGGGGTCGTTTTTGTCGCTTCTCTCTTCCAACAAGTTGTTCTTTTAGTCATGATGAGTGCAGCATTTCAACATGGGTATGCTTTGTTATTCATATAAATGACTCGGTTGACTCGTGTCTTTTAATGGTTTCCAATCCAGCCATCCATTTCTGCTGCATACTGGAGTTTGGTTGGCAGTGGTCTAAAGACCTCTTCCTAGAGAGAACATCTTAGAGATGTAAAATCTCTCTGACTAGATGCCTGTAGTAGCCTCAACTGGCTTCTCAGCTTAGAGCCTCAATTGGAGGAATGACTAATGCTGTCGATAGATTCAAATTTTTAATCTGAGTGAAGATGATCTGACTCATGATTAATAGTAAATTGATCATTAACCAACTTGTATCTGTTTGAAATGTAACTGAAAGGACGAGTTTATCAACACAAAGAGTGGCCATGAATGCTTTCAATGCTGTGCTTGCAGCATGTTGCTGAGCCTCTTCAGTGTCTGTTCAGTGTCTGAGGATATTCTGAAGAATGTTCTTGACAGTATCTGTGCTGTTGGGTTGTTGGACTAAACAAATGTTTGCACAAGGAAATGTTGGCCACTGAGTTGATAACATCTTCCTTTAAGTTACATTTAGAATAGATACAAAATGTGTGATAAATTTGCCATTATTGCAAGTAATACTATTTTAGTGCCATTCATTGAGTTTAAAAATTTGAATGTACCGACAGCATTAAAGAAAATCCATTTGTGCCAGTTTTCATCTAGACTCAAAACTGGTGATCACAAATGAGAGTAGGAACATGGATTCCTTTTGGCTCAGCTCCATCTGGGTCATAGCCGCATATGCACAGCTGAAGACCTGTGCCAATCTGCCTGTTCAAGACCCTTGACTCCCTTCAACTAAGGAATTATCTCCCTTCCAACCTGACTGGACAATTTCCCACTAAAAACCTTGGCCCTACATTGACTCAAAACCAACAGTGGGCAAACTGCTACACAAAGGGCTGCAGATCAGTTGGAACAAACATTGAGGGCCAACTTGCCCACCCCTGCTCTAAACTGTGCCTGAAGAATTCCAAGCCACTCCAGAGACAAAATACAGATGTGAACATTGCATTGTAACTCCTAAGGCGTCATATATGGACTGTTCTGATGTGGACGTGTGGTCCTAGACTGAGGCTGAACTCTTCTGCATTGCATGTTGACACAATGAATAGAAGCATGTTTCATTTCCTGCTGCGTGAAGAAGAAACAAAGGCTCATGATGGAAGCCTCGTGACTCATTGAAACACCAGCGTTAACAACTAACATCAACATGTACGCATGTATCCTTGGAAGTGAGAATGCATTGTCCAGGGGACAGTTGAAGCCAGTTCAAAGGTAATGTTTTACCAACATGCAGGCGCCAAAAACAACAGTGAAGCTTTATTACAAACAAATATGGAAAGTGGAACACACATGGACACACACACACCACCTGCGCACCAGTAGGTCTGAAGTCTTTCTGCTCTGCTGATGGTTAAGTGGACTGTATCCGAGCACATCAGGATGCTCACAGTGCACCTGGGAATTATTCAGCTTTCTTCTGGAATATTTTGGAAATTTATCAGCAATGGGAAAAGAGGCCTGATGAGCGCATGCATGTGTGTGTTCCCAAGAATGTTTAGGTGTGTGAAAGACAGAGGGAGAGGATGCAAGAGAGTCCCCTGTGACATTTTGTCACCCCCCACTCGCTCAGACATCTGGTCCTGTCTCATTTACCGTAGGAGACTGTCTGTGTGATGGCTTTTTAATGCTGCTGACACCTCCACGTCCATGCACACACACCAAGCAGGCAGTGGTGGACACACTCACACGTGTGAGCATACGGTACACACAGATATGGAACAACACATTCAATTCTCGCTGGTGGGAACCCACATGTTGCTCACGCACATGCACACCTCTAATATCATGCACACCGCATTGATCCACTTTGACAGCATGCGTGATCGATAGTGTATGCATAAACTTCCTCTCAGGTAGCTCTCCAGTGAAAAACCCAGAATGAAGATGTTTGGTTTTACATAAACATCTGTTTGTTCTGCTGTATTTTTTTTTTACCACTGATCCATGTTGAAAGTGAAATTCAAACCTGCTTTTTTATCCACCAAACCTATCAAGAAACTGGTTTAGTGTCTGGGTTAGTAGAAAGGAAATCATCTCCGTCCTTCTTTTATAGAAACTTCTTCTCCCGCTGCTTGTTTGTTCTTAATTGTGCTTCTTCATGAGTGCTGGTCTTTAAGGACACAATTAATCCAGTTCAAAGAGAAGATCTGGGACCCACATTGTTAATTCTCGATGATCAGGAACCAAAAAAGGTTGCAGGTTCTCACCTTCGTCTCGTTTCCGTTTCCCGACATCGGCTGCTGAACTGATTCCCAGAATGCCACTGATGGAGTACGACGATCCTGCAGAGTCACTGGTCACTGCTGAGACTTGAGTGGCAGCCACTGATGTTGCTGTGCACAGATCATGTGACAAATTAGTACCAATGAAGATATCAATGTAATTTGTAATTTGAACTTCTTCACCATTTATTTTCTATTTCGTTTCAGAAAGCAGGCAAAGAGCATACGTACATATATATATATTAATGTGTATATATATATATACACATTAATGGCACATATGAATTATGTGCAACCATTAGAGCATATTTGTTTCCTAACAATGAGAACATTTTACCCAAATTTGTCATATTAATGGTTGCACATAATTCATAATGTGAGTGTCTGAAGTGTCTGTATCCACAACTGCCATCCAAAAACGTATTTGAAAACAGCTATTTCTTTTTGGCTGCACGTTATTCCAAAGCACTTTCCTAGTTGGTGCGATCCCCACTGACCATGGCAATAAAGTTGATTCTGGTTCGGATTCTCTTATCTTCACAAGATCACCGTCTTGAAAAAAAAACTACTGCACGGGAACAGGTGGCACACGCTTTTGATTAAAAGTATCTTTAGTTAACATTTTTCCATTAAAAACTATTTCCTCTTAGCAAACATCTCCTACAGGAAATGGGTTTGCATCATTTAGTCATTCTTTTTCAAGGGCTCTGTGGAGCTTTTGGGTTTAACTCATGTGCCCGGTGAAGGTACATGCAAACACAAGGTGAACATTTAAATTCACACAGATATTTAGAGTAAATTTAAACAGTGTGTTTCCTTCACAGTATCATGTCTTTACTTTCTATTTACATAATTTGCGTCCTGAAAATTGACTTTTCTGCCACCCTTCTTTTTGGTGGGTCTACAAATATATTTCCATCTTTACTTACTGCATTTCACCTGTTTACCTCAACAATACCCTTTATTTAATTGTTAATCTTACAAATGGGAATATTCCAAATGTAACTTTCAGACAGGAAATCCTCATGACGGTCCCTCGCCACTGATAAACTGCCCCTCTCTGTTAAATAGAATCTAAAGCCTTTTTTGTAGACTACTGTTCTGTATAAATCATTCATTGAAAACAAGAAACGTGCTCTGTTACAGTGAAACAAAAGTGATGTGACTCCTCCGGCTCATCAGATCCAACTTCATATTTCTTTTCTTTTCGCCTCTCACAAGCCTTTTGCTTGATTCACTTAATCTCTGCTAACTTGACTAGGCGGACGAAAGTGAAGCGAGAAAAAGGCACAAAGGGCGGGAGTCTGTCAGTGTTTCACTCCACCGTGTCTTTGGCTTTAATCTTCCCCTGGAGGAGACAAGTTCCTCGCTGGTCGACACAGCGACACACTTGTCACTGCTCAGTGGTATGCACACACACACACACACACACCAAAACATATAGTCACTTCTTCGTCCCTTATCTCTGTGTGTAGGCGGACGTGGGGCTGAGTGACAGTATGGTATCCCAGGAGGGACAGAAAGGTGGGGTGACAGACATCCTAATCCTTTCTCCCTGCAGACCCCCAAACACAGACCAAGAAGGGGGGTAAAAACAACAAGCAAAGGATCAAGGTCCCATCCTACCGTCACTCCTTCCTTCAGCAACGACAAGGAGAGTATAATGAATGCATATCCCTTCTATTCCCATCACTTGATTTAGCACTTCAATTATCTGATTCTCCTTTCTCTTTCTTTTCACTTTTATCTCAACCGTAATGCTTTTTTTCCGTCTTCTGCAAATCCAAATGTTCAATTTTCCGCCTGAGAGTGGGAGCCATTTATCTGGATAATCAGTGAGTCTGACTGCATCACCCTGCGCGTGTTTGTGGCGGTGCGCTAAACGCGTGTGTAATAGACAAGTCGGGGAGCGGGGCGTGTGAAATTAATTTAGATTAATAGACAATGCGCGATTATGGAGATAAGAGAAAACACCTAAACATAATCCACTGTAGTGTGAAAAGAAAAGAAGCATTTTAATTCACTATCTCGAGCCAAAAATAAACATGTTGATGGAATTTGAACATAATCATTTTTTCTTTATGCAGGACCTCCGTGACCAGAGTAAAAGAAGGAACAATATTATTCTTTGGTCTTATATTACAATGCTGCATGGAGGATCCATTCCAACACATTTGGGAGAATTATCATGTGCTATTTTTCGGTCACTATTCATTTCAAGTGTGATTGTGGAAACAAAATTTCCCTCAGGATGAATAAAGTTTTTCTGATTCTGATTTATTGTGGAAATTCTGGCAGATTTTACTTTTTTTTCCTGCCAGGAACAGCTCAACAGCTGCGGCTTAGAAAAGGGAAGACACTTCTTCAAGCAATTTTCCTTCTGGGTGCACCACCTTGACCCATCTCCAGTCACAACTATCCTCTTCATCTCAACACTGATCGTATCCATGAACCTCCTGGGTTGTCTTCTTCTTCTCCACATGTCAAAACAATCTCCAACTACTCGACACGAGCAGTCCCTTCAAGCTGCATTTTTTAATTCAGAGAACAGTGCAATTATTTGTCAAAATGCTGCCCTTCAGCTCCTTATATGTGTCAAAACTAAAGCGCCTGAAAAGATCTCTGATGACTAAGTTTGAGCTCCACTTTTAACACTGCACTATCACAGAGAACCCTACATGCAAGCAGAGGCGTGAAGATGATTTTTCCTTCCAACTTCACATGGTCTGTGTAAAATGGTGGATCCAGTTTTCGGTTCCATCTATCCATGGGCTTATAGAGATCTAAATTGTTTTGTAAAAATTTGCTTGGGCAGTCAGGACTGGGATTTGGTGGGAAGACACCTACCTAAGTTGTGAGCCGACACTGAGCCTGTTTGGCCCGGCTGCTGCTGGACTTTAGTCCGAATGATCCTGCCGGAGAAGAGGAGACAGATTAGTGTGTGCGTGCATGCATACGTGTGCGTGTGCAGAAAATAGATTGTGAGTTGCAAAGAGAACATGACCGTCGTGGGAGCAAGTGTGTGTGGGTGTGTGAAGTGGCTGTGGCAGGCTAACATGGCAGAGGGGCCTCACACTTCCTGCTTGGCTGCCCATGCAAGTCTTCTCTTCCTCTTTCCTTTCTTTTATTTTCCTCCCCTCTTCCCTTCCCATCCTGCCCTCTCCCTTCCTCTCCTGCAATTCTCTTCACCTTCCTTTAAAGCTCATTTCTTCCCCTTCTCTCATACACCTTCTCCCCCTTTGTCTGCCCATTTCTCTGCCTGCTCCTCTCTTTCTCTCTGACTCGGTGCTCAGGGGAAAGGCTTGTCATTGTACCATCGTGTTGAACCACTGAGCTGCAGCCACTTCATGCATATGGAGACCAGGGCCTCTTTGCTATTCTCCATCGCCACACACACCTGCACACACGCACAGACCACGGCATAAAACTGCCGTGCTCCTCCGACAGTCACCTGTTGCGATAGATGAACTCACACACACAGGGTTCCCATCTTTGTGAGGACCTCTCGTTGACATATCCCTGCCCCCAGCCTCTCACCCTAAACGTAACCATCCAAAACAAGTGGCTAACCTTTACCAGGACTCTAAAGCAAACTTACACCCAATTATAATGACCCACTTAGTTTGAAGCCCTCATCCTCAAATTGAGGCTTAACCTTGTGGGGTCCAGCGATAGGACCCCACAAATGCCTAAAGGCCCCACAAGGGGCGGTTTTCCCAAAAAGTGGACCTCACTAGGCGAGATAAGCTTAAACACACACAGACACCAACCATCGTACCTGTTGATGGAGCTGACACTCGGAACACTGTCGTTGTCACACACTCTCTCTGCCAGGAGTCGGTCCCTGATCTCCCAGGCAAACATGGTGGGATTTTGGCGTTTGTAATCGGCAATCTTGTCGACCACTTTGGGTGTAGCAACCTTTGGTTTGGATCCCCCGATGACGCCGGGTCGGATACTGCCTGTTTCATAGTACCTGGGAATGAAAGGGGTATCTTAAGATGTTTCACCTGTTTCTGTGACCTCAACCTCCACTCATACCAGACCACTGTAGACCTACTTAGATGACTGTAGTCTAGAATAGAAATAGAAAGCAGAAGAATAGAAAGCAGAAGATTATGAGCACCTCCTTAACATTGGGTTTTGGGAGTGGGGGTCCTACTATAGAAACTAGTACATGAAGCACACCAACCTGAAGCAGTGCACACCTGATGTTCTGCGGAAACATGCTTTGGGACGTTTGTATTTGCATCTTTTATTTGGCTTTTCTTGATGGGATGTGATTTAAGAGATGCATGTCAAAGTGCAATGACAAGAACATTGACATAGAGAGGCTCGAAAGGCAGTGTTAACTAGTGATGTCAACATATCACATGGCATCAGGGAGGCTTAACTAGCAGTTACAACATGACAACAGGGGTGCTTCAGCCGGACTCATTTAACAGATGTCATTTTCATATTATGATTTCATACTTTTGCAACATAGATGTGACACGTTCATGCGTGCAAAGATGGGGGCGTTTGTCCACCATGGCTATTTCCTGAATGTATTTGCATGCTAAAGGTGCAGGCGGAGAGTTGGGGGGGTGCAGCAAGTGTGCGCTACACAGCTTGCAGGAAAGGGGGGATGCTGAGAGTGGATGCAAGCTGTCAGTCAGTCTTAAACCTGCTTCTCTCCTCCTCTCTAACACACACAGACCTGCTCTTTCTGGGAACACTAGAGTAATCTCTTCAGTGAAGATGTGTGTTTCTTAAAATTTGCTTTTTTTTCTTACTCTGTGTGTATTTATGTGTGTGGGAGTGTGTTTGTGTTGCCCATTTTGATGAATCTCAGCAGGCGGATAAACACGGCTAAAGGAAAAACAATCTATTTTCAAATGGAAAAGTACTTAAATTATTCACAGGTGAATCATTGCTGAATAAACGAGTGTGGTTATTGATATCTGCATGACGGTGAGCAAATGCACGCACGCACACATTCACACACACACACACACACACACACAAACCCACACGTGCAGGGTGGTAGAGTTTGTGTTTTTGTTCTTCTGGCACCACAGAGACAGAGAGAAGAGGATAAAACAACCCTCCCTCCCTCCTTCCATCCCTCGATCCCCTCTCCTCCCCCTTCCCGGTAACGCTTCAGTGAGTTGAACGTCCAGCACAGGGGGGAGAGAAAGAGCGAGAGAGAGGTAGGAGAAGGGAGAGAGAGGAACAATGAGCAACACATTTTTTGATATAGCTGAGGGTCGCTGTGGCTAATCCTTCCCCTCCGTCCCCACAAATGGTCTCTCATTTCTTCTTTTCTCATACTTGTTCCTTAACATGCCTTCCCCCGCCTTTGATCGCTTCCCTTGTTCTTGTCGTACTCTGGTTTCGTACACTTTTTTTATGGCTGCCGGAATATGGTGCCACTTTCATTTTGATGCTAATTCCAAAAAGTGATGAATCTTTTCTCTTTTGTCCCTCTTTCTTCTGGAGGGGACGAAACGAGCAGGGATTTACTTTCACATTTCGCTTTGAAAAGAGCAGAGACAGTGGCATATTGAGAGAGAGGGAAATGGAGAGGAAGGGAAAAGGTGATTTCAAAGAAAAGCTTTGGAAAGAATATATGTTGAAATGAAGGCAGCTGGAAAAGGGAAATGCAGACAGTTCAAATTGCAAAGGAGAACACTTGATGAGTCAGTAGGTCGCAGCTCTGCTCTCATTCATCAAGTTTCAAAGAGTCAGAAAGAAGTCATTCTCTTTCCTCTGAGGAGATGTTCAATTCCGTTGTTGATTGTTGCTCCTGAAGCCCTAAACTAGCAAAGATTTGGAGGGTAGTGATCGGATGTAAAAATATTCCAGTCACTATTACAGTTACATAGCAGTTTCAGAGCAACTTCGATATTTATAACAAAGCGATGGAGATGAATGAACCGACTATCTGACAGCAACATCCCCCAAATTACCTGCCAAGTATCTTGCTGACACATCCATGACTAACACGCAGCTGTCGTGAGATGTCGCACGGTCGAACCCCTTGGTGGGCAAGCTCTACGATCCGCTGCCGCACTACATCAGGGAGGGGTCTGCCGTTTACAAACACACCTCCGAGCTGGTTCACGCCGCCATGTCCTGCAAGATACAGAGGAGAAGGTGAAGTAGAAAGACACAAGGAGCTCTGGGTTTGCACTTTATTAAGAGTGGGCTTCAGGCTCAATGGAAATCTCAGACTGCGCTAATGAGGGGATCCCGAGACACACTGGATAAAGTGACTGACATAATATGACCTTTCGGTTCGTTTAACTGCTTTAAAATTTGTTGAAAAGAAAAGAAATCTTGCTTTAGTTCAAGCAGCATTTTTTGTGTGCACCAGTATAATGGGAGCACATATGTACTGCTGGTTGCTCATTGGGCAGAGACAAACATGTCCTCTGCAGAAGTTCCGAGGGCAACGCCAGGAGAGCAGCAACATTTTCCACCGGTCATAGACAACAGCATGGCAGTTCACATATCATGGACGACGGTGTGGCAGTGGCTGTTTATACCACGCTTCAAAACTCTGGCTCCTTGAGCTGCTCACAGTGGAATTGTTGACCAAATCATTCCACCTTCCGCTGACCTATGCTCTACTACATCAAAGTCCCGGTTATAGTTACACACTAAACTGTCCATTACACCTTTTTCTGTCAGTTCTTGCCTACTTCAGCATCATTTTGTTTTTCTTCTAGTTATGATAATTTTCAGGCACATTCTTCTTCGCGAGATTATAGAACACATCTGTCTATTTAAAGTCTACATACAAACTGAGTTTTCCTCAGATTTAGAGCTACACTTGGTGTTCCGGACAAAAAAAAATAGTAACACAAGAAAAAACTTTTCTTTACAGATGGCTATCTTTGTCAGTCGTGGATGTAGTTGTATGAGAGTGAACAATGGCAAGTGAATATTAGGGCTTGTTCTGCTGTGCTCTAACTCCTAACTAATTCAGAGAGTAATTGATTTTACATTACTTTGACTTCAATAGAGAAACCAGATTTGAATAACCCATTCAATTCTGAGTATTACTATGAATTAAGACGCAGTTCTCTGCTAATTTAAATCAGTAGTAATACTGGGACTTTTAGGGCCTGAAAACCAGTCAGCTGCTGCTGTTCATTATTTGTTGTTTACTAAAACCTCATGTACACAAGTGGAAAAAAAGACTTGCCCTCAGTGACAGACATCGTCCATGAAACAGAAGCAAAAGAACCAGATTCTGTGAGCCACATAATCCACTGGTTTTTATATTACCATAGTGATTACGTCTTTAGGGGAAACACACACACGCTGGCTAATCCTGGCTTTGGGGGTAATAGATTTTAAACACATGACCCCAGCAGGGATACCCCTTAAACGCTCAACTGTGCCCTGAACCCGCTTGCCACCTTTTCCATCAGCATCGACTATATCTCACACAGATTCATCTGGCCTCACAAATAGCCTGGACCTGATGGAAGAGGCCAGATGATAACAAAGCTATTTTCAGTCCGTCATGTGGTCACTCACACTTCTGCTCGAGATCCAGGTAATAAAATACCATTATGTAGATGTGTGCCAGCGACACACACTTGAGTATGTAGTCGGGTCCATTGATGCTGGGGCCAGTCCAGCCAGTGCTGGGTTTGAGTGGACGTATGAAACTATTCTGCTGGAAAACAAACTGTCATTTTTGACTTGCACTCTAGTGATATCCCACCTCACACCTACTTCACCAGCCATTCCTCCCTGATGATTTTAGGGGCGCCTGCAACCCGTATTTTCAGTAATCCGACAAATTTGTTTCTTTTGTGACAGCAGGCTTCAAGACCACATAAAACCTATTTATGTTTCAACTGACCTGAACTGCAACTTGCAACAATTCGGTGTCATTAAATAGCAAGCAGTAGATTGCTGTCAAGAAAAAAGCAATATTTTTTATTTTTATATTTTAACCCATTATATTGAAGGGCATTTTATGAATGATATTCCCTGGGTCTGGATGAGACGCTGATCACTGAACAAGGGAGGGGAACTGTGAACTAAGCTGTCACAATTCAACACAAAATGTAGGCTTCTCATAGTTTTATTTGTGTTACGAGACAGTTGCTAAATATGTCTTGCTCATGTGCACATCAACAGACTGTTTGGGTTAGTTATCAAACTTTGGATGCCAGTTTAATTGCTACAGCAATAGTTTGGAGGAAATAACCCAGAAACAGCTTATTTTGTTTCATAGTTGTATTGTTTTGCTGCAGATAATGCCTTAGGTTGGTTTAAATCAGGGATCATGAGTGGAAGGTGCTCAAGCAGATCTGCACGCCTTAGTGTGAGTGAAGCCAGCTGGAATTTACTTACCACTCCAAACTGCTGCCCACATTCTGGGATGAGACACTGGTAATAACTGTGCACACGTATGAATGACAGGCTAAAAACTGAATGGTCTGTATTTCAGTTGCAACACACGATGACTTAAAGCGCACAAACACAGGAGAAGCAAGAAAATGAAGAGAGCAAACTGCCCACTTGTTGTTGAAGAACAAACATTAAGGGGTTGATTCACTAAAAGATCCCAGTGTATGTTAACTATTACACTCAGTCTAGAGTTTTCTCCTCGTAATTTACCAAGGAGATGTTTACAAAATGCAATGCAATTTACACGTTGGTGCCACTGATCAACTCCCCAGGCGCTAGCATGCGATCATCAGCCATCATCAGGTGATGCTGTCGTAGTAAGTTAAAGCATTTTAATCAGTTTTTTTCCTTGTGAATGAACCACTCATTTAAGTGTAGCCTCACTACATCAGTCCTCCTTTTGTTGTTTGTAAGGCACTTTGTGCAGCATTGACATTGACCAGTGGAAGCTCCAGCAATCATTCTAATGTGAGTTGGTTTTCATCACACACTATCCCTTTTAAAAATAACATCTCCAGCAAGCAAATGCCACAGCAGCAGAGATATGTAGCGTTTGCACAGAGCCAGCTCTGGTGCTGGACGCAAAAACCATTGGTCTCCGACAAAGTAGAGAGGGCGGACCTCATATAAAACGATGGTGGCTCATGGTGTTTCCATCCCCAGGCAAGTGGGGCCCAGGATTTACGTACAATTTGAAATAACTGCAAAGTGAGACACGTCCACTGAAATGAGAGTGGGGTGCAGCATTACAAATTTTGAGAAACACAAGCTCTTAAAGCCAATTTATGGTACATATATTCAGGACCACAGACAGCTCTTGTGAAAAAAAACAGCCCATTCTCACTCCCATGGTGTCACATACAGATGTTGAGTCTTTCTGTGTCCTATGTTATCAGCCTTCCTTCCTTCCTGCATGTTGACACATAAGCCTTTCAGTGGAGTACAAACATTTGCCTTCTTGCATACACGGTGGAGCGTGTGGAATGACCAGGTTGTTCAGAGGTTCTATTCACTGAATCACATTGGATGTCAGTAGCTATTTATAACCCCTTAGGTAGCGCTCCTCCTTACTGACGCAGCCATCACAAAGTCACAGTGACTGAAACGCACGGCCATCAGGGGGGTTTTAAGTAGAAATTGATATGATTTTTTATGTAGAATGAGTGGCATCCCATGGCTTACCTAAACCCATCCTCTTTTTTTTAAGTGATGTGCTGCCCATGCTGTCAGGATATGCAGTGGAAAGCATTACATGCGCTTCAATTGAAATCCCAATAAGCAAAGCTGCCTTTGGCGTTAGCAGAGGAAGCTGAAGTTCACTTTCCCAACGTCAATATATTACACCATGGGAGTGGGATGTGTTGCAACCTGTTTAGAGTGTTGAAATACAATAGTGACTATGTGAAGCCAAGAATGTCTCAATTTTGTGTCGAGAAAGTTATTTATTATTATTGCTATTCTTTAGCAGGTATGCAGCCATGTGTGTATGATTACACATACTCACGAACATCTACATTGGAAACATGTTTAAAAGTCATTCCTGTCTGTTAAATTCTTCTCACTATTGATAAGTGATGTTAACTACATTTATTGGTATTTACTGCACCCCCAAAATGCTTGCCCTTCAACGCACCAAACTGCATGCCCATTGACTAAAATCCAAACTGGTCCACAGTTTTGCACCTTGAAAAAAGCAAACCACAGTGTGCTCCCCTGATTAAGCGCTTTCTTTCTCATGTGTGTATTAAGGAGTATATGGAAAACGACATATCTCCTTGATCATTGGCCACTTGTTTCTGCTTCTTGCCGCAGCATGTCAGCCTCCTCTACTATCACCTATCTTGACCATCCTCCCTACTCACACCTGTCCTCTCCATGTCCTCCATGATCACATCCACGAAACCCAATGGCTGTCTCTTCCTCTTTTGTAAAAGAGATGAATAGACGGACATGCTTTATCAATATATTCCTTCTGAAGCCCTCAAGAAATGTATGAAATGAATTCATTTATGAAAATACTTCAGTATGAATTTTCAAAAGCCGCATTTTCCTCATGTCATTTAACTAATGCCAATGTAATATTGACTACTATAATAGTGATCTGTGTTCACAATTCACAACACTGGCACAGCACCTGCACGTGCCCTGTTTTGCATTGTCATTACATTTTTTTTGCTCCGTCCATCTTTTCATCGTTTTGTATTTGTGCATTTGAATGAGAATTCAATATTTAGAGATGCTGCTGACTTTTGGGTTTTTATGGCCATTCAAAGAAAAGAAAATAAACATCTATATTTTAGTTATATACTGTGCTTTTGAGCATGGAGGAACTAGTCTTAGGGCTTCATGCAAAAAATTCTGGTTGTTTTTTCAAATGAATTTCAGAAGTAGACCTTTTTCATTCTTTTTTGATTGAAGAAGAGTGAACATTAAACTGGTGCCCCAGGGTCGAGACCCTAAAACGTCACATAAGCTTTGTTAGATAATCCAAGAGGTCAAAGGGTTAATAGGTAAGTTTGCCAGGAAACAGTTTAGTGGCCCTCTAAAGCGTAATTATTTCTACATTAACTGATAGAGCAGCTATTGTGATCGTTTCAGTGTGATCAAGACCCAAACATCTTACTGACCTACATGACACACATGTGCACAGACACTTGTGCACAACACAAAAGCGTCCTCTCTTTCATTGGCAGCATCATTGTAGTGAATTACATTGGAGTTATGCAGGTCATTTCAGAGGACCATTCCTTGGTGCTGGTATGAGCGGAGAAGACTCTCTCTCCCCTCACGGTCTCTCTCTTCTCTGTCTCTCTGATAAGAGCAAATGGAATGGTTCCTTTTAGCCGTCCTATCTGGGCCGGGCTTGCTTTGTAAAGAGATGGAGAGGAGTGACTGGTGACCCACAAAACGCAGCAGATAACTATTTATTCACTTATCTGTGTATTTACTGTCGCATTAACGTCAGGCCCTCAGCATTCACTGAGCAGGACGTGGAGGATTATATGTTGGGAATGTACTTTCAGAGTCCATAAATACTGATGGGGCAGATGCAAATAATCTGTACGTTACAGAAACACATTTTATTCATCTGCTGTAGCATGAGGCTGCAAAGAAGTGATTTTGGCTTATGCTGTTGGATTTATAGAGTTAGTATATGTCTTAAAGTCATATACTATTATAGTCTCTCTGGCATTCCATATTTCTCCTCCTCTAGCTTCCCCTTTCAACCCCTCAATTCAACCCCTTCTAATTTTTAAAACAATATTACAAGTCAAAAGAGAGCAGAAATCTAACACGCGTCCTTGCATTGACCCGTAAATGATTTTCAATGCATTTAAATGTGTTTGGTTCAATTGAAAACCAACTTCATTCAAATAAAAGTGTTGTGTTATGTCATTTATTAAGCACTCTGGACTCAGAAGCCTTCTAGTAACCCTGGCATGCTGGGAAGAAGAGGCAGGTTGACATTGGCCAAGAAATAAAAATGAGTGCAAGTCTGTGTATTAAAAATGATTCCGACAGTATGTATCCGGAAGTCAGATAAAATGGGAAAATAAATCCAGGAACAGCCACCATACTTGATCGCAAACTGTATATAGATGAGACCCTGTCTGCGCTGTGCTGACCACCAATGAAGCTTTGATTCACTCGAGTACAAATATATTTCCAAATGATGAGCCCTTGGCTGTTAAAATATCTTGTTATAAAGCTGAAGCTGCAGTTTGAACGGAGGAGGCGGCCGGCAGAGACAGCAGTTTCATTTCCAGAGAGGGAGCCGGCCTCATTATACAGCCCATCACTGATGTATTTTTATTTACTTTGCCTTCATAGGAAGTGACTTAAGAGCAAGCAGCATCTCCTTAAATGTTTGATTGATTCACTGTTTCTGGGCGAAGGTGGGAAGTGAGTTACAGAGATAACGCCGAATACATTGGAGCCTCTCCATCCATAAAATAAGCTCCATTAGTCTCTGTGTCTCTCTCGTCACCACACGCCTCTACGTCTCTCTCTCTCTCTCTCTCACACATCTCTCATCTGCCTGGTCACGGCCTGAAGACTCAAAAATAAAGCGGAGGAGAAATCACAACAAAACACTTCTCTCTCTCTCCCTGTCTCTCTTGGACAGAAAAAAAAAAGATCACGGAACTATAAATTACTTTTGGATGAAACCTGTCTGCAAAGTTGCAGGGGTGAATACAGATGAAGCAAATTTCCTTGAGCAAACAGCCAGAGTGCAGATGTGGGAGATGAGCTGAGTCTGCTCTTCCATGTTTACGTGTTTGTTTACCTTTATTAATGTATAATTACAGTCTCTTCTTCTAGGGAAACTAAAATATTGAAGTGATGTTTTTACATCAGCGGAAGCACTCAGACTTGATGACGGCTAATGGTGCACACATTTTAAACTTCCTGTGACATTCAGAATTTGGAATCAAAGGTCAACATGTCTTCAGAGCCCTCTTGCTTTACCAATGGATATAGCTTCACTCCACATTAGTTTAATAGTGTTTCTACTGTATTGCTCCAATAGGTGGCGCTGCTAGCTGTTTGTTGTTTTTTTTTTTTTTTGGTTTTTTTTTTGCGTCGCAAAAAAGGGTTTAAACGCGGAACCCTAGGAGGCCATTTTATGAAAGCAACCGTTTTCAAAACATAAAACATAACGTTTTCCTTTTTAAATCGATTTTTTAAATATAGTCTCTTATCATCTTATCTTATTATATAAAATACACAATTGAAACATCTGGATAACTCGAAGACAAATGGTTAACACAAAACGAATTAAACGTACTGAACAAAACTAGAAATGATGCACATAATAACACAATGTAAATGTGCACAATTGGCAATAATATGTAAAACAAAAAAGAGTTTTAACGATAATCGTTAAAGCTGTAATACAAAGAATATTCGAATAACGATGAAAACATTATGTATTAGCTAACTTCCACTTGGCTTTAATATTACGAACTATATCTCGTTAAAACCGAGGTAAAAATAATTTTGGTTAGTAAATTGGTTTCGACTTCGAAATTGTGAAGACCACCACATCGTGTCTGTGAAGATCAAATAGAAAGGATGAGTACAACTATTTACGGACAATGAAATAAAATAAGCACGACACATGCTGTCGATAATAGAATTAACTTTTATACTTTTTTATACAGAACATCTCAAACAGTAAATTCATGTAAGTAAAAAATGAAATTTAAGTGCTATAATAGGATTGTGTGAATAAACACTGGAGGCTTTCATATGTTGTTAGAAATTCATAGCAACATTAACATGTCAAAACCTGATTTTGAAATCCAGCTCATTATCATGACAATTATCAGCAATAGTTTCTGCTTCCCGCTAAAACGGCCCGTTTGTTGTTATTGGTGGTGAAAACCAGCACCACGGTGCGTGGGCATGTCTTGGACTGCCGGCATGAATCATCACACTCCAAATGATCATTATTGCACTGGTCCATCCAGCGTGCACTTGTCATTAATTGAGAGTTTCTGCCTCAAAAAAAGAGCCGCTGGTGTGTGAATATGAAATCTCTCACACACTCACACACATTGTTCTGCGCTCTCGCAGGCGCGCGCGCGCGGACACGCAGCATTTCCACGCGTCACAGTGGATTGCTTTCGACCTCTCTTTCTCCCTCTCTGACATTTTAACGTGTAATCGTTTTAAAGCGTCTCCGAGCCCTGACATATATAACTTTAGCTCCGCATCAGCTACACGGCGCGGTCTCCAACAGCGCGAATTTCTCCACTCAAATGTCACTCCAACTTTATTTTGCCTTTTAATTTCGAAGTTGTGAATTCAGTGACATTAAATCGAATAACCTCGCGGACGAAAATTACAGAGGAGGGAAATTAAAACAGAGCTGATGTGCCGTCGAGCAAGACCTCTGAGGATGAAAGTGAAACAGGTCCAGTTAAGATTGAATTCTTATTTTATAACGCATTTATTTATTTATAACTAAAAATTAATTAGGATTAAACATTTGTTTTAATATAGATCGGTTTTAATATTTGGGGGGAAAAAACGTGCCCTCGGTTAATAAACAGCAGGCCTCAGAAATTATTGATAGTTTCATACTAGGTTATAATTGCACCGGTGCTTTGCTTTTAATGGCATTAAATATATTTTGTTACTGCACAAGGGTTGATGAAAATAGCTTGAGGACTGTTGGAGTCAGACGTGATCACAACATGCATGGAATAATGATGTATAACTTACTGTGCATAGCAGCAAACGGGTCGTGCTTGCAGTGAATCTCCATCAGTCACAAATGGGGCTGGAGGGCCCCGAAACACACAAGAGCCCGGCACAACTGAAACCCCCAGTCAATTTAACGGTGCGTGCTTCAACCCTTCTTCTTCGTAAAAAAAAAAATCTTTAAAAGATGTGATTCTGTGGGTTTGGATGAATAAACTCGCAGTGGGAAAAGTAATTAATTAGTTGTCCAAAATCATCCCAGGAAGTCGCTGCAGTCCAAATGAGCTTTTTCCTCAAGAAATAAAAAATGGCAAGCTCGTGCTCCGTCTCGGTCCATGGACTATGACCTCTGAACCACAAATAACATTTGGCTCGAGGGCACAAATTATCTCCAGCTGTCTAAAACAATCTTGTATGAAAACGATGTCAAAAATACATTGTTATCACATCCAGGCGCTTTCTTTAGGTGTATCAGTTTTTCATGCTCAAAACTGAGTTTCACTCGTAATCTCCCGAGGATGGAGCAGGCGAGAGCGAAGGAGCGCTCGAGTCTTCCGCTTCCATATCCACAGCGCAGACAAAAGTTCAGACACTTCGCAGATGCAGAGCCTGGACTCGCTCTGACTCCAGAGGTGGTCCTGACTCTTTGAGCTTCAAGTGTCGCGCGGCAGACCTTCCCGCTTTCTTGGACTTTTTCGAGACGTTATCTCCCCCGCAAAAACAAACGTCCAGAGCCAGCAGGTGCGCGCCTCCAAACGTCACGGGAGAAGAGGACGTAGGTACAAAAAGCCTTGTTGTCTAAACAGAGCAGCGACCGCGCGCCCTCCACGCTGTCTGTCAGCAGCAGCTCTCGTGCGGACAGCGCTCGCGCTCGCAGCCCCCTGCTACTCTAACCTCCACGCGCCGGCCAGCTGCCTGTCAATCACAGACACGCCGACCAATCACAATACGCGCGCGAGGTCCTGACGTCACCACCAACCGCGAAAAGAGCCGCGCGGCGGGGGCTCGTGTTCATTGGACGATGTTAATCCCCCTTAGAACCAATGGGATTTTGACACTGTCACCGTCGACCAATAGCGAGGCTGGCTGACACGACCCTGGGCTCGGAGAGTTCATGTTCATGTTTAATTTCAATTAGTGGAGCGAACTGATTGTTTTCAGCGAGTTGAGGCCGTTGCACCATTTCTTTCTTCAAGATGGTATTTGTTTAAACCAAATGTTGTGGAAGAAAGCGGTTTATTTTCTTTTCAAATGCCATCTTCCATGCAGAGTTATTAGAATAAAGCAGTTGTTTGTTAAGATGGACTGAGGAGACGACGTGTTTCTGATGCCAACCCCGCACTTCCATTAAGCCAATAAGTTCCCGAGTTCAACCGGAAGCCTCCGTGTTTTCCTCGCGTTCATTCCCTCCAGCACGACACTAACTGACTCCAGAAAAATGAGCGCATGAAACATTCATCTCTCTCATTACTTAATTGATTGACGATCCAAAGTGATGTCGTTTTAATGAAATCCAATTGACGAGACTCGCGTTTTCACCCAATATTGAGAGAGATTCGATACACCGCGTCCCACCAGACTTGATAGGGAATATTCACGCCTCGGCCCTGCAATATTAACCGCGAAAATAGCCTAAAGCGGCGGCCAAATTAAAATGGTGTTATTTCCCTTCTTCCTGTTTTCTAGACATTTAATCATTTTTTTTCTGATGCTGTGGTGTGAGTGTGGGCACGATTTTTTTCCTTTTTTTTTGCGAAAACATCCTTTACAGGAAAACGATGCAGCATGTTAGGAAAGTTACTTTTATACTTCTATTTTTCAGTTGAATATAAAGCTGATATGAATGCATTTTGAATCTTCAAAAGTTGCCCAGCACATGGCAACATTTTAACAGATTTTTTTCCCCTCCTTATATGTTCAAAGTCAGAGTCCGGCTGTTTGGAGGATACAGAGTTCATCGCATGTCCACAAGGGGGCGTAAAGCATCTGGAAGCTTGAACTAACTTGCGTGCGCGCACACATGGATACGGGAACGCGCTAACGTTTTTTTTATATCCGAATTAATCATATATTTATAGACATAATAGACATATTTTATCATATGATTGGAAAATACTGGACGAGATTGCTGTTTGATAAGTATCTTTTACCGAGTAATATGTATATATCATATATATATATTTTTAACATTTAATTCATTTTGTATCACATTAATAATTCCCATATGACACAATGATACAATTGTTATGTATATATAACTGAATCATCCTTCATTCAATATTGTTGAATGAAGTTGTAAGATAGTGAAATAAATGTTAACAGCCTCTTCATTGACATTTATTATTCAATTGGGAACCTACTGATTATTAACCTAAATATGAATCGTGAAGTTTTAGAACCAGTTCAATTGCAGTAGTTATTTTATTTATTTATTTATTTTTTTTTCTCCATTGGTTTGTAAGCTTGAGGAGTTCATTTGGTGATGTCAGGATCGTTCTATTCCACACTGTGTTCTACCTAAATGCCTCTTCATGAAATATGACATAAATACATTGTGCAATAAAGAAGCCTTTGGTGAATTTCAAAATGTGTCTTGCCTGAACTATCGTGCACAAAATGACACAACTATGCTGTTCCCTTCGCCTAGGCCATTTGCAAATGAAATGCATAACCAATTAAAACATCCTACAACACAAGCAATCATGTATACAAATTGTTGTCGCTTAAGGGTTTGAAATTTGGGTAGAAAACTTCTATCAGCGTGGGACGATTATAATCCGGGGGTCCAAATAAAAATTACCATATTTCATTAGGTCTCTGAGAGGATGGGGGGGTGTTGGTGGGTATTGTCTTAAAAAAACATTAGCAAGAATGTGAATTAGTTGTGGAAGTGAATTTGTCTCCGGCGCCACTTCTCAGCTTCTCGCCTGCAAACCAAAAAAAGCAATGAAAAATTAACAGCGCATGCTAACGCCACCACCTCTTTTATTACACGCTTAATGATTGTAATGAGAAAAGCTGTGGTATCTGTCTTTCAAAGGGGTTATAAACACATAATTCATAACTCCAGAAAACTGCAAAGAAATTGCATTTCAGTCATAATGCAGTGATGAAGTGATTTCGTGATGCGGGAGCATTTGAGGTCACAAGATGGGATGTCTGAGGTCATCTTGGTGCTTCTTCTTCCACTTTTTCAATGCCAGGCTTGAAAATAAATGTGATAGACACATTGCTGTGTCTAGGGATAATAAAGTGGTGATGTTGGATTTCCTCATAAATGACAATTATAGGTGCAATTCACTTTCACTTTCAATGCTGTGTTGTTCTGAGCAAATGATAAAGAAATAATAATAGTAATTTCTTGTTGCTATAAGACAGACAAAGGCCATGACTTCAGCAGTTGTATTCAATCAGCATTGAATAATAGAGTCCAACAGAACACAGACTTCACTGTAACACAACGAAAAGGAATCAATGTCTGAGGAGAGATGCAGCTGTTATCAGAGCTGATCACACTTTTGACAGTAAATATGTACGGATCTGCACATTTGAGTCAGTATGTTTACATAAATTGCCGAAGTAAATTGATCAATGACACCCAAGGCAAAACTTTTCTACCATTCTTCATTTCACTTAAAAAACTAATAGATGCCAAGGAAGGCAAGTCCTTGTCGAGCTCAAGTTTCATGTGCTTGCTCCTGACTAGCATCACGGATAACCCACTGAACCAAGGGTTTGAGGTCACTGGCCTCCACCATACTACTCCAACCAAGAACCAATTTGACTGCAGGATTTCGCCATTTCACTGTTACTGTAGGTGGTGTTGATCAAAGGCCACAGAAATAACCATTGGGCTCACAACTGGTGTCTATAAAAACAAACAACTAAAATACAATTGCTATCTGATGCAAAAACATTTTAAACATCGGTCTTTATTGCGCGTTGTGTCCTACGACGACAACTGTGAGTTTAAACTGAAGGTGCAATGGGTCCGAAGGAATATTGAGGGTGGTTGAATGGTTCTAAATCACAACTTGGAAACTAACTTGTTCCATGTCTTCACTTTACATCAGCTTCTCAGTCCACATGAGGATTTTGCTTTTAATATTTCCGCGTCACTTTTAGCTATCTCTGAGCATTTCCGGCTCACCTGTATCCTTTAAAGTTATTTTACGGCTCAAAGAAACAATTAAACTTCAATTTATTTTAAACATTCAAGTCTTTCATTCTAATATTTGTTGCGCCCTGAAGTCATTGTGGTAATTTTATTGTTTTATACTCATAACTGCGTTTATTGACAGCACAGTAGCTATTTCATTTGCTGCGCAGCAAATAGTAATTCTGCAAAACGTGTTTTTAATTAATAAAAATGGCTGTTTCTGTTCAAGATGTTTTTTTTTCAGTAGTGAATATTAAAACAGATCAATAAATTAACACTGCCGCCGCTTTCCTCATAAAATGGCACTCAGTGGAGATACCAAAGGTACAAATGAACTGTTTCCACCGCTTTTAATTGGATATGCAATTCTGAAAATACATATGATCCACTTAGAATTTTGGAGAAAACAATCTCTGAGCCGAACAAGGTGATGAGCCACATCTACAAGACTTCGTAATATGAACGTCACTAGTCTTCAGTACATTGCATCACTTTGGCCATAGCAGATGCTGCTGAACCAGCCTGTGTTTGACTGGAAACCAATTCTGCTCCACTAACAGCTATACATTGCATAAAAAGGTGGAGTTGTTTCATTTCCCCATGTGGGAAGAGAGAAACATTCAAATTCGAATAATTAAGCTCAGACATGAGAATCAACCTTGGATGGTAATAGCAAAAAACGCTGCACTGTTTCACCTTATCTTTGCTAAAAAAGACAAATATTCAGAACAAACTTGACAAATGTAATGCAGCTGTGTTGCAACGAGATGTGCAAAGCATACGATAGCAAGCAAAGCAGGTGAATGTCCTTAAATACTGCTGAAATATAAATTAAGCAACATAAAAACATTTTCAGTTGTAAATCATGAAAACAGTCACTTCAATGTGAGCTCCTCAAACTCACAAGGGCCAGAGAGTTGTAGTGCATGGACCACCAATGGCCCCCAGTCCCTATCTTGCCTATGTGTCACTCATGCATCTTCCTTATTATGACAGTCATTTATATCATTTCAACTTCTTATTGAGTTAGATCATCAAACAAAGCCACGAAGAGCCCCACATGTAGAATCATAGGGTTGATCAGACTTCTGATCCAGATTTAACTTGTGTACCAAAACCAGGGTTGACTCTTCAAATCAGAGTGGAAGGCCCTTCCATACTGCTCTGGGTTCGCCCAAATACGCCCACATGAAGAAGCTTTGAATTGTAAACATACACCTCATCTGCTGAATTTAACTTTTGAGGTCACGTTTCTTGATAGTGAGACAGTCAATCGATGAAGCAATGTTCGCCATAAGCATGCAATGTATCATCCGTAAATCAATTGCGTTATCGAGTACATACAATACATAAACGACAAGTCGACTTGTGAAGATGGAATAACCTCGAAAATAAAGCTGGATATTTGATCCCATTCAACTTTTCCGTATCTTGATATTCACCTTCGTGACGCATTAAATTTCATTTTTCGATAAGATAATAATTTATTTGTTTGACAACAAATGTTTGTTTTTTTTCCCCTCCGCTCTGTTTTGCTAAACTTCAATCGAAATGGCGGCCTTCTCTGTCTTGTGGAAGGAATGGGCCTGCGCGCTCTTACGCACGGAAATCGTGCAGGGCGGGAGGCGCGCGTCTTTTCTCATTCTCGCTGATTCTCCCAAAATTGGCACTCTGGTCACGTCTCCCAAATGAGAGGGGATACAGAGAGTGAAGGTGTTCAAGCCTTAGGCCCTTCACACCCGCTCACCAGAACCACAGGCCCTGGTTTCAAACCCTGATTTCCTTTGAGGGTAAACGCGTCATGATCGAACTTGAATCTTGCCCCACGGTCGCAGAGCGCTTTCACTCATGTTTTGCCAAAATCCAACTATGTATGAACCATTAACGCGCGCGGTAATTCTCCACGCTTTAATTACTCAGCGAAAAAAAATACCCAAAGAGCTCGTGAGCGACAAATGACGTTTTTATCTGCAGACTCAGCAGGTCTCGGTAAGAAATGAAGTGATATCAACTGGGTGCCGAACCAGGGTCGATGTGCGGGCTTATTCCAAATGTGCTGCTGCAGATCCCGCTGCTTTATGAATAAGGCCTAATACCTGTTGAATAATGGAGGCGCAAAATTCCTAAAATCAATAAAGCTGTTTTTATTCGGAAGAACCACCGTGAAACATTAGAATACAGGATACCATATATTATTATATGATATTTAAATTGACTTTCGTGCTCAACTTAAAAAAGTGTCATGTCATTTTAAGCTATGCTTGAAACATAAAGTAAAAGGAAGCAAACAGTAATATTTCAACAACTTGAATTCAACAAGTCCAAGAGGTAAAACAGTTAAAGCAGAAGTTGAAGTGAGAACAAAGCTGATGCGGGTCATACCTGCTCTCCCGGGCCGCTGCGCTGGACTCCTGGGCCTCTGGTCCATGTTGACCGGTAAGAACAGTGGGAGGCGATGGAGGGTGAGAAAAAACTTCAAAAACTTTTTTTTTTACTGTCTCTCTCTCTCAGTGTGTGTCTCTCTCTCTCTTCTGCCTCCCCCTCTGTTTATCTCACCCTCTCTCCTGTCTCCCCCTTCTACAGTATTTTGGGTAAAAGAACTAAGTGGACCTTCCTCGTCTCTTCCAGCTGCTCACTCAGCTGCAACTAAACGCTTTAGGTGGAAAAGAGGCTTCGGGGGGAAGCGTGAAATGATCACGTCGCGTTAAAAAAAAAAAGCCGCGCTCTCAATGTGCGCTCATGTCCTGCACGCGCACGCGCGGCCGAGCACACACCCTGCGTCGAGCGCATCTGTTGTAAAGTTCCACTTTACTAAACTTTCCCGCCCCCGCCCACTTTCCCGCTGTCTCTAGCTCCATTCTTCTTTTGCCCCGTTCCCTTTCTTTTATGTTAGATTAATTTCCTGTCCGACACACCCACTGAGACCGAACTTTTAGGGAAAAAAAGAGCCATAACTTGAAGAAACAGTTCATTTCGCCTCCAAAAGTTTCCGTTCTCGCTTACCTGATTCAAGGAACTATACTGGTGCGGAATCCTACATGCGCTTCTCTGTTACACTTTCTGTTCTTCAGAGAATAACCAACGAGTTTGATAGTTCAAAAGCGCCTGCGCCAGAGGTTCAGATCAAGTTAGTCGTTTTATTGCCGGTCAAAATTAACAGTAGAGACGAAAAGAAACGCGAGTTTTTCAATGTCAATGTTAGGAGGTGATGGCAAAATCTTCGGACAGGGGAGAAATTGCGAGACCAAAGTTTGCCATTTTGAAGGAAGACTTTGTGAAATGTACTTGATAGTTTTATTCGACCGACCTGATAAATACGACTGGGATTAGAGTCACACATGTAAAAGAAAAAGATCAACGGAAAAAAAAGTTATTGGGGGATAAGTAATCAACATTTCTATATATCAAAATCAGTCAAAAATGTCGGAAAGAAATACAATTGTTTCAGTCGATATTGCAAAATCCTCAGTTCAAACCAAGGCTATTTACAAATCAAATAGGTATATAGCTGGTTAGAATCATTCAGTATAAATATAGATAAATTACAAAGTTGAAATACTTCAGAAGGTTTAACTATTTCAAAGCCAGAACGCCAGGAAAAAATTAACAAAAATATAATAAGATACAGTTATTTACATAGTGAGAACAAGAATAATCAAATTAAGCAAATGAGTACACAAACATATGACCCCTTATCAGTATTAATGAAGCTATTCAATTTCTCATTTGAATATTTACAACAAAATTCACATCATCATATTTGAATACTTTTCCAGATCAGACTTTTTTGAATACTTGAATGAATACTTACTTAAATGTTAATTACACCCACAGGTGGATGCAGGTGGACATCCCAGGCTACTTGGATCTATAGTTGGGTTGCCTGTATAGGTCACCTGTCCGTTGTGCAGCAGACTAAAACTTACCTCAAAGTCACCTGTAAACCATGTATTTTGGGGAAAATTTAACTTGAATATTTAAGTTGGATTTGAACCTGCAAAGGTTTTGGTCAGAGGCTGTAGACCTCCAATTGGTTTGTCCTCTCGGCTTGTGTTACTCTCCTCTGGTTATTCTGGTTTCCTCCCACAGTCAAAATGTGCACAGAGAAGGCAAAACGGATGAATGGAGAAATTAGTAGGAACTTGACATGCTTGATTGTCAAAAAAGAGAAGTCACACTTATGCAGTGTCAAGCTAAAAATTCAGGAAATCTAGAAATCTTTGGTCATTGGAGGGCGTGAGGGGTTTTCATGCTGACAAAGTTTCAATGAATACTGCTATGACAGCATGTGTAGGGTGTTCCTGATATGACAGTCAAAAACCTTGATTGGCCATAAAGGTTTACTGCACACACACGTAGAGTCCTTGGAGTTACAGCTCTCCCAGCTGTTCCTGCTGACTCCAACTTGACGTTCCTCATATTTTTATTATTATTATTATTATTTTAATGTTCATTGTTTAACATGTGCAACAAGTAGGTATGAGATTATTTAGATGGTGGTTATACAAGACCTTAGAAATATGATTGTTTTTGTTGGAAACAAAAATTAACTTTAACTTCTTCAGGTGAACACGGTGACGCCCTCTTAATTGCTTTGTAAGTTCATAGATATAATATTGGTGTGGTCCAAACAAACAAACAAACAAACAAACAAACAAGCAAGACACTCCAGGATGGAACCATATCCCCCAACTCCGAGGTGCTAAGGAGGGAGAGATCATCTGTCCCCATCCAACAAAAATTCAGATGACAGAAGATGACAGATCTTATCATATGAACCACAAACATTTCGGTAAAACTGTTGTTGTCAGATCCCCAGATGGAAATGAGAAGCCACAGCTGTGTGGAGCGCCTATATATTGCCAGTGTCCTCTGTCTCATCTGTGGGCACATGAGCAGCAGTGGTCATCCATTTATCTATCATGTGCCATACAATACACTGGCAACCTCTCTTGTGCCTCCACACTGTAAGAACTAAAAAGACAAAAAGATGCAAACCTAATTCGTTTTCTAATTTAAATTGCTACCAACAGAAATGACAATAAATGAGTGGGACCTTTTTATTATCTCAATACGCTAAAACTGAAAAGCAGGCTAAAGGCTGTGGTCAAGGACTTCCTGTAAACTGTTGCTGGTGAAGCGGCCATTGAAGACAGGAAATGAAGCATGACTGTGTCGCCATTACAATTTATTATTGCTCCTAACTTTGCTGCCGCTGCTGGTCGACATGAAGTTCACCGTCGGAGAGCTGACCACGCCCCCTGTCGACACCCACGCGCTTAAACGATGAAAAAAAGTCTTTCATCAGTATCCTAAAATAATTTCCTATCCTAATAATTTCGCAGGATGTAAGGGTGAAAGTTGAGGTGTAGTTACTTAGCCCTTCTTGCACTACGCCTCCTTGACTGGAAACAAAGAGGGAGACACTCGCTGGTGTCTCGTCTCGCGCTCCCACTCCGTCACCCTGACCCCGGCGCGCGCCCACCGGCACAACACCGTACATGTCTCATGCTGTCAGGAGATTCCATTCGCGACACATCCGTCACGTAACGGCAATACATGGCGATGAACGTAGATGTGGGTGATCGCCTATTCCCTTGTCAATATGAATACTACGTTTCGCTTCTGTAAAAGAAACGATGCGATAAGAACATTGAAATGGGCAGCGCTTTAGGAATGTATTTTCTGATACAGGTTATTTATCTTGAACGAATTAAAATCAATATGGATAAGAACGACTTAAACGAACGAATAATTTTTATGGAGCTGTTATTAACTCTGATAGCGCTGAGACTAAGCTCCAGTCTCAATGGACTCACATTATTATTATTATTATTATTATTATTATTATTATTATTATTATTATTATTATTATTATTATTATTATTATTATTATTATTATTATTATCACTTTAAATGTTTTTCTTTTTCAAGCAGTGTATATTGATTGTGTGTTGCTTCACATTTGATTCGCCTCCCTTAAATAATTCGCCATAGTTCCGATATTAATCAGCCTTGTTTGTTTTTCAGCCCGGCTCTAATTAGCCAATTAATAAAAAAGGGAGGGGAGTTGGATCAGTTACCCGAGCGGAACCGGAAAGAATCGCATTTTAGAGGAATACAGATGAAGCAGAGCTGCGATTGGAACAATAAGTAGACACAAAAGTGATTGTCGTTTTTGATCAGACTCAATGGAAAAACGTCAAAATGAATGGAATGTGAGGGAGTTAACGTACATGGACACATTTATGTTGAGTATAGACGCAGCCAAAATGTGAGTGTCAAAAAATAACACACACACAGAATATAGTAAAACAAGTCAATTTGTCTTAAAATGGCAAATCGTTCGTTCAAAACAAAGGGGTGCTTGCCTTCACGTGAGTTCTCTACTTTTAAACCCAAAAAGGTAAATTGAATTGAGGACCCTCTGAGAAGTTGTCTTTAAAATAGTGTCTGCTAAGTGTTTAATTTAACACCTCATCATTAAATTATACATTTAATTTAGTGGTGGAATTCCATGTTGACTGAAAATAATTTTTATACGTATTTTCCAGAGTTAACTGATTCTGACTGCATCTGAACACATTTTCCTCTTGAGATGACATCTCCAAATTGTTTTGTCTAACAGGAATGAAAAGCTGATCTTTGAATTCATTAAAATATTAAAAAATATACCACAGGGACTCTTCTGGGGGGAAAAAAACAACTTAAAAATAAAAAGATCTTCACAGTGAAGAGAGAGAAGAATATTTAGGTATGTATTTATTGCACTAATAATTCTTGCATCTGACTAAATATTTAAATCTTACCAACCTTGGTTAAGAGACATTAAAAATATGACCTAAATGAAAAGATGTAATAAAAACACACAAGCCAAATAAGACTTCAGTAACTTTAGCTCCATGGTGGCTTCCTGTAAAAACTGATAACATTCTGGGTTACATTCTGTGATTGATCTTTCCTCTTGTGTCCTCAGTGGCAAATCCAAACTGACACTTGTGTCATGGTGGACTGAAAGGAAGCTTAAGAAGGCAGATTGAGAAACAAGACACGATATCTGTCCATGAAACATCAAGTGACACGACATCACACCTGACTATTTGCGTTGAAGAGGTCAGCACTACTCTTGAGCACTCAACTCTGCCACTGTCAGACTGGTTTTATACCCACCGCTGAGTGTTGTTGTAGAAATGGTGTGCGTGTACGTGTGCTCAGATTCTATTCACCTTCACCCTGATCTGTGGAGACACTCGGTGTGGTGCGCTGACAAGCCACCAAACATCACACGTGTTTCTTTGAATTTCAGTCATGGTGGGCTTCAGTACGAAAAGGGTCAAATATGATGAAATTATAAATCGTCTTGTCAGTTTTAGGTCGTCATGTGAGGACACATGACTATACAAGTCCCCCCTGTCTATGTGATCTATACAAGTTTTACATTTTATTATGATCTGGCTTTTGTGATTTTGCATTCAAAATGGATGTAATATGATGTGATTATATGAGACAGATATATTTTAGGATTCATACCAGTCTGATGCTTCTCCATATCGTGAATCATGAGTTTTATGTGTATTTACTGCAGTATATTTTTGGTCAAATAATGACAATTCCATCTCAAAACAAATGTCTTGAATATTATCTGAGAAACATTGTCTATTAAATCTGTATCTATTATCACTCTAGGTTTTAATGAATGCCGTTGTAAGGGTGACACAAAGTTTATTTTGATATCTATGTTAATTCATTTTGTCGTCTCACCGTGTATTTTACAATGCGATTAAAGTGAAATAAAAGCTCACTTTAGGGTGGGATAGATATCGCAGGTGTGCTTTGTGTTTTCATCTACTGAGACCTAATTGACTGTAATGTTGCAGGATAAATGTTGCTTTATTCATATTTTAAAAGTCGCTTACCTTTCGGTAATTCATGCAATCCTCAACTGGTCTATTTGCTGGAATTGTATGCATCTAACCAATGGCAGATTTAGCTCGACGAACAGTCGCACTGTACATCCAATACAAGTGAGTCTGACTCAGAAGACCCCACGCTGCTGTACATATAGGAGCCATTTTTGTTCAGAAGCGCTGATCCAGAGGAAGCCTTTTTCCTCAGTGGGAATTCCTGTTTGCATGGCAGCTGTGCTGCAGTCGACTTGTGATATTTACATAAAGTCAAGAGTACAGTTGCATGGCAGACAGTTCATTTTAATTAATTGTCTTTCATATGATGCTTAAAAATATAAATAAATCCCTGCATCCTGAATCAAACTAAAATACGTCTTTCAATGTGTTTATCTATCCAGTTATTTTCATGTGTATGGTCAGCAAAATATAAACGCAGCAAACCATTGCTGCCTTAGAAATGCCAAACCTCTGAACCAGCTCTGATTTGATGAGGTAACAAGGTGAAAATAAATGTAGTGTTATAAAACTATTTCCTGAAAATGTAATCCGAAATCAAAAACTTGTGACAAACTAAAACGTTCCTCACTGCCTTTTTTTTAACCTGAAAATTAAAATGAAAAGACAGCATGAAGAAGATAAAACATCCAGGATGTTCATTATATATCTCGAGTTTGTTTAATTATGACATTATATCCCACATGAACAGGGAGGTTATTTATCTCATTCAGAAGTGTATAAGCCTTCTATAATTTAACGGTTACCTTCACCACCTTGTGGCTCCACTTTGTGACTTTTTTGTTGAACTAGCTGGTTCTTGTCAGTCTGCACTTTGAAAGCATTTTTCTTGATATCACAGGTGAAAAAAATACATTTTATGATAGAGGCTATATTACGTCAGAACAAATGCAGAAAATTGCACGCAGGTTCTATGGACAACCCTGTGCTAGCCTTCACACCTGCACTTGTTTCAGTTATATTGTGAGGTTTGTGAGGAGACGCAACAATACAGATGTCATTTGAATCGTCCACTGTCTCTTGACAGAGTCGTGTTGATTAAAATTTTATTTGTGATTCCGTTAAATACAGACTCTTTAGCTTTTAAAAACATAAAAACTACTTGTTGACCAAATATCTCTCCCCCTTGCTTAGTCCTTTGTATGTTGATGCCGCCTTGTTATTGACTCTGGCCTCTTTTAGTCAAGTAAATTACAACCACCTTGTCATTATTTCCCCAATATATATTTTAGAGGGAAATGTTTATTGGTTGATGGAATAAAATCTGAGGTTAAAATATTTCCTAAAGTCATGCAGAGTGGAGAGTACCAGACGGTGATGGTGAAGGCTGTGATACTGAAGGGGAAAATATCTGATGACTGAAGCCGAACTTGATTTGTCACCTTTCTGAAATATTGTAATGAAATTGGCCTCTGAAGACAAGAATAAAATTATTTTCACTGCACTTTTTACTGTGCAACTGTATTTTGGACCAGACAGACTGAGCTAAGCTCTAAACTAAGCTTTTACTGTGACCGCTTTTACATGCGCAGAAGAATCAGACTAAAGCCTTGTCTACTTTCATGTCCTTCAGTGGCAATCTGTCTTTATACAGTAAATTATAAAAGCAAATGAAAATTGTCCACGTTTATGTGGTCCTTGTTGTGTGGCATCTTACTATGCTGGGTGATATTATGGTATGTATTACAATGTGATTATTCTGCCCTCCCCGTGCATCAAGATCCAGTTCGGAAGATAGTCAACAATTTCCAAGCAAAACTCAAGTTTACTTCTTTATTATTACATTACTAGCCATGTTTTAGTCTCTTTAAGTTCTATGCAAATGCAAATACCCATGTACTATGCACTCTGGTAAGACTTTTGACGCTTGAAAATGTACTGTGTAAACATATTAATTCTATGTAAATTCCTTATTGATTTTAATTTTTTTTTTTCTCTAAAAAAAAAAACAAAATCATTGAAACATTATGTTTTTCATTGTATTGCTAAAACATGCTCCCATCAGACGTTGGTTATCTTGGTTGTGAGAACAAATAAACTGGAATGCGTGACAGAGATCTACAGGTCAGTGTAATTACAATGGACAACACTGCTTAGACCAGGGTCGTCTCTTCAGCACAGATATAAGGCCTGAAGGTCAGTGCAGCGCCTAGTTATAAATGCACATGCTTTCCTAAATACATGCAATGTTCTAGGATCATCTTTGTTACTTTATGAGGAGTCGCTGCAGCGCTAAACGTAGTGTAGAGTTCCCGGTTCGATCTCCTTCAAGATCATGTTTACACGCAAGTATTTTGAGTCATAAAGTGGATTATCAAGACCATTTAGACCGATGAAGATACATAGACTAATGCGTTTAAAATTCTGGTCAAAGCTGGACGTCAGTAAAATTTTGTTTTTCTTGGCTGTCAGGTAATTGTAGTCACTTGTGGGAGCAAAAAACAAAAAAAAAAGAAAAGGAATCTGAGACAGTCTATTTCTGAACCTTTAAAATATCTCATATTGACTATTATTTGGGAATATTGGCTTTAACCAAATAGAAATACTGAAGAAGTTGGGCCCTTATTGGTAGCAATCGGCACATGAGAAGCAGTGCGACACACACATCAGCACCATCCAAACAAAAGCAATGACATGCTTCTTTTAACTCCTTTCTCCACCATGGGTCATTCATCAGGCAGAACCATTCCAGCAGAATGTGTGATTGGAAATGCAGAGACTTTAAACCCTTCTGCCGGACACTCTAAACCTGAGGATATGAACCACTGAAGCAGATGCATCCGTTCATATACTTTTTAAAAACAATAATATTAGACACAGAAAAATTCATGGAAACAAAAATCAGGCAGCTGAATCACAATTTCTCTGAGGCAGTGAGGCATCCCGGACCTTCTTCCAATTTGGAGCGATATGGAGCACAGAGGTAGCTTGGGACCCTCCTGTATGCGCTCTCCCTAAAAAAACAACGCAGGTGCAGGATACTAAGCGTGTGTGTGTGTCTGTCAAATGTATGCATGCAGAGGTGATAGTGGTGTGGAAGGAGGAGCAGTGTAACCTTTGAAAGCATGCAATCCAACTCGTGATGGCCTTTCCTGTGTTGACACGCATGGAGAAACCTCGGAAACCTCTGGAATCAGATGGCATTCACCGTCTGATTCCTTATTATAGCCCCATTCTCCCACCATTATTGTCTACTCTCTATAGCCAATAGCTGTCTATAGAGAGCTGACAATTATTCTCTTGATATGTGCAGAGCAGGAGAGATGGATGCTGGTGACGACAGTAGAAGCCACAGTGGCGTAATTCTTCTGTACTCTGCTTGTAATAAATATGACTGATGGCGATAGCTCGGCTGTTGAATCACATTTACATATAGATTTACATTCCCATCAACATGTAATAATAGCAAAAGCCTGAAGGTTGACAACAGCCGCCTTGGTGCCACGTTCACTGACATTTCCATTGCTCATATTTGCACTTTATTGTGGTGAAAGAAATGACTGAATAACAAACTGTGTCCTTTGTCTGTGGAATGAGACGCAGAGCTGATAAACCAACTCATACCACAAGTGCTGAATCCCTCATAACGTGCATGAGTTATTTCAGTTGATGGTTATCATGGTGTTTCTTTCCTTTCAGTCAATATAGACAGTAAAGAGTAAATATACAAAGAAGCAGAATATCATTAAAATTAACCCCCCCCCTCCAAAATATATTGCTCGCACATTGTGGATGAGTGAAGAAACAACTCTCAGGCTTTCACAGTGCTTCTCCATCTCCTGCCTTTTTGCTGATCCAGTGTAAATGTGAATCATTTAAACTAACATGCAAACATTTGACTGTTCTCAGTCAACTTGAGATTTCTAGTCCTTTCATAATGACTTCATTCCAACGCTGATCCCTTTTTATAATGTAATATAAAGGTGCTCCTGTTACAGTCAGTGGAATTGTAGAAACTCTTGTTGAAGACCTGATATGTCCTTATTATATTGACCTGATTTAAAACTTGTGGATTCCTTCCTTCCTTCGTTGAACTTTAAAGTAATGACACCAAATTTTTTTAAGCTTTGATGGAAAATAAACAAATAAATAAAATAAAAAGTAAAGAAATACTGTTTCACTATTCACCTGTCGGGTATTTATATAAACGATACTGATTTCTGTTAAGAGACTAAAATAAATATTGCCATAACTATTGCAGTGCATTACATGCAGTTGGAATATATTCAGCACCGAAATAAAATATCAGGATAGCCTCATTTTTAAATAAAACGTTGAAATGGGTTCGACTGTCCTAGTTTTTCTTTTATTTAAACAGTTTTTAAGGAGCGTTAACGTGTATTTTGAACTTTCTGCATGACCTGAGGCTCCGCTGAGGGAAACGCTTTTGTCGTCCAACAAACCCGGAAGTGAATAGTCTCGCGTCGTTCTTCAGATCAACACTGGAACTCCAACTGCCTCAGTTTCATGATTTAAGGTAATCAGGTGTTTGTTTGTGATCAACATTCCATTTCTCAGTCGTGTCCTGGGCACACGGGATGTTAAGCTGCCCATAACAGGGTTTCTTTATGCGTATTTGGGGCTAAAGCGCTTCAATGTTTACATTCTGCCGGTTACTGGTAGCACGTGGGAAGGTTGTTGCGACACATGTCAGACAGAATTGTTTTATTTGTAGAGGTATGACAAGTGGAAAACTATATCCGCTATCATGTTCTCGTTGACTGGTAAACCACCACAGATCCTGTATTTCCAAGCCGCAGATATAACCTAAATATCGCCTCGTTTATAGCCGAACGCTAACTAGCAACTGGCTAGCAGCAGCAGCTTCTGCTGCAATCACTACTGTCAAGTTACATAAAACATGTTTGATGTGCATTTACTCGGTTTTAATTGCCATTTATTTGTCATGATAAGTTCCTGGAACACTTGAGCGTTATTTATACATATTTTCTCTTGTGGAATAAATAGGAAATCCGTGCCCAGTTACTGAAATCACACATTATTTGTGTGCTGTTTGATATACTCATTATATACTTATGCTCTTATACTTATTTCGTTGCTCTGATATGTTCCTCTTTCACAGCATTGGATTCCACTGTTCACTGTTAACATGGTGACCGCAATCCACAGTGCTTTGCAAATTCACATGCCTTTTCGAGTCCAATTAAAACTACATTTTGTAGATCTAACATTAACTGAAAGTAGTGTTACGGTCCATTTGCCGGCTTCGGAAGGCAAAGTGGATTTTCTGACATGATCCACAGGGTGTATGAGTGATCGCATACAAGGATGTGTTGCGTTATGGATCTATCGTGTCTTGTGACTCAAGCTACGTTCAGGTAGTAACAGCTGCACTGCCCTACGGTTTCCGGTGCGACTGCTCCGTTTGGCTCTGTCCGTGCCTGTATACGTACACTATATCACCAAAGTTATTTGCTCACCCATTCAAATGATCAGAATCAGGTGTCCTAATCACTTGGCCTGGCCACAGGTGTATAAGATGAAGCTCGTAGGCCTGCACTGTGTCGACAAACATTTGTGAAAGAATGGGCCGCTCTCAGGAGCTCAGTGAATTCCAGCGTGGAACTGTCATAGCATGCCACCTGTGCAACAAATCCAGTCTGGAAGTTTTCTGGATCCTAAATATTCCCCAGTCATCGTGTGCAAGTAGTGCAAAGAGATCACAGACTTTGTTCGCTGTCAATTGCTAAGTAAAGTACGCAGAGAGCTTCTCGGAATGGGTTTTGGACTTTGGAGCAGTGGAGATGCCTTCTTCTCTCGAGTGATGAATCACACTTTTCCATCTGGCAATCTGATGGACGAGTCTGGGTTTGGAGATTGCCAGGAGAACGGTATGGTTCAGACTGCATTGTGCGATGCAGTGTGAAATTTGGTGGAGTACAGTAGGAATTGTGGTGTGTGGTTGTTTTTCAGGAGTTGGACGTGGCCCCTTAGTTCCAGTGAAAGTAACTTTGAATGGATACCAAAACATTTTGGACAATTCCATGCTCCCAATCTTGTGGGAACAGTTTGGAGCGTCCCCTTCCTCTTCCAACACGACTGTACACCTAGTGTACAAAGCATAGGGTCCATAAAGACATGGATGACAGAGTCTGGTGTGGATGAACTTGAGTGGCCTGCACTGAGTCCTGACCTGAACCCGACAGTTCTGCATTTCACACTCAAAAATAAAGTTTCAAAACATTTGACACAAGTGCTTCAACAATTTATGGATGTACAGCATATTGAATTTTTAAATTACCATGTACACCTCTACAATCGTACGTGTTGGTGTTTTTTTGTTTTTTTTTTTTAAATTACAATACTGAACACTGAATAGAAAACATAAACAGCAAACAGAAAATTTTAAAGCAAAATAAGTAAACAATACGAAACCCAAAGTGTTTAATGTAAAATAAATAACTTTTATTCCCCTTTCAACAAACAGTGAATAGATCAAACCCACAATGTAAACTTCACCAATCAGTTGTTAGATATGAGAATGTTGATTGACTACATGTCTAGAGAGTGAGATTCTGTAGCCCATGTGCGCTATTGGCTGCTGTAAACCTATGGCCTTGGCTTTCACTTGGTGAGCCTCTTGCTAGTGCTTGAATGCAGTGCAATGATTTGAGGCCCATGTCTTCTTTTAACTCTGTCACTGACTGTGTTGGTGCACATTTTGCAAATTCTATTTCGGTTGTCATCTTCCTATGGAGAAGTATTGGTAAATGTCACCGTGGCTGGCTGGCTGGCTGGCTGATGTCCGTTGCTTCAGCTGGGAGGAGGGTTTGCAGCATCCCAACAAGTCGTGTTATTTTTAGAGAAATACCCATAACTGACTTGTTTGTTTTTCGTCTGATTTAGTTAAAAAAAAATCCTCCTTTGTAATATGGAAATTTGTTTAATTAAAAAACAAGGACGCAGAGCACAGTGAGGTGTTGTGCTGGTCACGTTTTGCAAAAATGATGGTGTGTGGAGTGTATTGAGAGAAACCATGGTCATGCAGGAGAGGGTTGGTGGTCAAGTTTGAGGAACATCAGCGTCATTCGAAATTATGTTGTTGGCGTGACTTGATCACTCCTACTGTGACACTGTGTGTGGGAGGACAACTGGAACGGTGCACCGGAGGGCTGACCCATGCGCAGATAAACTATAATAGACTGTTGTCCCCTTCCAAACTCACTGAAAAACATCTTTGATCTTGGCAGTCCTAGACTCTCTCGATATCAAGATACCTGCCATGCAATATTGAGGCGTGATATTTTGTCCATATCGCTCAGCCCTAGTTGCAGCCCTCGTAATGATTCAGAATAATCTCACATTCTCAAAAACAATGCAGTCCAATTAATTCACTACTTAGTTGGACCAGTCTAATAATGGCCGGGACAAATGTCTTGTCGTCTGTGAGCTGAATTTTGCAAGTATTTTAGAGATGATACCCTCCGTTTGGTTGGAAACCTTCGTGCCTTATAGCAAGATCGGGCTCAAGCATAAACCCCATTGATTGGGGGCCCTCAGAGGTCAAGTTCCCTGGAGAAGTTGGAAAACTCAGTTTATACCAGCGCTGTGGTCGTTTGTCGGCTTCAAGCTTCTGTGCTTTGCTAAAGCTTTAACACACAGCTGACATGCTCCCCTAGCAGCTGCTAAGACCTTCTGTCCTTTAAATCCCCGGCGGGCAGCTTGTGACTGTCCAGCGAGGCGTTGCTACAGTGTGTTCCGTCTGGGAGCCAATCATCTCCAGCCATCATGGCACGGACACGCAGGGCTGGACAGAGCAACGATCCACAGCCAGTGGTCTTTCCACACTGTGTATGTGTGGGGTCCAGAGATTGGGGAAATTAACGACACAGAAAGTATTAAAGTGTGGCAATATTACACCAAATGATGAACCAAAACTATATTTATAATTATTGAATTAAGTGGCAGTATTCAAAAACTAACGCCATGTGAGGTTCTGTAGCTGTGTTAACAAGCATAATTCAACAGCAAGTCAGTTTGAACTACGACTCAGTTTGACTACGACTTTTCATTTGTTCATTGTGATTTTTGTTTTTTGGCAGAAAGAGTTGTACTTGAAAGTATTGACCACATGCATTGCTGACTCCATATCTAATTTGGGGGGTTAAATGGCAAACAATGTACAAAAAAAATCCCCAAACTTCTGTATTGATTGAATTTTTCCCTGTCTGTACACTGTCTTCAGTTGAAATCTCTTTCAATAAGCTCCATCAGAATAGGAGGCAAGACATTTCAGCGTGTCTTGGCATGATTTTGAGAAGCCATTTCTATTAACTGACAAGCCAGTAGTGACCTAATGACCTAGAACAAGTGAGCTCACCTGATTGCCTTTTTGAGATACACTTGTGAACGATGCAACTTAACTTGCTGGAGACTGGTGTGGATCTAATATATTGCATTTGGATCTTAAGATAGCTAGATTAGGTGAGCGAAGCTAACGAAACAAGCAGCAGTTCGGAGGTCCACACATATCCCTTTTCATGTGGACCCTTCGTCTTGTCTTCTTTTTTATACAGTGGTGTCATCCAATGTCACACAGCAGGCCTTTGACATCATCAGTGTGAGTAACCTTGTCTGTTATTTATGGCCTTTGTTGATCACAATGGTCTTGAGTGTAATTCTGCTATTAGCTGCGTCTGATGGGGTATTTTGGGTTAATCTTTGGTTCTCTTCATCTTTCCGACAGGTTCATCTTCGTCCTTCGGTGTGGATGGTGTGTATGCATGTAGGCAGGATTCATCGTGGTGATGTACAGTAGCTATCAGGACCGGGAGGAGTTTGAGGATGACCTTTACAATGTGGGCGAAGGGGACTCAGAGGGCTCGCAGGACGACAGCGAGCTTGAGTTTCAACTCTACAGTCAGCTCCACTACTCGGCCCACTTGGAAGATACAGAGGCCGATGAAGGAAAGAGTGAGAATAATCAGCAGCAAGATGTTGACAAAGAAGCAGATGTCCAGCAGTCTCTGTCTAATGTTGACTTGCTCCACGAACACCTACAAATCAGAGCAGTGGAACGCAACAAAAGAAAGAAGAACAACCTCTTGAGAGAGCAGAAACCCTTTGTTTTTGAGGAGGTTATTGTTATAGACTCTGGTCCTGACATCACCATTTCTGAAGAAGATGATGCCAGTGTTTGTGCTGCAAAAGGTCAACGGCTGCCCCGAGTGCAGACCTCCACGCCCTCCCAAGAGGTAACCTTATTATTACAGTTAAAAGTAATGGTACCTTGAGGGTTTTGATTGGTTGAGCTTCAAATAGCGTCTGCCTCACTGTGGAGTTTCCGCACTGTCAACGGTGTATTGAAGGGCACGCACACCATTCACACTCACACTTGAGGCCAATTTTAGAGTATCCAATTGACCTGATGAGCATGTCTTTGGGCTATGGGAGAACCTGGAGAAAACCCACACACACGGGGAGAACATGCAAACTCCATGCAGAAAGGCCACTGTAGCTTTGTTGGCCCCAGTGTTTGCTGCTTGACCTTGTTCTTATGAACCACTCTGTATCCCAGCATCGAACCTTTCTTTTCCTCACTCAAAACTTGTCTTTTCAACGCTTGCTGTGGTCAGGTGTTATTAGGGCTGCTCAATCAAATTTTTATCGGGAATACAATTATGTCTTCCTACGGTTATAAAAATGTGATAATCGTCATGAAACGATTATTTAGCCGGACACCTGTCTCCCCAGCTTCTCTTATTATGTCCAGATGCACTCAAACGCTGCACCACGCTTCGTCCCGATGAAATCTGACTGGTGGGAAGGTACTGTGGAGGGCACGGTGAGCGTGCTACACAGAGTGCACCGCCTGTCAGAGAGAGAGCTCAAGCCTCTCAGTGGGGACGCTAATATTAGCCACTTACTTGAATAGACTTACTCAAATTTGGTTTCAGACACTATGAAGCTCACACAGGGTGGTGTACCATAAAGATAGACCAGAGATATTCCATGATTATTATTATTGTATAAGCCCCCTGCCATACAGGATTACTTAGTGAGTTTTATCAGAGTTTATTTATCTTTTAAAGTTCTGCACGATATCGTCGTAGTGACGCTGGTACCCATAACACTGCTCCCACCTGCTATCCGATTGAGCACATCGCAGTGTTACTAAAACCTAAGTTGATCTAGTCCCAGCACTCAATGTTAAACTGTGGATATAGAACATGCTATTAAATTTGTAGTTGAGAAACAATGGTTGCTTCACGTCTCTAATAAACTTTTCATCACCCAGAAGAAACTTGACGTTCCAGAAGTTGTGGACTTGTGCAGTTCTAATTCCGACTCAGACTCGTCAGATTCCGACTCAGACTCGTCAGATTCCGACACAGACTCGTCAGATTCTGACAGTCTTGAGAATTGGATGATCCTTGGCCGAGGCAAAGAGGATGGTGACCAGTCCATCTCACTCAACCTGGATAACAACCGTGATGCTACATCAGGTGAGTTGTTATTACATCTGCCTTGGGAGGGGTTTTGTTTTCAAGGCTTGTTTTTTTTTGTATTCTACATAACCCAAAAGGTTGTGGACAGATTTTGATTACATTTTCATGACAGAAATGGGAAAAGGGATAAGTGGGTTTACAAAAGGTTTTACCATTCTTTCATGTTTCTGTGGTGACATTTTGAAGGTTTTCTCGTTCCTCCTTCGCTGCTGCTGGCAGTGTGAATGTTGATGAGCTCTGCAGCGCTGCTACCACCTGCTGTATTGTATTAAATATATTTAATACAAATGATATGGATAAAATTCATGTGGGTTAATAATGAGTTGCTTTGCAACAGTATGCACTGTCCCATTACATTAGTTAGCATGGTGCCTCGAAGAAAAACCTTTCAAGAGATTTGTCTGAGTGAGTGAGTGTAATTGCAAGTTGTCGTAATGCTAGTTTTCAAGTTCCGCCCCCATCCCACGTTTTTGTTTGTTTATGAGGAAAGGCTGTGGTGAAACAGCGAAAAATATAATCACAGATGACAGTATACACAACACTGGTAATGTTATACAGTGGTACCTCGGTTCTCGACCACAATCCGTTCCAGAAGGCCGTTCGAGAAGCAATTTATTCGAAATCTGAATCGATTTTCCCTATTACAATTAATGGAAAAAGAAATAATGCGTTCCAAGCCTTATAATAAGCTTTTGTAGGAGTGAATGTAGAGTGTCTGCTGCAGGTGCGCTGTTCCTCTATGTGTGTGGCCGCTGCATGTGGGAGGGGTTGCCGAGTGAGTGACGTCTCTCCAGAAGTGAAGAGGTGCCCGGTGCGTGTCCAGCTCTGAATGTGCGCTTCTGTGCAGTTTGGCTGTGACAAAGTCATAAACCAAGTCACGCTCTGTCCCAGACTCGCCTCATCCCTGTCCCAGCTCCAGCCCACAACAGGACATCAAACCCTGGAGTGAGCGCTCCAGCCTCGGAGGTGTGGAGAGCGAGCACCTCCCCTGTGACACTCTACCACGGTCCAGTGTGGAGACAGGAAAGGTTTTACACCTCAATGTGAAGAAAAAACAGTCGGTAAATGTAGCTAACGGGACACGTCTGCATACAGAGGCTGCGTTGTACACAATAACAAAGCGCGTTGTGGGTCGGCTGATCAGTCTGCGCGCGTTATGTTTTTTCTGGCTTTTTTCGGGGGCGTCCGAGTTCTGGATTTTCGTTCGAAATCAGAAGCAAAAAAATCTAGAAATTTTTGTTCGAACTCTGATTTTTTTCGAAGTTCGGGACGTTCCAAAACCGAGGTACCACTCTACTTTCAAAGGGACTCATCTATCATTCAACATCAGAAATCTAACTCAGTGATTCAGTCAGTGAGGAGAGCCAGGATCCAGGGAGAGGCTGAAGCCGCTGCAAGACCGATAGACCCAGATAGTAAAACTTAATTTCGACTGCACGTTTCAGAATGAAGAAAAGGCGAAAGTTTTGACACTTACTTAATTGGTGACAACAAATCAATATCTTTTATTTATGAGAAATCATCTCAGGAAATATGAAAATAATGTATTTATGTCTAAATGTTATGCATTGTTGCTTTAAGGACTAATATTCCGTTCTCCCAGCCACAATTGTCATCTGAAGCTCATGTAACAGCCTTATAACTGATTTATACACTTTATAATTCTTTTTTAATCATTTTGCATTTAAACACTTAATGTAGAATGACAATTCTAGTGACTGAGAGGATTAATAATGCATTAAAATATTGAAAAATTGTATTAAATCTGCTAAGTCATTACAATGGACATTGTATACTGAAGACAATATTTTTTTATATTATTATAAATGATACAAAGATAATGCATTATGTATGTATTATCTATCTACTAATCTTATATTTTATTAATTTTGTTACAGTTGTTGATATACTATGGTATTAATTTGTCTTGTGTTGTTTGATAGCTTGTCTTTGATATGTGCCAGTGTCTATGTTGAATTTCCCCGCCACAGATCAAGACCATCTTATCTAGTCCTGATAACTAAGTCGGAATTAAGTTGTTTTACATTGTTGTCCAACCACATTAAACTGCTTTCTGCTGACTTAGAATTGAATCAGGGTTCGTTAAAATAGCCTTCTAAAAGCTGAATATGCTAGCTGTGATTTTTTTTTTTCCTCCCAAAGCCTACTTTTCCGTGTAATTATGCTCTCACCTCGCTGCAACCCGCTGATAATATTTGAATATTGGCAGTATGGAAACCTCTTTACATTCTTGGCATGGTCTGCCAAGTCCTGTGCCTCTCTGATGCATCCTTAAATATGTTTGTTTGTATTTCCTGTTGAACCGGGCATGCCGGCTGTTGTGAATATGAATGTTTGTGTTTATAAATTATACTCCGAGTCTCATCAGCATGCATGTGTACATACACGAGCGCTCACATACCAGCAGTTGTAACACTAATGCCAAAAACAAACAAACGGACACTCGACAACATAAGGAGTGAGAGCCACAGCAGAGAAAGATGCGAGTAATAAAAAAAAATGAATAAAATTGTTCTCCTGCAAATCTGCTCAGATCGACACATTATCTTAACCTGCAGCCTCAGCAACCTCTTCCCTAAGACCCCACCCTCCCCCTTCCTCACTGCTACCTACCACTCTCCCTACGCATTCTTTTATCCCATTTTCTCACTATTGTGCTCCCTCTCTCTCATTCTTCCTCCTGTGTGTCTCTCTCTCACCATTTCCTTCTCATTTGAATTTCCCTGGGCTGATGTTTCTGCAAGAGTGCTCCCTGACTCCTCTATACACAACTGGGCTAGAGGAGGGGGCCCGGGGCAGGAGGGATTCTAGATGTTTTGGCCTGCTTTTTGGAGGAAAGACGGATTTTAGGTTTCTCTTCCTCCCTCGCTCCATCCCTCCCTTTTCTTTCTCTCTTTTTCGTCTGGCTCCTCTCTGTGATCTGTGGAGCTTGACCTCATGTCTGCACATGGGGGGTCATGGGAGTGAAAGGGGTCTTGGGACTGGGAGGGGCCTACCTTGTCCAAAAGTAAAAAGGAAATTAAGGAAATTGAATCCTCTTTAGTCTTGCATTGCTTTTGGAATTCATATCTGTTGAAGACCCAAATCTTGTTGAAATAAAAAAAGCCTGATAATAACATTTAGTTTTTATTTAATTAAGTTATCTTTTTTTGATAAAAATGTTACACACATTAGAATTGTTTCCCTGATATAGTGCTCAAATACTGACTCCGTTAGAATAACTATACTTATAAATAATCAAATTTTGCCAATACAGACAGAGTCAAGAGGTATGAGCCACCCACATTCACATTAATAAACATGTGTCCCTGCCGTAATTTTTATGTGTGTCTATTACACACTCCCTGATGACTTCATAATATAGGTATAACTGTGTTGCCGTCTGACCCTCAGGTGTGATTGGGTGTAATCTGGACAAAAAAGGCTGTTCAATTCCAGGCACTGCTTCTGTGCCAGGGCATCTCAAGCTGCCAGGCCAAATCCATGTGACTGTCCATCATGATCTGGATTTCTATACACCTTTTGGAACACTAACTGCAAGCAGTTGCAATAGTTATGTCGTTCTTCAGCCGACTGTTATACTAGCTGAGTCCTGGGTTCCAATGCATACACAAGTGAGAGCTGTAGTGCAGAAAAGGGCAGTTTTTAATGACAGTGTTGCGGCTGTTAAGAAGCTTATGACCACAATAACAACCGCATCCCTGACCTAAGCAGTTGGATGGATCTTAAGATTGATTTTTGTTGTTATGTGCCATGTAGGTCCTGATTTCTGTAGCCTCGGGCGCTCTCTTGGTTTAATATTTGTGTGTGCGTGCAGGCGAACACAGAGTAACAGGTTTGCTCAGCAGTGACTAATGCCATTTGTACACCTAAACCACAGCTCAGCATCCTTATCTAATCACATTCGCCACACAGATTTCATTCCTGCTGCATTTTATAGGAGAGTATAGCATTTTGTGTATATGGGAAGTTTACCCAGCACTCTGGGCCGTGCACTGACACACAGTAACTCACATCATGTCATCGGCTCAAACCAATGGAAGGGCTGTGAGCCTGACACTTTTTGAAATGCTTTGCTGTTTGGATCTTTTCATCCAAAAACAGTGATGGACACTTTATTGTCTTTGCAGATTTCCCCCCCCTCTCAATGGAAAGTCTTACACAGTGACATTTAAATATGAACGGGACCACAAACCTGGTTCGGTTCAGCCACAGCACATCATTGATAATCTAATTTATTGTTCAGTTTGTCCACTAAGTGGATGCCTTATGAATGATATTAGCATGTGGCAATATAGCTGTGGACAATATACAATATGTGACACTAGCTTGTGGAGCAATTTGACCCCAACTTGCTCCAATACTGCAAGGATGCTGTTGAGCACTAAGTTTAATGGAGTTATTCAGCTCTTTCCATTCTTCAATTCCCTCAGAGCCAATTTAGTGATGCATAATCACCAGATGTACTGCAAAGGAAATGGCCAATATTGAGGCAACCATTTATATTCTGACCAATATAATACATATATTCACGAAAACCGGTATTTGTAATGGCTTGATAACATGCTGGGTGATGAGTGCCCTCAACGTGTGCCACGCCTGAAACGGATCTTCTGGTGGGATGTTTGTGCACAGGAGAAGATTGGGCTTCAAAAGTTTGTAGGAGAATAGTCTTGCAAATAGGGCATCTCAGTAGGACAAAAACACAACTTTTGTTCCTTCAGAATAGGTGTGACAGTACATTCTCCTAATTATTCTGGGTGTAGGCGGAGTGTGCTATATTTGAATCGAGATCACACTTCATTTCCCCCGCTTCTCTCCCCCTGCTTCTATGTCCTCTGGTTGTGGTCAGTGCACAAACTTTGTTTGAGGCTTAGAGTCGAGTAAGGCTCACTATCAGGGTGGCCGATCATATCCCAGCCCGAGAGTGTGTGGGAGAGTGCTCCTCACCGAAAGTCATGGTCACGACCAGTTTAGACTTTATTTCAGTTATGCTGACGAGGAAGGTAAGTTGCACTTCTCTCCTCTGTTCTGTTTCTGGGTCAGGAAAACCTGACATCACACATTTAGATTCTCGTCCATTTGTGTCTACCTTTGGTGCCACCTCAGTTGGCCTTCTGATCATTGTGGTGTACAGTGATGCTGCAGAGCAATATGGATTTATCTGCGTTTGCTGTGTTTCTGGTTGTGATTATCAGAGTGCTGGTGATTACCTTCAGGCTGCTGGGATTCTAAATTGAGATTACAGTCGCATGCCGGCATATCATGGCCGCTGTGTTGTATGTGTGCCTTTATGTGCGTGTGTGTGTGTGTTTGTGTGTGTGTGTGTGGGTGGGTGGGCGGTTGTGAGCTGCACAAGGGAGGCAGGATAGGATCAGCTCTTATCTTAGCTGCCCAGTGCCACACGAGGTGTAACGCCACACCCACACCACTACACTGTGTTTGAACAGACACACACACACTCACGCACGCACACACACACACACACTCACTGTGAAATTACTCTGCCGTAGTTCGAATTGTATTATCCAGTTTTTACACCCTGTACGCAAATGAGTTATTTAGCAGCACGTTTTGGTTGAGGCAGATGTTTTAAGAATATTTTTTCCTCTATGAATCTATTTTTAATGAATGAATATGCAAAGCATTTACTGTAAACTGAAATTACTGTCTTTTAAATATTGAAAACTGCAGTCCCCAGAATACAGCTGTACGTAACATTTTGCGTCTGTGTTTCGGAGAAATTATACAGCGGTGTTAAATATAATTTCTTCTTTTTTTTTTTTTAAATGACAAGTACAATGTAATTTGGAACAAATAAAATTGGCATTTCATAGTATGTTAATTATGGTGTAAGGAATATAAACACTAAAAGAAATATTCATTTGTTGCACACGCTTAGTCGTGATTTATTGTATGTCATAAAGTGATTCTATTCTTTGGCTGAAGAAATCTGAAACCGAGCTTGAAAGCTCAAGTTTCCACCTGGGGTTTCATTATGTTTGGAATTTTGGCCCGGAAGTCTGAACATTCTATTGTAGCGCATGGATCGGCATGCTACTTTAAGTTCTTTTTTTTAATTATTTGCCCGCTATGCAACAATTGGTGCGTTCTTGCATTGTTAAACATAGTCCAGGCTATCACGTTTAAAGACTTGGAAGCATTTTCAGAGGACAAAATCTGACCTGTTTACAGTACCTACAGCATTTTATTATAATTTGTTGTTATTATTATGATTTTTGCTGCTCACATGTTTGAATGCCTTGACTTCCAAATTGCTTAAATTCAGGTATTAAATTGCAACTGCAATACAATATGCAAGATTGGAAAGAATTTGTTATAAAATACTGAATTTATTTGAATAAATGATTTCTTGTTAACAATAGGGTGTTATTTAATGAACAAGAAAGTGTAGCGCTTGCATTTTCTGGTTGCTCAATTCTATCTTTTTCCATTCAGTTTTTTAGCACGGATACAATATATTGGTGCTAAACAATCTGTTTCTTTTGTGACAGCTTGAATGTGAAGCACACATTTGTGGTCAAGGCTGCAGGTGCTCATTTGTATTTTCCCCTGTGTGAGGAATAGGCCTCGATTTAAATATAACTGCTTTACTCGCAGCACGTGCGTCTCTCTCAATGTATGAAAATTTGGATTGTTTTTCTCTCTTCATGTGGTTTCAGCTGACAATTTACAATAATTCAGAGGAAAATATACAATTCATTTCAGTTCATATACTGTGTAATACATGTGTGCATAACTCTCACCTTCACCACTGACATAAGCTCAATAATTGCTGACTACTGAACGCAACTTTTTACGGCCTTTGGATCTGTTTAGATCAGAGCTTTAAACGTATGCCACTGTTTTAATGTTGCCGGGTTGATGTGGTCAGAAAGTAAGATCTTTCTAGAATAGCAAATACACACACACACACGTGCAGTGGTAAGTGTAGCCTGGAGGAAGGGGTAATAAAGTGGAGACCAGACGGTCCCTACTGTAGTTTCATGTGTATGTGCACGAAGGGGAAGTGGAAAAAGGGGATTCCCGGTCTTCTTCATTAACCTTTATTTAACCAGAATATTCCGTGGAGATATAGAAACTCGTCTCTTCTGAGACTGAAGCAGGCATTCTGCCCTGCAGCTACAAGATAAAACATCTAGGCTAGCACACAAAGACCAAACATGAATGATGAAATAACAGCTATAACACAGCAAAAACTTCAGTATGGTGTCACAAAGAGGGACATTTTCCTCTAAACCATTCGCAAGACTTGGCAACTCTGCCACAGTTCGTAGACATTAGAGGGCAGGAAAGAAGAGAGAGGAGGTGAGGGAAAAGGGAAAATGTCAATTACAATTACCAATAATATCATTATAATTAAGCAATCACTTAATAGGAAATGAAATTATTGTGGGAGGTGGCAGCGGGATGAGGGGCAGACTCCTGGGACCGTATTAATTTCTGCTCTTTTATTTGGCCAGCGAACTTTCCCCTTATTGTCTAGGTCTTGGGGCACGTCGAAAGGGCTTTATTAACTAGTAGCCCAGGGTGCCGGTATTTTGGCTGTATGAAGGAGTTGATATGCTGGCTTAGAAGGATAAATATTAATATTAGTAGCTTCAGGATGTGAGGCAGTCAGTAAAGGCGCTGTCTTTGGAACCGTTTTTTTTCTTCTCACTTCACACCTTTTAAGCTCCAGCAGGATCATAGGTCAGTTTGCATGTGCGACACTGTAAAATACAGTGACTAATAATACCTGGGCAATATTTTGCACAAGGCCCCAGAGGATGTTTGGTTCTTGGCAGCACACATACAAACACAAGTGTATCTGTTTAGCAGTGGCCTCTCCAGAGGCTTCAGCCGTGTGTATGTCTTTGCATGTCTCTTAATTAAGACTCTCGGCAGACACAGACCAGCTGGGCCACGTGTGGCCTAGTCGACACTCTGATTTGAGTCGGTCCAGCATGTGTCCTTACCTTTCTCGCTCCCTCGCTCGCTCCCTCGCTCGCTCTCCCTCTACTCGCCTGTGATTCTATCCAGCTCTAATGAGATAATGTCGTCTGATTGTTGTATATTGATGGTTGAGCTCTCCACATGCTAATTACATGTGTATGCTTAACTGGCTGACCTTTCCATTACACCTGCCTCAATGAAGCACTAATGAGCTGTCCCTCTAGGATCTCAGAGCTTACCAGTTAATGCGCCTCTAAGTGTCAGGTTAGGGGTTTGGTGGAGCACGAAGCAGATCTGCCATTGTTGGTCGGGATCCTGTAGTGTCCTTGAAGCTAACGTTACTGGCAGTAAATGATGGAAAAGTGAACTCTGGTTCAGCTTCCTTAAAATACTTGTAGATCCTAGTTCAAGGAACTTGCTATACAATGTTAATTTATGTTTTTTAGGGTTTTTGTGTGTGATGCTTGTTCACAGACTAGCATAACATAACTCAGCGCAAACATGCTGGTATGGAGGGCTGCAGGGAATAAATGATACTATACCTCCATTATGTGTGTCAATCTCCCAGCTAAATGGCGATGATCCACTGCCGGTTGCTTTGTGTCCAAATTTACAGTTGGTGTGGCCCACGCAAAGGTAGTTGTGTTTAGTACAGTTTCACATAGTTAGGAAACGCTGCATTATTACATCATAATGGAGGACATCTGAGCTTTACCTGAAACACAACAGTGATATGCTTATTATGTTTGACATATATATTTTCGTTAGCTGCATAACTAATATCATTGTTCTAGAGTAGTTTTTTCTATAATGGTCATCGTCATCATGAGTCCTTCCACTCCTGATTTACATTGAATAATCTATGTGATTACAGTCTGTGACCTGTGCACCAAGAATCCAAGCACTTATACTTCTGGTGCAAAACCTGTGTATCACCGGAATACTGTTAATGTCCCCAGCTCTCCATGTTGGGTCACAAGTGATTTACCCTCACAATGGATTGCATTAGTGAAGAAGGGTGAAAACACACAATTATTTTAAACATTTTATCTTCTTTTTTGTAACTGCTCTCAAGGAGTGCTGTAGCGTTTTTGTCGCTGTAAGCGATTTTCGGGATGGGTTAGAATTGTAAGCAAATATTTTGGTGAACATGTTGGGAACATTTTGGACTTTCATCATTCACCTGAATGGCTTCTCATTGCTGCTGCATACATACGAAGCTCCACTTGAGAAAACACAGCATACAATGGAACCACTGAATTAAATCAATATTCATGTGACTCTGATGACAAAATATGTTCTTGCTCGTCAGAGAAAACTCCACTGACCTTAGCACTGAATGGTGTGTTAGTTAACTCACTGATGCTACAGTAGATTTTGAGTCTCAGCGGGGACCTTGCTCTGAGCCAACACAATTCTTCAATCAGGAAAGTTGTTTCATTGGTGCAGTTGCTCTATTTATCTATTTATGAAAGCAAAAAGGTTTAATGTGTCCTCAGAATGGAAATGCCATCCTGCCAGTTCAACGGTGGTGGTGACTTACTGCAGTGAATGGACTCCTGCACTTGACATGTGCATTATCTGCTTAGGGCTCTGTGTCTGGTCCTTCAATAGTGCTTCCTCTGTACTATAACTGCTCATTGCACATGTTGTTCTGTGCTTTGATTGCTGCATCATAGGTCCAAAATATATAAATATGTCCTGAATCAAATGTCTCGCACACCAAGCATGCACAAGTATGATGTCAGACGTCTTTGAGAGTTAGCAACACAAAGGGTCAATCTGGTTTTCAGATCTTGTCTCACCAAGCATTTACAATTGACACATTTGAATCTGGAATTCTCTAAACTCTTCTGTGTGTTTCGACGGCAACGTCATCAATTTGTTGCAGGCCTAAATCTGTAGACTGATGTTTAGAATTAAGTAGAGTTTGAAGACTGTTGGAATGACGTCTTTGTAATCAAGTAAGGTCCAAACCCATTCTTCCCTTCAGATACCCTTCAGTACACTCAAAGTTACATCTGGCTGCGGTGGACCATGTAAATGTCTTTCTTTGGTCATGCAGTCAAACATACTTCACACTTGATAAATGTAAAGTAGATTCTTGAAGTAGAAGTGTTGAAATTATGCGTTTTCCTCCAGTGAGTCGTCTTCATTCTGACTTTTTTAGTGCTGTGGTCGTCACTGGACTCCTGTCTTAACAGTAGCGGAGAACCAGCCGTGTCACTTTGACTCTTTTAGATGTAGGTTGTGCAGTCAAACGCACTTGATTTCAGAGTATGTGTAAAATCAGAAGTATAAATCAGGACATTGGATGGAAATGAGGATTTTTTTTTTTGAAAATGTAGTCCCATCGTTGTGAAACACAGTTAAAACCTTCCTTATTAAAGTAGGGAAAGTTGAGAAACAAGACGCACACAGGCGTTCACCAACACTGTGTCTGTACACACGTGACGCATCCCCTGTCCATACAGTACGACTAGGTTCTTGCTTAGTCGCTGTTGCTATGCCAGGTTTGGACCCACGCCATAGGCTGACCAGAGCTAATCCAGTTTGGCTTCTTGTGCTCTCACTTCCTAAGAGCAGCCCCCAAATTCCACATGATACAAATTATTATCAGTGGGTTAAACTTGGCCTGTGTTAATTTAATTTGCTATCCCTGCCCACATCAGTTCTTTAAAAGCCCTCTCTGTGTTCAAGTCTGATGCACCAGCTAACCATGGCACGTCTGTGCATTAGCATACCCCGGCTGCCCCCTTATCTCGGAGGATTATGGTTAAATGAAATGCTAAGATTCTGGCAGCAGGAAGCAGATAAACCAGTAGTGAGCATTGGAAGGAAAATTAAACATAGCGGATAAAATCAAAGCGGAGCGATAGTTACTCGGTGGGGAGTTTTGTCATTGATATTTCTGTGCTGCTCTCAGGCTACGTGTGACGTTCATCAGTTCCCTAATGTGAGCTGATATGGTTATCTGAGTGAGTCTGAAGTTGTAGGTGAAAATTAATCTGTTGATGGAAGAATGTTCAGCTGGTGGTGTGCCATATGACCGAAAAGATGCTATTGTTTTATGGAATCATTTTTGTTGAAATTGCGCTTCATTGTTGAATAGTAAGATCAGCCACCACACAGTTGACAATTTGTTCACGATCGATTAATAGCCAGTTGCATGGCATCTTTACTTAGATAAGTACCACTTGCATGTCTGTAGCAATATTTTAAAAAAATCATTTTATTTTCACCTTTGCCATTTTTTTAGACTGCAGCATCACACCATATGTGCATCCGTGCGCGCATGGGCAGGTAAGTGCAGCGCTTTCGTCTGAGTGCAAACTGATCAATAGTAATTGGGTTGGGTGTCTCTGGGTTGTTTCTCTTCTTTGTACTGCCGGCTTTTGTAGCCAGACACAGGACCGGAAGAGAGAAGGGGGTAAAGAGGGGTTCCAGATTGAGGTTGAAAACGGAGGTTGTTTGCACGTCGACGAGCATGACTGACCGCCTCGACCAATTCTCTGGATATTTATTCAGTATTTTGGAAAAAAAAAAATCCACCCCTTCTGTCTTTCCTATTTTCGTCGTAACATTCCAACTTCACTTAAGCCCAATGTTAGGATAAGAGCAGGAAATGTGAAGCACTATCAAACATAATGGCTGTTTTTTTCTCTTTGTGGTCTTCTATTTTTGTTTTTCCTCTTATTTACGACTTTCCTCAATCTATTAAACAAGTGCAATGAGCACCGGCTGCATTAGCAGGAAGGCATTAGGCATAAACTCTAAGGTATATTAAAACAACGGCCTGTTGTTCATATAAACACCCAAATTCAATTTAGACTGGCCCAAGGGGATTGGGATTTCAGCAGCTTCGAAGAGAAGGGGAGGGAGGGAGGAAAGAGGGGAGCAAAAGTGAGCGGTGGGTGAGGTGAGACACGAGGAGGAGGTAGGATGAAGGGATTTTTGGGAGTGAGGACAGACACAAAACCAACAGGACCAAATCAGTAAGGACGATGCCTTGAATTGTGAAGCCGTAGTGTGCTGTTTGGGAGGTGGAAAATATAAGCAGGTTGCAGGAATAAATTTTTCCCTTGCGTCATGACGTCGACATGCTGCATATGCATGTGTCCATAGACAACACACACGCAACGTTTTGTGGTGGGTGAAGGGGCTGCCAATATCTTGCACGCTTGGACTGAGCGTAGTGTGGGAAACCAACAGTTATATTATTCAATCCAAATTCAAATGGGCTTGTCAGGAAAGCTTCTGCTTTTTATTACCTGTCAGAAAAGCCAAGGGAAGAAAAGCTGGGGAGCAAATTAAACGACAGTAAATACGACCACCATATCTCTCTGGACTCCCCCTGCCATTCTCCCATCCTGTTCCGTTTTCAAAGACAAGCATTTATGTTTCTGACAGCCTGTTGTTGTTTGGCTGAAACCAGTGCTCACCTGCGCGGAAATGTCCCACGTCCGTCACATTTTGGAAGCAAAATTTTAGTCAACTGAGGATGAAGTCAGCACGAAAAGAATAATCATCTTTCACAATCATTTTTTTTATTGTCAATTCAGAGCTTGTTTTTAGGAACAGACCCAATTTACTCCACAATGCAAGTCTTGTATTGTACACTCTCACCTCCGATAGATACGAATGAGGTCGAGGTCATGGAAATATGGACTTCACACTTAATATTGAAGCAGATTCTGTCCTCTCTGATGAAAGCAAGTGTGTTCTTTAGTGAAGACGAAGCTCTCGCTGTATTTATAAACTGTATTTGATAGCCGAAATGAAGGAGCCACATTAGGAGTTCAGCCTCTAATCTTCTTTTGTTTCTCACCTGCCCCCTGACCCACCGAGGGGCTGCTCTAATTAAAGACCAATTATTATATTGTTTTATTAAACCTACAGAGACAGAGATTCGGCTCTTCAATCATCTCCCACTCCGGCGTCTCCTCCTCATCAAAGGCTTCTGTACTAGATTCAAGGCCCCACAGACCTTGTGTGTGTGTGCGCGTATGTGTATGTGTTTATCCTGGGAAGGAAAGGGAGATCTAAATTAAAACTTTAAAGCGCCATTATTTAATCATCCCAAAGGCGCTGGATTTTGGTGAGTGAGGGCCAGCTTTGTGCACGTCGTGTTTGCTCAGGCAAAAGCAGTCCAGGATTATTTCAATTTTTCAATTTGCTTCTTTGCATGTGCTTGTGTATCTGTATGTGTGTACAAAGCCAGTTCTATTGGTCGCCCCTTCCACCCGCCCCTCCCTCACACCCAGCCGCCATACAAACGTGTTTGCCGAAGCGCCGGCAGATAAAAAGGCATTATGGTAAATTCCACTTAATGACAAATTTTTAATTTGTGAAACAGGGTCTGGCGAATGGAGCTTAATTACCGAGGCCAAAGATCCTTTGGAAAAATAAGCCCCTCATCGTGCCTAACGTGCCTGATAATGGAATGCTCCATGAAATGCCTCTGATTAACCACCGGCGTTTATCTACCCACAGTCCCCTTCGACGTGCTGTATAATAACAAAAATAACAATAATAAAAATTCTATCTGCCTCCGAGCCCCCGCCCCCCCCTCCAAATCCCATCACCCCACGCAGCCCCCCCCTGCCTTCCTGCCCTCCCGCCAACAGCCCAGTTCACTCCCACTGGAAGAAATTCATCAAAATGAGACTGGAGTTGCAGCCTTGCGGTTTTATTGAAAGATTTCATTATATTTAAATGCCTTAGATACTTAGTTTTATCAGCAGAGTGCATCTGTCTTATGCGTCAAGGTCACCTGTGATTGTCTCCACCATATGGAGATGTGGTTTGTCATTAATTGTACCATTAACTTTCTTGTCATAGTCAATCCAAATGTCTTCCATTCAATGCTGGTTTCTCAGCACTAAGTCAGCCGTCGTAGCAACAGATTCTCTTCTTGTCACCTTGATGTGTGATGTGTGCAGCAGACTTGTATGGTCTAAAGGTTCTTGAGCACTCAAGGCTTGGGGTCAAAATCCGGCCAGCCAGAAGTCATCTATGCAGTCAGAGTGAGGGAAATGTTGGTGTATAGGTGGCTTAAAATTCAATTCAGGATACATTTGGAGCACATCACTGAGTGTTTCTAGTGTTTCCGATTTTATAAACGTCAACACTGAATATGGAAAGGTGATGCAGATGGTTGGGACATCAATAAACCCATGGTGTGATTAGGTGACTTTGGTGAAGTCGTACACTTCATGTATTTTGAAATGAACTTACTTTATGGTGACACATTGTGTATGGAGTTGTGTGTATGTTCAGTCGAAGACAGACTTCTCAATAAGCTAATTGGGTCTGAGGTTTGTTGATTTGGGCCAGGTTGAACTTAGTTGCTTATTGGGCTTTTTTAGACACACCTGGGAAGGTGTTCATTTAGTGTCAGTTAAGCTTTTGGTTGACTTCAGTTGACTTGAATTGGCTTGACTTGACTGGAATTAGTAAAAATATAGAAATTACTTCAAACGTAGAATGACTTTAGACACCATGGCACTTTTGAAGCTTTCATTTATTAACCACCTGTAAGTGTGAAAATGAGTGTTTTATTTTGACAATCGTTTTTTTTTAAATATAAAGGTGCGTATGTTAAATTTAAAAAAGGTGGAAGTTTGTTTGTTAGACCTACTTCACAGCAGCAGTTCTGAGATCCGGCACATGTATTAATCCTGGTTAATGATGTTTTGGGAGCTCCAGAGGGCAGCGGAATTGATCATGAGAGAGAATGCAGTGCTTAATAACAACTATGATTGTCACAGATGGACTTTTGTGTTTGAATTAAAATTCTCCACTAGACAGCCAGCGGATATTAAAACCAAACAATGACTACCTGCTCCGTATCAAAGGCTTAGAGATGGACTGGCTGGGGTTGATTTTGGACCAATTAAACATGGATCTGTGGAACACACGCACACACACACACACACTTAGATACACGTGTGCACTTTTCTTGGCCTTCTTGGGTCCCTGATGTTGTTCACTCTGATTGGAGCATGTGGTTGCCATGCGGTTGCCAGACCGCGCCCCTGCTGTGTGGTAATTGGTGTCTATGGTGTTGCCGTGTGGCGACGAAGCTTTGACTGACAGGTTTGGCCACCTGCCCTGCCCTTGCTGCCAACATGGCGTGGAGAAGGGTGAAGAGGAGTTGGCACGGGCAAGTGGGGGGTAAACACAGCATGTCATGAGGGGTGTTGGCGGGCGGTATAATCTAAAGATGGGCCGCGATGAGATATTTAATGCCACTCAACAGAAAAACAGCTACGGCATCTGCTAAAACTGTAGAGCTCTTACATGGATCTGGTGGACCAATAGAAATATGTTTTGGGATTTGAGCGGATTATCTTCATAGTATGCCAAAATGGTTCAACAGCCTGTGCAGATGTTAGAATTATGTGACTCTAGCAGGGACGTGTCTTTCATTAATGTGGATCTTTGAAAACCAGTATTTCAATTGACAAGAAGCCCGTTCAGACAAGAAGCCGGATTTCCACTACATGTAAATGAATGTGACGCACCACCCCTGGCTTCCAAATTACGACCTTTTTTGATGATATGTTACGTGATCACAGGTGATAAAACAAAGTGGAAACATTGAAGCAAGTGGATAAGACAATGCGCGTCGTGTAGGTGGCAATGCTTATGGTTTTAGCAGAAAAATCTTGAAAGAAGCATCAAAATGACTAAATGATAGAAATATATCCGCTGCTCGATGAACTACAGTGTGCCCATCCCGCCAGGACATCTGAATGAAACGGACCAAGTAAGGATGACTGCAGATTGGAGTGAGACTTGCTTCTCATTGTTAAAAGCTGGTGGTTTTCTTGTCACCAATTCTCAGGCGTTGGGTGGGTTGCGCTATAACTACTTTATACTGGTGTACTGTCAATGTGTGGTTATATTTGACAGTCAGCCCTCTGATCTGAGCATTTCTGTCTTTTTAAATTAGAATCAAAGTTTTATTTTATGAGTGATGTAAATGGCTCACCAAAGCCAGGTTTTCCTATTCATCCCACGTTGGTGGTTTAATCCATTTGATAACAAAAACCCTACTTTCAAGACGTAACTGATGTGACAATATGGTTTAAACCCTTGTGAGAAGGTGAAGAAAATTGATTCTGTTGAAACATCCCGTTTCCCTATTGACAAGAGGCATGGCTGGAATTTGCAACTTCAAAAAATCATAATAGATCTATGCTACCGTCTGGCAGCTTCCACTGAATGGTCACAATGACTTAAACCTCGCTCTCATGACCGGGCGGACCTTCTTCTCAACTGCTGTGTTCAAATTTGCGCCAAAATGTCATGTGTCATCTCTCCCCCATCTCACAATTCTCTTGGCTATTGTGTTTTACACCCTTGACTTGGCCAACCTTTTGGTGTCTTTAAACTAGCAAAGGGCACCACTATAATGCAAGCGTTTTTTTTGTATGCCCATGGATAGATGAACATTCACACGTACACGCACGCATGCATGCATGGAGAACCTGCACAACCCTCCCACCCTCACTATTGTCATGTATAGTGTTGCTAATCCAGCCCTGTCGCTTCAGTATCAAACATAACCTCCGTTCTAGGGGCAAGGCCCCTCTTTTACTTTCGTTTTGTTTGTGTGTGCGCGCATTGGCCAGTTGGTGTGTTAATGGGCGCAGTCAACAGCGCGGTACAATGGGCAGGCAGGCTTGGGATGCCTGTTTAAGTGGTGGGACAGAGTAGGAGGGGTTGGCCAGCCAGTCCGTCTTTGAAGTTTCACAATCGGATGTAGACGACCCACTCGCTCAACCGAAATGCACAAACTTTCAAGTCAAACTTTACTCGCAGGAGATCAAATTGTGGATGTCTGAAATGGTGTTTTTAATGTGTTCATTTATTCGTCCTCCTTTGGTTATCAGCTGAAAACAACTCTGTCTGGACCACAACCCATGTGGATGGTACTTTATGTGTTTGTGTGTGTATCGAGACTCCCCCTCTTTAGCACCCCAGGAGAGCTGGGTGTTCATGGTTCATTAGCCACATGTACACTTCCGTTCTGTTGTCAGTGGTGGTGGGACTGATTTGTCATCACACAGGCACACATATACATGGTTGTCTATGGTTTTTGTAACAAACAAACACACTCTCTATCTCTGTGTTGTACTGCTCTGTGGGCTCTGATGAACTGGTGCACAGCCTCCTCCCCATCTTTTGATAATCAGGGTACCTATGAGACAGACAGGTAGCATCTGTCGAATTCTCTCCACCGATCCCTCCCTCCCTGTGTCCCTTCCACACCATTGTGTTAAATTTCCCTTGACAGCGCTGTGATGAGATAATGAAAGTTGTCCAGGAGAATCAGTATTGGAGGGAACATTGAGTTAAAAGGGCACAAAAGGCGAAATAGGCAGATTACTGCTGATATATCTGACTCTTTCTACTTCTTCCTGCTAGCCACTTTGTTGTTGTATTCAACGTTAAATCTGTGAGTGTAGCGCCAGCGCAGTGGAGGCATCTCTGGAGTCTGTTCAGCTGCTGAGTGAGCTGCTGCCATCTGCTCCTTTCCAGACTCCCTCAGATCTTCTCGGCTATGTCGGAGCAAGCAGCTCTCAGAGTTTGGTTTTGAACGAGGATTCAAGGTTGATTAGCATATTTTCAACCAGCATACAGACAACGGTCCCCCACCCTCTTCCTTTTCCTCTTCCACCCCCCCCACCCATGTGTTTGATTCCTCGGCCGTGACAAAGAGCTTCACCCTTTATCCCTGTGTGTTGGTTAGATGGGGGGCCCTTAGATTAAGGGAAAGCTTCCTGCTCTTTATTTGGGGAGTCCCCCTGGGAGACGCTTTGGGAATGACTTTCGTTGAGTCACTAATTCTTACATTCAACACACATGCACACGCACACACAGTTTGAGCAGACGCAAACCCACCTTCACCCCATCTTCCTCTAAGCTCATTGTCAAGACACATAAGTAGCCACGACAGACCCCCGGCCCCTAAACACTGGGTGAGCTCTATAGCTATTCTCAGAACAGTTATCAGTACTCTTCATCTTTTTGATGATGATGAACTTCAATGCCATCTTTCAGTCTGATCTGATTCCTTTTCACCGTTCAAGGTGAAGAACTGCTGCGAGTGAGTGAATCATATTGTTTGCTGTTATTAAATGAAACATTGTATTTTAGAAAATATGACTTCTGTGTATTTTAAATGTGCAAATATGTTGAGATTATGGTGATATTCACATTCCCAAATATGCCAGTTTTGCCAGTGGCATATATGCCAGTTTCTGAATGGTTCACTAATATTCACTCAACTACTCTTGAAAGAGTGTAGTTCATAATGTCATTGTATTTGTCAAGGTTGCCTGACTTCTATTCCGATGCAAAAAGGGGAGTTTGAGGTTCATGTTGACGTGTGGCGAGTAATTCATGTGAAGGAACAAATTAAATCAATTCTACCAGCAAAGTCTTATTTTCCTGTCAGTGGGCAACAATTGTGGGTCTGTCATCCGTACTTTCAACTAAAAATCTCAAAATGTTAGTGTCCATTCAATCAAGCCAGAAGATGGTACTTCCAACACCACAATAAATTGGGTTACCACTGTCACACTGAAACATGGAGACCACTTCAATTGTCCATTTGACTTAAGAAAGTCCAGATGCCACACTCTGCTCTGCCAATGGCAGCTGCTCTACAGGACTGTCAGCCCCTCTGAGCTCAAGACACGAATGCAGGTTGTCTCCTGTTGGCTGCTGCAACTGCCACTGAAGCCAGACCTCCACATGCCTCACTGTTGCAAGCCAAAGCCAAACTCGAGGTCGTCTCCTGTCAGTCATACCTGTTCCAGGACACGACTCCTCCATCATCCAGTCACCTTATGCCTGGGGTCTTGTGTCGTCCTGCTCATTATTTGGTAATGAAACAGGTGTGACGACCATGCCCATTCTATTCGCAGCAAATATCCATCATACCTCTGCGCACCTCCAAACAATGTCTTCTATTCATTCAATGTACATTTTTGAACTGTCATGTTCCTACACATTCATTCGGCAGGTACAAACAGATTGTTTTGTTGGGTCTCACAGGGTACTGCGGACTGCTGGGGCTTAGTAGAGTTGGAAAAATGAGCTGAACAAAGACTAGAGGTGAAATGACTAGAAGCTGAATAGAGTTGGTTAAAAGAGCAAAAGAAGGTGATAAGGGAGCGTAATGTTTGATACAGCTCAAGGCGGCGTGTTTGTCCAAAGGCTAAAGACTGTCAACTAGCTAATCGCAGAGGTCGATGCGCCATGGTGTCAGTGTGTGCGTGTGTTTGTCAAAGCGTGTGAGTATGCGTGGGTCATTGCTATCTGCTCGTAATTAATGCTAAGTATGCATGTCAGTGTTGGAGAGAGAGTGTGTTTACATTACAATGCTTCAATGTCAGTTACAGTCTTGTGGGTCTGCAGAGAGTTCGGTGATCTCCCTCAGGGTGCTGTTAGTGCCACTCTCATACAGATGTGCGGCTCTGACACTGTGTCAGTTTGTGTGTGCGCCTGTCACCCGGAGAGGAAATTAAACGCCTCAGGCATGAAAATCTGCATGTTGTTAAATGTTGTGTTTTATTATCAACTCAAAATCAGATATTTAATGTTTGTGTTAGGTACGCTGATGGTCGTAAATCCAGACTTGGTTAAACATTAAAAAAAATAGACAAAGTTGTCAATATTGAGCTGCAAATTAAACTTCACGGTGCAGAAGTTTGCAAATAGTTTCTGAATTCTAATGAAGTTTCTGTAATATCTGCACACCAGCTTCTACTCCTTCTCATATGTTACGATCGTCATACCATTCTCCAAAGTAACTGCAACTATACGTTTAGAAAGACTTGAAAGAAATGCCGGCGTTCTGGACCCTTTGAAGTCAAATATCTGAATACTCAAATGAGGAGAGACTGCTGTGCTCACGATTATCCACCAAATTGGTGGAGTTGAACACGGCCCAGCAGTTATCCCTGAGCCTCTTTATTTATAGATTGCATCACTGGAAAGCAGTGACTATATATCATCTATCTACGAATCATTCTGTTTCAGGCTGTACTTACAAACAACTCTCTTGGTGTGTTAATGAATATGCACTGATGCTTCACCAATCAATTAGAACATCTGTTATCTTCTGCTAATCTTGGGTCTGGTTGCTGAGGTATCAGTGAGGACTTTCCCCTTTGCCTGCTCCTCCAGCTGGTTGATGGAAAATCCAAGAATCCTAAATAAACTGATAACAATTATCTGGTGTCGGGGGGTCCTCCACATGTGTCACCGTGCTGCAGCTGGTGTGTATTTTTGTACAGTATACATTATAAATTATGGATAAATAACTGAAGCGCTTCATCCTTGTTAAATAGATTAAAATAAAATGTAAAAATGTTCAGACTTAAATGCTTTTTTTTTGTCTCCCCAGATGATAATACGGAGGAGGAAGAGAGACAAAGCACTTGGGTGGTTTCATCTAAAGACAGGGATGTATGTGGACTGTTCTTGTAGTTACATCTGCAGTGGTTTAGTAAAAGGTAGTGACACCATGTTTTTCTGTGTTTCAGGCTAGGATTTTCAACAAAGAGAGGCGTGCCCAAATCATCGGCCAGCGGGATTCAAAAAGATACTACAGTGCCAAGCATGTCCGCTGCCGAAACTGTGACAAGACCGGACACCTCTCCAAAAGCTGCCCCAAGCCCAAAGTTGGTTCCGCTTGATCACATCATGCGACGCTTTTATGCACTTCACTGTTACAGTATAGACTAAAGCGTGTGGTTCTTCTCGCAGAAGATGTCGCCCTGCTTTCTTTGTGGAACCTCGGGTCACCTGTCCAGTGAATGTCCCAACAAGCACTGCAGTAACTGCGGCCTGCCCGGACATGTATTCAATTCCTGCAGTGAGAAGCCGTACTGGCACAAGCAGTGTCACCGCTGTGGCATGAAGGGACACTTCTTTGATGTGAGCATAGATTTTTTTTTTTTCAAATCACCTCAAAGCAATTGTTACGCCACACAACAACTGTGTAGAGCCGCAAATACTGGAGCTCAGTGATCAAAAGTAACAACGGGTCTTTTTCTGAAGTGGAACAAAAATGACTTGTTTCTTCAACTCCGGACTGACGTGGGTAATAATGGTTGAACAGAGACAGCAGACGCCGTTGTTCACCTTAATTGATACACTTGGGCGATTACAGCTTTGTTATGTCCTGCCATGCTGTATATTCCAGCTGTCTGTGCACACGACGTGCTGGTAATGCAGGGCCACTCTAATTACCATCAATGACAATTATCCTTCCACGGGGCTTCATTACACCGGTCAGTTCCCCTCGTGCCGTGGAATGAAAGACCTAGAGAGTGTGTAACAGTCCTGTGCGTCTCCCCCACCATGCTCTCTTTTACTCTCTCTTGCTCTCTGTCAGTCAGTCATGTTCTGTGCTCTGTGTAATGGATGAGTAACCAGGTGAACACCAGAGGGAGAGGGGAGACCAGGACACACCGGGCCCCGTTTTCTGCCTCGATCGTGCCTGCCTTTAATTTCTGGCTCACCGTCCGTCAATACTAATTTTGGTCTCATTCCTCTGCTCTTTAAAATATTGTTTTCAAGCAAACTATAACTCCCGTTTTGTCTGTGCACAAACTTTTGCTCTCAAATTAAATGTGTGGTTTTGTGTGTGTGAGAGAGTCAGGTCTCAGTCCCCTGGGCCTTTCTGTGTCTCTCATTAAAGACAGACGGTTGACGAAGCGCGAGTGTGTCGCTCGCCTCGCCTGTCGCCCTCGACAACAACGCGCTACCCCAGCGGTCTGGAGGGAGAGAGCAAATGGTGGGGGAAGTGGAAGGGGGTGAATAGTTTAAAAAAGAACACAGGAGGAGAGGTGGTGAAGAGACAGCTGTTGAAATTCATATTTGCCATCTTCTTGCTCCTCTGAACAGAGCAAGTTTAAAGTGCAATCACAAACTTGGCTAGTTAGATTTATTTTTCCCCCGAACGTTGGGTTGAAGCTTGAACTCCGGAATTTAAACCCACATGAGCCCAAATCTCCCTTCCCTACTCTCTCGTTTTTCCTCTCTTCCACTCAGTAGGTGTGTAAATAGATAAATCTTGTTGCCTGCAGCGACGGCGGCATTTTCAATTTCCCAGTGGGAAGTAGCGGCGGCTGAGAAAGGATGTCGTAGTGCTTAAGGAACAGCGTGGCGAAGCTCCAGAGATAATGCGTTAGTCACACCGGGACAAAACAACTGACTGGCTTACTTACTGTGTTCGGGAGTGCAGGGACACACGCAGGGGCGGCTGCCAGAGTCAAGTGTACCTGTGGGAGGATGGTGACTGGAAAGTGGCTGTACAAAGAATATCTTAATACTGATGCTGTATGGAAAAGAAATGCTCACACATTATAGTCATAGTTTCTGCTCAGTGTGTGATGTTTTGTGTGACATTGTCTAATGGTTTTCTCTTTCTTTAGGCATGTCCTGAAATCTGGCGGCAATACCATGTCACGGTGAGTCTCATTCCCAGGCTCATTTTTTGTTAGTTCATATGACAACAATATATATATTTTTTAAATCCATCGACTTGTGCAGATAACATTTTTGTTGCAAGTTATTTCCCCAGACACCTTGGTATTATTCTTATTGTTACGTACTATTATTCTATAGTCCTGTAAGTGAACATAAATGAGAATGTGTGATAAAGCGCTCTAATAACAAGCTATAATATGGATGTATTAGTGAATGTCACTTTTTAGCTGTAGATGTGATAAGTAATTCTTGGTGCTACTTTCCCAGCCACATTTTCTTTGCAGTGCTCACCAGAAGAAGATAAACTAAATTAGACCTTGGGTCAGAGTGAGTTCATGATACAATGCTGATCCTGTCCATCACATATTCCCAAGTCAAGAGAGTCCAGGATCAAAGACAGGTCTCAAGATGTCAAAGTTTGCGATTTGTCTCTCACATTCATTTGATTTGAGTTATTAAAACTCAATCATAAATGATCTGTAGCCTTCATAAACCTGTGTTCAAACCCTCCTGAAGCCAACCCACGGGGCCAAGCTTGTGAGTTGTTTTGAAAAATAATTTACAGAACAAATTTAAAGTTTTGGCACTTTAAATTATTCAACATGCTTTAAATGTGAGTATGGAACGTAACCACTGCTGTTATTAGCCAAGCAGCTCAGATGTCAGATGAACTCAAAATTGCATCAATTTTCTGACAACAGTTCATGGCCTTTATCACCCTTGCATGTGATGTGTAGACTCAAGACTGATATAGGGTGAAAGCTTGTTGGAGCCTGCGTTGTTTGAGCTCAGCGTGTGGTGACAGCGTTTTAGGCCACTTGAAGATGGGCTGATCATTCATGTAACGAAATCAATGGTGTGACTTTATATCTTAGGATTGTGGGAGTTGGAAAACAACATCTATTTAGAGATGACCTCGAAACGTCCAGTAATGTGGGTGGGTTTCACTTGCTTAACGTCTATCACAAGGGCAGCATTACTGGATGAAATCAAACCTGGACCTTCCAGATTCTTGTCATTTGAAGTGAAGAATTTGTCAAGTTATTTATCTGTCCTGAAGCCAGCAAAAATTCCACTGCTTCCGGGGCCTTCTTGTCAAAAGTGATCCACATCCTGTTGACAGCAGTATATGAGTTGTATTGTGGATCAGTATAACTATGTAGAAAAGTAGTCCCATTATTTCACAAATATCTTCCAGCTAAGCTGACAAAAATCTGTAAGTCTGCTTTGATGTGTATTGATGTTGCCCTCGAGCAGACAAGTGAAGCATAGCCAAAAAATACCGTAGTGTGTCCAAAAGTTGTGGACAATCACACAAGTTATCAAAGATAAATGGTCTCTTTGCTCCCTAATGTGTGTGTACATCAAGGCGAGAGGGTGATATAGACCTCAGCCTAAGAGAAAAGAGCAGCTTGTTTGTCAATTAAAAGACGTGATAAAGCATGAAATGGGCTGCCAACGCCACGCGGGACGAGGGAGCGGGAGAGAGGGAAGCAGAGTGTGTGTTTGCATATATCTTGGTGTGCACTTTGTATATATGTGTGTGTGCTGGGGGAGGTCTGTCACTCTCCTCTATGGAGATTAATTAGCAGGGGCTGTCTAATGAAAAGGCAGCATGGTTAGAGCTCGGGTAGCGCGGCGGGAGAGTTTGAGGCAGCAGAGAGGAGGAGGAGGAGGGAGCAGGACAGAGCAGCTCTCAGGGAGCCACGGGAGGAAACCGGAGTTGAGTTTTTAATTGTCGCGCATGTGTTGGCACGGGAGTTTCACTTTGTTCCTCGTATGAAAAGGAGAATCTGGACACCTCTAGAGAGGAGGACGCCACAGTTGGGCCGCTTGTGTGTGATGGCGTACTTTAACGGGTGGTGGATTGTGACCCAGGTCTAATTGCAGTATTTAAGCCATTTAAGCACTGAGAACAGAAGGTCGTTACCGATCCAAACTAGCGTGGGGTTTGGAGTCGCAAACGTAAAAGCAGGCACACCACTGACACACACACACACACACACGTGCGCGCATATCCTTCTGTTTAGGACTGCCTCATTTTATTCATGATGCTGCTTATGACCCTGAACTCCCCAATGTGAGAAGGTGTGTGAGTGTGTGCGCTCGCTTTGGGAGATGTGACTCTGTCACCTTCCGCTGGGCTCAGCCAGGTGTGAAAAGGCATTCTGTCAGACCTCCCTGCTACTGGGTCCATTTATCCTTGCTGTTGGTGTGTGTGTGAGGGCATGTCTGTGTGTGTGTGTGTCATATGTGCACGCTCACTCTCGAGGTCCGTTTATCTTCCATGAGTATGTGTGTGTTGTCTGACTGCACCTGGCCCTCCACTAACAAACTCCTCCACACCAAACTGTATAGACCACAAAGCCCCTGGAGTATTTACTGTGAAAGTAAGATGCCGACACACATGGACACACACAACAAATATATATAGAGAGAACTGTAAAAAGGTAGAAAATACCTGAAGAATTTTCTGCTTGACTGTATCAAATGAACAGTGTTTCAGCGCTCACACCTTTGCTTTTCTCCTTAATCGTCTCTGCCGTTGTGTCATGTCAGATTGCTGAACACTCACTCACGCTACACATTGATGTGTAAGACTTGATTAGATTGGAACATGAGTCACAAGGACGAGGTGGGTAGGAACGCACCACCAAAGGATGAACATTTGACTTTTTGGTGTGTAGATGTGCTTCACTTGAAGATGTACAACTGCTGTGTGAAGTTAGTTTGTTCTGTTTTTCACCACTTCCTCATCTGGTTGTTAGTGTTGACATAAACATGACGAAAATAACTTAAAAATGTTCCACCTAAAAAAGGATGCTCTTATTCAGAGGCATGTGCTCCAGAGGTCGAGACTAGAACTCCACCCTCTGGCTGTCCGGAGGAGTGGCAAATATGGGTTCCACAAAATGTTCTGTTTTTATTGAACGTCTTTTATTACACTAGTTTTTCTGTGTATGGATCCACAGAAACTTCTTTGTGCAAGCTTCATTGAGCATTATTCCTCCAGAAGTTGGCCCATCAGACAGTAGAAATCTTCTGGAAGATGGGAGGCTGACAAACAGCATACAGAAGCTTGGAAAAGCCAGAGGACGAACGTGAGCAACCGATTGGCTGATGTCTATCAGTGAGAGCACTGATTGGCCACAACACTGATAGTAGGAGTGACACCTGTGTGTTTATTGATCGTGAGGTGTCTGCATGTGCGTTTGGTCGATCTCTCTTCACTCTGCTATATTTAACATCAACATTTTTCTTCTAAAAAACAGTGTGGACCTTCTCCCAAACGACCTCCTCCACTCCCTCCATTTTACTTTCCTGCCATCACTAAGTGAGAGGGAGTGAATTTAGTGGCGCGACAGGCAGAATTTAGAAACAAGCTTATTAAAAAGGCACTGAGGTGAAAGTGAACGGAAGCGGACACACCGCTCTCCTCAACTTAAATACACTTTAAAGCACTCTTGGCACATTGTATTGTGTTAAATAAGCCATTTGTGCGCTCATGCCGTTTTATATTCTTAATTGTTTCCTGATCATATGACTTTTTTTTTTTTTTTTTGCCATAAATCATTATGCTTTAAAATCAACTGCTCTTTCCCCAGTGGGCTTCTTCTCCTCTGACAGAAGTCAATCATGTCATTTTCATAATCCTCTTATACCTGTTTTAGGTTAAATAACGGGAGTGTAAATGTGTTCAGTATTTTTCATGACACTGTTTTATAATATTATTGAGGGTAATCATTTTAAACAATGTCAGTTTTTTACTCAAAATCATTCATCAGGTTTTGCTCGCACTAAATATTCATTTCCTTCTTTAGAGTCTTAAAAATTGCATGTCTTGAAGGGCGTACGTAATGGGAGTCAATATATCAGTCGCTTGATTTGATTGAATTGTCCGTGTGGGAGATACAGTATATATTCCCTTGTCTTTATACTCGATGAACAACGACCTAGCGCTTCGGACCTCAGCCTTCACTTTGCCTACCGAGTTGTCGCGCTGCATTGCTTCACGTAGTGTATGGAGTTATAGCGCCACTCGGTGGTTAAACGGATAACTAAAGGTGGCAGTAAAGTGAACAAAACCATAGATCCGTAATTGTAACAGCCTTGTTGAAGCCCTTTATTCTCCTTAATCTGTAAAACATGCTGATGTACTTCTGTGTTTGTCCTCGGTGGCCGACTATGCATCCTGTTGTTCAACTGTATTCAACCAAAGTAGGCGTTTTTCAGTTGTAAAATGACAGTATGAGGTTCAGTGGTTTACAAACATTGAGCTTTGTCATGTTTTTTTATGAATGTGGCTGTGAGAAAACATGATCTTGCTGACTAGTAATGGCAAGTGATGGAAGAGCAGATATGAACTTCAGTTTTCTTATGCTGATCTAACCAAGCTGTTGATAAAGTCGGCACCTTTGTAGCTTTTCGGATCTCCCCAATGTAACTGAAGTCCCCATCAAGCCTGCGCATGCTATAACCTTTATTGGCCATGTTCTGCCACCTGACTCTTTTATTTCCCCGGAAGGTCGTAGACGAGGCAAAAAAAGCTCTCGTGCCCATTCATAGTAGTTTTTGCTGACTCCCAGAAGTACAGTTCAAATGTCCTCCTGCTCATCTCTTTGCTCTCTTTCCCTCCTTCTTTATAAACCTGAGGATCCAGCAGCATTTAGAAAAAGATGCACAGCACTAAGTAAGTCTCAAATGTACTGTTTATGACTGTAGTATTAGCTAGTCATTTTAGTGAATGGTTGTATTTACTACACAGGAGTGTTCTCTGCCAGTGAAAGTTGAATTGTCAGCACGAGAATCCCCTGAGTACAGGACAATATAGGCTTCATTTTTTGCCAGCATTTAATTTTTCCATTGTAATATTGTAATATAAAATTGATGTAGAAACTGTAAATTATTATATGTGTGCCTCAATAATCAGATCACAGACTGATGGATGCTTTTCTCCACGAAGGAGTGATCCCCGATGTCTTCATACATTAGATTAGATGTGTGTACTTGAAACAATTTGTATGCCTTAATCCCTACTAAAATTCAAATTCTTGAGAAAGTGAATAGTGAAGTATGTTGTGTATCGATCCTGTTAGAACTATCATTTTAAACCTATTATAACATATATTATAAACCTGCAATTGTTGAGAGACAAAAAGAAAAATATTTCTTTAGAGAATAATATGGCATCTTTATTGACATATTTAAATATATTCTTCGTTCTAAATGATGACAAGGAAATGCTGAAGAAAGCCTTCAAGAGCTTCATACACTCTGACCAAGAAAGTGTTCCAGCTGTCTCATCTCTGCCCATCACTCTGGTGGTGACGACTGCTCACGAGGCTTTTCTCAGTCAACATTCCAGGTGCATGTGTGGTGAAATGTACAACTCTGTTGATAAGCTTCACAGTGAATGAATGCGTCAGTGCAGGACTGAGGAGTCTGTTGTGAGTTGCCAGACACAATACTGGCGCTCGACCTGTACTCACACATCCCTCACCTCCGTGTTTATCACCCAAGATATTTTGTTTCCTGATTCCTCCCACTCTGATTGAGTGCAAACATTTTAATGAGTTTGATTTTGAAAATTGCTCAGTTAAAATTCCCCTCAAGACAATAAGAGGATTACTGGTGTGGTGCGTACTTCCTAAAGTTCAACTCCAACAGCTCATGGCAGTGGCTCACGACGCTCTAATTAATGTGTGATGTTTACCTCATGTGCACGCACAGGCATGTTGCTGGAACACACACACCCGCACACGCAGCCACACTCCGGATCTGTTTGTTTTCATCTAAAGCCAGTGGTGTTGTGTTGCGAGGCTGTTCTCTTTGATAAAGCGTGCAGAGTTGCTCCCCAGTGGGTCCAGTAACATATGCAAACTGCTTCCCATCGCTGCAATAACATATGCAAAGCAGTGCCGCTGGCCCCAGCCCCCTTGCTCTCACCACCCGTTACTGTTCACATCCCATCCTGCAACACACACACAGTTATCAAGCCCAATCCGAGAAGCAAACAGGCTTGGGTGTGTGTGTATGTGTGTGTGTTCCTTCAGATTGCCGTATGTAACAGTCCCAGCTTTGTGTTGGCTGAAGGATTATCACGGCTTTGCCACCAGGAGCAGAGGAGAGCGAGACAGGGTGTTTGTGTGACAACTGTGAGAAACCGGTGTCTGTGTGTTGGTGCGTGAGAGGCCACGCATGGCTGGTTGTGTGTCCACACTGCAAAGCCTCTAGGACCCTCTCGAACACACACACTCACGCACTCTCTTGACCATCAGCTTCTTCTTGACTGACTGCCAGAGTATCCGTTCACTGCTCTAGTGGCTCTTCTTGTTAGATCAGCCGGTTCTGGATCAGAACCAGATTCTTCCTGCTGTTTCTGCAGCCGCGGGACTGTTGGCCAAACAGAAGTTAATAAGCTCTGGCCTTTTTAAAGTATGAATGTGTGAGCATGGACACACGAAGCGTGTATCTTTTTTTTTTTTAGCTCCAAGTTCATTTAAGTCCCTATGGTTTTTGTTAGTATGTACGTCAAATCCAGCCTTGGTTTTCCTGTATGGGTTTTACCCATGGTGTGCATTTCTACTTGGATAAAGGTTTGTATTTTGTCTCATTCTGAGTTACTATGCATATGCAACAAGATAATTTCGCTTGACTGGGTTTCTTGAATTAAGATTGGTGGTAGAAATGAGATGTAGCCAGGGTGCCCTAAAGTTAGCCAAAAAAATGTGTTTTGTGTTGTTACGTAAAATATAACATCCCAATCATACATATATTATATTTAATATAAAATAGCAGAAAATGTCTATCTAGTTAAGGTAATTTATCTTAGATTATAACTGTTAACAGCCACAAAATAGGTTAAATGAATTACTGTTGATGAGTTGTGATATGGCTGGATGTCATCATGCTTGAAATAAGAGCAATAATAAACACTTGAATGAAGCAACTTGAGTTAGTTACTTAAAACAGGATTTATTCTGATGAGTCAGAGAAAGTAAAAGATCATATTTTAAGTTATTTCCCTCGTTTCAAGATTTCCTCTCTATAATAGACCAAAAAGACAAGGTTATGCTTGATTTAAGGTTTTACTGAAAATCAAATACCAGAGATAAAACAAGATCATCTCATACTTCTTCTAAATATCTTAAGAACCCCATCATTTTCAGTGCTCTTAAAAAGATGCGGCTCATCATATCATAGACAGAACATTGTTACAAAGAACCACAGTACAAACATGCACTTATCTCGTCACTTCACTGAGAGTGTGATCGCAACAGGCCAGATCCCACCTTTGTTCTTCTTCCCTTGAGCCTTAATTCTCCTTTTGACAGTGCTGCCCACAGCATCCTGCTGAGTCAATGGTCGAAACGGTGCTAGTGTGAAATATGGGGTGCCTCAAGGGTCTGCTTAGGGTGCAGTTTTCATTTCACTGGTCATGCTCATACTCTTCAAAAGCACAAATGTCTTTTGTTTTTCTGCGTCTCCTCCACGACTCTCAGATTTACTTAACTCAAAAATTCAGATCGGCATTCGGACTAAAACGAAAGCCAAACCCCTGCTGGGCGTTTTCAATTTTCAATTGTATTTGCTTGATAGTGAAAGGACAATAATAGTGTTGCTTTATGATTCTCAAATAGAAACTGAATTGCTCTTAGTCAAGAACAATATTCTTCAACAAACCCTTTTGAGAATACTATTGCTCTGAAAGATGTGTTTGATTCTCTTGCTCAAATGTTGAGTCACTGTTTTGCTCATACGTTGCATCATCAGAAGTACAAGCAGATCTGAGCTCCTCCGAGGCATTATAAACGTTTTGGCCGCCGTCAGCTATTTAGATTTCCCGATAGCAGGTGTGAGAGCAGAAACCCAAGACGGATGAGGGTTCATCCCTTTAATTAATATTGAATGAGGCAGACATCTACACACTGGCATACAAATACACAATCAGGTCTCTGACAAGTATCGCGGTTTGATGGAAGAATAAGAGGGGGATTTTATTTCTTCTTTTCTCTGGCTCGCCATTCTTCGATTCATTCATGCAGTGTGTGCGCCGGATCCTACTAGCTGGTGATAAGACGAGCCCAAGGTCATGGAGGGAGAGATGGAGGGAGACCTGCAGCCAATTTACATGAGCAATGAATAGGAAGAGGTGCAAGAAGGGTGGAGGTCGGGGGCTGGAGACGGGGGACTATGATCTCCTTAGGGTGGGTGGGTGTGCATGTGTGTGTTGGGGAGAGGTCTGTGATCTCCTGGCCTTTGTGATGGAGATGGGCCGGTCCGGCCCGACCCGATAATGACGCGACTCCTTAATAGCATTCATTCTTTCTGCCTCAAAACTACTCAAGCGGAAAAGGGAAAGGGAGAGGGAGGGAGGGAAAACAAGTGTGCGTGGTTGGTGTGAGGATGCAGGGGTGTGTTTGGAGGAACTATTAGAAATACATGTGGGTGTGCAATGTTTGTAATCCTTAAATCAGAGAGGAGAAAGGTGCGCACACACACGCGTGTGTGTGTGAGAGACGTTAGCTGTAAATGGCATCATGTATCTGTATCTCTCACACTCTTGGTCAGTGTGTATTTGTTGTCATTACACAGTCTTCAAACTGTAGCTGTCTAATCAGCATTCAATGTCACACCAGAGGAAGCAGTTCATATGGGTGTAAAAGACTACATAACAGCCTCAGTATTCAAAAGCAGGGGCTTCACAACTTTGTTAAAACTGTTTCTCATTGTCATGTGCCTGCTCGTAGACCAAGGTGGGTCCACCTGTGAAGCACGCAGAGGAGAACCGTGATCACACCTCTGGCTACTGCTACAACTGCTCCAGGAAGGGACACTATGGTCACGTAAGTTTTCTTTTCTGTCTCTGTATTTGGGGCTGGTTAGTGATGTACGAGTAATGTTCTCCTTCAGGTTTTACCATGTGGATTTTCCAACAAGGTTGTTGCATTTATCCAAGTTTAGGGGTCATCAAAATGTTCATAGTCAAATGTATTTATTAGGAAGTAATCAGCATGAAAAACAATAAAGTAGTCACAAATTTCATTGAATATGTGTTGCCCCAAAGCATTAAGCGTCACTATTTTGGGGAAGAAGAAGACACTGATGAAAGTTTTGTTTTGCTTTTCATTTCAAGCTTGCTAGTTGGTTGTGAAATGACTATAAGTAGAAAGGTGCATAATAATAATCACAAGCTAGAAAGCACAGCATACTTCACTATTATGAGAAAAGAATTGTATTGGCTTACAGCATAATGAACAAAATGGTTTTCTGCTGAAACCCTTGACTGTAAGGACCTAAAGCGTTACGCTGTAGCTCAGTGTTTCCAATAGTGATTTTGTCAGCTGAAAAAAACACAAACAAACCACTTTGACTGCGATTTAATGAACTTAGTAACACCAAAACGTCACATTGTCTAGTTTACATTCATCTGAGATTCATCATTATTTCACTACTAGCACATGGAAATATATAAAAAATTACTTTCTTTTTATAAAAATATCATAACCATTGTTATAAGTAAAGATTTGTCCACATGAACTGGTCATAAATCCTGTGTATTTATATATTCTTCTGCATGATGTCAACAATTTGATGACTGTCTTTTTAGTCTTTCTCACCTGTCTTCTCAGTGAGTACCTTCAAGTACCCATACTATAGTGTTATGCCTCACTCTTCCAAACCACTGCTCAAATGTTAGCGTCACTCTGGCAGATTGCTTTGCAGAGTCCTTATGTCTCTACTCAGTCTCTCAGAGCAATGCAGACTCAACACTTTTTCTCCCTGTAGTCACAAGTTGGTTTATTTCAGTAATTTGATTGTATGCTGTTGTCAAAAGTCAACTGCTGCTGTTTTTTGCTTGAGCCCTGGTCTTGCATTGAATATCAATTAGTGAAATTGTAGATTTTTTTTTTGGTCTGTTTATGGGCAGAGGATGAATCCGCTTTGAGATATCTCTTAATAGCTTAATTCTAATGGATTTTGCCAACAAATACTGACAAATCCCCTTGTCTGACTCTGTTACTGTGGTACTTTACAGTTCTACTGAATCCCTGTTAACAGAATGTCTCCCTCAGGATTGTGTGCAGACGCGGATGTTCAAAGGAACATTTCCCACCATCCCGTTGATCAGCTACTACGACAGCGTGGATGACACCAAACGCAGAGAAGTCAGGGTGCAGATGAAAGTAAAACGTAAGTTCAGCCCAGGTTCTTTCTGAGTGTAGAATTGTGATGAAGTTGTGTCGGTCTCCAGAGCTGATGTGGAAATGCTCAATTATTTACGTCTTTTTTTTCGCTATAGAGTTGAAGAAAAATGGCATCCTTACTGAGTACAGCAAAGCAGCACTCACTCCAGAACCACCAAGGAAGAGACTAAAAGTCCACCAGTCTAAAGCGTCTCCTCAGCAGAGCAGCCGGCAGTCCAAGCAGAAATCTGGCCACATATTTTTCAGTGATGACCACAACTTTGAGATGCACGAACCACCGACTGGTTCTGGATCAGTAAAACCTTGGAGACCAGCATCCAAAATCCAACGGTACAGTCACGGGAAGCTACATATAGATGAAGCTGCTGATTTTCCCCGAGGAGGTGAACGTCATAGAGGGAACACAAAAAATAACGTAAAGAAACAGAGGAAGGATCCGAGGCGAGATTCTGGAAATGGCAAGCCAGGCCACCTTCGCTGGAGTCAAGCTGGCGAAATGAAGAAGGTGAAGAACGACAAGAGAAATCCCAAGGGTCGGTTTGCTGGGAAGAAAGCAGCAGGACTGAGGGAGCCATCGGGTGATAATCTGTTTTGTATAAAACAAAGGAAACCAAAGAAAAGGCAGTTTTAATGAACATCCTCAATGACTGCACATTTTCAGGGCAAATAGAAGACAGAGGCTGACATCACTGGTCACTGCAGAAAAGTCGGATCCTGTTTGCAACCAAAGCATTTCAGCATTCCGAGTTATCACATCTCGTCATCAGTTGCTGTAAACACAAGTGTAGAATCGACTCGACTAGAGTTAGTGCCTCTACCCTTCACGACTGCTGCTAATCAATGACGTCGATGTTTTTAATAAATCCTTTCTGATTCACAGAAACTCTCTTGACAGCATTCTTAAAACACACCTTTGTGCAGCCTTGGTTGGTATGAGGGTGTGGCTGGTTCAGTATTAAGTCTGCATTTTTAATGTCCATTTCTCTACATTTTGTTGACTTGCCTGGAAAGCAAATAAACAACTCCTGTGAATTTTTTGTCTTTGTCATGCTTTGAAGATATGAAGATCAAGAGGACTGGATTCAAGTTTTGGGTTTAATTATTTTTGAATGCTCTGGAAAATATTTCTTTTGTACACAATTGAGGCGATGCGATGCCCAGTAGTGCGGAAATGGGTATCATTTCTCCAGCTATGGTGTCACAAGTGTTGGTATCGTGTGAGGTATTTGACTTTCTGTCATCATTTGTAACCATGCTAGTTGTATATTCAATCAGAATCAGATTTATTGCCATGGTCAGTGGGGATCCCAGCAACTAGCAAAGTGCTTTGGAATAAAGTGCTATCAAAAAATAAATAAATAAATAACAAAGGCTGATCACAAATTCAACAGCCGAGGGGAAGAAGCTGTTCCTGTGACGGGAGGTTCTGGTCAGGAAGTCTGTAACCCACCTGCAATGTGAGTCTGGCATGTTGAGCTGGCAAAGCTTGTCTTCAAGCAGAGCTGAAGTCCACAAACAGGATCCTGGCATAGGTTCCTGGGGAGTCCAGATGCTCCAGAATGTAATGAAGGGTTCACTGCATCGTCCACAGATCTGTTGGCTCTGTAGGCAATCTGCAATGAGTCCAGGTGAGAAGCAGTGATGGATTTCAGGTGAGAGAGAAGCAGGCGCTCAAAGGACTTCATGACCACAGACGTCAGTGCCACCGGTCTGTAGTCATCAGTCCTGTGATCGTGGCCGTCTTGAGTACAGGAACGATAGTGGATGACTTAAAACAGGCAGGAACATGACAGGACACCAAGGAAGCATTGAAGATGTCCGTGAACACTGGAGCCAGCTCAGTCTTATTTGCGCACCCGTTTTACAATAATGTAGCCATTTTGTTGCTTCACTGCTCCAAGTGAAAAGAAGTGCAAAGAAAGTTTGCAGTTGTGATCTATCATGGGTTTAACACTTGCAATTTACGTTTTTAACGCGCCTAGTTATTTACTGTAATAACATGTAATATCCGCATATCAGGCACCATCATTCGGGCATTTTAATGATGAAACCACTTTATTGAATCATCATATTTGTCTCATCAAAACATATTCGGATGACTTTCATTGAGATTTATTGTTATCGTTATTTATTGTGGTTACATGGTTTTCCTTTTCAATAAATCTAAAAATGCCTCGCTGTTGAAAAGGTTTCCTGGGCAGCTTCTATGGTAATTACGGTAACGTAAGCGCGAGGGCTGGAGTTCCGCCCCCGCCTGTCATTCACGACTTCATGCTCGTCCGAGTTTTTCCACGTTCGTCTCGCAGCTGTGGTTTCTCCGGCAGTGAGCAGACTGAAATACGACAATCTTGGACAGGACGGACACATGGAGGATATCTTGACCGGGGACGCTCAACTGGACCAGGCTGTCCGACAGTGGCTGCAGTATGACCAGGTGAAGTGACAGCTAGCTGTTAGCCGCAGTGCTACTGAAGCACTTACATTGGAGCTTAGATAGATAAACGTCACTTTTGGAAAGTGTTCGTCAGCGTGTGTAGAAATGTATGTTGGTAAAAGAAAAAAAACCGTGTTTCACTATTTTATTTTCGCCGACTGACGATGAATGACTGAACGATAATACAGTCAATCCCGATGGTGTAGGGTTAGTCACCCCAAGACTCAAGACTCGACACACCTGAGCATCCAAGGCACCAACAATATTTTTTATGAAAACCTTATTCCTTATTGCTATGCTGTGCTATGCATTCATCCCATCAAGTTAATGCGCTGCTATGCATGGACCTGGTTCTCTCAAGGTATCCAGATGAAATGGACACTTTTCTTAACCAGAGTTGGGCTTGCTGTCTTCAGGAAATAATAACCATTCTTTCTGTTGTCAGTCACGATATTCTTATTTTGTCTATCATTAAACACCAAATGATTTCTGCACTATTATGCATGTGCTAAATAAAATTCGCATTCACATTTCGGTCCAGTTTCTTATCATTGTTCCTGTCACACTGACCCTCTTGTTCAGCCTGGTCACCACATGACCCCTCCATCTCAAGTCAAGTGATCTACACAACTTCTCCAATGACATTAATAACAGTAATAAGATTAACATGCATATTTACCTCCACGAGCGTGACTGGAATCATTCATCATCTTAAGGAGCACGAGAAGTCACTTAGACGCATCAGGGAAGGGACCAGTTTCAGTCAAGATTACATAACTACATTAGGGAGGTTTTATTAGCTGCCTGCTGTGAACAATGAACATGAAGGAGTTTGAATCACATATCTCCTTTTTTTGGCTTCATGTGTTTTCCGAATTAATATGTTCTGAGTCGTTCCACACTGCATTTATTTTTTTACTGTCCTACAGAATGAGAAAACAAAGTCTCTAGTCCAGGACCTGCTCAAAGATGGATCAGTGGAGGTGCTGAAGAAGAAGTTTTCCCATCGGATGGAGTTTGGGACAGCTGGTCTGAGGGCAGCCATGGGTCCTGGGGTTTCCTGTATGAATGACCTTACTATAATCCAGACTACACAGGTGTGTATTTACAGTGCATCTCATGAAGCAAATTCGCTGAACTTCTGACTCGTAAAACTGTCCCAGCTGACACCCACTGTTGACTTTTGTTTGCATTTTGCAATTACACTATCTTGCTGATGATGTTAACTAGGTATTCTAACTGTTGAGTAAAACCAAACACGAGATTCTCCAGTATTCCAATTGCCAGATGAATCCGTGTAAGTCTCCCTGGTTTGTCTATGGTGTCCTTCCGCGTTTAACCCTCTGCGGTCCAGGGTATAACCCCACTTTGTTTGGCCTAAATGAACACCAAAAAAATAGCCTAAAATACGGCTGCAAAAAAAGAAGGTTTATCTCACCGTGAATACCGAACATGACAAAAATAACTAGGAGAAGTGTGAATATAATTTAAGAAACTGATATAGTGACTTTGTCCATGGAGCGGTAAGGTTAAGCTTACTTTAATATGTGTTGCAGGTCAAATGGGGGTTATGTTAAATTGTCACTCCTAATTACCCCAGGAGGTAAATGGTTGACCTGTCCCAGGCTTAACCCGTCTCAGGCCAGGATGACTGCAATAATGGGGATTTTAATTAGTCGATAGATCCAGGAGAAAATGTTGATGTAGTAAGGTTTGTTAATGGTGAAGATTAGTCTTCATTGTTATTATTATTTTTTGTCTCAAACCATTTCCAAATTGGTTCCTTTTGTTGAACAATGGTTTAGAAGATGAACCTGTTAATGGATTAATTCTGATATTTGTTGTCTCACGTGTTGTTTGCTGACCCACCCTCTTTGCTGTGTTGTTCTTTGCATCATACATACCTTTTCAACTTCCCCCAGGGTTTCTGCTGCTACCTGGAGGAGATTTTCGGGAACCTGAAGGAGCGAGGTGTTGTCATTGGCTATGATGCACGAGCCCATCCCACCAGTGGCGGCAGCAGTAAGCGCTTTGCCAGTCTGGCTGCGGCTGTGTTCATCAGCAGAGGGGTGCCAGTCTACCTCTTCTCTGACATCACTCCCACACCCTTTGTGGTAAACCCCTCCACTCATCTGCTTTTTGTTGTTGACTATAAATGCTGTTGGTTTGGTTAGCTGATGACCGTGGGGCTGACACTAGGGGCAAATTCCAGTCAACTCACGCTCACTCTGGAACTTGTTACATAATACAAAACCATATACATCAGATTAAGAGAGGTTTTTGACCTTTATTGATTTTAAGTATGTTTAAATACTGGACCTAATGCTTGAACAAATAATCTTAACTTAAATATTCTTTCATTGTTTCATATGGTACTTTACCCAAGATGCTCTCAGTCTTCCTTCAAATGTGTCTCTTATTCAAGTTGTTTTTTTCATCTCCAGTATAACTACAGAGATTTTTCCTTTTCTCCACACAGCCATTTGCCGTTTCCCACTTGGGTCTCTGTGCTGGAATCATGGTGACGGCTTCTCACAATCCCAAGCAAGACAATGGTTACAAGGCAATTAATCATTTATTAACTCATTATAGTACTCTGTCTGTCTGGCTTTTGTCACTTAAATTGTATGTATGGTTTTTGTGTGTAAACGGTAAACTCATATTTTAATAGAAAGCTTATTCAGGTAACAGAATGTGCCTTATTCGCCACAGTGGCGGAAAAAGTTATTTGCTTTTACGTGTTTCAAAAGGTGTGGTTACAGTATACAGACAAATGAACAAATACTTTTTTTTTTGGTTCATTGCTTACAAGAAAAACAACCAAAACTAAATTCTTGACAGTTTTAATATGACAGTTTTTGCAGGTAAGTCGAAAAATAACAGAGAACGAGTTCACAACTGAACAAAAAATGTATTAACCATCAGACCATCAAATCAATGTTTAGTAGTTCTGCATTAGCACACAGAATACTGCCACTGGTTAAAGGTTCCTTAGTTATGTCTTCAATTTGTTCCCTTGTTGGATTAAATGTTATATGCAGGTAAAGGTAAAAGCAGCAGCTTTGACTTACTGACAGTCACTCTGTCCCTTCTTTGTCGTAGGTGTACTGGGAGAACGGCGCCCAGATCATTTCTCCTCACGACAAACGTATCGCGAAGGCGATTGAAGAGAATCTGGTCCCTTGGCCCGAGTCCTGGCAAACAGAGGAGGCCCTGAAGAGTTCTCTGCTCAAAGACCCATACCAGGACGTCCACGCAGAGTACTTCAAAGCCATCCAGAAACACTGTCACTTCAGGTGCTAGGACACAGTTGTACTCTGCTTTTGTGAAACCACTACAAGTGGCATGATCAATGCTGAAACCCCTTCCTTCCCGCATTCACAGGGATATAAACAAGAAGTCAGACGTGAAAATCGTGCATACATCCGTGCATGGTGTTGGTCACTCCTTTGTCCAAGCCGCTTTCAAGGCCTTTGACCTCAACCCACCCTATGCAGTAGAAGAACAGAAAGATCCGGATCCTGAGTTCCCTACTGTGAAGTATCCTAATCCAGAGGAGGGAGAAGGAGTCCTGGTACAACAACAATAGAAGCTTTTTACAGTTTTGTGAGGTGATGGGCTTAATATTTCTTTGTGTTCACAGACGCTCTCCTTCAGCCTGGCGGAGTTGGAGGGCGCCACCGTGGTGTTGGCCAATGACCCAGATGCTGACCGACTGGCCATAGCAGAAAAACAGGCGAAGTGAGTCTGTTGTGTTGGTTTCAACGGAATGTGCAGGCTAGCTTTTCAATTGAGAGCTAGCTGCTGGATTTTTGCTCCAAAACCTGGGGCTAAAATGAAAGCAATGAATGAATCCAATAGAACAAATGTGTTTTAATTGAAGACAGCCAATGATGGATGAAAACACTTGAGTCAAAAAGCAGTTTATCTTGTTCAGATAATAGTTGACAGTGCCCTCATGTCTCTTAAATTTACTTTTTCAGTGGGAAGTGGCAAGTGTTCACGGGGAATGAGCTTGGAGCGTTGATGGGATGGTGGATGTTCCACTGTTGGAAGAACCAGAACACTGATCCAAATGCTGTGAAGAACCTTTACCTGCTGTCCAGCACAGTCTCTTCGAAAATTCTTCGCGCCATTGCTGTCAAGGAGGGATGTCATTTTGAGGTAAAATGTCTGGTTTATTTTGTGGTCATATTGAGACATGCACTCACTATTAAAAGACATGAACATGTCATTTTCTTTATTTGTAGGAGACTCTCACAGGGTTCAAGTGGATGGGGAATCGGGCCAGAGACCTTTTGGATCAGGGAAAGAGTGTTCTGTTTGCGTTTGAAGAAGCCATTGGTAATTATTTTAAACTTTAAATGAAACATAGCTCATTTCTCTACAGTGCAGCAGCCTGATATTTTGCCCTGGTATTACTGACTCTATGTAACCTTCTCTCTCTTTCAGGGTACATGTGCTGCCCTGCTGTTTTGGACAAGGATGGAGTGAGCGCTGCTGCAATTGCTGGGGAGATGGTCTCTTATCTGGCCACCAAAGGCAAAACTCTTTCTGAGCAGCTTACCTCCATCTTTAATGAGTAGGTTCAACATTTCTCTGATTGTAAATGCATGTAATGTAGGTGAAGTTTAGAGGCGTGTTTCAGTCTTAAAATACTCCATTGTTCTGATTCACCCCCAGACCTGTGTGTGTGTATACACTGTAAATGTTAAATATTTGCTATTGTACCTAAGACGCCGCCAAACACAGTGTGTATTCATATAACTTAAATGACAAACACAGTTTTGGGTGATGACTTCATTTTACACTACAGGGTTTTATGAACAGCCAATGAACCAAATAACCGAAACTTGCATCAATGAATTATCCTTGTTTCTTCCATCTCCTGCTCAACTGTCCAAATCTTTTCCGGTCTTTCTTTGTAGCCTGGATAGAGTGTTGCAACCACCCCAGTTCAGATGTCTTGTACCAGGTCATTACCCATTCTCCTAAATTGATATACAGCATCACATTCAAAATCTTCCTCATCATCCTCCATAACCACTCCCCATGTAACATGCATCATATACTTCAAAACTGTGTTTTCTCCTGACAACACTGTCAAGAATCCAGCACGCAACAAATACAAGCCTTGGTCCATCAATCAGCCGCATTAAATATGATTTTAATTTTGTTGTTTTTTTGTTCCTTGAAAGGCACTTTGCAAAAAAATTTTTTTTTTTCAGCTCATTGACTTGCTTTTGTATAGAATCCATTTCAGTTCCCTACAACATGCTGCTGCACTAAATTTGTGGACCTGCAGAGGGCGCTATCAACACACTTTAACTTAAGTTGACGTAAGTTGCCTCACAGTGCAGCAAGAACAGGTGGCAGCTCAGGTTAAATTCAAACCTATCTTGGCGTGTGGAGCTGCTGAATATCTGTCAAATTTAGAAATGCTCAAATGTTCTGTGTTGTGCTAGAGATACAGTATATAGGATGGAAAAAGTGACATGCCATGGACTTTATTTGATGTCACTGGTATCGTTATGTTGATATTTATTCACCTAATTTGCGACTGGTCTTGATGCACAACTATGCACAATTCCTCGAAAGTTGAAGGAATTTGAATTTGACTCAAATCAAACAAAACTGTAATATCATTAGTGAATAATATTTCCAATTGATTCAGATGTATTCTTCCATCTGTTACAAATAAACAAACAAAAAAAGCGTATCAAATGCTGTCAGAAATGGTCAGTGTTTGGTAGCTGGTCATTGATTGATTATAAATAACTATTCCAAACTAAACCCAATAATCATGGTAAAAAGAATCTTCATTTTATTTCAGTACTGACTGCAATTGCTATATGTCTGACTGTAGCTGGCTTGTTCCTGTGTGCACCACGTTGAGGTCGCGTGTGGCTGCTTCTCCTCAGGTACGGCTACCACATCAGTAAGAACTCCTATTTCATCTGCCACGACCAGAATGTCATCCGCAGCCTGTTTGATCGTCTGAGAACCCACGACGGCACCAGGGGCTCCTATCCGACCATATGCGGTCGATTCACCATCTCTGCTGTTCGTGATCTGACCACAGGCTACGACAGCAACCAACCAGATAACAAGGCGGTACGTCCTCCCACACACACCGATTGTTTTCACTACCAAAGCACCAATCTTGAATGTATGTGACAAAGATCTTAATTTAGATATCTTAACCTCACTTTAACCGTTGGTTGTCACATACTCTGGCTGTTCAATCCACTTGAATCATTTTCATACATCCTATTATTTTCTCAATGGGAACACAGCGGGCAACAGGTCACCCTGAGTTCATTATAGTTCATCAGAAACTCTTAACCGCCACGGTTGGGCCGCGAGCGCCCCCGAGAGGGCTGCTCGAAGTTTTTTGTTTTACGCTCAGTTTTAACGCCACATATGGTGGCAGTAGTGTGTCATTGAATTGACTTGACAGCTGCAAATCTGCAATAGTTAACAACTTTGGAGAAGTTCTTGAAAAGAAAAAATAATGACGGAAGTGATGGCGCCCCCCAACTGTTCACCTGTTGGAGCAGTTCAATTTAAATAAATGAATTTGATTATGAACATTTTAAGGCAATACTTTCATTTACACTTGTCTTCTGTAGAGTTTATTTATGAAAAGAAAATCTTTTATGATATTTAGACGTTTTATTATATTTATTTTATTCATGACTTACAGATTTTTTCTCAACAGCTTGCTTGCATCAAGGGTATTTTTTTCTTCTTTTTTTTCTTTCTTAATTTGATGAACATGACTTGCACCTGGTTCTGCTACTGGTTGGACTTTTCGATGACGAATATCTTTGCGCTTCTCAAGGTTTTGGTTTGGTTACATGTATTTATGTATGTTTGCAGGAATAGAATATATGTATATATATTCTATTCCTTGAATGGGCCCTGGTGGGCCTTGAGGTCAAAAAGGATAAGAACCACTGCATTAAGACGTTAGGCAGAGGACGACTCCTTCATACACCCTGACAGCTGAGAGGCATCTATTAACCTCTGTTTAGTTACTACGCTAATTTCCAGATTATGGTAAGAATAAAGGCAATCTAAAATCAAATCTTAGAAAAAAAATTGGAAGTATTATGCAATATTGGAAAATGTCAAGTTGGCTTGAAGGGTAGTTGATGTGAAATATATTATAAACTTAGAAAATATTTACACAAGTAGTAGTCAAATAACATGTTTCAAGCTTATAATGTCATTTTGCTCCTGTTCTTTCCTTGTTTTAATATGTATTACGAAATTTAACCAAAGTTTAAAACTTGTTTTCTGTCTGTTGGTATAGAACATCTAGTAAAAGGAAACTGATTGCCCACCCCTGACCTAGTGTTTAAGTATTCTTGCAAATATACCTGCTACTAGTACAGTACCTCGGTTTTCAAATGTCCCGGACTTCGAACAAATCGGAGTTTGAAAAAAAATTTCGTTTTTTTTTTTTTTTTTTTTTTTGCTTCGGATTTCGAACGAAAATCCAGAACTCGAACGCCCCCCAAAAAGCCAGAAAATGCGCTTTGTTATTGTGTATAGCGCAGCCTCTGTATGCAGCCGTGTCCCGTTAGCTACATTTACTGACTGTTTTTTCTTCATATTGAGGTGTAAAACCTTTCCTGTCTCCGCTCTGGACCGTGGTAGAGTGTCACAGGGGAGGTGCTCGCTCTCCACACCTCCGAGGCTGGAGCGCGCACTCCAGGGTTTGATGTTGTCGGGTGGAGCTCGGACAGGGATGAGGCTTGGAACGCATTATTTATTTTTCTATTAATTGTAAAATCGCTTCTTGAATGGCCTTCTGGAACGGATTGTGGTTGAGAACCGAGGTTCCACTGTATTACAATATTTCCCAAATGATCCACCAGACCGGATGATTCAAGGACCTGGAGTCCACTGTGATCCCTCCAAATGTGTGTCCAGGTCCTGCCCACGTCCAGTTCCAGTCAGATGATCACCTTCAGCTTTGCTAACGGGGGTGTGGCCACCATGCGGACCAGTGGCACAGAACCCAAGATCAAATACTACACTGAGCTCTGTGCTGCCCCCGGTGACAGGTATCAAGACTACAGCTTAGCCTTCAACAAGTGGATAAAAAAAACCACCTCATTCTTTTGCTGTCGTTTTACAGTGATGTAGCTCAACTGAGGAAGGAACTTGACGACCTGGTCAACGCCATCGTGGAAAGCTTCTTCGAGCCAGAGAAAAACAAGCTGCAGCCAAAACCGGAGTAGAAAATGTGTCTTCCTTCCACCTCTTGTCAAAACAGCTGTACTGTGACCAATACGCTTCAAGGTTCTCGCCTGAAATATACACATTCCCGAACATACCCAAGTGCTCACAAAGTTGTACATTTCTACAGTAATACAAAACATTTCCCTGCACAAAACCTCTGTAATGCTACCTGGTGATGTGAATCTAGTGTGGCTAACCCAGGATTTCCTTTCTTGATCGTGCTGTCTTCACACCTGGCCCCTTACTGCCCTCGTGCTCTCATGTCCAAGCAAGTGATCACACTCTATAAAGGTATATTTTGTCTGCTGAGATGTATTTTTGATTTGCACCTGATGGTATGTGGAGGCAATAGCATTAAAACAACTCTGATGTGACGCAGCTGTGTTTGTGATTTATTTCTGGAGCTGATCCAAATGAAGCCTGTCCCAGGGCCCACATGTGGCCCTTGGTCGGCTCTAGCATTTCACTGTGGGGACTGGTGGAGATGATTCTGTCAACTCCCATGAATGAAGCGTAAAAGTCTTCAAGACTATAATAAAGGTGTGTGACTACAAAGTATGGATGCTAATTCTGTTTTTTCATCCAGGGATTTCTAAGTCAAATATACAGTTTTTAATAAAAACTTTGTCTCATGTACAGCAGGACAAAAAACATACATAAAATCATTAGACATCAAATGAGCCTTCGTCCTGTCGTGCAGTCAGAGTAGGCGTGTACACCCTCAGTCTTAATACGTCTGGCAACATAATGCAAACAACTCAATGCCAAGTGGCCGCTCTAGATGGGCAGTTAGAGTTCCACCTGGCCACATTATATGCTCCTGTGAGGGGCCGTCAAGCCAAAGAAGAACACAAGAAGCAAAGACAAAATAGGGAAAAAAGATCAAACTATACACTGTAAATATCAATGCAATTGTTCCATAAAAATACTTAGGATCCATAAATGCTCCATAGGATAAAAAAATCTTACTTAGCCTAATGCTAAATATAAATTGCAATGCAATAGAATTGCAAAAATATTGCTCCACCCTATAGTCCCGCCCCTGTGTCGGGCGACAGTCGTCTTATTTAACAGCTGAACTGAGAATGACGTCGCGAAAACGTGATCAGCACGTTGGCTGGAGTGTGCCATCTAGTGGACTCACATAGGCATTGCGAGCGTCACTACATCAGGGAATCCAGCACTGAGCTGCAGCGCGTATTTACTGGCTGAAGAGACCTCAACAATAACATAAGACAAAATGACGAGCGGCCAAAGTGATTCAGGACACTTGGGATTTGCTGTGTGAAGTTTGCTTTCAGTGCAAAAATGATGGATTTATAGACAGAGCGATGTCAAAATGTGAAATTCTGTCCCACATTTGTATGCCAAACTGACCGCAGGTCATGAAATGGCTCCTTCAAGTGTGACATTTTATTGAATTTTAAAAAAAAATTGTATCCATTACTTGAATGGTGTTTTTAGAGTTTTGACGTCCCCGTTGCTTTACTGTCGACATTCACCGTTCTGTCTGTCATAGTCCTGTCAAACATTTGAAACACACTCTGTTGTCAGAACTTGGAATACAATTCAATGTTTTAAATGAACCAACAGAGCACATTGATTCTCTAGGAAGAACGGTCGGGAACAATTTTCTGCCTGATCAAAACCACCACGTTTGAGGATTTTAATTGCTAATATGGTCACTTGTTTTCCCTGATTTATTACATTGTCGTATTTAAAAATACCATTGTAATACTTGCCGTCGTTGTTACTGTAAATTAGTATTACTATTTGAATTATATTTATGGTGGAATATGTCTGAAGGTTTTCTGGGTCTTGTCAGTGTTGGTTGTCTCTTTGGGGAAAATGGTGTTTGACTGAAAACAGATCCCTGCTGTACACCGCATCCCTGGGCTCCTGCCTGGTGGAGTAGTGTACTTCCTCTGAAATAGATCAGGCTTTGAATGTTCTGTGATCTGAAGTACAGCATCTGACGCCAGACTTAAATACAATTCTGACCGACAGGTGTGAGGGAATACAAATGCCCACGCAGGCAGCACGCTGCCGTCACGCTGCAGCTCTGCGGGGAGGGGTTGACCCCTGTCATCTATATTTAACTTCACACAGACTCTCTCCGATCACTCAGTCGATTCTGCTCCGATATTACACGACATTCCCTTGTGCTCACTCTGACCGCGACACACCCTGGTCACAACTTTGGGGACAACACAGGTAAGAAAACAACGTTTTGGTTGAATTGTTCATTAGGGTTTAATGTGCCTGGAATAGCTCCTTAAATTAGTTATCCTTGCTAAAGACACCTCACAACTCAACTGGATCACTTTCAGTTGAGGAAAGAGAGAAACAACGTCACTTGATTCAAATGTTGTATTGACTTGTGCGTCCATTTAACGCTGTGACGAGTCCTTCAGACAGCAGAAGGTCACGGCTGAAGCCTTGTGATGGTGTAAACAACAGGCTTGACGTGTGCCTCCACAACTTGAAATACTTTTGATTATGAATCCAGTTTTTACTGCTAAGATAGATCTGTATTTTTATTATTATTATTATTATATGTGGTCTACGCCCTTGATATTGACTTATTTGATATAATAAAGTTGTTGTCAGATGGCAAAATATGTGGATATGATAATTATAAATATTGTGTCCATACTAACAATTGTGCTTTGTCGTTTGTGTGCTAATGTTTTGTTATCCTTCAGGGTGGCTCTGCATCCATGGAGGGACTCTACTTTGAGGTGAAGCCAAAGGAGAACAGAGCTCCGGCACCACCTCGTCCTCCCCTCATTTCCTCCCATCGCTCATGTCCGTCACTGGCGCGGCTGGACACAAATCAGCGTTCTTCCATGTACAATGATGAAGAGGAGGCTGAAGAGGAGGTGCAGTACAAGTTGACCCTGGTGGGCTCTCTGCTGGTCCACCGCATGACCACCATGGCCATGCTGCCCTGGGTGGTGGCAGAGATCTGCAAGTCTTCAGGCAGGAGAGGCCGAAATATGCCTGCTCTGAATCAGTGCGTTCTTCTGTGTGTGTCTGCCACTCGGGTGCGGTGTGTGACCGCCTGGCCCGAGGGAGTGGTCCGAGACCCTCTGAGACACACCGTGCTCTTCAAGTGCCGACCCCACCAGGTGGTCAAGCTGATTCATAACAGCCAGGAGCCCAGCAGCTTCGCCTGTCTGCTCAGAGACGCCCCAGACTGCTGCTGCTACGTGTTCCGATGTCAGGACCGAGCCGAGGTGGGTGCAGTTGGGTGTCAGATCGATCAATCATAAATATGTTTTCATTTTTTAATAAATAAAACTTATTCCTATTATATCATTTTTAAAAATGCTGCTAGTTTATAACCAAAAACCACAGATCAGAGAGAAGATTATTTTTTACTAAATAATTATGTCCCAAAATTACAGTAAAAATATCAATAAATCCAGGAAGACCTGCGGGCCTCATTGTTCCACTCCACCTGCCATATTTCTTTGTTTGTGGATGTATTTATTGGTCGCAGAGACTCCATCGCCTGGTTCTTCTCAGCAGTGCTGCTAATTCACATGCTAATCTGTGCACATGAGGAATATAAAATAACACCCCTTGTGTTGACAAAGAGATTTGAGTGAGGCGGAATCCATGTTTATCATGACCTTGTGAGAGAGCAGATCTGTCTTGGTGGCACGACAGCTGATGCAGCGTCATCGCCATCTGAACTCAAGAGGCCCAACATACGCAACATCACATGTCTAAATAAGACATTTTAAACAGTCAAATTGTTTTAAAGCAAAGAACCGCAGCCTGCGTGCGAGGCACGAGATCTGACCATCACTCAGTGTTTACTGATACACAATAATGGTGACATGGACAAATGTGTTTTGGGAACGGAGCTGTAAATGAGCTGCAAAAACACATTCAAAGATGAAAGATTGACTGAAACATAATTCTAAAAAGTGGTTAGCTCTTAGTTGAAGTAAAAAAAACAAACAAAAAAACAGAATGTGACCCAAATACACAACATAACATCTCGTGCGAATGACTCCACTAGTCCAGACACAGCCTGTGGGGACTTGAGACCGTAGAGAGGGAGAGTTTAGTCCTCCTCCTCTCATAGGCTCCACAGCCACTAAGAAGCTGGGACACACTTACAAACAACATACAGCATGCATACGTTACACGTACATGCTTTATTTTAATGCCAACATTCATTCAACCAAACCGTTCTCTGCTTATAAGCCTATTTTACTCTACCGCACTCCCATTTCTTTTATTTTTGAACAAATCTGAGGGAAGGCGGCGCCAAAGTATTGCGATTAATATGTTGATATGTTAAGATGTGTCCCCCAAATCAATAGTCAATACAGTCCAAACTACTGAAGCACATTAAAAAAAAATTAAGGTTATGTCCGTATTATTTTGCAGCGTTAGAATGTCAGAACAAAAGTAATAAAGAATAACTGACTAACTGAAGAATAATTTAGAAGGAAAAAAGGCAGTAAACAGTGGACACAATTGGAATCAATTACATGTGTATCTTATACATACATATATATATATCTCGACTCATCGTGACTCTTGTGAAATACCTGGACTTAGAACCTCCAAACAGATGCTAATTCCCTTTTTTCTTTTTTATCCCATTTTTCTACAATGGTGCTGATATAAATGATATTTAAGCATCAGTTAGTTATTAACGGAAAAGCATTTGTATATCTCACATGCTTTCAGTCAAATGTCCAATAAGAGCCTTGAACTGACATAGAGCTGGGTATTTATTTTGAATTGTTATTATCATATTATTACATTTAAACAAACATTTCATTTGTCACTGTTACAAACAAATACTGATATTTTAATTAAAATGTTCTCTTCATTCTTCTTAGTAATATGAACATTTTACTCTATTTTCCAACTACTTACAAAGAAATGTAAACAGGAAGTGACCACTGCTGCCACTAATCGCTAAGCCACCTGGCAATTTTTACTTATTTTTAATGTAAAATTAAAATAACTTTTTAGGATTAAAGCTCTTCCTTCTACTTCCTCCTTGTCATGGAGGGTTAATTGGGAAACATATTATTGGATATAATGTTTTTTAAGTGCCTTTAACAGCTTTTACTAGTCGGAGAACAGACGGTGGCTAGCTGACAGTCTGAAGCACCAGGAGTGTCCTGGTTCTCTCCTGGTGTCACAGCATTTTGTCTGAGCTGAGCCCAGCAGGATGTGGGACCTTGCTGCCATGGAAACACCCGCTCGTGTTGTATTTGTTAAGGGTTTGATTGTGGGTCAGTCGTGAGCAGGGTGGAGAAAGGAATGTGTGACGTCGCTCTGTGTCGGCACCTGTTGCTGCGGCAGCAGCTGTGACGCCACACTCACTCAAGTCTTCATTTCAGCAACAGTGTTTTTGTCTTGACTTTCAGAAAAAAAAAAACAATCGAGTTTGAATGCAGCTTAGTGTCTCTAAGTGTGTCCCGTGACGGACTAGTGATCTGCTCGCAGTGCCTTCATGAAGTGGTTGGGATGGGCTCCAGCGCCACCTAGTGGGAATAAATCCAACTAAATAATTCATGGAAATTAGAGAAAGCCGAGCTTTAACGAGAGGCCCTGGTGCATAAAACGTGACTAATATGTTTTCCTAGTTGCCCAATCGCATGCGTATTTGGATTAGTCTTTCGTTTGTTCATGGTAAAAGAGGAGCGTTATTGATCCTTTCAAAGCTGCCGCTCAGATGGAAGCACAGTAGGAAAACATCAACAGCACCTGTTTACCGTCGACATATATATATATATATATATATATATATATATATATATATATATATATATATATATATATATATATATATAGTCATAAATGTCCTTTAAAAAATGTATTTCGCCAATATAATTGGTCAATTGAAGATTTCTCTGTGTGATTTGTTTTTACCACAAAGCGGCAGTAAAGATTTAAAATTATAAAGGGAACTGTTTCAATCTCATCATAGTAGTTCGAAATGAAACAACTTGTAAATATTTTTTGCATCACTGAAATTATAATTATTATTAATAATAATATTATAAAGATAATGTTATGTATGTGAATATGAGGCGAATTGTGTTTAGTTTTTGTTTGTTTGTTTGTTTGTTTGTTGGAAATACAACTATGGTAGATGTGTAGATGTTTGTATTGTATATTTGTTCAGATTCATATCCTGTAATCTGACATACACAGGCGACCAGACACAGTACCGGGTTTGGCTCCCCCCCAAATCGGGCTGACCTTTGCTCTGGATTACATAGGCAGGGGTCCTCACAAATGCCCAGTATGGCATGGTTCACAGTTTCCATCACTCAGGTTGTCTGCATCCTAATGCCTTTATATTGATTCGCTTCACAAAAATGACGGGTGTCTCACAATCCAAACATCACTGGACGTCCCGCGTTATTCCGCCCAACGAGAACTTGACTAGAACCGAGTGCCACCCATTCTGTCTGTCATTTGGCGGAATTTGCTGAATCAAGTACAAAACGGAAATACACAAACTAAGAAAAAAATAATGGAAACGTCATTGAATTTCCATTTCCAACAACGTGAATTTATCTTATTGTGAAATGACCAGGCCGGATGTGCGGCTGTATTTGACCAACCATCTTGACACCCCGACACAGGAACTTCAGCGACAGGGAGCCAAACTTGTTCTCGAATGAAATGACAACAGTGTGCGGTAGTTTCACCCTAAAGTATAGAATGGCGACATTTTCAAACTAGTGTTTGTTAAGTTTATGGCCGATGGGATGAAAGCGCGACTCCAACGGCTCAACCTGTTCAACAGCAGACAGGAGCAGAAAGATGTGAGTAGAAAGCGGGCTAAGTGGACAGTTAGCTAACGTTGACAGCAAGTCAAAACACAATGAACACACTTCGTACATTATGTCTTCCAAACGTCGTCTTATTGGTCGATATACAGTTTTAAAAAGTATTCAATCGTTAGTCTCTCCGCTGCTGTTTAATTCACGTCAAACTATATGAAGACTGACGTCGTCTTTTCAATTACAATTTGTGTTTTTGATTCGCCTGTATGGTTATGCTGACTTTTTGTGTTTTAATTTTATAGAATAATGATGAAATGTCAAGGGACCAGTGGTCGATGTTTTGCTGTGTAATTCGTTGAGCGTTTTCCAAGAGAGACTACTGTATGCTCCCCAACCTTAGGTCGTTTTCCGGGGTTAAAAAAAAGAACTAGGGAAATAAACAATGACAATAAAAACATTATTTGTCTGTTGTCAATATAGTCACATTCAATCTCTAGTGAGGGATGTCTGCAGGAACTGGAAGAGCCAGCCGTAAGTGTGTAGCGCTGCACAGCTCTGATGGGAGGGCATGTTTTTGAGTCTGACAGAGGATAGTGATTTTCATGACCATTTCTGTCTCTCATTGTATGCCGTGTAGAACCGTTAAGACTTGCTTCTTTGGAAATAGCCTTGAACTTCTTCAATTTATTTAACAGCACTTTTGTTGTTCAATTAAATGTAACCTCTTTGCTCTGTTGCCGGGAAACAAAGTAAGTCCAGTACCCAATAATCCCTTTGATGTCTTTATCCTAGTTTACCTTTCATGTACATTTAATGATATAACACATCAAGTCCTAAAAATACATATTTTCATTTCATCCTTTGTTATTTTTTCAATTTTTTCCTTCATTAATTGCCGGAAGCGGCTCCATGCAAGACATATGCAAGTTGAAATGTTCAGATCACTGTTGATGGTGAATGATAAACAGATATTTATTTACCCTCATTATCAACACAGTAAAAAAAGCCTAGCTGAGAAGTAAAAAACTGTTGAATTTACGTAAAATTATTATTATGACAGCTGTCTTAAACAGTTAGTCTTCGACTTCATTCTCTTCCTTTTTATCCTTTTTTATCATTAGGTGATCTGTCAATCATTTTTGACTCACTGTTTTTGCATATTCAATTTCAGAAAATGACAGTCGAAAGACTTTCAATGTAGTTGTCAGCTTGTTCCTTCTGGAATGAGAGGCAAGTCTCTTTGTAGGTCACATGATGCGCCTCCAGCTGTCTGCCGTTCTTCCCACATAGACCCCACAATGTTTTCATAACTGTCTTGAATTCCAGGGGATATATGTGTTCTTTTTAGTTTATGCCTGCACATATTAATGCTGCGGAGGTACATCGACTATCGCAACATTTTGTTGCAGGTTACTGACAATTGACCTGTTTGTGACTGCTGTGAAAATGTTTTTAACTTCCCTGTTTTTATGTGTCCCCAACCTCATTACGCACTCCCTCACCACATGTGACACTTTTTTTACTGAAGTAAAAACAAGACGGTTAACCAGAGCGACTTCCTGTCCTGATTCCACCGTCCACAGTACTGTTGTATTTTTAGTCTGCGGACACTAAACAGATAAATTGTTCTATGAAATGTTATTGCTGTTTTGTTACGCTGGTGTTTAACAGTAGCTAAAATGTAACTCTGCAGCTCACTCTGAATCAAATTTTCAAAACGCTGCAAAAGCATTTTTCTGCTCGTCCTGCTTAAAGATTCAGTGTACATTCAGTTTATTATAGCAAAAGACCAACAACCGAATTGCATAACAATGTAATCTTTCAGTGGTACATGCGTACTTGATGATTCATATCACTGGAAATGAACACCAGCAAAAGTGCCACTTGGCAGGCTGTAAAAATATTTCATCCAGTCAACCATATACTCACATATTCCACTTACTCTTCTACTTACTTACTTACTAATCTGGAGCAGGGTTAAGATTGTGTACAGAAGTTCACAAATATATACATAGTTAGCTGTGGAAGGTTCTTTGTTTAGGCACTGATAAGTCAAATATATTTTTGCTTTTTGTATGTGTTTGAGATTGTATCAGTGTTGTGATGTCACACAGCTTGCTGCACTGGACGCAGCTCATCATGAATCTGAATCAGACAGTTTAAGTAAGAAAGTGTAGAACCTTTGCGCTATTCATATCTGCCTGCAGTAGCACTTGGGAGAGACATTAACCATTGACAAAGTAATTACTTGCTTTTTTGATAAACAGTAACTACAGTTTTTTTACGATAAATATTTGGTCACCATTGTAGCCTATAATATCATCAGCTAGCCTGTACTGTATTGATTAATTACCACTATGAATTACTTATTACAAATAAGTATCTTATTCAGTCAGATAATCTATTGCCTGAAACAAGGTTAGCCTAATGTTTAACCCTATTTTCTGTTGGTGTATTGCAGCTGAGCAGCTTCTCCTCACTTCATCATCATCTTACCATTTTAGTGAACAGTGTTTTAGTCTTATATAGCATGGATGTTTAAAAAAAAAAAAACCCAGCAGGCTTCTTCGTCCACTGAGTTTCTCTTGAACTTTGAACTGCTTTGGCTTCGCTTCACAAGCCATGAGTCTGAGGCACATGACAGAGGGAAGTTCCAAACTGGGACTCTGCTGGTTTGTCATGCTTTTTCATGATGTCCAGTTAAATATACTGTTCTTTTACTCACTGTTCTCTTTTTTATTGTTCATTTCAGTCTAATGCGTTGACATTTATTTTCCATTGCGATTTATGTTTCCTACACAATTGAAGGCGATGTGCTTTAGAGAGCTATCAAAAGGGTTAGTTTTACAGGTGTGAAGTAGAAGTGCAGAGACTCAAACTTGTGATTTTTGGGGCATAGAAAACAATCGAATCATCCATTCGGTGGCTTTTTCCCGTGCTGATGTTAAATATCAATATTTCTCCAAATCAAACTACACAAGATTAGTATGTGAGGCAAACATTTCAAACAACAATTTGAGTCAAATTAACGTGTGTTTTCATCTGTTTGCGTTTTGATCGAGTGCCTGATGATGCAGGCACTCGATCACCAACGCAATTTACCCCCAACATTTACTCTCATGAGGTGTTAGTGCTTCTTGTTATTGCACGTGAACTGCTTTCTGTAATTAGAAAGACTGCATAACATGTCAACCTTTGTTTTTTTGTTTTTAGGAAAGGAAAACAATGAAATTAAAATTACCACGGCATCATGCATCAAGGAGGTTGACGTGATCATGGTTGGGTTTTAACTAGGGATGGGACCGATACCATGTCAGTATTGGATGCTAACTTTTTGATGCAATGGAAATTTCTGTTCCAACCAGCAGAGATGACCAATCCATGAGCTGAGACTGAGCTTCATGTTCACCTGAAATACCTTCCCAGTCAGCTGCTCTGCAAGCTCACTGCAAACTGGAATGGATTTTCTGTACATTGGTGCGAGGCATGACAAAAACCTCAGTTTAGGAAGTCTAGTTTATAGAGCATTTATCAGAAAGAACCTGGAACAAAAACTGGCCTTCCAAACATGTCCACTGCGTGGAACTACTTCAGTCCTGTGCAGTATCTAGATGTTTAACCACAACTTGTTTTAAATAGTGGCACGATGGTTAGCACGACTGGCTCTCAGCAAGAAGGTTTAGGGTTTGAATTCAGCTCTGGAGCTTTCTGGGTGGACTTTGCATGTTCTACCTGTGCCTGCGTGGGTTTTCTCTGGGTACCGGTATTCTAGTTTTCTCCCACAGCCCAAAGACATGCTCACTAGGTTAATGGACCTGTCCAGGGTGTATTCCCGCCCCTCGCCCAAGCCCTGCTGGGATAGGCTCCAGCACTCACTGCAACCTGAACAAGACCAAGCGCTGGTTAACCGAAGATGGATGTATGTTGTTTAAAAGGAATAAAACAATATGCTGGTGTTTAGAACAACACAAAATTTCCCCTGCTTCAAAATAACAAAGCACTGTTTTCCAACTATAATAATCAAATGTAAACATAACTGTAGTGCAGGTGTCTGTATATATATATGTATATATACATATATATGATATTAAAATAATGCTTTCACATTTTGTCTCTGATATTCAGGAGTTCATTATGTCGACTGGACTGAAACAGTGTTCCATCTCTGCCTCTTGCGTAACTTCCTTCTTTTTTTGGAGGTCACCACTTACAGTTGCTCTCTGTTCTAATCCGGCTGAGTGTGAGTGACTCCTTGTTTTTCTCACTAGGCCTCAGCCTTAGACTTCCTGACGCAAATGTGAGTGAGTCATTAAATGAGCCGAGTTACCCCTAAGAGGTGGTGGTGTATTTATTTTTCGTTCAGTTTTGTTCAGTCATAATGAAACTGTCAAACTTTGGTCAGTTTTTCTTGTAAACAAACCTAATAGCAAGACCACAAGACTTAAGTCAGTGGTGATGCAGTGGTGATGGTGGTCAGAGACAAGTATACTTTTTTTTGGCTGTGCAAGCTGGAAAGCACGTCATTATTTATTTGATGCTATAAAAATTGATTATTATGGAATGGTAGTTGTTTACTTGAAAGGGTTGCCCCACTCACTTTTAACCCCATGTTTTATGTTTATAAACAACTGTGAGACCCTTTATTGTTGAGTTCATACTAAGTGTGTTTGTTCACACCATCCTTTTTTGTTATTCTTAATGCTTATCTGAGAAAAATCATCTTCATTTTGATGAGGTGAGAATATAAAAACCTATTGTTTTCAATACTGAACTATACAGTGCATCAGGCCTGACGACGCTGTGGCCCTTGAGCCGCATGTTGCTCTTTGCACAGTTTCATGCGGCTCTTCACCAAATGAGCTGCGCTGCAGAGTTTTTGTCAAGTTGCCGTTGAAATGGTTGCTGATACAGCTGTTCTGGTGAAATTTCAAGATATTGTCGCAAGACTTAGAATCTTGTTTAACTTTGAAACATAAACAATACGCCTCGCCTCATTCAATGCAGGTGAGAGTCGCGGTCCTCATCCATGAACAACACGATTTACATGACTTAGTCCCACGTTTCACTTTGCACTTTGTTTCACTGCAAAGTCTGTTTAATTCTGTGGAGCGAAGAGTTAACATGAGGCGCTCCTGTCTGCAGTGTTGCTCACACACACAGATCGAGGCAACGTTATTGGTGGCATGAGCCATGTAAAAAAAAAAAAAGGTATTCTATGCCGCTTCATATTTCGCAGAGGATCACAGTAAAATGTATGAATTTTTAAATAAATGCACAAGAGAGTTTTGCGGGATGCGAACCAGCAACCTTGAGACTCGCAGGGATAACCGCTTTACTTCTTCAAAGTGACCAGCTGTCCAGGTGAGCCTCACAATACCTACATATTTGTAGGATCTTGATGTTTGGCTCTTTGCAGCAACACAGCAAAAATGTGGCTCTGGCCTTTGACTGGTATCCAGTGCTGGCTAAACATCAGAGGAAAATAGCTGAGCTGTCATTTCACTGCGTCGCTTCGCACTATGCCAAGAGGAGGCTCAATCTGTGAGGCGGGTTGATTGTGTTGTGTTGAGTGTCCTCCTCTCTTCATTTTATTTTTCCTGTATTGGTGTCGCCTCATCACATTGTCAAAATCACATTTAGTAACAGTTGCTGTGTTTTGATGCTGTTCGAGTGATTTGGTGACACCTTGCACTGTGAATAAAAGCTCTAGCTTTCTATGTAAGAGCTGTCCAGCCTGTGTTGAACGCCAGTTCACTTACGAGGCAAGATGTGCTGAACCAGCGTCATTTAATGTTCTTTCATTGGCTTTTAATGGGGAACACTCTGGGGGGCTGTGCCCATACTACAGTCCCGCAGGCCGCGAGTTTGAGAACCTGGCACTAAAGTGAGGCGCAACATTTAAACCACGTTTTGGGCAATTAAAATTCAACATGCAATACTATAGTTGTGAGTGCTTACAACAATTTATTGCATTAAAAATGTATAATTATAAGATAGTAGTACATATAATTACAATGACAACACTATTATCATGTAAGCCCTGCAGTGTGTTTGTTAACCTGTGCTTGGCTTATGCCCACCTGTCAACTAATCCTTAAGATGGTGATGACTAATCGACTGTGAAAATAGTCATTAGTTGCTGCCTTAAACCACAGCATTGGTGTCGTGTGCTCCCCTTATAGCTAAATGTGTCTGAAAATTCCAAAATGAAGGCGCTTGTTTGAGCTGCTGAATCACTTCAACCATTTCCTTTCTACACAGAGAAGCAGTGTCACCCAGAGTCTATGGCAGACTGCCAACTTGAGAGGAGACACTGGCCATCCTCCGAAAACAAAGTCTTTTCAGTCTTTTTATTTGTCATTTATCACTCGAGCACATGTGTAAGCCCACTGTTGGGTTCACATCAGGTTTGCTCAGTTCAAGTTAAGCTACTTGAATCCTGACAACATTCCATTGAATAGAACATTGCTTGAGATATTTGAGCTAGATTGAAACTGTTTGGGCAGGCAGCCGTTTGCAGGTCAAAGAGATCTTTGAGTGTTGCTGACACACTTTTGCAGGCTGTTGAAGTGTTCAGTGTGCCAACTTACAGTGGGTTTTTTATATGAAACACAGTCGAGAATGTCATGCCTAAGCACGATCTAAGTGTGCTGGGCGTTTCAGAGGCTGCTTGGGACTCTTGCTTAGATGACATCACTCATATGAGTCACAGACGGCTTCTGTCTTACTCCCTGCTCTCTGTGGTGTAGCCTCGGTCTCGGTTTGAGACACAAATAAAAACCATGAGCATGTTGTCCCTTGCAAGAGAGGTTTTTTGGTGTGGCCACACACTGTTCATTGGCGAATAATTAGTACAAGAACAAGGTAAACTTCCTTTATTTAAACTTTTTGCATATCCACTTCCTCTCTTTCCGATAAAGAGGTAGTTGATATAGGTAGCACTAGCAGCATGCAAGTGTTCATCATTGACATTGTACAATAAATAACATTATACTGTACCAACCAATGCATGTTGGTGAGAAAGAGCAGGGTTGTTTACATGTCGGTGCATTTCTAGTCATCTTTGTAATGAGCACAATGTGATCATTTTTGATGAACAATAAGGAGAACAGGTGCAAAAATATTGTGGTAGTGTTGTGTGTAAAGCGTTTCAGACATTTATTTTCAATTGCTTATCCTTGTTTCTGGGTCAGACGGCTGGAACTATTGTTGGCCACTTTTTGTGGGAAGAATGAAGGCAATCTAATCTAAACCGCGTGGGGTGAAAGGCTGGGGGCTCCCTGGACAAGTTGCCAGCGCATGTGCTCCGCACACACTGACTGCCGGTCACACATTCAATCGGCAGTTGCTGTATGCATGTTTTTATACCAGACTGAGTGCCTGGAGGAAACCATAACAAGTCCTGAACAAGAAAGGAGAACAAAAATTGTTCCAGGGGTCTTGCTTTGAGGCTACTCAGGGTACTCAGTGGACAAGTTGGTAACCACTCACGCCATTGTAGAGTCAGAAAAGTCTAGATATGGTGTACAAATTTTAATGATTTGTCATTGATCAATGACAAAGGCAAGTCAACTCTTCAAGTGTAAAACCATTATCACTTCATATTTGACCTAATTCTGTCTTTGGTTGTGTTGTACAGAGACAACCCATACTTTGTGCGAAGGGTATAATAAAATTGATATGCTCAATATCGCTACTTTATGGTACGATATTGTCTCTGTATTTTTGCTGAAATATTGCTGTACTCGATTGTGTGATATTGTCTCAGCTATATCTATATTTAAAACATAAATACTTGGATATGCCTGCATTTGTGAAATGTTTAATACTAACATTTTCTTTCTGTACACTGGAGTTATTTTGTTGATTAAGGGAGCGATTCATTGCACTGTTGGAGTGCAAAATTTAACTGAAGGTCTGACTTCATAACTTCATAATGAACTTGTTTTCATGCACATAAAATTGTACTACATTATCAGATTTTCTCCCATTAAGAATGATGGTTCTTATTACAGTATTTTGTTGAACCTAAAGTATGGCAATATACTGTAACGTATTGTATCACCACCTCTGCATTGGGATACGTGTCGTATTGCAAGACACCTGCCATTACACAACCCTACTTCGTCCCATGTTTATCTTAAACTAAGTGATTGTAAGACGGAACAAGGTCAAAGTTCATGAATCGGCGAAGCAAGGTATACATGGCCGTCGCTGCTTCAGACTTTGTGTTTCATCAAATGCCTTATAAGGACAGGAAAGGCTGCAGGAGTTGAACTGGAGCTCTTTGATTCTGAAGCACCGTGACACAGCTGTGATACTCTGTATGATGTGTTGCTTCATCGTGTTGCAATAGTGAGTCAGAGGAAGTTACCTGTTGGGGCATGTTTGTGTTGTCGTATCAGTACAGATGCATCCACATTCCTTCCCTTATGATCTAAAAGTAGCTCATAATAGAAGTTGACATTGTTCAACACACTGCTACTTATTGTCAGCGTGACAGGGAGCAGAGGGGAACGGCTGGCTCTGCGGCTGAACTATGTTAGATTGTTCTCAGGAGGACATTTCAATAGCATACATACAATGTTGTGTTGCATGCCTTTCATCACAACTCTGCTGTGGAGATCCTGCTGATTGAAATTGAAATTGTGGGTCTTGTTAATCTGCAATAGCCTGTGAAGATGCTTGGAACTGTTGAGTGAAACAGTCCGTTCAACCACTCATTTTGTTGCCTCCGTTCTTTGTGTCTCTCCAGGTCCCTGAGATCATCAGTACGCTGAGGCAAGCTGGTAAGACCTCTGCTCGCAACGATGATGCCACAGATAAAACCTCCACAAGTTCTGGAGGCTCGGAATCTTCAGAAAGCGCAACAGTCTCTTCTCGTTCCTCATCGGGTTCCATAGCAGCCACCTCAGCGGTCTCCCCAACAAACTTCGCCAAGAAGTTTGAGGTTTTGTTTTGTGGCCGGGTGAGCGTCGCTCACAAAAAAGCCCCCCCTGCACTTATTGATGAGTGTATTGATAGGTTTGGCCAGTCTCAAAGCTCAGGGGACACTGGTGGACACGAAGCCGGTCCAGAGAGGGCGCTGGCCTCCCAATCAAATGGACTGGAGAGTGTTACTACCGAACGGAGCACCTCAAAGCGCCCCCTTCTTTTTAAGCGGGACCCAAGCTTCCCTTCTCTACAGGCTTTGGATGAAAATGGACTATCTCCAGAGCTCTCTCATGGCAACACTACTGAGGCTCACATACTCTCAACTGGAGTTCGGCCCACCAGCCTACAGGAGAACCGGACTATGCTGTTCACGGTAACGTATCTTGAAATAGTTAGGTCCTACAGTTAGCTGAAGCTCCATGACTGATGACAGATGTGTTGCTGCTAGAACAGCTTGAGACTTAAAAGTTGTCAATATTCCTTGCATTCAGGGTCACAATGCAATGTCGACACCTTATAAAGCCTGCGCTGAAATGGGATGTCAAATTGCCCTTGCATATTCCACTTTTTTCCCCTCGGAGGCAGAATTTTCAGTTGGGTGACCCGCAATGGAAGCCCTACAGTACCTCATGGTATTCTGGAAAACCCAATATGGCTTCTTCACAATTGTAGACCCTGAACTGAGCAGTAACCTTGTGACTCGCCGAAGTGGGTCGGGCTCAAGAAATCCAAAGCGCCACCCAGGGGTCATATATGGCCCTTCATTTGTCTCAAGGCTCTCAACTGCTAGCAAAATTTTAATTTATTTTTCGCCAGAATTGTCAACCAGAGAAAAGATGTCATTGAAAGTAACAGCGTTGCTAGTGGAGAGAAAATAGAGTCTAATAACATAACTAGATCATTGATGACATATATTTAGTTTAAAAAAGGTCAAACTTCAACCCCCCCGTTTGTCCAAACATCTGTGGCTAAAAAGATGAGACGTTTCATCCTGTAATTTTCAGGGAAGTCCACGTCATTCAATTACTGGAGAGTAACAGATCCCCTTATTGAAGCTGGAGCATGCAGCCATGTGACTTTATTTCAATACAGTTCAAAAATGTGTGCACCTTCCGGTGTCCAAAGAGGCTAAATGATCCCAGCATCATGTTACCCAGACTTATCGAGCATCGTTGCTTCATTTCAATGTTGCTTCTAGCTTTATGGCAAACGCATGTAGTAACTTCACTCTGTTCCTTTAGATCAAATCCAACGCTGCGCTTTTCTCATAAATATCAAGTATTCACCACAATGACTCAGCAAATGCTGACTGAGCTTCAGCTACACCAGATCCTTTGTGACCGTCGGCCGACCTCAGTGACCTCATACTGACAGCAGTTATCCTGTTTGGGGCTGGAAGAGGAAGTGGTCAGCACTGGCTGGAGGTAGACCAGTGTAACCGAGCAGCTGCCGATGTTTGAAGGAACACTGGTGATACATCCTGTTCAGCATTTGTACGGCTGATGAAAGCGATGGTTTGGATGGTGTCCTGTCATTACATGGCATGGACAGAAAACATATTTCCTGACAATCAGACATGAGGTCACTCACTCTTGAAAACCTCACTGTGGAGTGTTATTTGATGCAAAAGAGCAGAAATATGCTCCTGACTGTGTCGCTTTGTCCTTCTGCGTGCAGCAGAATCACATCAGTAGTTACTTAAGATTGATCTTGGATGTATTCATGAGGAGTATAGTGAATACATTGTAACCTGCCACCAGTTTACCACTTAAAAAGCTAATTTTAAACATGCGCCTAGCAAAGGAATTAAAAAACAAATATATAAATTATAAAAATGTAAAAATAACGAGGTCATCTGAATACGTGATATACTGTATCTAGTGTGAATGGCCGTCACATTATAGCCAGAGCTGTCTTCGCTTGCTCTGTTCTCAGCTTCTCTGCATTGAATTAAGTCCTCAATCGTTTCCGCAGATAAAAGTAATGACAGGAAATTCTCTGTCTCCGAGGAGCTGCAGGATTTGGTTTGGAAAGACCCATCTGATAATGTGAGCTCCTTATATGGATACACAGTGTATTTAGATTAACCATTTACTCTACAGACGTGCCTCAAATAAATATTTGACAACTTGACTGCTCTGTGGGTTTGTCAGAAGAAACCCAGGCCTGTGTGCTGTTAACAAGCAGCTGCAGTGGCAAAGTGCTGGTGATAAACATTCATGACCACTGTGGGCTAAATAATGACTTGCTGGTGGACGAGTTGTCTTCACGTGCGTGCCGTTTATTGCTAAGATGTCATATTGAACCTTTTGTTACACTTTTCCATCATGTCTTCTTAGTTGTGTTTTTATGTCTTTCACTACATCTTCTTGGTCACTGGCTGCCTACTCTTTGTTTGTGTATTCTTTTGTTTCCATAATTACTGTCAGAATGTAACATGTTGTTCTGTATGTGAAAGGTTGGCCGCTCTCAGATCTATCTGGTCAGTCCAGACACCAAAAAAGTTGCAATCGAGAAGAGTTTCAAAGAAATCTCCTTCTGCTCACAGGTATGTCTGTATAAGTTTCTTCCCAAATATTTTATGTAGTTCAATTGATGTATATTAAGGAACTGTCGCACGCTGTCAAGACAATCTATCTGTTTTCACGCCAGTGAGCAGGATTTTCATAGTGAATCATCTGTCTCCATGCTGAACCTAAAAACTGTGTCTCAATGGTCCAGGATAACTAGACTCAATCATTTACTTTTGATATTAATCCATTCAGTTTAGTGCGGAACTTGCAAACAATGGATTGACCATGCAGTTACTGCTCGACCATTGAGTGAAATCCTTGTTGACCGTACTGTATTGACGAATATGAAAAGTCAATAGTGTAATGTAGGGTGATCAAGCAACAGTGTGGACATATATAATATTTATATCCACAAAAAGATGAACCTTGTCAATGAATCTGACCTAGTAAACATGTTACTTTACTTAAACATGTACTTTTTTTACACTAACTGGACTACAGTCAGTTGTTCCATTTACATCTGTGGTCTCAACCCGCGAGGTGAACTATAGAATGAGTGTTGCACCAAAGGCCTATCCTTTTTTATCCAATGAGAGTTTGATGGAAAACGCAGAATAGGTAAACTGAAACGTATGACATTTTTTAAAAATGTCATTTTTCTGTTATAAATATACATATAAGTATTCATAGATTCAATGATACTTGTCCATAAGAGCCTCGGTTCAAAGACATCCTGTCAGTTTCGCTGTATATAACTCATGCTTGCCAGGGCTTATCTAGAAATGAAGAGCTTTTATTCACAGTGCAAACCCACCAAATCTCTCAAATGTGATATTGACAATATGATTAGATGATATCAATAGAGACGTAAATTAATCAAACAATGAAAAAATGAACTAGTGGGCACAGTGGAATGAACAGATTGAACCCATTCATGCTGGACTCATTCAGTCAATAAAGTTTGAGACCCCTGGTTCACATTGACTATCTAATTATAACAGATATTTATAACAATATATACAACAAATATATACAACAAATCTGTTGGAATTAAATGGTCTGATTCGACTGGTTTTGAATGATGTGTGCCTTATGTAGTTAATGGAGTTGGCCTCCTTGTACACATTTGATCTGTCTCCCTGAGGCTGGGCTGAGCTTTGTCTCCCTGGCCACTTCTACTCCACCTGACAGAAGCACCAACTTAATTCCTAACCAATATGGCTCCTCCATCTCAGTGGCTGAAGCAGTATTCACAGCAGCAGCGTCACAAGCTCAACAGCAAAAGCTCCATCAACAAAACCGCTCGTGTCGCCAGCATAATGTTAATTTCACAATAATGGGAAGCAAATGTGTCAACAAAATACAGATACAAATAACTGGAATAATGTAATATTCTCTGCTAGAACGTGTTGCTAGGATACAAATGGATAGAGGAAGTAGTGCTGTGGAAGAGTCATTTCTTCTATTGTGTCTGGCTTTTTGCTCAGGTTTACGGTACTGTGGCTACTAGAGAAGTTTGGTTCAGATTAGGAGCACATAATGCTGAATTGGATAGCATGTTTTGGTCTCAAGTAAAAAGGCAAGATCGCGTCTTCTGTCAGAGTTCATTCATTCAGATAGTGGAAAATATGCATATGTAACTGTAACCAAGGTGGTGTATCAACTATCCAACCGTTAAAATTGCATCTTCCGTTAATGATGAAATTAAAAAATGTGAAACACTTTTGTACTTAGTGACAGCGTAAAACTGACCATCTACATAGCCTTGGAGTTCTTCAGGGGTGAAGATATGGTGTCGTAAAGGGTTTGTCTGAAACGTGTAATGATGACCTTTGCTTTTTGCAAGTCGGGATCATCTGTACTGTCTTTTTGTGTAATGTTTTGCACTGGCATCGCTGCTTCATCCTCCTAATACTCATATGATGTGCTGTTTTACGGTCTTGCACAAGCTCTTAACAACCAGGCTCTCTCTTTAAAGGGTATTCGGCACGTGGATCACTTCGGCTTCATTTGCAGAGAGACAGTCGATGGAGGAAACTGTCACTTTGTGTGTTACGTTTTTCAGTGCACAGATGAATCCCTGGTGAGAGTTTCACATTCTGAGCAATGCATTCAATTTAAGATCTCTGTCTTCCTTGAGTTGTGAGTGAAGAGTTTGTTCGGGTTGTGTTTTGTTTTCGTAGGTGGATGAGATCATGCTGACTCTGAAACAGGCCTTTTCTGTAGCAGCTTCGCTGCAGAATGTGAAGAGCCAGGCACAACAGTGTGACAGCTGCCCCATGCAGCAGCTCCATAAACTTTGTGAAAAAATAGAAGGTGAGAAATGCGTTTTGGCTTCATGTGAAATCAAAGAAGGTTTATTAACTAAATCTCAGTAAGTTTGCTCTTATGTGATGGGTTTCATTTTCTCATCATTCAGTCTGTATGAACTGAGCAGTCCCTCTTTTCTGCTGCACTGTATACATTGGTTGCTAAACTAGGACAAAAATAGTTTCTTTAAAAAGTAGCTGGTGGTCAACCTGGTAAAACCACTGACTGACATTGGAAAGTGACAGATTTGACACGCCACCCTCTGCTTTCAGGTCTCAACCCTTCCAAAGCTAAGCTGGAGCTGCAGAAACACTTGGCCTCCCTGGATAACCATGAGCAAGCTTCGATCTTTGAAAACACAATGGTAACACAGTGTTTTGATGGCGCTGCTCAGGAGCGAAATTTCTGCCGTTAATAGAAACTGTGCAATCAATTAAAAGTGTTACATGCTTCTTCAGCAAGACATTCTAACGGTTCTAGTCTTTCCGAATTGCTGCCATCTTTTTCTGTGATTGCACTGCCATCTTCCGGTGATGTTGTTGAATTACATGAACTTTGTATATCTTCATTTCCTCTTTTTGCTCAATCAATCTTGTTTTGTGTTGTTTGTAGAGAGCCTGTCCAAAGAGTGACAAGGAAGAGAACGAGTTAGTGATGGTGTCTTTGAGGAAGCTTTATGAGGAGTGGCAGAACAGTCATCAGCACACAGCTAATGGTGAAACTAAGCAGGTAATTTATGTCTGGATTTTATTATATTACAACAAGGCAACATTCACTTTGTAGATGTATTTCCAATTACTTCAGTGAATGAAGTGTATGCACCAGGTGTTAAAAGTATTCTTTTCTGTTCCTCACTCGTCTCCTCTTGGGCCTGTCTAGGTAGAGGAGGCAGCTCCCGGCCCCGTGGAGGTTCCGCAGCAAAGCAGTGGTCGGCAGAGACTGGAACAGTTCAAGAGCAGAGCTAAGCGTTCTCTCACAGAGTCCCTGGAGGGCATTTGGAAGGTTGGCATACTCGATTACGTCGTACCTTCACACACATGCAAAACACACATGGTTATGCTTATATGATTTTTTTCTTGACAGGACGTCACTGGTACAGTTGATGATGTTATAAAATCTATTTAGCATTTCAAAGCTTTCTCTAAATCTGGTGTCATACATAGCACAACAACTTGTAACTTGTTTCACATCCTTGTTGGGGGCTTGAGGTCTCCTGCCTTTGAACTCAGTGACTCTATGTCCCTGCCATAGGGATGATGTAAACATTCTAATAAAGTAGAGTAGACCTCAAATGTATCATGGAAAGGTGCCACAGATCATGTATTCCTCTAATTTTAATACACTTAATCATGTGTCCTGCAAGTAAAAGTGTTTTTCTAGCTTGATTGAATTGTTCAGAACGTTTGAGTTTGTTAACATTTTTCTATCCTGTGGCATTAAATCTGATTTTACAAGCTTCAGTGGGCGTACACATCTCAGGCTAAGATTGTATTTAGCTGTCATGTTTACAGTGATCCTGTTTGCTCCGGCAGGGAAGCAGCAAGGCCAGAGCTCAGAGGGACAACAGTGTTGGAAGTGACAGCAGCGCATCCATTTGTACAACCAGCAACAGCCAGGACCAGTCAAGTTTCGATGACCCGCTCCCTGGCTCATCTCATCTGCGACCAACCAGCCCTCTCAAGTAAATGTTTACACCTCAGGCTGTCCACTGTTTTTTTATGTGAAGCAGAAACAATTCAGTCATGTTGGTGCAGCCTCTTATTTTGCAACTAGATTGCATAAAATACATGAATAGGTTATCAACCTTTAATATCAAGGCTATAGAGAAGACCGTCACGGTCCGAAATTGAACTTTAGATGATTAATGAAAGTCAATTTTTTAAATATAGAACAATGTATAAATTGTCTCTCACCATTGTGACTCTCGCCATCAGAGACATACATTTCTTGTTGTTTTGGTCAAGTATTTGTAAAATTACATATTAAGTTTACACTCAGTCGATATTTAAGTATTAATACAGTTAATCTCAGCCACATGCAAACAGGTGAATTGTTGTAAATAAGAAATTATTGACTCGCTGAACATAAATGTTGCTTGACCGAGCTCAATGAGGCATGTTCCCATCTTCACATCAGGTGCCACAACTCGACAGGAGACTTGAAGCACCTGGACAACTCCCTCCTGTCTTCCTCCTCCTCTTCTATGTTAACCAGTGAGGGACAGCAGCAGGGCTTTCGCAGACGGGCCAGCACCTACAGCCACTCGCCCACCACCGCTTCTGCAGAGTTCTCATTGGAGAACCCACTGTTTTGTACGCCAAAGCAGGACACCACTGCAACTACTGCAGCCAAACACAAACTTGTACGACACTACTCTGTCAGCACGGACTCGCCCCATCAGAGCAAGTAAGTTTGTTTGGTAGTAAGTCAGAATTTTTTAGACCATTATGAAGACTAGAAGATTGAACTGCTCTCAAGGCTTTTTTCTAATGTGAGTATTTGTTGAAATTGAATTGGTCCATTTTTCATACGAGTATTTATGCTTCTAGTTTGATTGAGCAGTCTCCTAGGAAAATAAATAAACTGAAATATTGAGTTATTATTTTATTGTCTATTTTTAAAATATTTTTTCGGCCAATCAAATTGAAATCCTCACTCCATTCGTTTGCTTTTCCATTCCTTTATTCGCCACACCACAAGTTTGCTTTTTAGCAGTCTTTCTTTATCACATTTTCCGTGTCCTTATTGAACCACTTGTCAGACAAATAGGCTCCACTGCCCCTTCTGCTACTTCCTGCTCTTCCCTTCCCTCTCCTCTACCTCCTCATCATCCTTCTTCACCTTCAACCGCAGCAAGGCTCAGTAAAAGAAGGTGAGGGTCCTTCATGTTTTGATTCTGCACATCTATGTTGCTGCTGTTGCTCTTTGCTGCCTTCACTCGTTTCCATCCCATTTTTCCACCTCAGACCATTGGTCGGTCTGCGTGCTCGTCTCCACTCCTCATCCTCTGTCCCTAATTTTCTCAAATTTCAATTCCTGGCACCTGTCCAAGAGAATGATTGGCCTGAAACCAATATCAGGTAGGATTTGGGTGATCAGATTTTGGGTTTCTGTGTGCTACCAATCCTTTACTGCTCTGCCTGGTGACCATCCTGTGGACTGGTGTTTGTGTGCAGTGATGTTGGAGCCATCTCACCTGTCGGTGGACTGAGCGTGGTGGGTGAGAGCCCTCTACGCAGCCAACGCCATTCATGGAGGCAACAGATCTTCCTGCGAGTTGCTACACCACAGAAGAACTCAGAGTCAAGTGGTAAAATGCTGAAAAAATAAACATAGACATCATTGTCCAAAAATGAATGGACAAACTTGAGTGAACATACTGTTAGGAATAGATAGAACAGTACGTTAGAATCATATTTTCACCTCTCTCAGCAGAATCATGATTATATTTCACTGTAAAGAAAAAAATTTCAGATTGTCAGATTTGTATTATTTGCTTTCCAGGCATGCTTGCTCACCTGTCCCAAACAATATCTTTATTACCATTTAAATTCCAGCGACTAGTCAGCCAAGCATTGTGTCTTACTTCTCCTGCAGCCATGACGTTTGGGTCTTTACATGCCTCCACTGTTTTTTAGTTGCAACAAGGTGCAGTGATTTGTTGTAATTCACTGTCATTTGGAAGCTACATAAGTCAAATAGATGACTACTCGCCCTACCGGTTAATACAGTCTTAATCAGTTTTCACATATTCATAGTGCCAATCTGATCAAGAATGGCTACTATTTAAAAAACTATTTAAGGATAGTTTTTGCTGTCATATTAGATAGTGCCATCTTTTTAATGATTCAATGATGTCTGGAAAACTTTATCGAGTAAATACAGGTTTTGTAGTAATTGATCACCTATATATTTGACACCAGAATGATCCCAGAGCCACATTTTTGTGCTACTTTCCCGAAGTGTCTTTCAAACTCATATTTTCCATCCTCAGCGTGATCTGATTTAGTCTTTTTCTTCATGGACAATTTGGTTTTGACCTCACATTGTATGCTCTGGCATCCCTGTCAGACAGTGCTTACTCCTGGTTAATCTGTTATTAATTATAATCAATTAATTGAAAAGAATCTTCGCATGAATTAAAATATAAATATAGCTGCAGTGACAGAGTTAGTCCACTGCGCGTCGCTCTGTCATTTAACGTACCTATAAAGCTCTCGCTCGTGAGCTGAGCCCTGTATCAAGATTGACTTGGCTGCTGCCTGAACACCAGCATCGGTATATATACTTTGATAAAGATAAAAAAAGAAGACGTATTCTATTTGCCTTTCTGCTTCTGTAAAGCACAATTCCATAATGCATGTGTAGTCAAGTTTTTACATTCTTCAATGGCCAGTGTTTTTATTTATATACGGTTCTCTTCATTTCCATTGAAAAGAAAGACAAGGAACAAATGACAAACTTTTGATCATTAACTGTTGGAGGCTTGAGGCGTGGCACAGCCCCAGAATGTGATATACTGTGATAAGATGGTATGTGTTTTGTTGTCATGAACATGTCTTGTTGTGTCTGCCTATGGCTCTTGTGCTGGCTCGTTCTCAGATCTGGCATTCAGATAATTATATGTATGATCCATAGGTGTTTGACTGACTCAAAGAGCATTGACGGTTTCAATTGTTCGGCTGGCCACATTCTATTTCCAATTTCCTGGAAAAATGAAGTGGCACGTTCACAAAATTCTTCTTGAGGTCATTTGCTGAATTTTCTCCCTTTTATTGTTTATCATTTTGCTGAGGCATTGTTGAGATGTTCTTGTTTGCACCAGTAAGGTGGAATTTATAGGATTTATTTCATTAGAGTATAACAGCTTTCTCCCCTTCATCTTGGCTTACGTGATATAGTTCACATAGTTCACAGACCTGGTGCCTGCATAAGCCGAGCCTTCTGTGGCATGACTGCACAGACAAACTCTGCAGACTACATAAATAACAGAAATACAGATGAGGCATTGACAGTCTCCTGAAAAAGTTTTTGTTCTGTTAAGTCGACGGGAAGGTCACTGGTCAGCGCTTTGCCTGTGTTATCTAAGTGCTAAGCAGAAGTAGGTTGGGCGTGGTGCTCTATATTTATTCACACAAGTTGGGCCATGGTGGCGTTTGGTGTGTTTGTTTTAAGTGTGTGCCAACGGTAGTACAAGAAGTACAAGAAAGTAAAGTGCAATTATGTATCTTCATCAGCCAGACTCACTGCACGATACATTGATTTTTCTCTTTATAAATAAGAAATACTATGAAATACAAATACGTTTGTTTTTGTTTTTTTGTGGAGTAAACCAGGCAGCTTCATTGTTCGTGTACAATGAGATATATTGGAGAAGAGACCTTAGTGACGTGATCCTGACCATTTAAAAAAAGAGAAGTTAACATTATACTTCAATAAGTTGTCTGTAGTGATGCAGGTCTTCGGTGGGTGGGGGTTTCTTGATGACTGCTCGCGCCGACAGCGCCAGACTGAAGCGCCAGCCTTGTTGACCCACTTTACATTCCGTGTACTCGCGTCACACATTCACCTGCTAAAACTTTGTTCTGACGGAGTGTCATGTTTGCTCAGGGAGTGTGCCACTTTCCTCAGAATGGTGTTTCCATCATCTCAGGGAAGCATGTGTTGCTTCATTGTAGTCATACCAGTAAATTGTTGTGCTCATTTCCTATGGTATTGTCGGTATTGTGGAGAATGTGGAATAGTAATAATAATACTGTTGTTTTTGCCTCTTAACTTACCATTGCACACAGACATTTTTCATACCCCGGTGACTACTTATTCATACTTCATTCATGGAGGTTGAATTTGTTCAATTTCACTTCACATGTAAAGGATGGATTTGAATTTTAAAATGTAGTGGAATTATTTTGCTTATATGTTAAAGATTGGAACGATTCTATAAAGATAAAGCCAGTATTTTAGATGCCTTTGATTCGATGTAAAAATGTCAGGTTACACCAGTGTAGAGTCTCACCGTAAAGTGTAAGTTTTCAAATCTTAATGGAGTCGAATGTTTTGGGTCCCCGATCTCAAGACACTCTCACAAACACGCACACACTTGCTCAAAAGTATTCTTAACTTTGTTTCTAATTCATAAACCTGTGTCTGGCTGCAGCTGTCAAACTCCAGGCCTGTGGTCCAAATCCAGCCCGCCTCATCCTTTAAAGTTTAAAATTAAATTGAATACTTGTTTAAAGCACAGTGAAACTTGAACACTCAAGTGCTCGTTGTTACTCCCGAACCTGACAATGTTTATTCCTTGCCATTTGCCATTTAATTGACTTGGAAACAGTTGGGAATGATTATGGGAGAATAAACATTGCATTTGTTTGGCCTGTGTTCACCTGGACTGTTTATTATTTGGTCCCTGATAACCATTCCTTAATTGTTTTGCAAAGAAAGTGTTTCAGTGCTAAATTAAAAGCTGAAACCCAACAAATGAGTACAACGTCTGTAATGAAGTCAGATGGATTTTTTTGTCTTCACTTTAAATTGAGATGTAATTGCATATGTTGCTTAGAAGCTTGTCCAAAGATAAACACGGTTGAGAATTTTATGTCTTAGTGGTTTACATACCAGGAAATAAAATGAGGCTTCATGTATGCTGAGGCGGATGATGATCAATGATTTTCATTATTTCTTTCAGAGCGGCTGGACTCCTGTCTGGATGGGATTCAAATAGTGGTTGGAGGAGGAGTGGTGCATGAAGAGAGGACGAAAAAGAGCGGAGCTGAGCTGCGGGAGCTCTGGAGGAAGGCTATTCTGCAGCAGATCCTCTTGCAGAGGATGGAGAGAGAGAACCAGAAACTGCAGGGTAAGAACTAGAATTGAGCCCTTTTCAGATCGATGTGGGAGCAGCCGCGGTCTTCCAAGATGGCCAACATATTTCCCCCACATTTTCAATATACAAGTAACATCTGACGTAGGACCTGCTCGACTTACGTTCACCCGTACTTATGACGAAGGCCAGCAGATGCCTATTTTTTTTAAATTCTATGTCTGCTACCGCAGCACGTAGCAGCCCGGCAACGCGTACGACAGTTACAGCAGCACAGTGTCCCAGCATCTCACTCTCACACAGCCATCTACCACTACAGTGGTAGCTATCGACAGTCGGTCATTTTGAATGGCATTCGACTTTCGTCCAATCTGATCCCAGTCGTACCCGAGAGACCTTTTGCTAAGAGTCTTATAAAGTCAGATCCAGATTAAAGTGTAGGTCTGCAGGGGTTAAAATCGCGAACTGATCAATCAGTCGATATCCATAAATCACCCATAGTACAGTACAACACAGTTCAGCCCCAAGGTGAGAAGAATTCAAGAGCAGGGGATTTCAGTCAAATATAAACGAAACACTTGATGCACCCGTGTCGCCTGTGATGTTCGGACAAACAGGCCCCTGTAGAGTGTTTGTTGTTGAATGTGTGTAGCTAACTGCGCCACCTCTGTCTTGACCTATTTGGCATTTATAGTTTGAGAGAGTACCACACCTATAATTACCTTTTGGTGCACACAAACCGTTAATCCCCTCACACACACACGCACAGGTTTATCAGACGCACACACACTTGGAAATTACTGCTTAGTCAGTCTAAAGAGGAAAATGGGTCAAGTGACATGAGTGGGTGTTGGCCGATATTAAGGTGAATGTTTTCATTTCCACTTGTGTTCTGTGCTCGAGTTACCCAATGTCAATTTGATAATCTTGTAGTTGTCAGGGTAACCTTTGCTTTCCCCAAAACACCGAGTATCTCCAGTTGCTTTATGTTCTCCCATCAGGCCTGTTGTGGTTCCTGTGATGCTTGAACACTTGACTGATTTGGCTAATTGTAATTGGCTAACTTGAGAGTTCGACCACAGGAAGGTGTTGCAGACTTATGTGTGATGAAAAGAAATTTAAACCTGGAACATGTCGACTGCTCACACTCATGTTGACTGGCAACAAGGCGCTTCTGAAAAAAAGAGCTGCAGAATGGGAAGTTTCATCCTGCGCGTTTGGGACTGAGACTTGTTCTGTCTTGGTAAATTGGTTTAGCTGCTGTGTTTTTAATTCACTCTCACAATATCTATACTGGACCCCATCTCAGTCCAGTTCCCTTCTGTCGTCCGTAGTGAATCTGGTGCCTTTAATTGACCATTGTGTTGAGTCTTCTATCGGGTTGAACAAGCATAATTGTAATGTATTGAAATAGGTTTCAGGTGTTTGTGACTAGAGGGACTGGCTTCGTGCTGTCATAGGGATTTTCCAAGTGGGGGCATCATCTTTTGGTTTATGACCTGCTGTGAAGTCTGTGTGTGCACAGCGTATTGTTGAACGTGCGTGTTTGTCAGCTCCAGGGTGGAGCAGCCTATCAGGATGTGTGTTATCAAGGGTGGAGTGTTTCACTTACAGAATGGAAGACAAACAGAGAGCTCCAGGCCGGCAGAGATTGCAGACTGAAGCATTTAAACTGTATTTGGGCAGAAGCCAGCCAGCCAGTCCTTGTGGACGACACTCCAAACAGCTGATAAGAGACGGTGCTGGGGGACCGCCACACTAAAAGGATCTATTCTTACACTGGGTGTGTCGGCCGTCTGCCCCTTCCAAGTTCACTTATTTTATTACCCGTTTGCCTTTCAGGTCACTCTGGCTACTAGCTCTGAAACTAATTCCTAACCTCTCGAGATATTCTGAACCATCTGAGTTCGGTTACGCGCAACGCTTCCTGCCAATATTTTGGATTTATCACTCCACCCCCCCCCCCGTACATGTATGTCATGAACATAATTCCAGTTTCCTGGAAAGCATGAGACATCTGTAGGAAATGATCTACCATCCCTGAAGACTGCTTGTCAGCTTTGCCAAGTTGCAGCTGGTCACTGGGTGGACGCCGCACACAAAGCATTAGGAAGAGACAAAACAATTCGGTTGAGTTTCACACAAGAAATAAAAAGAGAAAGTAGATAGGGGGGGAAACGAGAGGACGGGGTTGCCACAAAGAAAGGAGCTGCTGTGAGGCCCAGGGTGTGTCCTCACCTGCTTTGATCACTGCTGTCAACATGTTCCAACGGAATTCACCGAATGCTTGAGTCTATATGCTCCCACTGATGAGTTCATTTTTTTTTTACATTCATTATATTCTATCTATTTTTTGATACAGTCCCATTTGATCGAGGCACTGTTCAGCATAATGGTTAATAGAACACTTTTAAACCTTAAAAATGTACACAAAAAAGACATATTTACTTCACAATTATTGTTTTGAATTCACAAATAATCAATGACCCATTGCCGGTCAAAAATAATCTAATCTAAATGTAAAAAATAATTTTATTTGACTTTGGGAGGGAAAGAGGACCCATGATCAACATTTGAATATTGTGTCTTTTCTCTGTGCAGCCTCGGAGAGCAACCTGCAGAACAAGCGTCTGAAGCTGGACTATGAAGAGATCACGCCGTGTCTAAAGGAGGTGACTCTGGTGTGGGAGACCATGCTAGGAACTCCTGCGAGGGCTAAAGTCAAATTTGACAGCGATACCGTCCATGCTGCTGTTGCACAAGGTAAGTCAGTTCTTGACAATGTTTGTCACAGTGGCCAGGATTTGTAAATATTAACCACAGTTTTATGAGGAGTCTTCTGTTGCTGTGGAGTCACTAACTAACCCCTCATTAACAGTCCTGCCTTCGCTGACACGATTTGACATGCTCATTTTAAACTACCGAAACTCCTTCAAGGGTTATTCTATGCAGAAAATCCTTGCACATTACGTCATCTTCAGCAGCAGGACCACTGAACATGGTGCAAATTTATCTCATGTTAAAGAGTTGCACAGCCTTCTCAGTAAAATCAATTCTGAAAGTTCAGTCAAGCACGACAGAAAACTTGACTTGCAACAGAGCAGAAGTGTTTTTTTTTTTTAAATAGCAGAGTGGTTCCAAGTTTAAATTCCCCATCTCAGATTCCTTATTCTTGTCATTTTAGAGTTCTTGCCATGCTAAATAGTCATTTAAACACACAATCGTGTTTATGATCCAGCAGATATTGGAAGTCTAAGTAATTATTTTAGCAATCCTACTGGCATAAAATTAAAAACTAAAAATCTCTTTTGTGGAAGAAAGGCACTGATGACATGATCTCTTAATAGGTGTCTCATTTTATTTACGTGTCTCACACTGTTTATTTTCCCCACCCATGGTTTGGCCTTAAGACATGTTGAGTAATTTTAATTGTGTTATTATTATTAGTGATAATAATTATGATAGTAAACAGTATTATTTTTTCCTCATTTTTTTGTTTGCATGTTATTGAAGAACATTGCAATTTTTTTTTTTATTGTATAGTTTTTAGCTTACTTTATTAACTTAAGTGAAACACAATAAAGCAAATTTGAACAAAAGTTAGAACACAGTCCACGGGGGAGAAAATACAAGCCACTTTTTTTTTTACTAGGCGGCTGATTGAACTGACTTGGTGGTTAGCCGTGTACTTCATACTTTGAAATTCAAACATACATCCACATTCCCATCTTGATCAAGTTTAACACGTGATATGATAGGATACAAATAAGAAATTGACGAAATTAATAGGAATAACGTTTTACTATGCTGCTTGTGTGAATGCTAGTTATTTATGAGACATACAGAATTATTTTTTCTTTTTTTTTTCTTTATGCTTTCATCACATTCTTCAGTATCTAATAGTTGATTTTTCCTTACATTCTTTTACCTGCGTTGTGTAGATATAGTTTTATGTAGTAGCACATATTCTTAAAAAGACTGTGGCTTCCCCAAAACTTTCTTTGTCTTTTATGGATAGTTGCTTTATTGTTTATTTGTAGTTGACTCCACCCTACCATCCGTGTAGTTCCTTCTTTATCTCTGTTACCTCCCTCATGTCTGGCAGGTGTCCCAAGACAGCATCGGGGCGAGATCTGGAAGTTTCTCTCCGAACAGTACCTCCTCAAACAGACCGTCCCTTCGCGACCACCAACCAAGGACATTCCTTACAAAGAGCTACTGAAGCAGCTCACCTCGCAGCAACACGCCATCCTCATAGATCTCGGTAACACACTTTCACACCCCAGCTCACACATGCTTGGTATGTTTTGGCCGTATACACACACACACCCATGATATGCACCAATAAAATTGCAGTTTCATTGTAAACAAGGTGTAAACTTCAGAACCAACCTACCTACTTACTTACCTAGCTACCTACCTACGAGTGTTTTACTCAAAATAGTGACTCACCTGAATTTACTCATCATGTCTTAAATTCTATAGCGTGTTACAAATTGAAATGCGGCATCTTATAAATGTAACACACACACACCCTCAGTCACACACAGCTTCAGGCAAGGGAGGTGCTTGTGGCCTTACATTCTCTTAGAAAAAGCCCCGGCAGCAAATTCCACGCGCTCACACGGGCGTCATTGTCTTCTCCGAAAGCTTCCATGTCACTCACACCGTAAGTCAAGACCTCTGTTCACAAGCACACACACAGCTGTTAATCACCTGTAAGTCAAAGTTGAGCATGCACCCTCTCAGATGCAGGGCCCTCATTATCCTGTCAGTGTTGAAAGACCGTCAACCTGCTCAGAATGTACATGATGATGGGGGGACAAGCATGTTTCACGTAAAGCCATGTTGATGTGTGTTTGTGTCTGGAATAGGTCCACACATGTTTGTTTGTTTTTTTAATAGTCACCTATTGTTCAGTGGAAGTCTGGAGGTTCACAGACCCTGAGGCAGCTGGTCATTCATGTTGAAAGTTGTTTATGATGTTAGGTATTAACCCGCTTCATTGTCAACACCAGGCGCTTTTTTGTGTCCACGATATTAAACTCAACGCTGGTGGAGAGCAGGCCGGTGACAGGTCTGTTGTTTTTCTTCTCAGGGCGCACTTTTCCCACTCATCCATATTTCCAGGCTCAGCTGGGGGCGGGGCAGCTGTCTCTCTACAATTTACTGAAGGCATACTCTCTTCTGGACCCTGAGGTACTGCTAGTATTGTTTGTGTGTATTTACAGCAAGCACTTGTCCCTGCACATTGTAGTCATGGGTTTATGTTAAGGCTTGAACTGTGGGTGACAGCATGAGACACATTAGACGGACCAAGACACTACACACACATACACATTGAAACTATCCTGCACCTCACATCTGAGTTTGCCACATCACATTAGCCTCCTCCACTTTAACCTATCATCCACTTGAGTCACACCTCTCCTCTTCATGCCCTCCTTTAAAGCATCCTTCAACCTCAGTGGCTGTCTTCCGATCCTTCTTTAGCCTGGTACCTCCATGGCTAACATTCTTTTGTTCCCTGTCTCCCCTCTTCACGAGTCCAAAACTGATGACATCCATAACTTTACCTAAAAAACGACCTCACATTTGCTGTCCCTCTGATATACTCATTTCTAATCTTGTCCTTGACCCCAGGTAACTTACTTCTTGTCTTTGTGTCAGAGCTACTGTAGATACCATACATCATGGTAGGTCGCACTACTGTCCTGTGGAGCTTCCCTTTCACTCAAGCTGCCACTCTTCTGTCACAAATCACCCCTGACAGTTGCCTCCACCTGTTCACCCTGCCCGCACTTGCTTCTTCCCCTCCCTTGATCTTTAGATCCCCAATTCTTGAATTCATCTCCTTCCTCCACTGCTTCTCCCTCATCTCCCCTTCTCCTCTCTCCCTGTCATTCGGGCACGTGTTGCCACATCCATGAACATCAACATCTCTTCCATTACTTCCTGTTACTCTCTCTGCAAATCTCTATAGCATCAATAAACATCAAACTCCCTAACCTCACCTGCCTGTCCGTCCATAACAACAGCAAACAAGAAGCATCTGAGAGCTGATGTACTGTGTCTTTTACCTGGATTTGTTCGGTCCTGCAGCACAACCCCCCTCGCTGTCCTCGTACACGTGCAGCGCCTCACTCACACACTCCTCAGACTCTCCCCAACCTAATGTGCCTAATCTTCGGTGTAATCTTTGATAAATTTTGGGGACTGGGTGTGATACATTAAACCACTGCAAACACTCAAATACATAGAGGCTTATATTGTTGTGTAATGACTGAAGTGTGCAATGCTGGAACAAAACAACAACAAAACCGACCCCCCCTAAGGTACTTTTGTTGGCAACAAGAGTGACTCAAATGAAGCAGGCGCTTGAGGGTGAAATGAGTAAAGCTGAGTCATTGTTGTTGTAGGACGTTGCATCTAGTTTGCGACTACCCCGAAAATGCATCTCAGAAATTTCCAGCTGTATGAATTTGTTCAGCCTTGACAGTACTTGATGTGCTGGATGCTTCTGCCTTGTCTTCAGGTGGGCTACTGCCAGGGCCTGTCCTTCATGGCAGGCGTGTTGCTGTTACACATGGGGGAGGAGGACGCCTTCAACATGCTCAAATTTCTCATGTATGACGTCGGGCTCCGGAAACAATACAGGCCTGACATGATTATCCTGCAGGTGAGGCACACGGGCACTTAAATTTCATGACCAACATTGGTATAATTATCTTAAAAACCTGGTTGTGTCACACCTGGTAGTGAAGGTTTCATTAGTATAATGATATTTAAAGGTTTTTATTTGACGAATGCTGATTTACAGGAAATGTGCAGTGTGTGTGTGGTGTGTGTACCTGGTTTATCCTCACTTCTGGACGCCAGTTCTTGACAAAACACGAGGCATGAGGTCCTTACCTCATGCCTTCTCTCTTTGGGACTGTTTGACTGGGCCCACAAATCCAAGCCTCAATTTGAGGCTGAAGACATAAAAAATAAGTCCATATTGGGTTTCAGTTTGGTTCCGAGTTCTGGTTATGGTTTGTTTTGGGTGGTTGGGTTTAGGGTGAGAGGCTGGGGAAAGGGTTATGTCAGTGAGCGGACCTCACAAAGATAGAAATACAAATGCATGAAGGCTTCTCACATCCAGACCTAACTGTATGTTTAGTGGGTGCTCACATTCTGGTTCGAGCCCATGGGTGGGGTTCTCAAGGCACTGCTCAATTTAACTCCAATTTCAATCAATTACCCCAAATATTATGGAGAAAAGCTGCCATACTTATTGACTCATGCACACCCTGTTTGTCGACATTTAAATTGGGCAAATGTATGACTGAAATGACTAGATAACCCGAGTCTTAATCATGAGCTGTGGTGAATTATATAATTTGGCACATCAAAGCAACAGTGTTAGATGGCTAAAGAGACTGCTTTTTATTCTTTCTGTCAAACCAATAGTCAGTATTTAACTTGGTGATTTCAGCACAGTTTCTGTTTTTTTCTGTTTTCAGTTTTTTCTGTTCTATATACTGTATATATAACAAAAAATGGCCCAAACAGAGAGAGAAAAAAATATATCCACAAGAAGCCACATTTTCGATTTGAATGAATTATATTACTGAATGAAAGGATGGAGCCATACATATATTTAAACAACAAAATACTGTTTGTTTTGCATCAGTTCGACAATAGCACAATAAATCACGATGGTGGATATATATATATATATATATATATATATATATACATCCCTGAACAAAAGCAAACAGATTGCTTTTGTTTGCTTTTGTTCAGGGATTCCTCCATGTTTGTTGTTGTTGTTATCATCCTAGCTGCCACGTGTCTTGTGCATCAATGGGATCAGTGGACCAGGAACTCCTGCACTGACAGAGGCTCCCTGTTGTCTGGAGAGCACAGAGAGAGAGAACTGTTAAATTAAATAAAATCTTTTTTTTGTTAATGAATTAATCCTAATAGTTAACTTGTTAAAGTCCCACCACTATATATATATATATTTATTTATATATATATATATATATATATATATATATATATATATATATGGTGATGGGAAAGTTCTTTTGCTGCCAGCCTTTCTTCTGGGTTAATTTAAGAATGGTGTGCTCGCTTCTTTCATCACATTATCCTTCCAAAGCCATAAAAATCTTGTTTGTTACTGCCCTGTTGTGTCGTAATGGTTTTATTAGCACCTTGCTTTGGCTGAAATTTATGGCACTTGGCAGAGATGTGCAGCTAGTTTCAGATCAGCATGATGCACTTGGGAATTTATTGTCCTCGACGCCCATGAACACTGAAGTTGTGTCCATTAAATGTGTTGTTTTCTTTCATGGCAGATTCAGATGTACCAGTTGTCTCGGCTGCTCCACGACTACCACCGAGATCTGTACAGCCACTTGGAGCAGCAGGAGATCGGGCCCAGTTTATACGCTACGCCCTGGTTCCTCACAGCCTTCGCCTCACACTTCCCCCTCGGATTTGTGGCCAGAGTCTTTGGTAAGATGCACCAAGCCTTTTGATCCGTTCTGAGGAGAGCTTGAGGTTTGCTCCTGACGGTTCAGATGGCGCGCTGCTGCATGAGAGTGTGAAGCACCCTGGTTGCTGGATAAGCACAGAAAGCGCTATATACTTAAGAACCGTTTACCATTCAGACCATAGCAATGTGACTCTTTCACTCTTTCTCAAACTGCTATTGTGTATGTTGAAGTCTTGGGAGTGTTCATCAGATTTACAAATGCCATCAGACCCGCAGTACCCTGTGTGTCTTGTGTCGCCCTCATCCCTCCTGCCTTCCTTCCTGTGTGTTGTGTTCACCACTAATTTCTTAAAAGGTGCTCCGCCGCTGAACGAGACTTTCTGGCTCCTGGAGTTCATCCGAGCATAACATGTGCGTGCGTCTGTGTTTGCATGTACGTGCGCGTTAGAGCCACGGGGCATCTTCAGGCAGTTGTTCTTCGATATCGTAGGTGAGGCTTCACGCCTCCTCATTTGTTCCTTAATCTGTTGTGTGATCTCATGCGATCCTGCCAAGCCCGACCCCTCCCTCCCGCATAAAGAGCAGCCAGCAGACACACCCTGCTCTTGGTCTCTCCTTATTCTTCCTGCTCTTCATGCATGCTTGCTTCCTCGCTTCTATTGACGTCGATAAAGCCGCAGTGGAAAACCTGTTGAATCTCTGATGACGGGGCCGTTATGTCACATCACATGGTATTTACTTTTTTTAACTGACGCCACCTTCCTCCTAATCAGATATGTTATTCCTGGAGGGGTCAGAGGTCATCTTCAAAGTGGCCCTGAGTCTGCTGGGGAGCCACAAGCCCCTTATTCTCCAGCATGACAGCCTGGAGTCCATCGTGGAGTTCATCAAGACGACGCTACCCAACCTGGGTCTGGTCCAGATGGAGAAGACCATCAACCAGGTCAGTGGAGGCGGTGAATCACGGCACACTATAGAAATGGATGTTCATGATCGATCAAGAGCTTGGCTCCCGGTCCACCTCTCCCTGACATTACTGTCATGTGCGACTGACCTAACTGACCTGACTTCTGATCGTGGACCCAGGCCCTGACGGAAGCTGTTGCCACACCCTCCTCCACTCACAGCTGCTGGGTTGTTTTTCTGCTGAACACAGAGACACGTGTCAGTGTGATGGAGCTCACCTGTCAAACTCAGTTGAAAAGATTGTTTCTTGTTGTTATCGCCCGGAGGGGTAGAGACTTATGTGTCACGTATTTGGTTCTCTTGAAATCTTCACTGAAACAAACAGTGTTTAAACAAAGACTCTGTGAACTTTAATTCTTTATTAACTTGACTGTTTTTTTTTTTTTGACTCCCGTACCAATGATTCCATCAGAAAAGGAGTTGATGACCACCTCCTCAGATTGAGGCAGCGGTTGTTTTCATTGCAGTTTCAGAAAACTTTATTAGAAGATAGATGGAACAATAACACCATAAGTTAGCTACAAAAATATAACATGAAAACATCCACAGAATCAAGCATCTGAACTGTGCATCAACAGCCCACACGCCTGTTACATTGTTGTTCAGCAGTGTCCTCATTATCGCTGTCAACAGCTGTCATCATTCAAGACAACATCATTCCCCGCCTCACAACTTGTCCGTGTTTTCCAGGTTTGTCAGATGGACGTGTCCAAGCAGCTGCAGGCCTACGAGGTGGAATACCACGTCCTGCAGGACGAGCTGTTGGACACTCCGCCGACCCTCAACCAGCAGCAGCGAGCGGCTCAGCTGGAGAGAACTAATCAGAGCCTCCGGCAGCAGAACCTGGACCTGCTGGAGGAGCTGCAGGTACGTCGCAGCAGATGAACAGCAGGGATTTCAATAAACATTCAAACATGTTTAAATACGGCTCATGCTATTTTAGTGACTTTTAATTCAATGTTGTCACGACGTCCTCGCAGGTGTCTCACGCTCGTGTGTGCAGCCTGGAGAGTCGGGTTGCCAGTTTAGCTCAGTCGGAGGTCCAACTGAGGGAGCAGGTCTCCGCGCTGGAGGACGACAAGAGGAAGCTGATGGAGACAGCGTCGCGCCTGCAGGAGCTGCTGCTCAGCTACGGCATCCATACCTCCCCTGACGGACTCAGACACCCCCCTAACACAGAAGGTCACACAGTAGTTAAAGGTGAGGGCGTAGAGAGCGAGACAGTTGACTCCCTACACCACCCCTGAGCTCCGCCGTAGCACTCTTAAACCTGCGATTACACCCGTCATGAGGTTAACAGCGGGTCAGCCGACCTAAGCAGTGTCCACCTTTGACCTTTTCCAGGCTTCCTTCAGTGTTAAAAAACTCAGGTGAGCAGTCGGAGCATTTTGACTTCTATAGTATCTGTAGGTGCCGCCCGCATGTGATCTCAAATCCCCAAAGATAGCACTGATCGTTCTGCAGCTCCGTCCCTGAGTTGAAGCAGGGAGGCAGACATTACCAAAGTTTTTTTTAAGACTCTTCTTTAGACTTTATTAAAAATGTTGCCAAAGATTAAAAAAATATGGGAAAAATTGAAGAGCTGAAACTAAAGAATGTAGATTCCTGCCACAAACTTGACTGCAGCGGAGAGCAGGAAGTGCAACACACCCCACACCCTGTTTGTCAAGTTACTTCTAGGAGCAAAATAGGTACTATTTTGCTCCTCAACGTTGATTCGAATAATGACTTTCTTCAACGGTGACATCCACACTACTGTTTTCTTTTCTTCATTTGAACTGTCTCGTCCTCACAACCCTGGACTGACTAACCATCTGCGACAGAAGAAGCTGTGGGCGAGAAAAACTTCCTCAGTAACTGCTGTGACCTTCTCTCATCACTCCAGTGCCTCAAAAGTTTGAAATGCCGTCTGATAATTATTCACAAGAGTAGTCTGTTCTGTTCTTTGTCTAACACTGTTTTACACAAGCTTGTGTCATCTCATTTTTGATGTCAAGGCAAACCACGAAGGCACCTTTAAGCATGTCCAAACCACCACTTTCTAAATGTGTACATGGTTTTTAGCATAGTCTCTGCGTTACTCTTCATGCCTAAGAGTTTTTGCTCCGTGTAGAAGCCTGAGTGAGGGTCCACACGACTTTCCAAAACCCCTGTGACAGATTTTAAATGTGCCTTTCAATCGCAACTTTGCCAATTCCAGTATGAAATATTTTAAAACCACGGTCTTGTTATGAAGTTCTCATGTATTTTGCTGCTGTAAAGACTCCAGCAGTTTTTAGATTAAAGAGACCAAACACACTCGCTTTTGTCTGCCTTTTTTAAACTACTAGAGCATTTACTCAAGTACATTCATTGGTGTGTCGATGTGTGTGATCTGGCCTTCACATCGACTGAATTTAGTGAGGCGTATGGAAATGGAGTCGCCATCAGTTGAAAACATCTGCCTTACAATCATATTGTACCCCAATTTCGTCTGTGTTGCTCATCGGCGGTGTATACAAATGGTGTCACCAAGAGCAAGGCTTTGAAAAGAGGTGTGGTGACGGCAAGAGACGATGCTTTTCTAACGTGCATGCGCCTTATCTTGTTGTTTCGATCTACGTTGGCAGCCAAACCTGTCTGGGAGGAAGGCCACTGACTTTTTGGGTCAATGTATGTATCTGGACCAACAACACAGTTTGTTAGCTCCTTGCTGTTTCCCTGACCTTTTAGGTGGTCATAATGTTTTGACAGATTTTCGTCAGATCCAAATAAACCAAGCCAAAGCCTTCATCTTTTACACTGGTGTTTCAGCAGGAAATGGTGCGCGTGTGGACGAGGCCAGTGTCCAGAGCTGCTCTGACCATGTCGGCCCATTCACTCTGTCCACTCCCTTCTTCTTCTGTTTGATCATGCTTCTTATTGTCACATATTCCACCAACCTTTCTCTGTGAAATGTGTCAGACTGTCTCCCGTCACCTCCTGTCCAAACATGCCACTCTCTCCGACGCCTATATGACATTCGGGGAAGTATATCAAACACCATAGTTGGCGTGCACACACGCTCATTTGTTCTGGAAGAGCACGCGTGTCAGGGCAGGTCTTGTATGTGCGCGCATCTGTGTACACAAGTGAGCCAGCTGAGCTTCTGCCAAAGAAGGAAACAGCCTCTAATTCATCTGGGTCTGTGTCTCGCTGCTATCTTTGTAGTTCTTTTTTTTTCTGGAGCTACTATTAACAGCACTGAGGGCAAATCATTAATCCGTGATCCATTATTCATTACTTCCTTCACTGAAGTTGGAGAAGCTCCAGGATGAACTCTGCTCAATAGTCATAGTGAAGCAGCATATGAGGTGCTTCCTTAACAACCCCCTGCAGCTTGTTCTTGGTCTGCCCCAGGGACTCCTCACCTGGGCAGCATCAGCTAACCTCCGAGGCTCCTGGCTCAGCTCTTCATTCTCCACGACAGACCCACACCGTGTCCTCATGCCGCGCCATCTGAAGCTCCCTGCGGACTCCACTGCCCGTCTCAATATGTGTCCAAAATTCTTCTTATTGACTGATATTTATCATTTTCTGACCAGTCAAGCATCTAGTAGCCAACGCATCGATGATTCTAAGAGTCGATGATTTACACCAGTCAACAGAGAACATGGCTGTAACTACAGTGCGCCAGTGATGATTATAATTTCACAATTATCGATGAAAAGAGGTGTATCCCCGTCTGCTATATATCCGTCCTGTACAGGGATTTTTTTTTTCCCCTCAAAGCGCCATGTTCAAAGCGGCTTTGTAATAACACAGAGGTCTGAGGGAAATTCTCCATCACCACATTCCACAACCTGTGGGAGTCCAGTAATCAGCCAGCTGCTCCGCCGAAACCCCTTATTTCCCTGGAACCTCCAGTGCGTTTGTAGATGATGCTGTTGATTCTCCGAGTGGCTTTCGTTTGCTGGTCAGTTGGTGACACGATGAGGAGCAAAACTAACTTCAGCTTCTTCCCCTCGGCCATCAGACTGTTGTATTCATGATCAGCCCTTTGTTCGTTTAGTTTTTTTATTTATTTTATTGTATTTTATTCATGACAGCACTTTAATCCAAAGCACTTTCCTACTTGATTGGATCCCCACTGGCCATGCAACAATAAAGTTCTGATTCTAAATATCTCTTTGCTGCAGACTAAATGGCTTCTCAAACTGAAGGCTCGGGAGCCATCATTTTGTGTGGTGGTTTAATAGCTCCCGATGCAATCTGGATGCAAATTCCTAAAATTGGTGCAGGTGAATTGAAATTAAATGAAAGATGGAAGAGCCAGAGTGTCTCCTGTGTTGTGAGATGGTGGTGAAGGAGGACAGTTTTAGTGCTCTGAAGCTAACTAGCTTCACTGCTTCAATGGTTGCATTTAAACTACTTTTTCCTATCAAAGACGGCCACTTGGGTCAATAAAAATGACCTTAGTTGAGGTCTGTGTTAGAAATTTCTGCCACCCCTGGACCAAGTGGGGAGTAAACCCGCTCTAAAAAGAGTGGTCACAGGGAAGAAGAACATCTCTGTCAGTCCTGGTTTCCCTTTTTCCAAGTGTCCATGGCTTGAAACTGCTGATCCACTTAAGAGTTACAAACAAATGGCTCCAGTTACGTCATTGTCAGCAACGTTTCACCTTCCATGGCAGACGTCTGTGAAACCCTGACCTTGTTTTGGGGTCAGGCCCAGGTCTCCTCGCAGACGTGTATAAAACACTTTAGCAGAGTGATGAATGTGAGAGCAGACCAGGAGCTGTCAGCAAACTGTTGCTCTGATCCTCTTGTTGCAAAGACGCAGCTCAAGTTCTGATCCAGAACAAACATGGGAGCTGAGTGGAGATTTATGAGCCGCTGCAACAAAGAGCTGTGTACTTTTTCTTCACCAATAAGTCCGCCACACCTCATGAGCAACTGCTGCAGGAGCCACCGCGGCCACACCCAGCCGCCAACAATGCTGCCTCTCACTGAGGCCAAATCGAGAGCTGTTCTCTGCGCTTCCTCCTGCTGCAGCGACGTCACACGCTCCAATCTCAGCTTCTGTGTCACACCAGCAGAATCATGAGAAGATCTTCGCGTGACTGGGATGGAGTGTTGTTTGCTTCATTCACTCTGAATCGACTGACACGAGCAGCGGCATCTCGAGTGTGCGCCACCTCCAGTCGAGGTGTGTTTGCACTGAGCTTTTTTTAAAATTTGTCTTGGAATCAGTTCTTGCTCCCATTCCAGCTCAGATCCTGCCCTGCCCTGCTTTCCTCTCAACCTCGCCCTGAAAATGTTAGCGGAGGATGTTGTAGTTGTGAGGTCGCTCAGAGGGCAGGACAGCCAGACAACTCTGCAAGACAACTGGCACCTAGCGCACCACACAACAGTGCGACAAAGAACTTGACAGGACAAAACTACGTCATCCAATCATAACAGTCTTGAGCCAGCACTGACTGAAACACTGGCCAGACCTTCCCTTGAAAAGACGGGGGGGCTGTCGTCTGCAAGACAGTGGTGTCATCAGTGGGATGGTCGCACAACGCCACAGTGAGATCACCTGGCATACGTGCGCACATCACCACCAAACCAATGACTTTTTTATGAGAGAAAACATGTTTGGGTTTGGATGACATTTTCAGACCTAAATGTGGAGACACTGCCAATTAAATGCCATCTCTATATCTCTATCACTGCTGTCACTCATCTCTAGCTGTGAAGTGATTGTCAACTTTAATGCTCTGATGAAAAGATAGGATTCACTGTAATCGGGGTTTTGTTTTTCACTTCCCGCTCGCATTGCTGTGTACTTCCTTGTACAACTTGCCAGGTGAGCTTTGAACTGACAGACTTAAAGCAGGGGTCTCAAACTCGAATGGCCGGGGGCCACCAGGGGCACAGTCTTGGTGAGCGCGGGCGAGGATGGGACACACACATGCTGCAGTTCAGAGTCAGGCACGTGAGAATCGAACAGACAAGTGTGCGCAGAGTGATTAATACAGGCTGGTAGTTCATTTTTAAAATACATGTGTGATGTCTGTTGCATGGTGAGTGAATTTGCTTGACAGGTGAAGGTGAAGGTAAATGTTCTGTGTCCCAACCGAAGCTGAGCACCAGAGGAAGATGAAAAGTCACCATAGCATGACGACTGAAGTGTGAAACAACCATTACAAAATAACTCTCTCTTTTCTATGAACAAACATTTCAAATGTTTTGATGCTGTATGTGTGTGACAGATTCACGCAGAAAGGAAAATAAATACTGAACATTTTCTAGTAATTCTATATTATATCATGACATATAATTACTGTAAAATATATGTTTCTACTTCTTTACATATTTCTGGCCCCCGCCGTCTTTGTAAACTTTCTTCAAAGGTTCTTGGAGTGTGAACTCCTCAACATTGTTTGAACAAAATGATTTGAGAAGAATGGCAGCGACTTGACTGACAGCCCGAGTGCTTCTACATTCTTGTGTTGTCACCATGCCATTCCATTTCCAGAGAAGTCAAATCTCTTTCAAGCGAATTATTGTTGCTCTCACCTGCAGATACGGAACTCTCAAACCCGTGACTGCCTCTAAATCTGTATCGTTGCATCTTAATCTCACTTTTATAAACTGATGGTGAGCAGTGTTCTATGCTGGTGGCGTCCTGACACAGTGCGGGGGATCAGATAGTGTTGCTGCTGTACTCCCAGCTTGTCCTTGGTTCTTAAACACTGGGGGTCTCCCCAACACTCTAAGACCTGCTGCAGATTGTGTCCCTCAGGATTATGAACAGATCTGGTATCTGAACCGGCCGCCCAGGGACAACTTGTGGGAGGTGCTTTGGGAGTATGGGGTGTGAGGCTCCCTATTGAGGGCTGTTTAATCTCTGTATTCCCAGAGCGGGAGTTGTGTCTGGATCCTTGGGTGCATGTCTGATGTGTTTCCAGTCGGGGTTGGGCTTTGTCTCCTGTTTTTACTTCCCATGGACAGGATTTTGAGGAGCAGCTCTGGTGTGGAGGGTTTGCAGTTTGGTGGCCTGGGGATCCAGTGACTGCTATTTGCAGATGATATGGTTCTTGTGGCTTATCACGGTGTGACCTTCAACTCTCGCTGGATCTGAGGCCATGGTTCTCAACAGGAAAAGGAGGGACTGCTCTTCCCAGGTGAGGAATGAGTTCCGGGCTCAAGTGGAGAAGTTTAAGTATCTTGTTCTCAAGTGGGGGGGGTAAGGGAGTTGGAGATTGGTCAGCGAATCTGCACAGCAGGGTTGGTATTACAGTTGCTCTACTGCACCGTAGTGTGTAAGAGAGAGCTGAGCCAAAAGGCAACACTTTCTATTTACAGATCAATCTTAATCCCAACCCTCACAACGCTGTGGGTCATGACCGAAAGAACGAGGTCCCGCATACAAATGGCTGAAATAAGTTTTCTCCAGCGGGTGGCGGGTGTCTCCCTTAGAGATATGGTGAGAAGTTCTGTCACTCAAGAGAGACTCGGAGTAGAGCTTCTCCACGTTGAGATGGTTTGGGCATCTCATGAGGATGCCCCCCAGCATTTATTCCCTGTAAGGAGCATTTTCTCAGTCAAGTGTCCCACAATCACCTGAGGATCACCTCAGCTCTGCTTCACACCGCAGCTGACACACGGGGACAAATGTTGCCTCCCAGTGTTTAATGGTCTACTTTTGCCAAAGTCCCGAGCATGCAGCGGAGCCCCCGCTGGTGACCTCAGACACAAAGCTTGACGCCCACATTATGAAAGAGTCAAACTGTGCGGAGGTCTTGCTGAGTCACAGGCTGCAAACAAGAGCAGAGCTGAAGCCAGAGGAGAGCGGAGGGATGAGCGGAGGATCCACCGTGAGTCAGTACGTGTGTGTGCATGTGTGTTCTCAGGGTGTAGCTGTGTGTTGCGCGAGGTCAGGCGCCACGGTTTGGGTGTGACTGCCAGTGTCCTGTCAGCACACAGAGCGTCTCCTGCCCCCCACCCCCGCCCCAACTCCCTCCCTCCCTCAGAGCCAGGGTGTAACCCAGGCCGATCTGTAGCCCAAGAGGGGTCCGTGCCTGTGTGTGCATGTGTGCGCGCCGCATGCAGAGACAGCAGGCTGGTCTGTGAGACAATGCAACTGTCTGTTGACTATTTCTGAGCCCTGGAGAGGAAGCGCTAGTCATTGCAGGGTGGAGACCATTCATACAGCCCCCCCACCCAAGACACACACACACACTTATATTTGTTCAGCAGTCGACTCAAGAACACACACACTGACATAATGCATTCCTCCACTGTCCTAAAAACTGCTTGACCCCAGCGCTTACATACACATTATGATGACAAACTGGACTCTTGTGAGCATCATTGGAAGGCCGTCGACTCTCTGAAAGTTTTGGAGGTCTCAGAGACAAAGTGAGCTTCTGCATAGTTGCCCCTGAGGTTCTTCTTGGTCAAATCTTGGCGGAGCATTCGGATCATCCTGAAAATGAGATCCATCCCCTGCAGCATGAGATGATCAGGCCACTTCAGTCATGGTGAGGTCAGTCTGTCCCGGGGAGAAGGAGCATTTACCACCACCTGTAATCCCCAGTTACAGGTGGGAGAATCAAAGATATAGTAACTGGGTGAGTGACCTCCTCCGGATGCCCTGAAGATGCCCACCTCAGATGTAAGAGGAGGCATCAGGAAGTCTGGGCCTAAACAGAAGAAAATGGATGCAGCTTTAATGAAAAGATGAGATGCCACATGGCAATGTGATTCGAACCACTAGGTGGCTGGAACCCTTACAGCAGAGGTGGGCAATTCAATTTCCCAAAGGGCCACATTAGCAACTGTAACTGGTGTGAGGGGCCACCATCAAAAGAAAGGCAACGATAACTACAAAACATGAACGAAAAATAGCCAAAATATATAGTTACATAACAAGGACGAAATGAACCTAACAAGATTGAACGTGAGTAAAGATATTAAGAAGTGTAAATATGCCGTGAAACCTATTGAAATATTTAATTTTCTATGCATTTAATTAGAATATAAATCAACATAACTATGGACCAGATGTTCAAGATAAAAAGGCAACTTATTTCAGTACAGGTAACATCTGACTTACAACTGGTCCGACCAACCGGTCGTAAGTCAGATTGGATGTAAGTCGAATGCCATTCAAAATAGCTGACGTGAGGGTTATAGGTACCACTGTAGTGGTAGATGGCTGTGTGAGCGTGAGACGCTGGGATGCTGTGCTTAAAAAAAGCATCTTCTCGCTGTGGTCGTAAGTACAGGAGGATGTAAGTCAAGCAGGTTGTAAGTCACATGTTACTTATATATATTTTCAATATTCCTTCAATGGATTTTGTGGAACAAGAAAAACACACCACCAGTTAGGGCTGAAATGGTGGTGGTGACTAAAAGAGAAAGAACAAAAAAATAGACGACAAAAGGGCCACGAAAATAGAGGCATCAGGCTGCATTTGGCCCCCGGGCTGCACTTTGCCCAGGTGAGTCCTTCTCAAAGAATTTAAAAGGTCAACTCAGTAAAACTGTTAATCCAATCTCTGCTTGATTGTTTTATTATCTACATTAAAAAATAGAATTATTCAGTTTTCAAGTTTTATTTTTATTTTTCGTTTTTTCGCTTTCTTTCCTTTTGTCATTTATGTGAGTATTTTGAAATAAATGGATAGAAAATATAAAATGAATGACTTGCATTAACAATATTTGAATGTATATACAATTAAATATGACACAATCAAACAGGGTTTTTCATGATATTATCATGGCATGATGACGATCTTTGATGATGATCTTTTGTTTTCGCATCATATTAAGGATTTTTTTATTCTACATTGCCTCCACTCTTTAAGCCTGATCAAATCAAAACAGTTTATTATGTGGCTCCTTGGGAAGTTGGACTACCCATCCTGTGGCGAACATGCTTCTGGAATGAATTCAACTGTATGTTGCAACCAACGCCACATATTGGGTTTCTACTGCAGTACAAAAGGAAAGGAGAGAGGCTTCAACGATAAGTGAATTAAAAACCTGTCTACTTCGTCTCTGTGCTGGTTAGAATGAAGCCTATGAAGGACTCACAGACTTTGCTACCTGGGCGTGAGGCGCTTTCTCCTTCAGGGGGTCTTCTGGTAGGCGTGCGTGTGTCTGCGTGTAGAATATGCTTTCTAGGTGTGTGTGTTTAACCATAGTTATACTAGTCAGTCATACAAGTCACACCTCCTTGTGGGGCCCTTTGCTGGACCCCACAAGGTTAAACTGGAAGCCTTGTGCGACTGTTTTGGACATGCCTTCTCCACAGGATGAAGCTAGAGCGCGAGGCGTGACCAATATCCGGGACACCACTCAATCACTCCTACAGATAATTACAGTTTTCATTTAAGCTCGTCTGAGTTCAAGTCATTCAGGTCTTCTCATCTGCTGACTCATCATTTGACATGGAAGGCACCAAAGCAACTTGTTTAAAAGGCGGTTATGAACAGAGTTTTTGTTCGCAGTGGAGAAGGTATACCGTGTGTTTGCCTCTGGCCGGAGTGAGACAGAGACGCGATTGTCTTCCCAGGAGACCATAATACACTCAAGCCGACTCGTGCTCATCCACCTCACTCTCACATTTCTATATGTGAATCGGAAGCCAATTTACTGCTTCGCCTTTTCATCCTCTCCACGTTGTTAAACTTGATGCTCAAAACACACAAAATACACACTGAACATTTGCAACAGTTTGTGGCAAATGTTGCCGTGAAGCCGTTTCCATGCCAACAGCCCAAACAGTCTTCAGTCTGTTAACTAGCCGAGCATTTAGCCAGTGCTCAGGATGTTGTCAGAACACGCAGACATGAACTTTGCTCAGTTGACCACAGCTCAGAACAAATACTCCAGATTGCTGGGCGAACAGTCGTGTCCTCTCCTGCTCTGCTGCCTCGCCTGTCTCCTCACACAGACAATAGATACCATCTCCCTTTGAACTCATTGGAAACGATGACATTTCCTGTCACTTGTGATTTCTTCATTCGCTTTCTCTGACTTCTTGGGGGTGGAGGCGGCTGTGGACTCTCCCCCCGACTTTAGGAAAAACCCTGGACAGCACACCAAAACGGGGACAGCCACTCGCACATACTCACAGCTCAGCAACATGTCAGTCCAAGTCACAGACAGACTAAATGCACATTAGTAAAAGAGTCTGTAACTTGTGTTACTTGTTTAGCAGGAAGTTAGCTAGTAAACCTGAAGCATCTCTGTGGTTAGTGCCAAAATACACCGTGCCCTCCAGATGAAGTGTTGACACTGATAATCTCAGCTACTTAAAGCTCTTGAGGGCCACATCAAACCACTTGGAGGGCTTGGATTGACACCGGGGTCCTGGCCCCGGTCAATGACACCAGTCGCAACCAGATTGGTTTAGTTCCCTGCTCCATCCTAGAGAATGTTCGAGTGCACATTCCTCATTTCCTGATCCCCTTTTCCAGACATGTCCAAAGTCTGGCCTGGGGGCCACTGACGGCGAATGGCCTGCCGCCTCTGTCATAAACGTTGTTGTTTGTAGCTCACAAGGCCTGTGAGCTGCAAAATTAGCCCTAACAGTTCTGTGAGGAAACAGGAGTCCAATTCGGGGGTCTTACCACCTGACCAGTAACCACGACATCATCTATCATTCTAGGTCACATCTGTCAACTGACATCATCTCAACCCCAAAATACGAACCCTGCAGAGCTCTGCTTCAACATCTTTGGGTTCAGTCACAACCCATCAGGTTCTACTTGTTCCTGACAGTAGAACAGTAACAAGTCTGGCCCGGCCTGCTCTCCATCATGCTCCCACTCTTCACTGGAAGATATCACAACACGCCACGCTCCAGTTGTCCTGGAGACGGAGGTGACCTGGATGTGTGTTCAGACTTGGAGGCTTAAGTCTGTAGTTGTGTATAAACCAACCATGAAACAGCGGTGTCACTGCACAATGGCTTGTTTCAACAACCAGCGCCAGTCCCGGGACAAACCCGGCAAGACAAGATGACAAGTGAGGCTGGGTAAGAGGTCTGGAATTCCTCATACTGAAGGAGTATTTAAGAGTCGGACACTTGTTGAACGATCACAAGCTGAAGATCTTTGAAGCACAATTTCAGACCCAATAACTGGAAAGATGTGGAGAAGGAGCCAGAAATGGTGCCGAGGTGATTTACTTCTCTGGGGAAACTAGTGAAAGCCAAATCCAAATCAAGCTTCATGGATTTGTTAAACATATACATATTGATCTGTTTGTGTCAAGTGTTACCTTTTCAAGCTTAATGTTACATTTATTTATCGCTGAAAGGGAACCTGGAAGGTATTAGCAAATGGTGTCAAAGCTTCTTAGTTTGCCTCTGTTTTGCTTCTCTGACACAAATGCTGCAAATAACTGAGAACGTTATATCAGCTGTGAGTGCAAGCGCTTCACTGTTGTGCGATTCGCTGATCATTTAGCTTCAGAAATAATGTTTGTAATATTTTTGTAATAATAATAATAATAACAAAGTTTTGTGTGTGGTTTTCACCAGACAAAACATCTTGCAGCAGCAGTTAACCAACCACAGGGTCAAAATCACTTATTCTTCTGTGTGAGGAGGAGTTTTTTTTCCCTCATTTTTTCTCACTTTTCATGAAAATCAAATTTCCATTTTGGAAATTGTTCAGCTTGATCTATAATTCAGGGAAGTCCCGCCTCTCCTCTGCCCGACCTGTGGCTATTATAACTTAACAGCTCTTCCACTCCATCTCAGAACAATAACATAATTACCAGTTATTTACCAGTCTTCAAGGAAGCACATACTATCGGTGTGTCACAGCCGCGAATGAAGTAAGTTGCCAAATTTAATTGTTTATTGTCATGCCTGTAACCAGTTCAGTCGCTCCGATGAGTCAGATCAGAAGGAGTTATCAGCCTATGAATAATGTTTTTAACCCTGCTGCTGCCCGGATTGTGACATCACCAGTTATAAAACTACTTTCTTATCAGCTCACCCTTAGCCATGCTTTTATTTTGAAAACATGGCTGAGACATTTAGTGCTTCTGTACACTAGAATCTGATCGGGTTGTCCCATGACAGAAGTTACTTTGTTTTTTTGGCTCACACGTCTCCAAATCTATTTATGTATATGTTAGTTAAAAAATGGAGTTAGTGTCAGACAGAAATGGATTTGTGCATTTCAAGCAGAAAACAAAGTTTGTGGGCAAGAATGTGGTTTGACAGTATTTTCTGTTTTCAGCTGTTTTGCACAGCGTCTGACATGTCTTTTGGTAAACGTGAAAAAAGACTGTCAGCTGCCAAGGGGGCCCTGACTGTGTCATTATTAAACTCGCTATTGCATTTGTTGCCGCACATGTCAGTACGTTTGCAGACATTGTTGCGTTCTGAGCCGCTTTTCTTGTCATGAAAGCTGAATGAGAAACATCTCTTTTACAAAAGGACATTGATTGGGAAATAACAGTGATCAGGTTTCTATTTGTTTTGTGTTGTGTTGTGTTGTGTTTATTTCTTTAAATTGTTTTATTATTAGAAAATATTTTTATTTAATTGTTTCCCTGCCCATTTCTGTAATTATGGTTTTTAATGTGTTTGTCAGTTTCTTTCCCCGTGTTTTTCTTTTCAGAAATGTCAATGTTCTGTTTATATTTAACGGTAGACTTCACTCTGTTTATCAAGTTTATTCATTTTGTTGTATACTTTGCTTTCCTGTCTTTTTGAGTTTATGATTTTCTTTTTTGTGTTTCAACATGATTGATAGCATTTTAAACAGTCGTTTTTTTTTTACAGTATTTTTTTGCCCGTTTCTCACAGCAGTGAATTGCATTTGACAGATAAATGTTTAATAATAAAACATATCAATGTAGTTTTATAGTAATGTATCTGTAATTAAAATGATTTTCAAATGTAGGAAACAGGACACGTAGAATTGCATTTTAACTCATGTATAAAGTAGATGACTTAAACTTAAACAGATTTGTAATTTTCCTTATTCTAGCTCTTAAATTTTACTTCTTTTTTGTTTTAATTACATGTATTTATTTAGTTTGTTTGTGTTACTCGGTACAGTACATTTGTACAAAGTACATTCGTATTGTTTGTTCAGCTGTCTCTTATAATGCAGACTGAACAACAACTTGATATTAGCCAACTATAGTGAACAAGCATCTGCTCAACTTGAGAGGAAGTGCACTCCGCGCGACCCCGCCCTGGTCCCGCCCAACGGCCCGACCCCGTGGAGAAAACGGACAGCGGATCATGTGACAGGAGCAGAGCGTGAGCACCGCAGACGGCCGATACACACTCATCCCGAGTTTCGTCATTTTCGGTGGACTTGTTTTTCAGACTTGCTGTCACAGACTGCGCCACTTCTTTCGGGAATTAATAGAGTTCGGAGCCGCTTATCCCGGCAGCAGCGGAAGCAGAGGTCCAACTACAGGAACGGAACCACAGAGTGAGTGGGACCCGCAGAGTGTGTCTCGGCTATTGTGAAATTAACGGGGTGCTTAGAACCTTTGCTGTAGATCTGCCTCAATGGCCACTGGATACAAACGTGGTCATGTTCAATCTGTGTGATCCACTTCCTTCATTTAAATTTCTTATCAGATTGTTTCGTGAGAACTGAAGTTATTTAAGAGTGCGAGATTTTCACATCTTGCTTACACTTTATTTTGTCTCAATTTTGTTTCTCCAGAGCCCTTCAAAGTTTTTTTTCCAATGTAATTATTTTTCTTTTATCAAAAATCTTGCCAACGATTACCATCATTTGGAGATTAGTTTTAAAAAAAGTAATAACTGTATAACTGAATTGTGGGACATTTACTGTCCAGTCCTGCCGTCCATGTCATGTGTGTTAAAACTAGATTTGTACTGACATTTTAAATCCCCTTGAGTCGTGATCTTAGTTCGCCTTTGGTTCCTGTAGTCTAGCATAGGTGAGGCACATGAGAGGTTCCTTTGCTAGCGTGCAGGTGCAGCATTGCCGTCTTTGATGAGACATGGCTTCAGTTTGCTCCACACTGAGACTCTTAGGACTTTCTACCTTCTTAAAAGAAGAGAAGAGATGCCTGTATGTGCACTGGAGTTTGACCAGTCAAGACAGAAGTATGAAAAGGAGCTCTCTATCCAGCGTCTGGAGCTGCTCTGAAGTCAGAACAATGAGTGTCGGAAGCGACAGGTGTGTGTGTGTGTCGGGTGGCACCTGAGCCGCCCGGCCCCTCCTCATCCTTCACAGTCCACATCTCCTTCCCGCTGCTGGTGGGCGTGTGTTTCTCTCGGTCTCTGTCTCTCTGTTTCCTGTGCTTTGTTTCAAGGCTGAGGCTTGCGTCACACATTCCACTTGGCATATGAAGCCCTTATCCTGTTTAGAGCCTGGAGTGAGAGCGAAACAGGGAGAGAGGAGGGGGCAAGAGGGATGTTGGGGGGGTGGAATGAGGGCGCCCTCTCAGCCTCTATTTGTTTCAGCAAGAGTGTTTATGACTATTCACCATGTCTTGTTTGTTGTCCTTGCACACAGAGAACACCATCCGTTCGTCTCTATTTCTGAACGTTGATCTTATCTAGGGGAACAAAAAGCACACACAAAAAAGGCCATGTCCTGGGGAACATTTGGGCTAAACATTAAGCCGCTGATGCTCTGTAAGTGGAAGCGAAGCACAGTATGGACGTGGGCCAGACGTGAACTTTAAAAGCCCTTACGTGTTGCCAGACCTTCTCCATGCCAACACCGGCTCCCACAGTGCCCGAACGTCTCTCGACCCACTGGGTCGGACCACTTTGAGAGCCACCGCGCCCCTGTCTCATGTTTGAGGCTCACAAAAGTTTTGTCATACTTTGGTGGAAACCCACTTTGCTCTTTTCCCAGTTTCTGTCTCAACCTTGTTCTTTCCACTTACATTTCGACATAGTTTGCTCGGAGCGGCTGTTTTCTTTACACTTTCTCTCCTTCCATTACCCCCTCTCTCCTCTCATTCTTTGGGTATGAGGAGGTACGCTGTTGTTAGGGGGGGTCGGACAGGAAACCACAGGCCCCCCGCAGCAGCTCTTGCCTTCTCCTCCTCCCTCTCTTCTTTACACCCCCTGACCCATCACACGGAGTGGAAATAATAACAGCCAGGCTGAAGTCTGAGGGCTTCCGCTCCTCCGCTAGGTCCTCCGGGGCAGACCCTCTCCTCCCGGACCCTCTGTCGTCTGGAAAGCTTCAACCCTTTGCTCTCTTTGACAAGTTTGTTAAGAGGTGTGCATGCATGTCGATGTCAGATGATTGCGGGCTCAGAAGTGTGTTTGTGTGCCTGATGATGGATCCTGTTTCCTCTCCCCTGCTCTTGGCCCCCACTAGCTTCCCCCTGAGGTCTTCAGGCTGCAGGAGAGGGTCTCGGCTCAAGTTTGACCGCTTCGCTTGGAGTCGTTGAGGAATGGCGCCAAAAACAGTAGACATGCAGTCATAAAGTTTCAGGGCTAAATATGGTGTACTTACGCACGACTCAATGCTCAACTCTCTCTCGCTCTTTCTGAATCGTAGAAAAGAAGCTGCCCGTGACCTAAACATCTCATCTACATCCAGAATCACAGCAGCGCTAAGCTAGTACCTTGCATTCCTGCATCTGCATTGACATAAAGGTTGTGAGTTAACTGAGGGGAAAGTCCTTGTTTAAAGAGTAGTGTGAGAATCCAAGTTATTTAAGTGAGTACAATTTAAAAAATACATCTAAAACATCTTAATATGGATGATAGCAAGTACATTAAATTGGAAAGCTCTAAGAGAAACTCATTTTACTTGAAATAGCCAAATATAATCTCCAAACAAAGATGATACTTGGCTTAGTATTTCTTTCAAAGGACTGTCCAGATGTTAGGTTTAGCAAGATTTAATATTTATCTCTGGCTGTTGCCATGAGCTCACTGTAGTGCCTGAAAAACCAAATAAAAATTAAATTGTGAAAATCAGAATCAGCAAATACTGTTACTAATATATGGAATCATAAACCTGTTGTTCAGTTATGGTGCATAATAAGTGAGTAGTAAGTTTTTGTTCATTTTACGGTTTGAGGATGAACATTGCTTTTTTAAGATTAATGTTCCTCAATTCAAACATGGGAAATTTTGATATTTTCTCTGTTCAAATGCTACGAAATCTGATGTTCTTGCACAGGGCTGGATTACCGCTGATTATCTCTTTTAATAATGACTTTAATAATGAAATGAAACCACTGATTCAAGCTCAGCTCGACTGAAAGGCTGGTTACGGGAGATGGAGGTGAAGGGGTACTAGCTGGCCGCCTTGTTGAGTCATCCTGAGGGGGTCATGTTGCGGGGTGTGACGATGCAGTGAGGCATGGGTCAGTCCGCAGCAACATGTGCTGCTTCACTCTGTGTGGATCATGTTCTGGAGCTCAGCAGCAGAGCGGGTGAAAGCGGGGGGTAAAGCGAGGAGGGGAGTCTGTGGTGTGTGTGTGTGTGTTGCTTGTTCTTGGACAAAGCTGTTGTCTAGAGGTTTCTGGTCTCTCTGGTGATCTCATCATCTACGGCCCTTTACTGTGCGTGTGTGTGTGTGAGTCTGTAATAATTTAGTCCGCTTTGTGAGTTACTGTGTCCATTCTGTTGAGCTAGCAGAAACTTTGTGTGTATCTGTGTGTGCACAGTTGCGTTTGTGTCTATGCTCGAGTGGAGCGCCAGTAGCCACAATATTTTCCCTCTTCTGTCACATTGTTCTATATCATGCACAGAGAAGTGTGTGTGTTTGTGCGGTTCAGATAGGAAAAGCGGTGAAGGGTGAGTGGGGGGGTCGGGAGAGGGTTGAGGAAGTGTTTATCGAGTGGGTTGGGATTGAGTACACAGTAGCTCCACTGACCTAGAAGGACAATATTTGCTGACCACACTTGACATGCACAAACACACACACACACACATACGTTGCACACTGATGATTACGAAATTCACTTGTGGAATAGCTTTTGTGTGTCCCTTTGCCGGTCACCAATCCAGTGTTTTTATAAATCTTATGTGGCAGGGTTCGCAGCAGTGCTGTATCGTAACAAGAACTGCCCCCCATCTTGACCAGCCTCTCCCATTTACGAAAACTCACTCTATGATGCGGCTTGTGCCCAGAGTTGTTCAAACCAACCCAGCCTCGCTGCCATGGCGTGATATATTGACTTTGGGAAATTGACTTTTGCGTCTTATACTGACGAAAAAAGCAGCCTTCAGTGTTGCATGTTGACGCATTAGGCTTTCAATTGAAGCACATGTTGGGGTTAGGTAAGAAATTGGATGAGGCTCCCTTCATTCTACATACAGCAACGTGTCAATTGCTGTCTAAAGCCCGTCAAACTGCTTTGCGTTTCAGTCATGGTAGCAGTATATTACGCCATGGCAGTGAGGATGTGGCCTTTGTGGAAAATGTTGGTGAGGCGATTGCATGGTGTTAAGTTTTGACCTAAGAAATAGAAGAAGAAGTGTGTCACGTGTGTCTGTGTCGACATCTGAAGTGCACTATCCTGAGGCGTCTGTAATTCTACGTCCGTCCTGTAGAGGTCCTTGTGGTAACTGGACCAAGTGCGTAACAAAAAAGCAGCAAGTTTCAATGCGCCTATTATTGAACATTTTCAACAAATACTACTGCACATCACCTTACTTGCATACTGCAATGTATCACTTTGTTATGTCTGTATTGGAATGTGCGTCGTATCGCCTGATTCCAGCCAATACACAGCTCTAGACCCCAGAGAATGTAGAACGTGTGCCATTTTAGTCATGAAAACAGCAACATCGGCCAAAAACCATGCGTCTCATTGAGAGGCTGGTGCCGGTCCTATGCACGGCCTACATTTTCTCTTGCTGCAGTATGCTTTGCTTTAATGAATCTCATTGTAGTCAAGAGCTGCCTGTGCGGAACTTGCGTTGAAAACTGATGGTTGGAGCTGAGAAGTGGTTCATGAATCCATTCCAGCTTCCAAATGTTTCTTCACATCAGCATTTGAGAGCAACATACAATTACTAGCCATAAAGGATGATGTCATCTGTGTGTGATACTGAGGAAACTCGTAAAATGTCCTGATGAAACTTCAGTCTCGGGGCGGTTGGGCTTGAAAGACTGTCTGTTGCAACAGTGTATTCGTCTTCTTTGTCTTTCGAAGCTTCCCAGGAAGAGTTGCCACAGTCTGCCTTTTTATGAACCTTCCTGGTTCCACTCTCCTTTATCCTGGTCTTTGTCCCTCGCTCCTCCCCACGCGTCCAAACCATCACCTCTCTTGTGTGTGTCTTTGGGTGTTCTCGAGAAAATTGTCGCTTCACAGTGTCATCATTGAATGTATCCACTCATAGTTGATTCATTACTTGGCTTCAGTTCAGGTTTTAAATGCTCACTCTCTTGTTGATCTGGGGAAGAGTCGCACTGCTGTCTCTTGGCGTCTGATATCTCAGACGTTGATAATGATTTGCTCCTGACTGAAGAGCAGCTCTGTCAACAAGTTTCAATTTGCTCTCTCTGTTTACTAAGCCAGTGTGGGTCGGACTGTGGTAGGTTTGTAGTTACACGTTTCTTAAGGTCGCCCCTCCAGCGGCGGCGATGGTCCGCTGTGGTAATGTCATGAGTTCCACACACGATATGGCCTGCAGGAACTCCTGTGAGGCGGTTGAGTTTACATGGCAGCACTCAAAAGACTTTTCGCTCCACCAGTACGCATATGCAACATCATGTTCCCTTTGACTTGAAACATTCTGTGGGGAGGTTGTCTTTTCGAGGTGTACACTAAACATCGGTGCTATATATAGGCCGAAATGATAGAAACATTATTTTAAAATCATGTTTCTGTCACATACAAAAGGCTCTTATAATACCATCATTATTGTGCTGTACTTATTTTGTTGTTGTTATAGTGCTGTCTTACATTGACATGACAATATTGATACATAGTACTATGATGATATACGAGGGTTTAATTTTAGTTAAACCAAAATATTAGTTTTTAAAAACTTTAATTGTGAATGATTTAACATGATGCTGAATAGATAAATTTATTATATAACATTATTTGAATTAATATTTTTCTCAAGTTTTATAACTTCTAATAAAAAGTGGCGATTTACTGTCGGAGCCATGTTGGTCTTGAGACGTGATTCATGAACACGGTTGGTTGCCATCACATGCTCCCTCCTATAGCACAAGTGGGTCAGCTCTGGTGGTGTTTGTGCTCCCTCGCTGCTCTTATTGCCAAATTCATGACCCAGTATAGAACAACGGCTTGACCTCAAACTGAACCGCCAAACAATTCAAGCCCAGATTAAAAAAGGCACACACAGCCTCCACCTGACTCTTTGTTTCTCTGGAGCCGAGTCAGGGCGAGGCCGCCGCCGCCGCCGCCGTCATGTTCACACCCTTCCTGACCCAGCCGACATCCTGCCCCGGCTCACGGCCTGCACATGTGCTTATTTGTCACATGTTTGTTAATAATTAAATCCTGCCTTTCTCTGGACTGTGTACTCAATGGTTAGGGTTACTTTCACAACCGACGCCAACACAACGGAACTATTGAGTAAATGGAGCCAGCTTTTCCCACAAACACACAACAGGATGTGTGTTAATAATTGTCATTCTCTGACGGGAGCCCATCCCCGGGGCTGTCGCGTCACACACATGCCATTTTTGCAGCCGTGTGTCTCACTCACTGACTGCCTCGGCCACACAGCCGTGCAATAGATATGTGATCAGTGTGAGGTGAAGGCTGGAGCTGTGAGGAGGGCAGGGAGAGCAAAAATGTCACCTTGTCTGCCGTGATTTACGGTGAGAAGTCAGACTTCAGGCACCTATACTTAGCCAGACACACCCTGCGAATCCTCCGATTTTTGGGTGTGTTTGTGAGACTGTCGCTTCCGCTCTTGAGTCATCACTTATTAATGACTGTAAAGCCATTAATAAGCCCTTATATATAAACACCGTAATTGTCTTACTAAAAACGGAACATTAAAAAGTCCTCTGTTTTTAACCATTTGTTGTTTTGTTGCCCGGTATTAAGTATTCAACTGCCCTACGTTAACATTATTTGACAGTAAGATTGTGGATTTTTTACATTTAAATTGATTATGATTAATGTAAATCGTGTAGCAGCTAAGACAAGTCAAGAACAATGTCTCATAAACAAGTTTTTATTAAAAGTATTTGGACGAATGTTTGGTGTGTGGCCATTCAAGGCAGATGTGGAAGGAAACGGAGATCATTCATCTTCAGTTTAGTGCTCCTTCTGACATAATAAACGTTACACTGTCATTCAAATTCACGGGTCATAAAGTGAAGGTTGTCTCCCGACGCTGGTCCTCATGACTCAGCTTGACACGTCCCTTTCCTCGGCCACTTGCCGAAGCCAGTCACCTGGATCCAGGGTCTAAAGCTGTGTTTTGATCTGCAGGTGCCTGGCCCGAGCAGCCATGCTGATGTATGACTACCCTCTGAAGACAGACATGGAGACGGTAAGTGTGTTTGTGCACTGTTCATGTCTGGGCTTGTTCCCTTCCCTAACTTTGACCTATACACACACAACACTGTTAGGTGTCTAGACAATCTGGTTCCCACATTCCGTCTCTTCCTGGACAAACAGGCCGCTGCTCTACTGCGGACATTTGCATACAATGACACTTCCCAGCAGCAGTGGAGTGGAAACTCACACTCACTCTGGTGTGAAGCTGAAAAACAGGTCTCCAGCTTGCCCGCTATCTGACTGGTCTTCATCTGCTCCTTCGCAGTCCTTCTTCTCATCTTTGGTGAAAACCCCAGAGCAGTACGGCGTCATCTTCCCCCACCCGGCCCACATCTACCACCCGACGCACATGCACGCGTTCGCTCAGTCCCCCAGCAACCCGCCGCACGCGCAGCTGGAGCCAGTGGACCTGTCGCTCAGCAAGCGCTCCACCTCGTCCTCCTCCCCTCCCTGCTCCTCCTCCTCCTCTCCAGCCTCCTCACAGAGCTCCCCACCGTCCCCATACAGCTCAGGGAACCGCTCCTCCCCTCGGTGCTCACCTCAGCTGTCCCACATGCGATCCTCGCCCTCCCACGTTATCCCGCCGCCCACAGCATCGCTGTCCTACCCCACCGTGGTGGCTCCCCTCATCAGCTCCAGCTCAGGTAAAGGGGTCATGATGTCTCCCGTCATGGTGCCATTGTCCGTCCTCTACCCCTCCCCCCTGCACCTGCATCAGCCCATCATGGTGAGCCCACACGTCATCACCGAGGAGGACGCGCAGCGGAGCAGAGAACACAAGACAGGTGAGGTGCCCAGTTGAATTTCATATGACGGTAACTGCCGTCTTTGATCACAGGTGGTGATGCTGATTTTATTTCTGTATTTGGTTGCTGCGCTTTACAAACTCAGGCTGTGGTTTGACTCTCTCATGTCTGACGCGACAGACGTCTTCACTGCTCACCTATTCTGACATTAACCAGCCGTTCTCTCGCTGAAGACTCTTGTCTGGTCTTTGGAAGACCTGATGTGTAACTGCGTTCTTTGCAGTCCAAACTACAAACCCGATGGAGCTAACAGGAGAGGAGCTGGACCTGCACAAGTCCATCAAAACAGAACCTCGTCCTGAACTCATCCACGAGCATCACAGCAGCCATGACCTGAAGTCCACAGCCATCCGGATACAGCGGGAGTTTGAGTGAGTCCAGACCCTCATGTGTATAATGGACCATTCGATTGGCTTCATATCACGTCTTCCTACTCTCGAAGAAATAACTGTATGCTGGTAACACATGTCATAGTCCAAGAATGTTTGGTAGTGTGTATTATACTTCGGCTGTGTGGCCCCGCCCTCCTGCATCCTGTAGTTATCAGGGTGTACACACTGTCAGGGCGTTGTTTTCACCCTGCCAACCATGCGGGTGGAACTACTTTCATCATCCCTTTGGTGCGTGAGAATTCATGCATAGATGCACCGCAACTCACCGGAGCACAGTACAGTATGTGTGGTGATGCTGTAAAGCTACCACGTAGCCCGTGCTGCCAAATGGTGAAGTTTGAGGAGGGTGTGCAGGTACGCTGACTTGTGTCTACGTGTGTGTGTTAAGTCTTAAGGGATATTTGGCACATTCCTCCACTGATTGTGGAGTGATTCATGTTTCAACACTGAGCACCTGCTATCAACTGCCACACACAAGCACGCACGAAAACACACGTGCAGCCAGACGCCCTCATCACACACACACTCACACACATACATGTTATGTTTTTATGTTTTGCGGGGACATTTCATTGACTTTCATGCTTTCCCCTCCGTCCCCACCTAAACCTAACCATCCAAAACAAGTGGCTCACCTAAACCAGGGCCTAAACCGAGCTTAAATTCAATTCTAATGTCCCTGTTATTTTGAAATTTTGATTCTAAAATTGAGGCTTAACCTTGTAGGGACTGGCAATGGGTCCCCACAAGTATAGCTATACATTACATTATATACACACACACACACACACACACACCTGTTTTGTTGTGTTTCTGTCCTTGTGGGGACATAACCCTAAACCTAACCATTCAAAATACATGGCTCACCTTAACCAGGACTTTGAACCAAACTTAGGCTTAACCTCGTAGGGTCCAGCCAAATGTCCCCACAAAGTTAAATAGTCCAACTAGGGGTGAAGGTTGAACGGCCCTCAAAAGGGTAGTGTTTTGTCAAGAATTGGTCCCCACAAAGTAGGATAAACAAGCCCACACACGCACAGGCCCTCAGAAACAGACACACCCAGAATCACAACCATACAGTTGACTCTCAGAGGATCAAGTGCACTGAAAGTACATGCACAACTATCTGACTGAAATACAATCTTTCGACTCCTGTGTTGTGGGAGCTCTCGCACACTCAAGCGCGCACACACACACACACACGCACACACACACACACGCATGTGTATTCACATGTTTTCCAGAATACTGAAATAAGCTGTCACACACAACAGAACTCAGTAAAATGAATGTATATCCAAGCATAGACTCACTACCGGCGTATTCACTACAGCACTGTTGTGTTTCTTTCAGTCTTGAAATATTAACACTCACTCATGGAGAGACACGCTCTCACTTCGCCAGTCAAATCACACTCACAAATAAAACAAGCTGACACAGGAACTGACTAACATATAGATAATACCATAGGTGTATGCACAAAATCACGACAGTGTAATCTGCCTATACTTCACTGACACAAGTGAACACATGAGGATCAGCAGAACAAACATGCTAAAGTGTGTGTCACGTGTAGCTGCACACAAACTACTTGTTGTTGTCCTTGAAGAAGCACGTACACTCGCGCAGAGATGCTCCAATACTACGGGTGCACTTGCACTACTTCAACTCATAGGGGAGTGTCGCTGACCTCATCTGTTGATGATGGAAATGGAGAGGCAGCTGAGGCTAGTTTGGCCAGTATTGAGGAGCGCTGACGCAGCTGCCTGGAACCAGTCAGGTGGAGCCAACTTCCTTCTCAGTAGACGTTCTTTCTCCTCAGGAAGTCAGAGGGAACTGGATCGCTGCTCCGACAGGACAGCAGCGCCCTCTGCCGGATTGTTTTCTAACCCGCCTCTGTCTTTCTGCAGGGGAAACAATCCATCCGTCATAGTTCACTCCCGAACCAGTCACCCTCTGCCCGCAGACTCTCCAGACTCTCTGAAGAAGAGACGGATCCATCGCTGTGACTTCAACGGCTGCAACAAAGTCTACACCAAGAGCTCGCACCTTAAAGCACACCGCCGCACGCATACCGGTGAGATGTGCTTGCTAACTCTGCTGGCTGTAGCTTCCACAGCAGCTCGCTGGCTTTAGTTGAGGAGGTCTCAGCTTGCTAAACTGGTATGGGACACGTGTCTAACTCTTGGCTTGGCTCGGCCGTTCATTGGCCCCTCACATGACCGGTTAGTTCTGGTTTAAATAAACCTGTCTCACAAGACAAAACCTCCGTTTTCTAATCTTCTACTTGGGACCTCAGGCAACACATTACATCTTTCCCGATGATGATGTCATGAGTTCCTCCCAAAACAGGATGAGTCTAGACTTATTAATGAGTGAAAAACAGCTTTCACGCATCAGTCCATGGATCTTTTTGAACGTGTTGACTGTGTTAATGATCAATTTGATGCTGTTGATTATGTGACAAAAAGTCATTATACAGTTTTATGTACCCTGTATTATTAAATAAATAAATTTATTATTATCTCCTTTTAGACAATTTCCTGTTACACAATCAGGGAAAATTATGAATCTATTTTAGACTACATTTCAGATAGACATTAAATAAAATCGTATTTTTGGGAACAGAAATGATAAATATGATATAAATTTAAAGAAATCCAGAAAATGCCTACATTTGATGCAGGTAAATGGGATTTGGGTTTCTTTTGCTGATATTGTCCTTCAGTTCTGAACACCGATATCAGATTCTGTTTAAACTACTTTTACCTGTGGAGGAACAATGTTTACAGACTTTAATGTGAATGTAGTTCGGCCAGTGACTTGGTGTGTTTGGCATTTTAGAGTGTGAGACGTGGCACAGGTAAAAATGATTTGACTCTAGAGTGTGTCCCATGTGACAATGAAAGCATTTATTGAACCTGATTCTGTAGAAAGGACTTCTCGTGAAAGCATCTGAAGACGGTTATTATCTATCAACTGAAAGCAGGAGCGGGCGCCTTGCTTGCCACTTAAAATAACAGTTAGTCAATGAAGAAGAAGCAGGAGGGCTTGTTGCGAGCCAGCCATTCCAATATAAATCTCTTCCTGAAAACACCCTGGCTGTGCGGCAACCTGTTGTTGACCGTTCTGTGCCTTCCTGGTTGCAGGTGAGAAACCCTACAGGTGCATGTGGGAAGGCTGCACATGGAAGTTTGCTCGCTCCGATGAGCTGACGAGACACTTCCGCAAACACACAGGAGTCAAACCCTTCCAGTGTCCTGACTGTGAACGCAGCTTCTCCCGCTCTGACCACCTGGCCCTGCACAAGAAACGTCACCTCCTGGTGTGAAGGTTGCCGCTGGACTCTTGAACAACATGCCTTGGACTGGGGAAGGACAGTTGCTCAGGGGGGATTTGACACTTTGTATCTCTGTAACTGTGGGTGTTTTATCGGGCCAGGGATCCGTCCAGGCTCTAAAGGAACTTCAGCAGCTCAGCTGGCCTGAGTGTAGCGCCCTCCTTTGGCTCTTGCTTGAAGCACACAAAGCTTGATCATATATCTGTTCCTCTGCCTGCGATATTGTTCACAAGCTATGCAAACATAATGTGAAACTCTCCGGAATGTATCCCTCCACAGCCAGCGTGGATGTAACAGACGTCCACTCATATCTCCACACACCACACCTGCCTCTTCTTCATGAAGTAGAACGGAATCAGTGAAAAAGAAGCTCACATTTCTTGTACATAAGTTGCAGTCAGCAGTAGGTTTCAGTGGGTTCAACTCTCGATGTTGGTGTTATTAAAATGTGAATGTTTTGCCGCGGGGCATTGATGCTGTGGGGAGGAAGTGATGCCACAGTTGGTTTCATGTTGGTCATCGTCACTACTCGTCGTGAAGTGTGATATCCAGTTCACCGTGATCAATTTGGGCTCTCCATGGTGACAGTTTTGTTTCTACAAGTCACTTCTGAACAGGCTGGAATCATCTGTCTCCAGCAAATATGTCCAGTCAGTCGAAAACCGTGATCCATCAGCACTGAACATTTGCTTTGATCCACCTACAGGTGACGTCCGCGCTCCAATGTTTTACACATCAACTTGACGCCACTTCCTGTCTTCGAGTTTGCACTTTATACACAAAACATTCCAAATTTATTTGAGTTTTTTTCTCCGTCATACATCTGCCGGTCAGTTGTGCACAGAGTTTCACATGCAATTACTGTCAAGCGTATCCGCTCAGTGGATCGGCTCTCGGATTTTCTTCGCCATTTTTACATGTATGAGTTTGTTGACGACTAATATAAGTGGTAATATATATATATATATATATAAATATATATACAGTATATATATGTATATTTTATGTGATTATTAGACTGAACGGGCAATAAAGGTTTCTATTAAGCATGATTTTTGATACTCTCATATCAATGGCTATTACACATTTTTATAAAACTGTGCCTTTACTCAACTTTTTTCCACCTGTGTTGCTCATTCAAAGGGAACCTGATGAACTGTGAATCGTGTGCAGGTCTATTTGCCATTCCGCATTTATTTGAAAAAGAATACTCTCACCTCTTAATAAACATATTAATATTATTCACAGAAAGGAATATTGTGTGGATCTTTGACTGTTCACCTGTACTGCTGCAGGGCTGTTGCATCCTCTGTCATCCTGCAACTTATGAGTCATCACTACCAGTCAGCCTGGTGACAGGTTTCCTCTTCATGCTCTCCATGACCACATCCATGACCCTCACTGTCTCTTAACCATGTGGAGCTATTTCACAGCTTATGGGTTTGAATTCCTCATTCTCAGGAATGGCTGGAATAATTCAGAAAAATATGTAAAAATAAATATTACTGGAAATAAAGGTGGAGATATACGCATCATTATCTTGCCTCTACTGTATATCTTTGTATAGCCATATAATTCATTCTTACTTATATTGATTATAATAATATTTAATGATGTTTATAATGATTATAATTCCAGTTGTGGCATGTCATGTAGTGAAAAAAAACAAAACAAAATGAAAACTTCATAAAATACAATACAGTCACTCAATAAAGATAAACGATTATTATCATGAGTAATAATATTCACCTTGCATGTGAAGGTTAGTGAGATGATTTTTTTTTCTTAAATACATAAAAAAAGAGGACCACACACTTTTACCCAATGAACTGAGCTCCTCAGCTCGCCTCCAGAAGCGATGTTCCCAACCGCAGTGCTCTCTGTGTTGTACAGTAGAACGCGGTGCCAAAGCAGGATCTGGAACAAGCACGTCATTGGCGGTGCTCATGATGGGGCCACGGACCCATGGACACACTGAAGAACGTGATGTTGGATGAAGAGGCTCGCTCTCACTCTCACGAAGTAGCGCACCTTAAACCTGACTGCATTCATTTAAAGTACTGCTGGCAACATGTTTTTAAAACTGCTTTTATTTTTTTCTTTCATTTAAATTGTCGACCTAATTTGGAGAATCACAGAATGATTTTTCCAACGGAGATTAAAAAAGGTGGGCTCGTCCGGGATTTGAACCCGGGACCTCTCGCACCCTAAGCGAGAATCATACCCCTAGACCAACGAGCCGCTGTGCATCACCGGCCAGTGTCACGACTTAAGTATACGCCAAACCTTTTCAAACCATTACAACGTTATTTTAAGTTTTGATATGACCGTTGGAGGAATGCATTTTTGACGACGTTTATTTTGTTGAGGCACTGCCAATCATTTGACTCACTCTCTTCATAAATGCGGCTCTGGGTAGTGCAGGGAAGACAAGGCCTACTTTGCTTTTCGGTAGAACAACCAAGATAAAACAGCTGCACCCGTTTAATGTACTCAATCGATACCGTGTATTGTGTGCTCGGTAATAAGGGAAAACGGTCATCATTCGCAGCCTCGGTCACGCGGCGGACGCGAGGTTCTGTGCGGGAGGGAGGAACTATCTTGCGTCCGTCCAGTCTCTGTCGAGGTCGGAACTCTACCCCGGCCTGCCGACGTGGCGGGGCGGAAGAGGAGCCGCTGGTACCGAGCGGGTGAGCTGCACTGTCACGCTGTCTTCAACTTCATTGTTGCCATTGTTTGTCGCTGCAGATAGTTGAGAAATAACCTCACGTCAACTACAGTAGTTTTGAGCTAACAGCCCGGAAGATGTCAATGAAGTAATGGATCATTTTGTCACGTCTCCTCGCGACTGACTTGACTTTGTTTACAAAAAGATGCAAAGCAGCTGCAGAAATGTTCGCGCAATATGTAGAAGTTATCTTTTTTTTTTTTCTCCCAGTGTGTGATGTATCGGTCTGTTTCAGTTCAGAGTTTGGCTGAATTAACCCCCTTTTAAATATGCGAAAAGTCTGTTTCGTTTAGCTAGAACGAAGCCTTATCAGCACCTTTTTTTATTAGTATAGATTAAAAAACACTTAATATTCGTGGTGATTTATAATAAACTGTTTAGATCGATGATGAGAACGTCTACAGTACAACAAGTGGACAGAGGTGGGCGCTACAGAGCACAGTATTTACTGCTTCAGTGCTTAAGTTTCATTCAATTAAAAATACAAGAAACGTTTTAACAGGATAATCACAGGGGTAAATTCTTTGGCACAATATGGCGATAGCTTTTATTATAGTTTATTTTGTCTTCAATATTCCACACCTAAATGTTGTTACGTTGCTGTCGTGCAATTGGCAGATGATGTGTGTATATATACTTGTATTTCTGCTTATTGTGTGAGTGTTGAGCGTGCACTTTTAAAACTCTTAACTGCTCGGTAAAAATGATCAACTGTGTGCTGAATTTGGCTGCACGCCACAGTATCTGTAAATTGAACATCAGTATTCCTCAGTGACTTGAGCAGTTCTTAGACCAGCCGTTATTGATGCACATGGTAATCTTGACTGAAACGTGTCTGGACTTCATGCTGGTGATGTGTTGCTCTAGCACAAAAGGTCACTTCAGTCCAAATAAGATCTGTTTGGAAACCACTCACTTACTCTTCTTAGATTATTCTATTTTTTTATTTAATCATTGTCTTGGGGTTGATTAAGTTGCAGCATGTTTTTAAACTAAATCAAAAAATTATATTTTGAACCTCAAGTTTGAAGGCTGAAACTCTGTCTTACTTCAATCCAGATCATCATGTCTGAAGCAGCCCAGTCAGCTGGAGACACTCTCCCTCCAACAGATGACACATCTCCCACCGAGGCTGTCAGTGACCCTGGCTCAGACCAAGAAGTGCTGCCGGTGGTCACACAGCCCTCAGCGGCACCACAGCCTGCAGTTGTGCTGGACAGGGAGGACCTCGCTCCCCCTGAGCAGAAGTCTGCGATGGAGGACGCGGCTCTTTCAAGCACATCAGAGTCCAAGGGTCATGAGATCGAATGCGATCAACCAGTGAGCCTGGAGGAAGACGCAGACGCTGCTGGCCACGAGGGGGAGGTTTGTTTAAATCTGATCATTTGGTGTTCTGAGCTACTCGGTGGGTCCTCTTCACAGCAGCAAACTTCCTTGATCATGCGCCTTACTCACATGTCTCCTTTGTCCTCCTTTCATACAGTACATGCATGAACCTCAGTGGTTGTCCAAGCCATGTGAGGCTGGACTCTCTAATACACTCCTTTCTAAACTAGCCCTTTCCAGTCATGTCTATTGGGAGACTGAACTCCTTCACACTGCCACTTCTGCTTCTTGTCTTTGTGACAGAGTCGGTAAACTCTGCATCATGGCAGCTGCTGTTGCATGAACTTTCTCTCCCACTCTGGCCAATGCCACTTTATTTTACTCCATTCATGCTGTCCATCTGTATGAATAGATTCTGATGTGTTTGTGTTCAGAGCGCAGCTGAGGAGCCGGAGAAGGGCTGGGGTGGCTGGGGTTCATGGGGCAAGTCTCTTCTCAGCAGCGCCACCTCCACAGTTGGTATGTGTTTGTGTGGTTTTTTTATACTCCATTCTCTTGTGCTTTTTCCCTGACTTGACTCAGCGTGTTTTTTCAAATGCGTGGACAGGTCAGAGTCTGTCCTCTGTGAAAGTGAAGGCAGGAGAAGCTCTGCGCCTTCACAGGACCTCTGTGGGAGAAGAGGCCAGAGAGGAGGAGGAGGAGAGATCAGAGAGGAGAGATGGAGGAGGAGAAATAGAGGATGTCTCCAGCCCCACAGTCTCATCTGCTGCTGTAAACAGAGGCGTCTTCTCCACCATTACCAATGCAGTGCAGAACACTGTAAGTCAAGAGAGAGGAGTTGAAATAAGAAATAAATCAGTAACAGCAAACTGTTCTTAAAACAAAATTAGGATCTTAACGCCTCCTGTGAACACATGGACAAAGTCTGTGTCAACGTATTATTAAAAAGTAAGGACACAGTAAAGAGAGAGAATATAAGAGAAATCAATGATTCTAAGGTTTCAAATATTTTTTTTGTTTATAAGATACAATATTCTGTCACATGAATCTTCTAAGAAAATAATCTAGACTCTGAGCTCAATATGAATTATATTTTTTGTTATTAAAATTGATGTCATTTCTCAATGATTTTCTGTGTGTGTAGACACGGGCAAAAACAACAACAAAAGTATGCACATGACACATTATTACGAAGAAAATGCTCTTTTTTTTGTCAAAATTCAACATACGGACAAGGGAAGGTTGAGAAAAAAAATCAGCAAGTGGATGAATTTTTGCTTTTTCAGCGTCTTGTATTTATAGGTCAATTAATACATGTAAATAATGAAAAAATCCAGTCCAGTCCATAACTTCCAAAAACTTGAGCTTTATTCCAATGTTCTACTCCTCTATTCTGGGTGTCCATTTGTTCTTCTTTTCTCTGTCCGTCAGGGCAAGACCATGATCAGTGGTGGCCTCGATGCTCTGGAGTTCATCGGAAAGAAAACAATGACTGTCCTCGCTGAGAGTGACCCTGGATTCAAGAAGACCAAGATTCTGATGCAGAAGACTGCGTCACTGAGCCAGGCACGTGTCAAGCGGAGGAGATTTTCTTTTGATCTCCCCACCTGGTGATGCGACCTTCCTTTGGCAAAAGTTACATAAGCCACAGGCATCATTCATCAGGGAGAGAGTGAAATGGAACAGGGCTTTTCTGCCTCTTTTGCTGTGATTTTCTTTTCTCAGAGAGTGCTCCCACCTTATAACATTCTTGTTTTGGTGCTGACTAAAAATGAGTTCATATTACGTTTTAAGTTGGTGAACAACTTAGTTTGAGTCCTTTGTTTGGAGGAGTTTCTTTACTCTCTGTCATGGTCACTGAACCTGTGTGTGTCTGCCCCTGGTCATGCTCTGTTGACATCATCTGGGGTTAGATGGATTACGTCTGAGCCAACCTGAGACAGGCATGATCCTAGCTTACATGTCAGCATCCATCTTAGCAGCTGTTTTCTCTGTCTTTGTATCCAGTTGTTGAAGGAAGCCAAAGAGAAGGAGCGAGCTCGTCTGAGCAGTCAGCAGATCAACGCTCCCACTGCTCACTACGGGATTCTCTTTGACGACTACCAAGGTCTGTCACACCTGGAGGCGCTGGAGATTCTGTCCAATGAGAGTGAAGTGAAGGTGGGCTTCACATAGACAGCCTACCTGCCTCTTAGACTTGCCTGTTAGGTTGAATGTTTCTCTTGCTGTAGGTGCAAGCCTTCCTCTCCTCGCTGACAGAGGAAGAGCAGGAGGAGGTGAAGAAAGAGCTGATCGCCATTAAAGACATCTTCATGCGCTCAGAGGAGGAACAGAGCAGCAAAGATGAATCAGAGACAAAGGACAATGGTAATATGAACCAACCTGAATGAGCCACCTCAAGACAGGTTTCCTAAATGGTATTGTCTTGACGTATTTGTACAAATTTCACGACCAGAGATCAGCATTTACTGCTCAACAAAATTCACGACACCCATTATGATGAGCTTCACAAATCATAAGTGAGATGCAGAGTGCTTTGGCTCAGAATCAAGCTGCTGCAGTCCAGACAAATCATGGGCGTAATATAGTGAAGCAGGACATAAAACTAAAGCCTGCACTCATTTTTCATGGTATGTCTTTATCTGCTGAAGCTTGCTTTCATATAACATGTTTATGTCTTGTTTTCTGTCAGCGCCGAGAGCAGAGGAGTTTGTGAGTGTTCTCACTGAGCTGCTGTTCGAGCTACATGTTGCTGCAACACCAGACAAACTCAACAAGGTGATGCAAGCCTCGAATACATGTTGCTTTTGAACGCACTTCCACTCATTTCTTCAGCGTTAGATTGCAGGGAACACAATCTTTCCCTGGATCCGGATGGTTGTCCAGAACGCCATCTAATCGTCCTTTCTGTTATAGACTTTCCCCAAATATTTCAGCGAAGACCACCATTCACATTTTGGCAGATGCCAGCCGTTTATTATTAATATACATAGTGTTAATTGGAACATGCAGAGTGTAATGAGCTCTAGTGGACAGTAGATGGCAGTAGCGCTGCCGAGTTCATTTAAGACACAAGAGCGGTGTGAAGAAGAAAGGAATATGTGACAACTTCAAAACATTTTTTCCCACCCAATTTGTCCCCAAAATGATAATTTCTTTAAGTGATTCGATTTCATGTTGTTTTTATGAAATGTAAATATCATTTTTTTTACCTGAGATAACGGGGGGCTGATTGCATGAGGACTGTCTACTGAAGATCAATGGCCAGACTAAACAAATTCTGTCGTAAATGAAAACAAACTTGGTTAGTGCTGTTCCAAACAGCTGATTTGGAGTTATTCTCTTTATTACACATACGTATTAGGAGCACAATATCTCTCCTCTCCACTCTGTGATCGGCAGAGGTTGTAATTGTACTTGGATTGTGAAAGGACCTCACATATTATTTGGACATTTCTCAAGGCCACTGACGCAGTTGTGTGTTTGCAGGCTCGGATGAGAGCGTACGATTGGGTGAAGAAGGTAGAAGAGCCTGTCACTACAGAAAGTGTTGACATGGAAATGTTTGACACTGCGGCTGAAGGAGACAGTAAACCTGACCTGGATAAAGATAAGGAAAAGCAAGAAGCAAAAGACGAAACAGAGGGAACTATGGACCCCAAATCTGTCGAGGTAACCTAACCTACATTTCTTCGTAGATTACCGGTATTCATGTGCTGTGCTTGTTCTCTGCTACACCAGGTGGTCTACCTGTCTTCTGTGGGCAGCCTGGCGGAAGTCACAGCACGCAGTATCGAGCAGCTCCACAAGGTGGCAGAACTGATCCTCCACGGCCAGGAGCAGGAGAAACCCGCTAGGGATCAGGCCCTCGTCCTCACCAGGTGTGTAAGAAACTCAATTCATACCTGTGTTTTTTCAGAAACTGGTTACAAGCTCATTTGAAAAAGCCTGAATAAGGATTTGAAATGTCTCATTGCAGGTTAACGTGTGCCATGTGTAAAGAGGTGGACAGTTTGACCAAGAAGTTCTCCGACACATTAATTCTTGTTGGGGTACGTGCTCAGTTGTGTGTGAACATTTTTCATGTCATTTATGAGGCGCCATTCATCGTGGTGTGGGTCAGTGATAACCTCTGGTATCTCATTCAGGGTCAGAGGAAAGCTGAGGAGCTGAATCCACTGGTGGATATTGTTCTTGTGGAGGTGAGAAACTTCTCTTTTCAGCATTTGAGGTTGCCAAACCTGGCCTAAACCAGCTGGCCTCTGGTTGTATCCATGTCCACATTAGAACTTCTGATCAGGTTGATCACTCTTGTTGATCCTTGCTGCGTTCATGATTTCCAGTGGTGAGCAGGGGGCGTGACTCCCACATTATTCCCAGGAGATGAATCGATCACCACTCAAGGCACCTGTGTGAAATCCCTCCAGTGGTCTGCGTGACACAATATCACTGATCCTGATGTTTGCTTTCTCTCAGGGCTCCAACAGCACCACTTACATCCAAAACGCATTTCAGCTGCTGTTGCCAGTACTGCAGATCGCACACCTCCGGAACCAACAGAGCAGAACCTCCACGGAACCATCTCCAGAGACGCAGCAATAACACACACATCACCTTCTCATCTGCTTGTCTAAATATATGTCTGTATATATGTGCCTCTCCAAATAATAAACTAACACGATTAGCTCTACAAAGATGATTAATATACAACTGTGACGGCAGTTTACCACTTATTTACCCTGGTTTGAGTTGGGGAAGCTGAACTTTATGATCTTGGGTGATACTCTAAAAAGCTGGACCAAAGCAACTGTTTTGCAAACCTAAAATGTTTTTGCACTCCTTATTGACGCTTGTCGTGTCACTTCACTTCTCAGCAAATTGTTTTGTAATTACTGTGTTTTTATGTTAAATGCGAGAAACGTTAACTGTGTTTGACAGAACTATTAATGATGGAGACGTTAATTATAATTGTGTTTTGTTCTCACACAAATAAAAAAACTCATCTTGAAACTTGAGAATTTTTATTAAGTAAAAATGAAAAACTGGAAATGTTTTTTCTTACACCCATATTAAATAGAGTAGAGACTACAATTGCACACATACACATATATATATGAGTGTGTGTGTCTGTACGAAAACATGAATGTAGTTGGACCGTCTCAGTGAAAGCACAAGTACATAATAGGATGCTATCACATAAATGCAGGTCTATGACAATGGACTTTTAAGAGGGTTTTAAAGGTGGTGGTAGATGTTTTGAATCTTCTCGAGCAGACTGTTCTACAGTTGAAGATCCCTGACAAGAAAGGCTTTGCCACTTTTTAGGTCCTGACTTGGCAACAACTACAGTTGCAGAGACCCATCAGAGGCCCCTGACTGGCTCATAGAGAGTCAGCATTTCCACAATATACTAGAGGGCCAGTTCCAAATGAACTTAAAAAGTCATCCATAAAATTCTGAAGTGGATTTTAAACTGGTCTGGACTGGTAGCCACTGGAAACACCTCTATGGAGCCTGTAAGAGGTTTGTGTAGAGGGGCCAGTCTGGACCTCTTTACTCAAGTTGCTGCCATTGCGACCTGACCTCAGATAAGCAGAATAAAATGGATGTTGATTGTAATATATCCTCATGACCCTCATGAGTGAGAGACATAGACACATACATGGAAGCCATGTCTGAGGTTTATTCCAACCCAGATCACGTGACCAAATGTACATAAGTCTTCACACACCTCGGGATGAAGCATACATATTACTGAATAGGTTACATACATATTATCTGGAACCATTTAACAAGTAATTGTTATCTCTAAGACCTTGGTCTTGATTTGTGTTGAAAAAAAAAACATAGGTGTATGTAGGTGTATTCAGACGTGTTTCAGTGCAATATTCTACTGTTGAGACAACATCCAGCCTTTCAACTTCCAGATGATTCACGGTCTCCCTCACAGATCTGGTCATGTTAAGCTGTTGCTGCGTGATATGGTGAAATGGTCTGTCAGTCAGTTGGAGTCAAAGCCCTGGTTGGCATCACCCCTTTTCTTTTCTGTCACTCTCTGCTTTTATCGAGATAAATGACTGTAGGCACAGTTGATATTGGGCCGAAAAATATTAGCCAACCTTCCCATCATCTGTCAGATGTCCTCAGTCATGCATCAGCGTAGCTTCAGCCCTGCATACAAAACCACCTACAGTGCTGTCTGACATTTACTGCTTCAGAACTGAGTTGGACACAGGTGAGTAAAGACGGAAACCCTGATCGAATGCGTCTAGTGAAAATCATGCTCTTTATGTCAGACACGTTCAGATCTGGAAGACCTGCTGTCAGGTTGCATTTCTCTCACCGCTGTCCCTCAGCAGCTCTGCTGTTCGGTGTCGCCGGAGGTGGAGGAGGACTGACTGCGGTGATGAAGATACGCTGAAGGGTGAAAGAATGGACGCAGGAGAAGGTGAATGAAACTAAGTTTGGCAGACAGCAACTGCTGTGACAAGAAGAGCTTACCGTTTTCATAGCAGCTGTCGCTTCCAACCAGCAGAATTTCTACGTCCTCTAACAATGTGGCACAGAAGAACATCAATCCACTACGCACTGTTTATAAATCAGTTGAACATAATGTACCTGAAACTTCAACCTCTTGAATGGGGTCTAGACCTGACAACACAACGCTGGCTGTTAGAATAACTTCATAATATCAACAGCACAATTTCAGATACTGACCTGATGCTAGCCTCAGAGAGTCTGGGGTGTGAGTCTCGGCCCTCCCTTTAAATCAAAACGATAAATCAAACCATGCCTTCCAAATGATGGATTTCACCAATAAGCTACCTTTTGAAGTCTGGTTTGAGGTATAGTTTCCTTTTTCTGCAAGAGAAAATCAAACACATTCTTGAAGTCAGTGCTTCATCACAGAACAGCATGTGACCACCACTCTCGCTCCTGTTCTGACCATTTATTTTAATAGTCATTTATTTGATGTTTTCAAAATATTTTTTCCTGTTTTGGGGGTCAATAATAATTTTTTTTTCAACCTTTTGGATTAATATTTCACCTGAATTATCGAGATACAAAGCATCCAAGTCTCAATAGAAAAGAAAAATGCTCAGAACCATTGGAGACTGACTTGAAATGGGATTGGGATTTTTTCCAGAGAAGAACTACTGGTCCTATTTGTAAGTCAGTGGGGTCAGTTGGGGTGACAAATATAAATACCTGTCAGCAGCATGCCAGTAAAGTCTCCATCACGAAGCTCCTTTGATCTTTCTAAGAGAAATGAAAACATATCTCTCCTACTTGCATTTGAAGTGCTCAGACAGTGATTTTTGTCTTACTGCGTCTGCGCTCCTTCTTGTAGATTTGACCAAGAATCGCAGAAGCCATGGTCAACACAGCCACACACAGCAGAACCAGCCACAGGACTCTGAACACAGAATGCCAGTCATCTGGACAGGAAAAGAGAGGGGTTTCAATGTGAAGAAAAGCCCTGCTTCCATCGAAACAGAACACTGATGACCAATTTCCTGGTGAACTGCATTGCTGTCTGACCCTCCTACCAACCTCTTGGCTCCAGTTTCATCCCCCTGTCTGCTGCGCCGAGGAGGGTTTGATTGGAGATCCAGAGCAAGCAGGACTTAACCTTGTCTCTCCCAGAGAGCACACAGCAGTGAAATGCCTCCATGAGATCTTCATCCCTCTCCTCCTCTTCCTCATCAGGAAGGTGTAGCTGGAGGGAGCTTCGATTGTTCCAGCCGTACAGGGTGAGATTGAGGAACTCTTTATCCCTCAGTTGGACCTCCACCAGTACTTCAAGATATCCTTTTGGAGAAGCATATATATAACAATAACAATAACAAGCCAATGTAAATGGTGAAATTTTATCTATTTAGCTGCAGCGTGACAGCTGGTATCACAACATTAGCTCAACGTCATAACATAAATAAGACTCATGTAATAGCAGCATATTAGCATGTTATTATTCGTCACTTGTAATGATAGCATTAGCATATTAGCAGTACATGCTAACATGGGGAAGGTCACCAAAGTTCACTCTAAACAACACCATTATTTCTGATAATTAAAAGCAAGTAATTCGTTTAGTAATGGTTCATATGTGTTCCCCAATCTGAAGTGTTAGGTTTAAGCTTCGAAGAATCCCGCTGAAAAAAAGAATTTGGGAAGACCAAATTATGTTGACACATCGTAGTTATTTATTATTGATGTATTATTACTTTTTTTAAAATACGCTACCAGAAAGCAGACCTGTTTTAAATGCTGTATCTTTGTATTTTCACTGTTAAACCTTCCTGGCATCAGAAGTTCCATCAGTTTGTGTGATTTAAGTTCCTCTTCTTCTTCTTTCTCTTGAAAACCAAAGCTTGGGTTTGTAGCATAATATCTGAAGTGCAGTTCTAGAAAGTTCAGCTCTGATCTGCTTTGCAGAGTTGTCATCTGTACATGGCTCAAGTTGGTTCAGAAACTCCTACCTGATGATGAGAAGCCGATCTGCACTTCCTCCATGACACCATAAGTTTTGCACGTAAACTTAAGATGCGCGTTGTTTCCGGCTGTGACCGATCGACTGACTGTCTGAACACAGGCCTGCTGCCAGGTTTCTCCTCCTGTAGTATCATTGAGGTTGTCCATACTCTTTGATCCATCTCCAACTTTCCCTACTTGACTCTGTTGCTCACAGTGTCTACAAGGTAGACAGGACAACTTTACTCTTCCCACTGAAAGGGAACATATTTACTTTAGTATGAAAATAAGTATTAGTAGTAATACATGTTTTACTGAACAGGAAGTGATCACGCAGTACAAATGGTCCAGACTGAGGGGTGGTGAAAGAGATCCAGTCAAGCTTATGATCAGAAATAGCAATGCCATCTGACTGAAAATCTAGAATCAGACAGCGTTCAGAGGACTGACCTTTGTCTGTAATGAAGAACTCTGGAATGCAGATGAGGAAAGCGATGAGACCCAGGATCAGGAGTTTCAGTAGCGCCGCTCTGGTCATGACCAAACTATCGATCTTACACGGAAACATACATCACCACATCACCACCGAAAATAAAATATTTTTCACCACCAATGTCCGCTTTCATATGCACGTAAAGGCAATGGTTGAATTCCAGATAATTCAAAGAAGGAAACTACCACCTGTCATCTTGGGCAGGCTGCTTAAAAATGTTTGAGCTCCACGTGTTCGACGACTGCAACACTTCCTTTTTCACTTCCTGCCATGTACTGAGAAAGAGAGCCTCATTCCGACATAAGTGAGTAAAAGTATTTGATTGTGGGATCTGTCCGATGATATACCTGGTGCAGACTCATATGCCGCTATGTTTCTTCTTATTATATTTGTTGTGGTTTGTTGTTATGTTTTGGAGCATGACTCCATACTTTTGTATTGAATGGAAACAGAACAATCTTCACACAACAACAGGCATTTATTACAAATGAAACGTTTATATCCGTGGGCCTGAATATGATGTAGCTAATGTGGTATTTCCTAATTCTAGCTCAATCCTCAGAGGAAACAAAGTGCCTTGAATCTTGTTACATCGCTGTATGACTATTATATTATTGTTTTATCTGCTAATCATTTGCTAAATGTAAGTGGAGCACAGAGCAGAATGGTTCATGTTTAAATGTTTTTCCGAGACATGATTTGTTTTGTCTTTATGCAGTGTTTTATTTTTAACTGATTTCCAAGTTACTCATTTTACTTCCTTGGTCTTCAATCACTGGTCATGTTGACTCATCAAGATATATATAGTCATTGGACTTTGGTGTCTGCTCAGCTTTAAGATCCACGAGAGGCTACATATCGGTGTCAAAAACAAGGACTTTGAATCAATTCCTCTGAATGCCATGAAGAATCCTAGAGATTGGAGTGGAAAATATAATAATGTGGCATTGGGAGCAGGAACTGAACATCTCTGATGCATGAGTGGAAGAACCCTCCTATAGCTCCAGATGATCTTGTACACTCAGAGTAAGTACTGAGTTACAGAGTGATGTGTAGTCTGTGTTAACCATGCCCTCCCTGTGGGACAATCTCAGAGCACTGTCCAGGCAACCATGTGCAGTCTCACAGGAAACGGTGACTGGGAGAATTACAAACCACTACATGTAGAATGTCTTGAAACTTATGATCAGATAAGTTTTTTTTAATCTCCCCAACTGTCAGTGGAAAGCACAGTTACTCTCGTAACCCTTTGTCATTCATTTTCTGGTGCAAATCAAGACTTCTGTCATTTCCTGTGCTGTTTTTGCCTGTCACAGTTTGGAGTCAAGATAAAGGTTTGGAGACGTGGCACCCAGGCTTGAGGCCTGTTGTTGAATTGCATTATAGTTGTCTGATGTGTGCAGCTTTGTAACCAGCCTATATTTGTAGTCGTGAGGAAACGGAATGGATATACTGTATATACACATTCCGTTTTCCTCGGCCAAAAGGTCCCCACAAAGAATAATGGCCTCACACCCACACAAGCCCACGTGCGCAGATGCCTCAAAACTGGCTGTCAATGGAAGCCTCTGCTCAGAGAAGATAAGACTCACCTTCCAGTCCAGAGGGTTTGTTGTTGTTTGTGTGTGTGCGTGCGTGAGGTCATGTTTTGCCATACGTGTGACCTACAAGTCTTGACGAGCCACCTTCTTGAGAGGACATTTTGCTTGGTGAGGACATTCAGACTGTCCTCACCAGGTTCACCAGTAAATGTGGTTTATTAGAAATGAGCACACGTTTGGTTCAGAGTCCTTTTGGATGGTTATGGGTGACAGGCTGGTCCTAACAAAGAAAACGAAACGTGTGTATTTGTGTGTAATGATGGGACATCTGTTCAGTTTAACTTCATGAAAATTCACAACACATTTTTCCAAAATCAGGAGATTAAAAATTGGAACTCAGCCTCCTGCAGGGGTGTCCAAACCGGTCCTCAAGGGCCGCAGTGGGTGCACGTTGATGTTCCAACCCAACTAGCACACACAGCTTCACCAATCAGGCGTCTGAAGACAGAGGGGGATTTCAGAGACTCATTGTAGAACAAGTCCTGTGTGTGTATTGAATCCCTTTTCCCTTTCTTAAAGGGAAATGTATTGACGGTGCATTTCCCATTGACTGTGATGCTGATGTGCAGGACTTTATCTCTGAACGTAGTTCCATCAATGGTTTGGAAACTGTATCAGTAGTAAAAAGAACCTTACTTATTCTTCATTGTGTCCCATAATGCATTACAATAATTGAAGCTCTAACTGCAGTTGACGTGATGAGCCCACAGTCATACTCCAGATTACAAGAGATTTGTTTGACAAAATATTTAATTGGAAAGGCTTTAGATAGGGAAACAGTTTCACACAAGTTTATTGCTTGCTTCTTTACAGTTAAAAATCAATGAATATTCTGTTGCTCAGAGTGAATTTCGGTCACCATTCCAAACATAGTCTGCCTAAACAAGAAGCAAATCAGTACTTTATCATGACTAAGTACAGGCTAATATGTTGCTACTGCATATATGACTAAGTTTGATTTATGGTAATATATGCTCCCTAAGCTAAAGCATAACCTTTTTATGGTGATAATTCAAATGTATCAAAACAATGACATATGGTCTTTAATATTATTGTAGTGGAATATTTTCGTGAGGGAAGCTCTGCCTGTAGGAAATGTGTAATTGAATATATAATACACTAAGCAGAAGGTATTTATCATGTCGGAACCTTGAAAGTTCTTAGACATAGCAGCAAGACAATCCTCTCCCGAGTGAAGGGTTTGGAGCAAAATCTCTTCGACCGTGGGGAAACATAGCTGCTGGATGAGACCAGGGATTTGGGTACAAGAGCAGACATTTAAAAGCAGGATTCTCTCTGCAGATTTGCTCACTTTCTGTTTCTATCCCAGGCTTTTCGATGCTGGTTTCTCTGGTTTCTTGACATGAAGACAGAACTGAATAAAAGATCACCTTTAAATATGACAAAATGTCCTTGCTGTATTAGTATTCATGCCGTTAAACTACGGTCAGAAAGTACATGGCTGAGATGTTTGTCTAAAGCAGTGACACTTGCGCTCCAATAAAATCAGGGAGTGTTTGTGAGAGGTGTGCAGATCTATTCATCTTGGATGCAGAAGAAGAATAAGACCTTGTTTTATTACATCCTCTAAATGCATTTGTGGCTCATTTCTACTTTATATTAGCGCCAGCTTTCATGCTTGCTGTTAATGACTCAAGACTCATGAGGTTGACTTCAGTGAGGTGAGATCCAGGGAGTCTCCCCCACCCTCTTCCTTCTATCTCCTCACCCATAACCTTCTCGAGCAAGAGTGTCAATAAAAGCTTTTTTAACATGAGGCCAAATCGATCTGCTCCAATCGGCCTCTCTCAAGCTCAGCTGCACATCAAACGTGTGCTGGTCCGCTGCGACGTGATGGGTGGAAGCAGCCTGCACCTTGCAGTCTGCCTGTTAGAGGGGTGATTGTTATGATTTAACCGAAATATTTAGTTGAGCTTCACTGGCTGCGTAGTAAAATTTTATTGTCCAACAAGGAAAAGGAACACATATAAGCGCACAAGTGCACCGCAGATGCAGTAAAATGCATCGTAAAAGGAAAAGTTCAATGATTCAATGGATTATTTCGACCAGGGAATCAGCCGTAAACATCACTATGCCCATCCGTTTCTCAAAGCGGTCTCCTAAGAGGAGCTACTGAGTGGTACAATCGCTCATATCCTGGCTTTGTCCAGGAAGCCTATGCAGGGAGGCCTCAAGGCAGCTGCGTCCGAGACAAAGTGGTTCTACTCCGAGCCTACCTCAGATGGTCAAGCTCCCCACCATATTACAGCCTAGACATAGGAAAACCCACTTTGTAACCCCTATCTTGTTCTGCATTGTAGGATTGTGGATCCCTTGCTATACTGAGCTAAGCCCAGTCTATTTTTGGGGAATTCTTCTGTTTGCTTGGAGCACAGGATATCGTAAAAACTTTAAGGTACATGTATTGAACTGAAGGCCAAATCTGGCCTTGTCATTTTGTGCAGGCTGCACTAGATATGAACACAAAGAAATCAAAGAAATTCAAGTGGACCAAAAATGACATGCCTTTGTTTGTTTGCATCATGACCTACAAAGAATAGTGCTCAGGCTTGTCCTTGACAGGTTAGGAAGGGGAGATTATAAAGAATGAATCTGGAAAATTCCCCCCAAAAATATGCTTCAAGGACAAACCTGTCTGTCTTCAGAGAAAAAAGGACAGAACCGAGGATGGAATCTGCAAACAGAAAGCTACTGAGAATACACAGAGCAGCACATGCTTGCAGAGTAATGCAGTCACAAAGAAGCACACAAAACACATGGCTGCAGGAACATCTTTGTGGAAAAGACACACGCAATCAAACACACACAGCAATAATATGAAAAAAGATGGTCAGAACAAACACACGGTACAGGAAATGAAGAACCAGAGAAAGCAAACTAAATACCAAATCAAATACAAGAGAAAGCAATCTGGAAATACTGGAGTGAGGTCAATTCACCAACGGTGAACATCTGACCTAATCCAAGTCTTCCTTTCTCCTAGGTCAACGTCAAAACCTATAGTTTTTTTTTTTTTATCTGTGCACAGTTGGACAGCTGAGATCCCATTGTTTATGTGCCTTATGATTCAAAGAGAAAGAGAAGGAAGTCAAGTGCTGGAGATTGTATGAGAGCTGGCAGTACAGGCAGAAGAGTGATCCTTAAGATGGTGAAAGAAGTAGTAGTTTGTTGATCCAGAAAACAGAGCTTTTCCACCAACTGTACGCCACCACACGCAATGACTGGCATGCAAAGTGGAGCTGGGTTCTTAAATCTTTCAGCTGATTGTTGTCAGTTGAGGAGCCAACTGTGGCTGGGGGTTGAGTTATGACATGAGCATGCAGACTCTGTGCAACCCACGTTAAAATGAGTTTCATTGGAACAGAATAAAGTTGTTTATAAAATGTACATGACACCGTGGACCTTTGTTATTACAGTGAACACCTTGAAGCAGACACGCATGGTCAAGACGTCTGTTTGTTCTGTTGGTTTACCAGAAGAAAATAAACCTCTAGATGTGCCTGTATGCATCATTTGTGCGATGATTCTGCTGCTATTTATAGATCTTGCCCATAACGTTGGAGCCTGCTGAAAGACGAGACTGCATCTGTCCCCGCAGGCCATAAACACGCAGGCAGAGATGTGCGCCGTTCTCTCATCACTACTACATCCGCTGCTGTGAGGAAAGTAAGACATCTATCTGCTCCGATGAGACGACACAATTTGGAAAGCATCTGTAATCATTTACAAAAACACCAAGGTCGTGGTAGCCATGACTGAGCTGAGCTTCTTTCGAAGGGAAAACAGCGACTGAGTTTGAGGGGGAGTTGTTGGGTTGATCTCACTAAGAATTTAACATCAGTGTTTCTGGCTTTAATATGAAGGCAGATTCTTCAGTCCTGACCTCCTTTGTTGCCCTTTTGATGGTTTGCTGAGGCTTTGTGCGACATGAAAAGATGCAGGATGGAGCTGCTCAGTTTGCCAAGAGGAAGTCAAGAATCTGGGGTGTTGGAATGGCAAAGTGGGTGAGAGTGCAAAAGAATGTGTCCCGGACCTGACTCTCCCAGCTGTGACATTTTCATGCAGCCCTCATTAAGGCAAAGGCATGCTGAACACGTATCGTGTGAAATGACAGAGTAAACAGCACTAGTTGTGCGTCATAAAGCTGCAGCATCAGTGTCCTCCAAGTGTTCCCTCCCCTCGGCAATTTCACCGCCAACCGCTGATGAATGCTGAGTCACCCACTCCAACCAGACCGCCTGCCTGCATGATCCACCTCTCACTACACTTCTGTCGTCTCACCATGATGGTTTATTCTCCTCTTGGCTACAGCCACATTAGGCTATATGAAGGCAGATATGAGGCCATAAACGTAGAATGATTGTTGCATGAAGAGAAACATTATGTCCAGGTTCAGTACTGAACTGGTGCTTGCATTCGCAAGTGACTGGTGTGACCAGGTTTGCACATTATGAAAAGTTTGTCCAATAATGTCCTGCTATAATCATATTATTCATGCATTAAGTTTCTATTTTGAATAGTTTCTATTCAAAATGTATCTGCAACTGGAAACATTGGGACAATGAGGCTAATATATATTACCCTGAGTGTGAAGGTTTAAAATTTATAATTACAACAACACTTTTTTTTATTATTTCCTTCCAATTTATGATGGTTACCACACTTTTGCCCAAGAATAAACGCATTCAATAGTGTGTTTACACAGATGTGGATTAAATGATGGACATAAAGTGATGGACATAAACGTGTGCTTTAATACCAATAATGCTCTCTCAACCTTATCATTGCATCAGATTCATGTAATTACCTGGTAAGACACCAGGTGGTATGGCCTCGGACTCATCTTTCGCTCCACTCACTTGAAGAAATGTCTTTTCCTTCATGGATTACTTTCCTGTTTCAGATGGCACCAAAATAAAATCTTTCTGTATGTATTAGTTTTTTTCCCCCAGGTAAAAACATGAAAAGTATAAAACAACATTCCAACTGTTTACTTCAGTATTGCAATATAATAAATATTTATGTCGTCATATTGAGAGAAGTGTATTTTCTGTCAGGCATATCTGCAGCGTATAGAGTATATAAGAGTCTATTTGTTAATGTTGGTGACCAAATATACCATAACCCTGATAAGTTATTCTAATACTCTTAGTACTGGACCCAAATGTGCGTAGTGACTGGACACAGGGAGACTCGGACAAACAACAACAATAATACAAACAATAAAACAAAGATGGAATAGAAGGAGGAACCATGGGTGTCACTGAAGCAGGAGAGAAAACATGAACGAACAACCGAACAGAAAAACCTGAAACAAACCGAAGTTAGTAACAACCAAAAAAAAAGGAGAACAGAAAGAAGAAAGAAATAAACAAAAGGTGAACAGAGCATATTGTGGTGGTCACAAATGATGAACAGAAATACCCACCACTTACTACATGGCCAAAATCAGAGAGCAAGATGAACAATTTAGAAGTAATAAAATTTAGAAGCCCAGTGCCTCATTTTTACATTCACTTCTGGATGTCAATGACATTGCTAGTCGTACCTTCTGCAGTCTCCTAAGACTTGTAGAAGCCTCTTTCCATGCAGCGGAGCGACGGACTGCGATAAGTCTTTGAGGGCAGAGTAAATTATTAAGGCGTGCTTTTTATTCGGCCGAGCATGTTGTCTCTCGTCTCCCACCATTTCCCTTATTTTAAGCTTCCTTTTGAGGGACAGCCGAGGGGAGAGGATGACAGTGGGAAACAGCGGGGCAGGGCGGAAAATAGAAAAATGGAAGCTACAAATGTGTTTTTGTAATGGACAGCGGGGAGATGGAGAGTGAACAGCAGTGGGCTGATGAAATGCACAGCAAGCAATTTGCTGCCTTCCAAGTGCCCTGCAACCACACCTGATTATTCCAGGTTTGCATCTCCTCAGTGGCTCAGCTGCTCTTGAAGAGCTCTCAGTCTGAGAACACCGCTGTCGGCAACTGCAGAGAAGATTGGCTGTTGTGATGTCGAGCGATCATATTTTTTTGTATTTTGGTGGGAACACCACAACTGAAATGATGACGGACAAGTCATTGCTTCTCCATGTATCACAGAGTGGCATCTGTCCATCTGGTCCTACACCTGGCTCTTATCGCCTCCACATTGCTGGGGATCAGCTTCAGTCAGTGGCTACAGTCGGGGTCAAATTGCCACCTGCACCTGCACAGTTTTCTGATCATGTTCTGTCAGTCCATGGAGCTGGAGCACAGGGACATGTTTGACCCTAAAAACCAGCAGCTCACCATCTTCAATTTGTTCCTCCTATTATTGAGTGCTGGCAGTCATCACTGAGAGGCTTTGTTTAATTCACACACTTTGGCACCTTCACTTGACACAAACACTGCCCCAGTCCTGTTGAACAATGTTTGGATTGATTCCTGTCTCCCACCACTGTGTGTGTCCAATTCATCCTCCACGATACTTCTGACTCATATTCTCACTGTATTTCTTAATGAAGTGTTTTGGTTGGTTCAGATGGGATTCTGCCGTCCGACTCGATCCGACTGATGGTTTTACAGTAACACGAGATGCCTACTTAATGAGGGCCTGCTTCACTCATCCCAAGTGGTCCATTAGTTCCCCTCTATTCTTTATGTTTGTACCAGATTAACAGTGCGGTCGGATTAGATGGCTTAGTGGACCAAGTGAGAACGTCAGTCAAAATCTCTCAGTGAAACCGTACTTTAACAAATCACTTAAAAATGAGTCATGCCACTTACAGTATATTGGCATTTATAGTCAACAGATTATGATGTCCGGAACCAGCAAAAAAACAAACAAAACAATCACTCAAATAAACTGATGGTGGCAAGAAAATATGCTGTTCATTCGGCATTTTGAGGGCTGAGACTTGGTTGTGGTTTGATCTGAACATTGCACTCCTGAGGCTTGAGGTTGGCTGGGAACATCATTGTCACTGTGAGCCAACACAATTCCTCAATCACAAATGCTGTTTTTATTATTATTACTTTACCACTTTTTTAAATTCAGTTTTATACGATGACACATTGCCAAACACAAATAACAATAAATCCCTTGGCAAAACTAAACAGCGACCCCAAGTCAACTAATGTACTCAAATGACTGGCAACAATGAAGTTGGTAGGTGGAGAGGCACAATGACTTGGTTTGGTTAACAACAATAGACATCAAAACAAACATTATATTAAAAAGATGCAAAACGCAAACGACATGGCTTATTCACAGAATAGGGGTCGGGTTACATTTAGGTTAGATAAAGATAGAACTGAAGACCTCAGCAGCCAACTTTGGCTTGTATCTGTTGCTTAAGATGATCTGCCATACGTGTAAGTTTAGTTTTTCCATCTAGATAAAGAGTGACTCCCATACTTTCTCAAACTTGTTACAGGATTTTGGAGGAGAATGACTCATTTTTCCAATTTCAAGAAATACAAACACATCTCTTACCCAGTGAAAAAGTTAGGCGAGAAACTGATTTCAATTTCAATGGAATTATTCTTGCGAGAAGAGTCACAGAGGCTATGGCGTCTTTTATGGAAGAGGACCGGGAAGATGAAGTTGATCTTCCAAACAGAGCTGTTAATGGACTGAGTGTCTTGTTTTCCCCCAGCCACCTGGGACACGTTGTTAAAGATGCCCTGAAGGGTCCAGAATGGTGGATGATATGTGACATCTGATCATGCATTTTTGCAACTCATGTAGTGGACACGGTGTACAGTAATATTTGGTTAAATAAGACTGTGTCAGATGGATGATTTATGTACCGGTCTCAGCATGTCTGCTGGTAATTCCCCAGGCCTAGGTCCTGCTGCCATGATGACTTTATAGAGTTCAGTGAACCCTCTTGTAATTGGTTCATTTCACCATCACAATACGAAATGAGTCTTTCAGTGTGTGGAAGAGGTGTTAGAAAGCCATCCAGGATTGAGGTAGTGGGTAGGTTTGGAAAAGAAGGTGTTGCCTTCAGAGCAAAACTACAAGACTGAGAGTATAGAAAAAGTCGCAAAGACGCAAACGTCGATGAACAGATCTTAAATCCTCCAGAATTGTAGGCCAGAAATACACTGACAAGTAAGGAGGGATGATTTGGAACTAAGGGAGCCTGAACTGAGAAAGGTTGAAGACCAAAGCAGCGCTTGAATTGAACCCAGATCTTTATTGAAGTCTTCATAATAACAGGGGGGCGCGGCAGAGACAACCATGCATCGGGACCAAAGAACGAGTTAATGTACTCACTCTGTGGGCCATTGTTCATGATGGTGGTCGCCCAGTAATAACATGAAAGGCTGGTCAAGGCAGGCCACCCGTCTCTTTAGGTCTCTGGAGGAATTGTTTTCAAATGTGTAATTTTTGTTCCGTATTAAATCTAAATACAAGCCATTGATTTTGTGGAAAAAAAAGGTTTTGGCGGAGAAGAAATGGGATGCACTGGAAAAGATTGGGAAATCCTGATGGAATATGAATGTTAACACAGTTAACTCTTGCAACAATTGATGGATGCTACTATTATAAATTCAGTAGCCATGAGCTGCTTGTTGGAGGTATGGACTCTCTGTGTACCTTTGTAGTTGTACATGTTGTTGGAAGAGATTGGAAATAAACCAAACCCTGACAGAGGCATCCGATTCGTCCATGAGTTGTGTTCTGGGATCTTTGCTTTGTTGGAAGGTTCTCTTTCTCACTGATGACCTCAGAATCTCTTCACTGCCTCTGGTGAAGAGGGAGCTGTGAGAGAACAGGCAAATATACTGCTAATTTTGATGTGGTGTCAAGGTCGCCCTTGTGACTAGACAGCATCCTCCATTACTGCTTCCTGTTGTGGTCATCAGGCCCTGTCCAAATGGAAAGAACATGCTAGTGAGATGTGTGTCTTAATTGATCTACTGTAGGAAGGAAGTTTCATGGGAGAAAGTCCTGACCTTTTCACATCAGATGCTGTGGACTGTGAGCTTTGGACTGTGAGCTTTGGACTCTGTAGTAGTTTGTGTTCTGGTTTTTATGTTTTTATTCCGGGAGGGTGTATTGACCACGCATGTGTTTTGGGTTTCACGTTCTGGTTTGGTGACGCCTTTTGTTGGATGCTTTGGTTATTTTATTGTGTCCTTGTCTATTCTTGTTTAAACGAATAAGCTCAAACTCTTGATACATGTCTGTACTTCTGTTCACCACTCGACATACACCCTCCTTCTTCTAGGAATGGATGGCATCTCCCTGAATAGTGGGCAGTGGAACTCTGCTCCTTAGAGACAGCTTTGCTCCCTGCTGAACAGAGCCTGTAGTGATGGGGAGAACGTCGCTTGTTCTTGATGCTTTTGTGAGAATTCTCAGCTTTGACCCAAGGAGGCTAGCTTGAAGGGGATGTCTGCTTCCACTGAAGCCGTGTTTTTCCTGAAAGAGAAAAATTAGAAATGTGATTTAGACAAGTTCCCAAACCTGAATGGTGCAGTGTTTTGAAAGAGTGGGAAATACTTGCTATTTTCCACTGGTGGTGAGCGGTTGGAAGCAGATGCATTTCAGTGGCTGCTCTATCATCATCATCACCTTCATCCCCGGGCTCTGCTGTATCCAAACACGTGCGCTGCTCAGCAAATGTTGTTAAATTTGGCACTTTGCATTCCCTCGCTGCTTTTTCTCATCCTCATGGGCAATTAGAGGAAGCACAAGTCGTGTCAGGCCATTGTGCATGTCTGAGTGTGTGGAACTTGGCTGTGTGCTGTAAGGCATTACGAGGAAGCTGCCTTCTCTCTCAGCAACAGACATGGATCAAAGTAATTGGACAGTTTGGTTCACACTCGCAGCGCCTCAGAAGACATTGTGTTTGTCTCAGTTTACTGTCTGCCTATAGCACCTAGCAGAAAATGCTTCCACACCACCACTCAGGAACAGCTTCTCATTACTGGTGCGCAGAATAAAACGTGGCAGTAGAAGTGAGTGGAAACTGTGTCTCTGCTATCATTCAGCCATGTGACTTTAACTGACTGGGGAGTTGATGCTCACCGTGGAGCGGTTGCTCTGATCTCAGAGTCTTGTAATGATGTTCACATTCCCAGCTCTTAAGGTCCAGGCTCCTGACTTTCCTCTTTGATGGGACGATGTGCATATGGACTGAGCCAGTGGATAGTTTTGGTGGACTAATGGTACTTTCCACTTATGCTTGGAAGCCGGAAACGCAGAGCAAACAAGCCAAGATGGCATCACTAGAAATTCTGAGTCAAATACTTCTGCGAATTTGTGGTTTTCTAGATTATCAAATTAGACTTGTATTTCTCAAGAAGTTGCCTATATTCAGACCAATAGCTGTGGTGGACATCATTATCTGTTTTCCATCATAACTAAAACACGCAGAACTCAGTGACAGCATCAGTTCCAGCTCCAGATGAAGATTGAGGCTATGCCATGTTATAAATCTTTTACTTCACGTCTTTATCCATCACCTCACAAAATGCACGTAAAAACATACATAACAGTCATAACCTTGGAGGGCTGCGTAACTCCTCTCTGGGCACGTGCTCATGAAGTAAC